>NC_077228.1:113123595-113848595 GCF_027887165.1 Monodelphis domestica | reverse complement strand
GAGCTGCATACCAACACAGAACAGAAAGTTGTCTTTCGAAGTCATCTGGTAAATCAGATCTGTAGGCTCGAGTAGCATTTCTCGGGTAAGTGGCAGCCAGTAATGCAGGCAGGCCTGGAAATACCAGACCTCCCTTGGAGCCAAATGATATTTCATGAATTCTTTCTATTCTTCTAGGTATAGGCAGAAAGCTGGGGGAATTGCTGATGGGAGCTCAGCTTCTTCCCAGGGTTCACCTCTCTGCTCTCTCAGCCTCCCTGGCAGCAAGGGGATGAGAGGATGGGGATCCAGGATGTATCTACATCCCCAGTGAAAATTGGCATTTTTATGGAGAATCATAAGTGTATAGATGGACACACTGAATAATTCACACTCTTAATTTTTTAAAATTGTTCCTAAAATAGTATGTTGGATTTCAGAACCATCCTTGGGCATTAGCTTAGCTCTCACTTTCGCTCCTATAACGCAAGACTTTCAGATCTATTTTCTTAAAGAGGGCTATCTAGGTAGCTAAATGACATTGTGAATAGAACAATAGATTTTAATTTAGTATAATCTGAGTTCCTGGGTAATTCATAACCTCTTCTAGTCTCCCTTCACACATATGTAAAATAATAATAATTATTATTGTTATTATTATTATAACACCTAAGGCAGATAGGTGGCATAGTGGATCGAGTGCTAAACCTAGATTCAGGAAGACTTCTTGAGTTCAAATCTGGCCTCAGACACTTATTAGCTGTGTGACCCTGAGCAAGTCACTTAACTCTATTGGCCTTAATTTCCTAATTTGTAAAGTGAGCTAGAGAAGGAAATGGCCAACCATGCCAGTACCTCAACCAAGAAAAGTCCAAATGGGGTCACAAAGAGTCAAACATGACTGAAAATAATAGCACGTATCTCATATGACTATTATGAAGGTCAAATGAGATAACACTGGTGAAATGTTTTACCAACCTTAAAGCATTATGTGAAAGTTAAGTTTTATTTTTATTCTTATTATTAATCTGCCTTTGGCAAAAAGGAATGAACTTTCTGTGCTGGGAATATAGTCTTTCTTACAAAACAAATGGAAATTGGGAGGGGAGAATCAGAGGAGAAAGGAGAGAAAAGATGTGTGTGCACACACATGCAATGAATTTTAGTTTTGAGTTTGTATATTTCATTACCACCTACAAAAACATGAGGTAATTCTTGGAGCTGTGCTTTTCTCTTCATCAGCTGAGTAAAAAGAATCTAATAAGGCTAATATCAGTTGGGGTCTGGCAATGAGGGGCCAGAGCTGTTCAATGGCTGAATTTTCTATAGATGATGTTTACTCTCTCGCCAAAATTGCTCCCAATATCCTTCCTCACTTCCTCCCAAAAAGCCATTCCATGTAACAAATGATAGTTTTTAAAAAGAAAAATCAACAAAACTAGTTAATACAAAAATCTAAAAATATCTGCAAAGTTCTACATCCATTGAACTTCTCATCTCTGCAGAGGAGTAGGGTGGGGATTTCTTATTTCTGTTCTTTGCAGTAATGCTTGTTCTTTATACTTCTGCATTTTTATTCATGATAATTCTCTTTGAAGGAGACTAGACTCAGTTCCCTGGGAGAGCAGGTTCGGTTTTGTTGATTGATTCATTTGATTCATTTTCAATTATTTTCTGGTGGTTCTTTCCATTTTTGTTGGAGCCATTGAGTATATTGTTTTCTTGACTCAACTTACTTCAGTCTGCATCAGTTCATGGAAGTCTTTTCATGCTGCTCTGGATTCCTCATATTCACCTTTTCTTATATCACTAATGTCCCATTGCATTCATCTACCACAATTTGTTTGGCTGTTCCCCAATCAATGAACCAGAGGGCATTTACCTTGTTTCCAATTCTTTGATATCACAAATAAAGGGCTGCTATAAATATTTTTCACGTATAGAAGAAGGGCATGTTTTCATAAGACAAAAGGTGTTTTATTTCCACAAATTCCAAGATTTCTGATCTTAAAAGCCATCCAGTTTAGCATTTAGCCCAGAATTGTAATAAGATATAATTGGCTTGCTAGTCACTGCTTTCCCAAGACCTACACATGAATCCCTACAAGACATTGTTCCTTAACTACCAAGGAAGGCTCTCTTCACAGTCAATAAGGCTGGACCCACTCTCCAGAGAACTTCTTAAAAGTTTGATTCCAGAGGGCAGGTAGGTGACTCAGTGGATTGAGAGAACCCAGAGACAGGAGGTCCTGGGTTCAAATCTGGCCTCAGACCCTTCCTAGCTGTGTGACCCTGGGCAAGTCACTTCACCCCCATGCCTAATCCTTACCACTCTTCTGCCTTAGAACTAATACATAGTATTAATTCTAAGAAGAAAGTAAGGATTTTAAAAAGTTAGGTTTCAAAAACCAAGTATACAACCAATGCACTTTGACTTATCTATCTATGATTATTTCCTAGTGAGGAACAGTGAACTGTGTCTGTCCCTTTATGGGAAAACTTCTTGATATCCTATTCTAACATCTGTGCTGGGTCCCCAAAGACCTACTAACCATGTGCTCTAGCTCTTTTTCCAAGGCCCCAAGAAGACAATAACTGGTGGGAGTCAGAATGTGGAATGTCCACCAGGAACTGTAATGGTACTTTTGAGTTTTCTTCTTTCCCCATTTCTCTGCCTCTCCCTAGCTGTCCTAACTAATTTCCGCCTTCCTGCTACTTTGGTTTTTTTCTCTTCTCTTTTTTCCCCCTTCTCACTTTCATTTATCCTAGAATTCCCTTTGTCTTCTATAGCAGCTGAAGTTCAGCAAGTAGGATACATAGATTTAGAGATGCAGTTAGATGTCAAGACATAGTATAACGGGGTTCAAAGGCTTCCACAATCTCCTTTTGTAGAAAATTCTGGCCATTCTTTCATTTGCCACCAGCTGTTTTGTTAGGCTGGACTCTGCCACTAAATTCATCATGCCCACCTGCTCTGAGTAACATCTGGCATCCCCCTTTCACCTTCTTTTTGTGTGTTGTCTTTCTCCATTAGATTAAGCTCCCTAAGGGCAGGCACTTTCTTTTTCTTATCTGTATTCCCAGTGCTTAGTCTGGTACAGAGTAGATACTTAAATCTTTATTATTTTGCACCATAGTCCATTCTCCTAATTTTATAAATGATGAAATGGAGGTTCATTATATAGGTCATGGGGTAGCAAGGTAGCACAGTAGATAGAGCATCAATCCTACAATTGGGAGGACCTAGGTTCAAATCTTAGCTGTGTGACCCTGGGCAAGTCACTAAACCTCAATTGCCTAGCCGTCACCACTCTCTTGTCTTAGAATTGATATTAAGACAGGAGGTAAGGTTTAGATTTTTTTAACAAAGATTACATAGGTCACATATATAGTAAATAACAGCATTGGTACTTGTACTTAAATCTTTTCATCAAAAAATCCAGACCTCTTTGCTTCCCCTTACTCGGTGAAATATCCTAGAACACAAGCATTCCTTCCCCATCAAATTTTAGGAAATAATACCATACCATTGCCATTAATTTCAAGCCTTTGATGATTTTTTAGTTTCTATCTGTTCCCTAAAACCCAGAATACAAATACAATGTCATAGAGTATAGCCAAGTTGCATCAAGGAGAAAAGAAATGGACTTGGAGTTGGGAAGACCTGGATTCAGATCCAGCTTCTGACACTTCCTTTGTCTTGGCAAGTCACATCACCCTTCTGTAGCTCAGTTTTCTCAGCTGTAAAATGGGGATAATAATAATGCCTACCACCCAAGTTGTACCACCCAGGATCAGATAAAATAATATTTGTAAAGCACTTTGCAACCTTTTAAGAATTGTCTAAATTCTATTATTATTATTTTCCCTGGTATCAATCCCTCTCTCCTTCCTACAGCTCTCTACTACACATTTTCTGTCCCTGTAACCCTTTCTCCTTGCCTTTAGAATTGTTAGATGTCTTCTCTCTAGTTTAGGTAATCCATTCCCATTCCTAATTACTGTCCCCTCTTCTGCCTGGGGTTTAGTCAGTTGGGCGCAGTGGTTCAGGAGAAGAAATTACATATTCTCCCCTCCTTGTCTTCCTCTGTTAACATCTTCATCTCCAAAGAATATTAACATAGGATGATCCTTATTATTATTGGAGAATCATACGGCAGATAAAGAAAGGGCAATCATCTGGTGAAATTATAATGGCAGCTCTCCAACTGGGATATAGAAATGTGTTGTAAAGGACCAAAGAGCCCGGGCTAGATCATGATCAAACCTCATCCCTCCAATGGGACTCGATCTACTTTCCTTTCAAAACCAAAAGATGTAAAACGCCACATTATCAAAAGAACAAAACCTTTTTTTTCTCTCTTTCTCGTGCATTGGCACAAATAATGGTCACAAGGTCTTCTCAGCAGATGCTCATTACCTAAGCCAGTCACCAAAGAACCTTCTCCAAAGTTCACCACTGTGCAATACTCACCTCATGGCACAAAGGGACATTTGCCTGTTAGCCTTGTTTCATCAGTGTGGCATTTCTTTCTATGTCCTCTGAAGCCTGCAGAAGCCTAAAGGCATTTGATCTCTTTGAGCATTTTCTGTTTAAAATATCCCTTATTTAAAGTGACTTTATTATTCCTTCAGAACAGCCCAAAATATCATTCCAGTTTTACAACTGAAGCTATAGAGTTGGACTTTCTGATGATTCTTGTCTCCATTCCAAACCTTCCCCTACTGTCTACTTTTTGGGGGGTAGAACTCCTGGATTAAGTGGTATCAGGCAGAGATGCTCCCCTGCTCTCTAACAGTAGTGCCAACCAGCAACCCCATGCCATTCAGGCAAATCAAAAGACTGGATTTGGACATAGGTGAGTCTCCATATCACAGGACCATAAGTTCCAGAGCTATTAATGAACCTCCAAGGTCCAAGTCCTTCATTTAATAGAAAAAGGAACATTGGACCCATAGAGGTAAAGGGACTCGCTCAAGGTCACATAGGCAGTAGAGCCAGGATTCAAATGTAGGTCATCTGACTTTAAATCCAGCACTGTTTCTCTTGTGCCAATTATTTATCCTTGGAGAGTGCCTGTGGCCAAATTATTTACCAATGAGTGTGTGGGACAAACCTCAGCATATGTACAGATATGTAATCCATTACTTGGCCTTTAGTTTAAGGCTTAGTCAGATTTGCTTATGCTCTTACTCCATTGAGATAGCCTTCAGCAAGCACATTCATGGCATTGTGAGGAACAAGAATAAGAATGAAGTAGGGCAATGACTAATTAAAAAACGTGATTATCAAACCATTCAGATCTTTTCCAAGATATAATTGTAGAATAAGTATAAAAATACAAATAAAAGGTATATTTATGTAACTATATAAATATAAATTATATAGGCAGTTGGCGGTGAGGTAGAAAAAGCACTGGACCTGGATGGAAGGCTTGAGTTCAAATTCCACTCTGGATACTTGTTGTGTGACCCTGGGCAAGTCATTTCACATGTCTGCCTTGGTTTCCTCATCTGTAAAATGGAGATTAAAATAGCACCTACCTCCCAGGGTTGTTGTGAGGATAACATGAGATAATAATTTAAAGTGCTTTGCAAACTTTACAGTACTATATAAATGCTAGTTATTATTATTTAAATAATTCCATTGCAATTGGTATTGTTCCTCTTGCCACCTCTCCAACTTCTCTCCTCGGAGATTGTGTTATGAATTGGTATTCTCTGATTTGTCTAACTTCAAGTTCTAAGCTCTTAGTACCATACTGTACAAACATATGAACATTGTGGGCATTGATGTCTTTCCCTTGGAACAAATGTAAAGTTTTTTAAACTGTCCCTATAAAATGTGAAGATGTCATTATTAAAAGTAATATTATCTCTAAAGCACACAAAATGGTAGTAGAGAAATAGGAAAATAATGCAAATTATTTTCTGCCCAATAAATTGGGGCATAAAGCCATAGAATTTCAAAGTTGGAAGAGTCATTTTCTTTCTTCCTTCCTTCCTTCCTTCTTTCTTCTTCCTTCCTTCCTTCCTTCCTTCCTTCCTTTCTTTCTTTCTTTCTTTCTTTCTTTCTTTCTTTCTTTCTTTCTTTCTTTCTTTCTTTCTTTCTTTCTTTCTTTCTTTTCTTTCTTTCTTTCTTTCTTTCTTTCTTTCTTCTTTCCTTACCTTCAATCTTTAGAACCAATCCTGTGTATTGGTTCCAAGGCAGAAGAGTGGTAAGGGCTAGGCAATGGGAGTTAAGTGACTTGCCTAGGGTCACACAGCTAGGATGTCTGAGGTCAGATTTGAACCCAGGACCTCCCATCTCTGGGCCTGGCTCTCAATCCACTGAGCCACCTAGCTGTCCCCTGGAAGAGTCTTAAGTGACAGTTTTATCCAGTTGATACTCCCCCCCAAAAAGAATCTCCTCTAAAATAATGCTTCTTAAAAAAGGTCTAAGAGTTTATTTCATTAATAATTGTAATTCAATGTAACTGGCTTTTCTTTGAAGTCTTGTGTATTTGATTTCATGCGTTTAAAAACATTATTCTAAGGAGAGGTCCATAGGCATAAGGAGAGGACTGAGAAAGGTGTCCATGTCAGAAAATAGATTATACCCATCAGCGATTACCTGGACTCTGTTTGAAGACCTTCAGTGGAGGGCAACCAATATGTCTGGAAACAGCCCACTGCACTTTTGGATATCTCTAAATATTAGAAGGAGCATCTAGGTGGCATGGTGACAAGAGTGCCAGATCTGGAGTCAGGAAGACTTCTCTTCCTCAGTTCAAATCCAGCCTCAGGCATTTATTAGCTGTATGACGGTGTATTAACTCTGTTTGCTTCAGTTTCCTCATCTGTAAGATGAGCTAGAGAAGGAAATGACAAACCATTTTAGTATCTTTGCCAGGAAAATCCCCAATGCGGTTACAAAGAGTCGGACAGGTCTGAAACAACTGAATGACAACAATAACATGTTAGAAATGTTTGTTCCTTGCATTGAGACTAAATGTTCACCCATTGCTCCTATTTCTGTCCTCTATGGGTCATAAAGAATGAATCTAATCCCTCTCCCATGGAAAAGTCCTTTATGCATTACTTGTGGGGAGGAGGGAATGATATTATCAATACCACTTGTGAATTCTCCATCTTAAGTTTTGGGCAGGTTAGCCATTTCTAAACTAGACTATTCCTTATGACACCACTTGAGTGATTGTGAACTTCAGGTTACATGAGAGTAACGCCAGCTTCATTCTGGCCAAGAAATCTGCTACAGTTTCTCCCAAAGGTCCACTCCATTAAGCCAACCAGTCAACTCAACCACAGCTCGGAATCTTTCATTGATCACTCTTGTTTCTTCAAAAAAAAGCTCTCTGTCTTTTCTTTATCCTGTTGTGTTGACCCAAGATTGAATATAGAAAGGACTACTCAACCTGTATGTAACCTGGGTCCCGAGTTGACCATGATAATAGGCAATCCATCATCAAAACTGAGATTGAGAAATGGGGGTCGGGAGGTGGGGGAGAGAAAAAAGAACCATCATAATTTTTAAAAACAGCTCATTTTGGTACCGCCACCCAGGGTCACCCCTTTTGACTCCTCCTCAGAGAGAGACTTTCTATAGAGACCTGAGTGCATTAGTCTTTTGCTTCATGAACTCCCATTATGATATGGAATTCTAATGCTAGAGCCCCCACTCAGCACCTCTGCTCAGTGGTTCGAAGTGGGTTGAATTGTAGCCTGCGGCAGGGGGTGATAAATGTAGCGTATGCTGACTTTCCCCCAGCAAACTGCAAATTGCCTGAGCAGTGCAGCCCACAAAAGGTTCCCGTGGAGTGAATTTATCTTGCATTGTCGAGAGGGAGAGGGAAAGAGGAGAGACCGGGCTTTCTATTTTTGCAAAGTCACATTCGATCTTGTTCAACGTGTAGTCCACACGTCTTCTAAAAGAGGGCTCCAATGGAAAAAAAATGCTGGCCCAGTAATGTAGAACAGATAAAGGGATTTATTTTTAACACCGTTGGAGTTTGCAACCATGTGAGCATTTCAATTTCAAGTCACTCTCTCCTGAATAATAATAATGTGTTCTGCTGGAGTGAATGTTATGTCACCTAATATCTCAGGGCTGAGAAAAATGCACCATGGAACAAGGGGTGCCAAGATTGTCATAGAATGAGTCTCCATTCCCTAGGAGGCACCTGTATCTTCAGACCATGAGAAGAGTAAAACACTTGCCTCCTTTCCCAGAAGGCTCTCTGATCTCCACTTCTTGCCTTGCAGGTCAATTTTGACCTATTGATCAGTTTTCTTCTAGGACCATTTGATTAGCATTCATCAGGTTTGTCAAAACAGTTTCCCATTCAGAATCTTCCCTGGCATTAGTAAATGATGGAGACCATGGAAGGAAAATCCTACCTATGGAATTAAATTCGGAGTACATTTAGGTCAAGAGCCTCAGAACCAGGTGTTTCGTATCTCCTGAGATCAATGGTCATACCACAACTGTCAGTATGTGTATTTTTGCTGATGTCTCTTGACCATGTCACTTCTCTGTTCAAAAAAACAGGAACCACCCAGGTGACACAATGAATAGAATGCTAAGCCTGGTGTCAGGAAGACTCATCTTCTTGAGTGCAAATCTGGCTTATTAGCTATATATCCCTAGGCAAATCACTTCACCATTTCTCTCAGTCTCCCCATCTGTAAAATGAGCTGTAGAAGAAATGGCAAACCACTCCAGTATCTTTGCCAAGCAAAACCTGAATGGGGTCACAAAAAGTCAGGTATAAGTGAAAACAACTGAGCAAACAATTAAAAAGCTATCAGTGGGTCTCCACCATCTATGAGATGATTTGTTCCTGAGTGTGCCTGTCATCAAGTTCCTATTTACCTCTTCCTCCACATGACCAGATGCATTCGAGTAAGAACTTAAAACTAACCATTCATATTTCCATGGAACTCAAAGACAAAAACCAAAACCCTCTGAGTGTACATGTGATTGCCTTCATTTTAGAAGAATAAAAACTGAGGCCTTGGAAGAAACCCTGCTTGAACCTAGATCTTCCATGATACAGGGTTCTTTCCCCCATATCCTGATCCCAGGACAAAAAATATGGAATTGATGAAGTTGGGAAAATCTTGCTGATTACTCTCTTGGAAGCTAGAGGAGAAATTTATGTAGCACAGGATAAGCTGAGCTCCAAAAACGATACTGTGACTAAGAGATTCCTACTCTCTAGCCTCCAAGCAGTTGTAATATTTGAAAAACTGGTTAGGCTTTGTGAGATCAAAGAAAGGCCTATCAGTGTTAAGAATTATGTGTTGGGGTTTTTTTGCATTGTACCTAAATCTAGTGCAATTGTGTACATATTTAGAAAATGTTGTGCATTGGGGCAGTTAGGTGGCTCAGTAGATAAGAGTGCCAGGCCTGGATTTGGGAGGACCTGGGCTCAAATTTGGCTATAGACATTTCCTAGCGGTGTGACCCTGAGGAAATCATTTAACCTTGTTTGCCTAGCCACTGCTACTTTTCTGCCCTAGAATTGATACTAAGGAGAGAAAGAAAGAAAGAAAGAAAGAAAGAAAGAAAGAAAGAAAGAAAGAAAGAAAGAAAGAAAGAAAGAAAGAAAGAAAGAAAGAAAGAAAGAAAGAAAGAAAGAAAGAAAGAAAGAAAGAAAGAAAGAAAGAAGAAGAAAGAAAGAAAGAAAGAAAGAAGGAAGGAAGGAAGGAAGGAAGGAAGGAAGGAAGGAAGGAAGGAAGGAAGGAAGGAAGGAAGGAAGGAAGGAAAGAAAGAAAGAAAGAAAGAAAGAAAGAAAGAAAGAAAGAAAGAAAGAAAGAAAGAAAGAAAGAAAGAAAGAAAGAAAGAAAGAAAGAAAGAAAGAAAGAAAGAAAGAAAGAAAGAAAGAAGGAAGGAAGGAAGGAAGGAAGGAAGGAAGGAAGGAAGGAAGGAAGGAAGGAAGGAAGGAAGGAAGGAAGGAAGGAAGGAAGGAAGGAAGGAAGGAAAGAAAGAAAGAAAGAAAGAAAGAAAGAAAGAAAGAAAGAAAGAAAGAAAGAAAGAAAGAAAGAAAGAAAGAAGGAAGAAAGAAAGAGAGAAAGAGAGAGAAAGAGAGAGAAAGAGAGAGAGAAAGAAAGAAAGAAAGAGAGAGAGATGCTGATTTTTAACTGATTTGGGTAGATAAATAGATGTATACATAGATATATAGGTAGATACATAGATTCACAGATACATAGACAGATAGAACAATACTTTGTTTATTAAGTAAAATGGATAAAGCACTAGACCTGACCTCATAAAGACCTAAGTTCAAATCTTATCCTTATTTATTTATGACTGTGTGACTGACCCTGAGGAAGTCATTTAACTTTCTTCTTCCTCAGTTTCCTTTTCTATAAAATGGGGAAATGAATATTTCTACCTCTGAGGATCATTGTAAAGATAAAATGAGAAAATATTCCTAAATCTTTTTCAAATCAGAAAGCACTATGTAAATGCCAGCTAGTTGCTGCGGTCATTGTTCAGTTGTTTTAGTTGTGTCTGACTCTCAGTGACCCCATTGGGAGTTTTCTAGGCAAAGATACCGAAGTGGTTTGCCATTTCTTCTTCAGCTCATTTTACAGATGAGGAAACTGAGTCAAAAAGGGTTAAGTGTTTGCCAGGGTTACACAGGTAGTAAAGTGTTGAGGCTAGATTTGAACTCAGGGAGATGAGTCTTCTGACTTTAGGCCCAGGGCTCTATCCACTGCACCACCTAGCTACCAGCTATAGTTAATATTATTATCCTGAGATTAGTTATCTGACCACATCAACCTTTCCCAAATGTGGATGAAAATCAAGAATGAACAACAACAACAAAAAAAAAAAAAAACCTTTGAGAAAGCAGGTCAAATACATTCACTAAATCTTTTACTAACTACTCATAAGGGGGTCCCTCAGGTCCTTACTCAGAACCCATTTACTCTTATTTTAGATACAATTCTAAGAATTTGGGCATCTGTCTTCCAGCTCATGGGAGAATAGCAGGAGCAAATTAGATGAGATAGGAGTCTACTAGGGGTGGGCACGTTGACAGCAGCAAAAAATGACTGTTAATTGCCTCCTAATTGGTCTCCCTCTGCCTAGTCTCTTCTTTGCAATCCATACTTGTCACCAAAATAATCTTACAAAGTTAGACACGGGCTGATCATTTTAGTCCCCTGCCTAAGCATTATATATAATATACAATTATATAATGTATTATTAATATATTATTATATTTATTATTAATAAGTATGTATATATATATATATATATATATATATATATATATATATATAGGATGACATTTTAAGATCCTGATCCTGCCAGTCAACATCCTTCACAATCCAATCAATCTACATGGACAATTTTATTTGCTACTCCTTCCTTTCTTGCTGTTACAGTTAAATGTCTGTGTCAATAGAAACAGCTCGTATGGATACTGTAGCTGGTCTTAGAACCATGTAAGAGACTAGGCTAGTTGTTTTTGAAAAATTATGTTGAGTTTCAATGATCTGAGACTGTATCATTGGGTTGTTCTTCAATCCAGACCTGTGATTGCATTGGTAACAGGAATTATCTCTGACATAATTCCCTCGATGAAGGCAGATGAACACTCCTGGTAAGGCAGCTCCTTGTACCAAGGCTGTTTTGCTCCTTATGGTCCTAGACAGTTGTTCGGAGATACCAGGAGTTTGTCTTGCCCAACCAGTGTCTCACAGCTGAGACTCAAACCCAGGTCTCCCCATTTCTGCAACGATCTCCGGATCTACTACAGTGGCTTAACTTTCCTCAAACTGCTTCCTGCCACAAAAGCCCATCTTTTTTCATGACAATCTCTTTTCAATGCATTTGGTTTAGGAGAACAAAACCCTACCTGAAAGGCTCATCCTTAACATATCCCCTGCATATATTGGAATCATACATGGTTCCTTGAAAGGCATCACAAAGATAACTAGTTTACAAGTATCTGCTTGTTAGCATCAAGAAAATGCAGACAGAAACACATCATTCTTCACTTTGTTCCTTCCATGAATTTTTCTATAGTGTAAGCAATATATGCCTTGTTTCACAACATGATGAGCAAGGAAATATGTATTATGTGATAATGTATGTACAAACACTATCATATTACCTGCCTCCTTGGAGAGGGCTAAGGGAGAGAACATATATTATAAGATGTAAGAAAGCTAATATTAAAAATTAGAATGTAATTAATTGACATGTAATCTGAACAAGATTCTAAAAAAAATAAAACCGTAAACTGAGGGTTGAGAGGTAGGGCAATGAATAGAGTGCAAGACTTAGAGTCAGGAAAATTCATCTTCCTAAATTCAAATCTGGTCTCAGACATTTATTAGCAGTGTGACTCTGGGGAAGTCACTTAGTACTATTTGCCTCAGTTTCCTCATCTGTAAAATGAGCTAGAGAAAGAAATGACAAACCATTCCAGTATGTTTGACAAAAAAATGGCATCACAAAGAGTCAAACATGTTTGAAACAACTGAACAACAACATAAACTGGGGAGATTCGTGATTGCCATGGGGATTTGACAGCATCATTAGGATGTCCAACAGTCCAAATGGAAGAAAGATGACAGATGGGTATTGTAGCTGGTCACATCAGATACTCCAAAATAAGATCCCTAATTACTCAGATGAATTCAACCTAATAATCCAAGTGGAAAAAAATAAGTCAAGCAGATGAAAAATGACTATTATCCAGACTATCATACATAATTGGGGAAGGCAGCTCATAAAGTGAGTCTATTAGTCAGCTAGGTGCTCCAATGTGTAGTGAGATAGACTTGGAGTGAAGATCTTTGCTCAAAGACATATCTTCCTAAGTTGATATCTGGCCTCAGACACTCACTAACTATGTGACCCTAGGTAAGTCATTTAACCTCTATTTCCCTTAGCTTTTTTAATCTGTAAAATGGGTTAATAATAGCACTTATCTCCCAGGATTATTGTGAGGATCAAATAAGATAATATTTGTAAAGTGTTTTGCAAACTTTAAAATACTATACAGATGCTAGCTATTATCCATTAGTACAGGGCCAGTATCTTGGACAAATTTCATATATGGATAATGAGCTAGGCCTGGATTTGAAAAGGAATAAGAAAAGATGTCAGCATTCCAGGATTCTCAAGCATTTCCTTCTACCCCTTCCCTCTGCTCACCTCCTAATTCCTTAGTTTCTCCATTCTTTTTATTTAAACTTGATCCATTTTTCAAGCCCCAATTCCAGAAAGCCTTCCCCTTCCTTCTAAGCTAATATTAACTCCCTCCTCCTCTGATCTCCTAGAGTTTTACTGTTGCCACATTCATTTGGTAGTAAGCATAAACTACCCAATACTGTGACTGAAGTATATATGACCCTCTTCCCAAATAGACTGTAAAGCCTGTAAGAAGAGTTAGCCATATTCTTTTTTGTTGTCATTGTTGCTATTTAGTCATTTTTCAGTTATGACCAACTTTTTGGAGTTTTCTTGGCAAAAATATTCTAGTAGTTTACCATTTCCTTCTCCAGCTCATTTCCCAGAAGGGGAAACTGAGGCAAACAGTGTTACATGACTCGCCCAGGGACACATAGTGATTGAGTGTCAGAGGTCAGATTTGAACTTGGTCTTTCCGACATCAGGCCTGGCATGCCATCCATTTTATCACCTAACTGCCATGTTATACTCGCTTGTATCTCCCAGAGTTCCTTGCACATATTAAGCATTCCGTAAATAATTGATTAGCCCTCAGTGGCACAACAAGACAGCTTACACCTCCTCTTCATGCTATACAACAGTTTGCCACCCACAACCCATTCAAGTGGAGCTTTGTGGAATTGGAGTAATACTTCTTTTCATATACTTTTGTTCTTAAAATTGGCACTTACGCTGAACTTAGGGTGGGGATAGAAGAACTAAAGAAGAGATAAACAGTGTGGGCTTCCTGCTGCTGCATTTTACCACTTATGTTGAAAGTCTAGATTTGGAGGGTATGAGTAGAACAAAGAAAGAGGCACCTCCCCCAAATGTCTTTGTAGACAGCCTGGGCTTGGGCATGACGCCCACCCAAACAAACTCTTGCTCTGCAACAGTCCTCCTAAAAGAGGAAAAGAGTGTCCATTTCCTTGGGATAGCTCTTTGTCTGCCAAATCACCAGGAACGAAAAGCACTGAGAAAATTTCAACTCAGTGAATCTGGATTTTAAACTTACCTCGCAGTGAGTTAGTTACATCACATCATGAAAAGATGGTGTGCCTAAATCACTAGACATGCCTGAGAAGTTGAGACATCCAGACTAGTCTAAAAATGAAGGAAGAAATCCAGTGATGGACTGACTTGGGGTCTCATTGTGAATAGTTTGCCTTACCTTTTAGTGGAAAACAGACTGACCTTTTCATAATTCATAGTAGTATCTGGAAAAATAGAAAAATACATTATCCTGTTGTTGTGCTTTGTTATTAACCTTACTCTACTACATATATGTGTATATGAATATGTATATATGTGTGTCTATGCATCGACATATACATACATGCCTATGTGTATGCATGTATATACATATATACATGTGTGTATGGGTATATACATACACATAGTTGTTCTTCAGTTGTTTGTTATGTCTGGCTCTTCATGATCCCTTTTGGGGTTTTCTTGGCAAAAATACTAGAGTGGTTTGTCATTTCCATCTCTATTTCATTTTAGTGATGAAGAAGCTGTTGCAAACATGGTTAAGTGAATTGCTCAGGGTCATACAGCTAGTAAGTATCTGAGGCCAGATTTGAACTCAGGAAAATGTCTTCCTGACTCCAGGTTTGGCATTCTATCTACTGTGCTACCTAGTTGTCTCATAAACTAGATCAGTAATGGTGAATCTTTTAGACACTAAGTACCCAAACTGCAACCCTCACGCTGCATGTGAGCCGCACTGGGAGGGAGAAAGCACTCCCTTTGGGCTGCTGGGAAGAGGGGCGGGTCATGTGAGAAATGTCCTCAGGCAAGGTACAAAGGGGGAGGAGAGAAGCCCCTTCTGGCACCTGTGCCATAGGTTCATCAACACGGTGATAGATAGATAGATAGATAGATAGATAGATAGATAGATAGATAGATAGATAGATAGATAGAGGATATAAATGAATAAATAGATAAAAAGTTGATAAGATACACACATACACACACACATATATATATACACATGCATATATTCAAATGTTGGAACTTTGGAATGTAAAGTTGTTCTCATGCATTGCCAATTTGGTAAAAGACAGTAGGTCTTATTTTCTCACCTTCATGTCAAACCTTCCCTGTAAAGACTATGTTGGCTCCAAACATAGAGTTAAATTAGCCATGCCTGATGACTCTCAAGCTTGAGTAAGCTTGGACTCCTGCTCCCAACACCCTTTGATCTGTCAAGTTTCCCTTGATCCCTGGATACAATTGCTTTTTTTTTTTTCCTGGCCTTTTAATACCACAAACCATGACATTCCACCTGACCCTGAGACTCTGCCCTGCTGTCTGTCCCTTCCCCACAAATTCTCAGTTTATGGGCTGGTCCTCAGAGGAACTTTTCTTTTCATTGAGCTCCCACCTGGAGTTCTAGTGTCAGAAGCTACAGCCTTTGGAATAGGCATGCCCTAAGGGAAAGGTAAATGGGCTCAATAGGAAATATCCAGCAAGTAGCAATCAGCTCTCCCTGCTGGCATTCAGCTCATTTGCAGCCAATTCCCTAGCAGTCCTTGTGTACCTAGACTCCTGTCTTGATAAGAGATTCAAAGGATCCCCATAGTGTGACACAATAGAACATCCTTACAATTGATTTTGCTATCGTGAGCTTTATTGAAAGGTACACAGAACAAGGCAATAGCAGTTTCCAGAAGTATCTAGTATGTCCAATCAGGTCAGTCCTGAAACCAGTGAATGAAATAGTCACCTTTGAAAGTTTGCATTACATAGACCAGTACTTTGTAGAGCTGAGCTGTGGCCTCTTCAGGAGGAGAGTGGGTTGCTTGTGGCTTAAAATGAGTCTCAAGTCAAAGGATCACAGATGGAGAAGATGAGGCTTGTGCTCATTCTTTTATTCACCATTCAACAAACATCAAGAGTTACCATCTCCCAAGTACTATATACTAGGCAATGGACAAAAAGCTTTGTGAGGAAAAATACAATTTTTTCTCTTTATTTTTATCTCCAGTATTTAGCACTTAATACATTGTAGGTATTAATTAAATGTTTATTGATAAAAAAAACAAAATGATTTTTATCCTTAAGCTGTTGACATTCTTTTGAAGAACAATATGGGCACATGTACATAAATACAAATTTTTTGGAGGGAGGCAAGACAGTCAAAGTCAATAAATATTTATTAAAGTACAGGCACTGTGCTAAACACTTTTCAAATACTATTTCATTTGATTCTCATAATAACCCTGGAAAGGTCATGTCAGCCAGATTGGAAACAGAGAGGCCAAAGCTTCTGTAATGAGGGAGGTAGGGAGGGAGGGAGAGAGAGAGAGACAGAGAGAGACAGAGAGATACAAGAGGAGCAGGAAGAGAGAGAGAACTAGGAAGAAAGGAAGGAAGGAAGGAAGGAAGGAAGGAAGGAAGGAAGGAAGGAAGGAAGGAACGAACGAACGAACGAACGAACGAACAAACGAACGAAGGAAAGTTGAGGAGGAGGAGGAGGACATAATTCTGTTTAGGATGTGTGTTTGAGATACCTAAGGAGCATTCATTTGCAAATGTCCAAGAGTCAGTTGATGATCTAGAACTAGGGTTCAGGAGGGTTTCATTCAAAGCTCAACCTAAAATACATATAAAGAATACAAAAGGACCCATTGATGTTTATTTGTGTAAAGTACAACCAAATAATCTAAGTGCTATAATATTGGAAGATATGGATTCTACCTTCTCTGCAAATAATTACTACATATGGCTCATCCTGATAAAAAAGGAAGCTTCTATGGCAATATGAATCAAGTGAAACATCACCTGAATTGTTTTGAATAATGAAACTCCAAAATGATTTTGGATATTCAAGTGTCACCTCATACAAGAGGTTTTAAATATATATTTGTATGTTTGTATATGCTTATAGATATTGACATTATTTATATACATTCTCACTAGTATATACACTTATTTGAGAGCAAAGAATTCCTTTTTATCTTTGTATCCTCAGCACCAATCACAGTGCCTGTGCATCCTAGTCATTTAATATGCTTTTGCTGATATGTTGATTAATTGATACATAGATCTTAGAGATGATAATTGAAACTGTGGGAATATCATTGAAAGGATGTGGAAGGAGATGTTACAATCATTTTCTTACCATGAGAGAAGGGAGTAGGAAGGAGAAAAAAATAGACTTTGTTAATAAAAAAAATTAAATTAAATTATGCTAAAATGGAGAAAGACAGAGAAAGAGGGGAGTAGAGGGGGGGCAGTTTTATATTAAGGGTATAGGACATAGATTAAGAGACAGAAAAGGAAACTAAGGACTTGCCAGACAGGTGGCATAAAAAACAGAGAGAGCAGTATCACTAAACCAAGAGAGGAAAGAATATCCAAGAAAAGAGGGTGCTTAACAGTATTAAATGTAGCAGAAAGATCAAGAAGGATGAGGGCTGAGAAAAGGCTTTCAGAGTTCATACCTGCTCAGGTGGTGTCTAGCCCACAGAATGTTAACTCCATCCTGGAGTAAAGTGTCAGGCATATTCCCAAGGTCTGATCCTGCATCTACTAGCATGACAATCCCTGAGAAGAAATTGGATGCAGACTAGATCAACAAGACCTGAATATGGTTGTTTCAGTACATTGAAACTGCTTTTTATTGGAGGGAAACTTAAAAGATTTCTATAGAAAAAAGCAAGCCAGATAATGATCCTAAAAGGTAATGGGTCTTTTTATTATGAATACTTTTTAAGTAAATGAAAGGGAATATTTTTAACTTTAGTGGGAGTAGAAGGGAAGTGAGAAAGGGAATGTGCAGTATATTATCAGAACCATTGACCCCCAAGAGGCAGAGAGTTAAAATGTAAAAGGTTCTGAATTTAGAGAGGGGAGCCCTGGGTCACTTAAGTCCTAGAGCTGGTACTTGCTCTCTGTGTTACTTATCCTTTCTGCGTCTCATTTGTAAAATGAAAGACTTGGACTAGACCTTCAAGGTCCTTTCCAACTTTAAATATTTGATCCTATATTGTCTGAAAGACAAGTATACAAAGGGATGTCCAGAAGTGAATGAATAGACCAACTTTGCAACCAATATCTAAAGGAAAGAAATCTTCATGACAAATTCCCTGTCTCTCTGCCACTCAGGTTATGCTAGATTCTTTGTCACTCAGCTATTCTTTGGTTCTAGGACACCTGAGCTGTCCAATAAAACAGGGTAATGGAGGAATATTAGACATTCTGTAATGTGTAGGGGTAGAGCAGTTCTTACTGAGGAAGGCTGATTAATTTCCCATCTCTGATGTCATCGGCAGGCACATGTCAATTAGTATTGTTAACATGGGCTGTATAGAACATGAACCAATATTCTCTGCCTGGAAGTTACCATGAAGGAAGATACCATATTTGTGGGGTTCGAGAGAAGAGATGGGAAAGAGATAGCCTTGGAGCAACTAGGTAGCATAAGGATAGTGACAGGCCTGGATTCAGGAGAACTTGGGTTCAAATCTTGCCTCAAATATTTCCTAGCTGTGTGACCTTGGGCATGTCACTTAACTCTGGTTGCCTAGCCCTTGTAGTTCTTCCATTTTGACTTTGGTACTAAGATAAAAGACCAGGGAAAAAGAAAGAACAAAAGAAAAATGAAGGAAGAAAGGAAGGAAGGAAAGAAGGAAGGAAGAGAGGGAAGGAGGGAGGGAGGAAAGAAGGGAGAGATGGAGGGAGGAAAGAGAAAGAGAAGGGAGAGAAAAGTGAATAAGAGAGGAGAAAGAACGAGAGAGAAGGAAAGACAGAAAAAGAAAGAAAGTGAGAAAGAGAAAGAGAGAAAACCTGTCACTCCCCCCCCCAAAAAAAAGCTACCACTACTACCCAATGGATGCTTTTCCTGACTGAAGGATACTGCAAATGGCAAAAATACAGAATTCAACAAAGTTACTGAGTCTCATTTGTAAAATGAAAGACTTGGATTACATGACCTATACTATCACTATATCTTCTCACTCCTACTCACTCATACACCATGAAAAGAGGAATAATGAAACTCATTCAGAAAACCCATTGCTTCAAATGTGCTTCTCTTTGTCTTAAATATATGTACAAAATCCAATTCTTCCAGGACTGGAAGGTATATATGACTCTGGGGAAACTAAGGCATTCCTTTTTCTCCTACCACAGGATTGGCTACACCATTCTCACCATTGATAGATAACCAGCTTCCAATCCATGAAATAATAACAAAAAACTGACAGCCACAACAACAGTACATTGTGCCCTTTGTCATTGGAGAAATACTTGTGCCAAAAAATGTCCCCATTTACAATTGTTCAAAAGTAAATTAATTTTTCAAGTCACCTTCACTGAGTTAACAGTAAATAAGTGATGAATAAAAACACTGCCATCAAGTTAAAAGAAAAAGAAAAGGCTGGGGGATTATTTCATTACCTTGATTGGTTCTAAACTCTCCCTCAACTCAATAAAAGAGCTTTCCAAATTAAATTCTTTTTTAAAGCTTTTAAAGCAATGGGTCAAATTTTTCTCTGCATATGGGCAGGCCCATTTGCAGATGGACTCTTCCTTCATGGAAGCCTTTAAAAGCACAAAAATAACACTCTGGCTCACTACCAGTTGGACAAATGCTTTTTATAAAATGGTCATTTTTGTCATTTGTTATTGTTGGGTTTTGTTATTGTTATTATTGTTTTTGTTATTATTGATTTTTGTCATTGTTTGGCCAGAGCTGATAATTCACACTCTCTATTCCCCTTTATATCTGAATGCATTTGGCTTGAACTAGAGAGAGTAGAGCTTGAACCAGGGAGGACAGTAGAGCTATTTCACTCAGGAAGCAAGCTCCTGACCCTCTTCACAGCACTATTGTTCAACCAAGGGAGTTAATCAGCCACAGGGAACAATAAGTTACTGGAAATCTTACAAAACTTACGAGCAAACTTATAATTTTCTGTGAGCACTTTCTCAATTTGAATGTGTACACAGGAGTGTAACTGGAATCACAACTCTACAGCGTATCAATAGGTATGTGAATGTGTGTGTGTGTGTGTGTGTGTGTGTACATCTGTACTTTGCCCAGTGCCCCATAATTTCAATCAATGCATAATCATTTGGCTACTTTGATCTGCAGGGACCAATAAGACCTTGAGTCATCAGAAAATATCACGTAAGGAAAATATGGTGTTTCTTTATCTGAAAAATTTTAAGATAGCTGCCTAACCTGGGTTAGGCAGCATCATTCTACATGGAGCTAGGTGGTTAGAATGGTTCACCTCTGGACAATCTTGTCAGAATGAATTGTGTTTGAAATTGAGAGAATTCTTCAAAACCTCCAGAGGAAGAACTGACAAATAGAAATAAGCAAGACATAGTTTTACACATATAATTTTTTTGGCAAGTGATGCTTTCTCTAGTGAGGGGAAGGAAAGAAGGAAAATACCTGGGAACTTTAATATAACAAACAAACAAATAAATAAGTAAATTAAATTTTTAATTAAAAAAAGAAATTAAGAGAATTCTTCAAAACCTCAAGAGGAAAAAAGCAAACAGAGTTATATATATATATACATATATATATATTATTTTGGTCAAATGATGCTTTCTTTAGTGAAGGGGAGGAAAGTAAAGAGGAGAAGAAAATGCCTAGGAACGATAACTTTTAAAAAGAAATTGAGATGATCCTTCAAAACCTCCAAGGAAATAACTGATATATAGAAAAAAGCAACATAGTTATACATGTATAGTTATAAACGATGCTTTCTCTAGTGAGGGGGAGGTAAGGAAAAAAGAGAGGGAGATACATAGGAACTTTAATGTAACAAAGAAGTATTTTTTTATTTTAAAAAGAAATTGAAAGAATTCTTCAAAACCTCTACAGAAACAAGTGATGAATGGAAAAATAACAAGACATAATTTTATGCATGCATTGTTTTTGTCAAATGATGCCTTCTTTGGGAAGGGTAAGGGAGGGAGAGACAGATATCTGGAAACTTTAATGTAACAAACTAATAAATAATTACATTTTTAATTAAAAAGGAATTGAGGAAATTCTTTAGTATCTCTAGAGAAAGAACTGATAAATAGAAACAAACAAGACATAGTTTTATGTATCCTTTTTTGGTCAAATGATGCCTTCTCTAGTGAGGGGAAAGGAGAGAAGGAGGTGGGGGGAAATACCTGAAAACTTTAATATAACAAACAAATGAATAATTTTTAAATTAAAAAAAGAAATTAAGAAAGTTCTTCAAATTCTATAATAATTCAAATTCCCTGAAAACTGACAAGGCAAGAGACCCCAGCATCCCTTAGGTATCAAACCTAAGTGTTCCCCCTCGTTCATTTTTTACTTGTCTTTATTACACCTCCTTTCTCTAACCCAATTTGTCTCTCCTCTTCAGGTAGGGTCTCTCATTTTATCCTTCTCCCATCTTTCCTTCCTACAATGCACATACACTCACACACATCACTTGGATTTTCCAAATCAGCAGCATCTCTTTTCTTTCCCCAAAACCTGAATAATTAGAGTAGAGTCATTTTGGAGTCAAGGCCTCAGTGTGTCATGGGTTATAAAATTTAATCTGCTAGCAGCTCCTGGCCAGATATCAATTACCTTTTCTAAACTGAGAAAAAGTGGCTTGTATTCACAAAAAGAGCTGAGAAGCATTTCGTATCACCACCTATCTGGACCTATGTACTCTTACCACCACCATGAATTTACTTTATCCAAGAAACTTGGTGGAGGGGGAGAATCTGTGTTGGGTTCCCTATAACTTCCTTTTGTGGAGATATCTATGGCTTCTCAATCTCCCTCACTAATTGTATTGAGTCATATTCCTATTAAATAAAAATTCATTAAGTTTTTGGGGTGTCCCTAGTGTTTAGCATATATACTGAAGAAGAAATGTATATATGTTTATTATATTATATTATTTTATTTTTATTTTTATTTATGTTTTTAATATATTTATATATATTTATATATATTAATTATATTATAAACATTTATATACCACTTACTATGTTCCAGGCACTATGCTAAGAGCTTTACAAATATCATCTCTTTTGATCCTCACAATAAAGGTTCAAATTACAGTTGAGGAAACTGAGGCAAGGAGAGTTTAAGTGACTTACCCAGGATCACATAGCTAGGGTTTGGTGCTGGGTTTGAACTCAGAGCTTAATAAACATTTGCTAAAATAATTGAATGTGGGAGATCTCCACACTCGGCTCTCAGGACAAATGGCCATGAACACTCTTAGATATATACTCTGTGTTTTATCTCTGAAGCAATAAAGAACCTAATCATGGACCACACCAAAGGAGATGTATACATATAATTCCTAATCTCCTTTCCTGAAGGTAGAATAGTCAGGTGCACCCACAAGAACACCAAAGGAATTGAGAGGGAAAGCCTAAACAATCACAGTCAAAATGTGCTTAGTACCTAGAACCCTTGATGGCTATTCATTTCCCTCTGATCTCACACACTGCATTGTGCATCTCACAAAATATGGATGAGTCAGACAATGGTTCACCAGCACTAAAGATAATGCCAAACCTCCGTTACGTGTCCCCTCTTTTCTTAGCTCAGATGAAAGGAAAGTTCATGAAACTCATGCCTAATGTGTGTCCTCTCCAGATTCCATGGTGAACATCTTGCAAGAGCAGTCTCCCTACCTCTCGTTCAGGAGGTGACATTTTTTTGTTACCTCATTTGATAGAAATGTAACACACGCCAGGAAATTATATAGAAGCTGGGTGCATTTGGCGGTTGCTGACCCAATCCCAGATGGGAAACACAACCCAGAGCACCCTCCTCATCTCATTCATGACAGTAATTATGCAGAATTCGGACACCAAGTCATTACCAGTGAATGAATTATTCCTAGAAACAGTTAGTGCCCAATAATGAAGTTAATGGAAGATAATATGACAGTCATTAGACTGACAGCCCTCTCATCATTCTTGAAGGGAGATGCGCAGCAATCAGAGGCCAGCAACAGGCAGATGGGATTAATCTATGTCAACATGTGCTTACGACAGACAGGTTGCCCTGGACTCTGTCCTTGTGCTTCATGGCTAGATCCTGGAGTGTGATGTGTACTATGATGAGAAAAGCTTAATTTTTCTCAAGCCCTTTCCTTGAAAGTAAACCTTGCCTTGAAAATCAGGATACAAATTGGTGAGGCAAAACCGAGTTCTAATGCTGAATTTGCCCTTGCATGATGGACAGGCAACTTAACCAGACAGGGCCTCAGTTTCTTTAAGGGTAACAGAGAGGGAAATAATCCTTGCTTCTTTAATTCCCAAAGTAATCAACACAAAGTGAAAGAGACAAAGGAAGGTAAAATGACTTAGAAAGTTTATAACTAATAGGAAGACATTTTATTTAAAAAAAAAAGATTGGGAACAACAGGCTATTAAATGACAAAATATTCACAGCAGCACTTTGGGGGTAGCAAAGGACTAGAAATGGAAAGGGCATTTGTTGAATTTAAGAAGTTGGACAAATTATGTATATGAATGTAATAGAATATTATTGTGCAATTAGTGACAGATCAAGGTTATTCAGAAAAACATGAGAAGATTTGTTTGATCAAGATGGAACAAGCAGATCCAAAGGAATAATATATACACAAATACAACAGTGTAATTGTTGCACAGTGGTTAGAGTGCCGGGCATGGAATCTTCTTCAGATTCATCTCCCTTCAAATCTGGCCTCAGACACTTACTAGCTATGGGACCCTAAGGAAGTCACCTAACCCTGTTAGTCCAGTTTCCTCAGCTGTAAAAATGAACTAGAGAAGGAAATGGCAAATCATTCCAGTATCTTTGTCAAGAAACTCTCACACGGGGTCACAAAAAGTCAGACATGATTGAAACGACTGAATAGCAATGACAAAAATCAAATGATCCAAAAAAAGAAGTTGAATTTTTTAAAAAATATATTTGTTTAATTAATTAATTTAGAATATTTTTCCATGGTGACATGATTCATGTTCTTTCCCTCCCCTCCTATCATGTCCTCTTCTGTAGCCAATGAGCAATTCCACTGGGTTTTACATCTGTCATTGATTAAGACCTATTTCCATATTATTAATATTTGCAATAGAGTGATCATTTAGAGTCTACATCCCCAATCACATCCCCATCAAACCATGTGATCAGGTAGTTGTTTTTCTTCTGTTTCTATTCCCACAGTTCTTTCTCTGGGTGTGGATATTGTTCTTTCTCATAAGTCCCTCAGAATTGTCCTGGATTCTTGCATTGTTGCTAGTAGAGAAGTCCATTACATTCGACTGTACCACAGTGTATCAGTCTCTGTGTACAATGTTCTCCTGGTTCTGCTCCTTTCACTCTGCATCAATTCCTGGAGTTCTTTCCAGTTCACATAGAATTCCTCCACTTTATTATTCCTTTGAGCACAATAGTATTCCATCACCAACATATACCACAATTTGTTCAGCCCGATCAAAGGGCATCCCCTTAGTTTCCAATTTTTTGCCACCACAAAGAGCGTGACTAGAAATATTTTTGCACACATATTTTCCCTATTATCTCTTTGGGGTACAAACCCAGCAGTACTTTAGCTGGGTCAAAAGGCAGACAGTCTTTTATTGCCCTTTGGGCATAGTTCCAGTTTGCCCTCCACAATGGCTGGATCAATTCACAACTCCATCAGCAATGCATTAATTTCCCAATTTTGCCACATCCCTCCAACATTTATTACTTTCCTTTGCTGTCATTTAGTCAGTCTGCTAGGTTGAGATTATACCTCAGAGTTGTTTTGATTTGCATTCCTCTAATTATAAGAGATTTAGAACACTTTCCCATGTGCTTATTATTAGTTTTGATTTCTTTATCTGAAAATTGCCTAATCATGTCCCTTGCCCATGTATCAATTGGGGAATGGCTTCATTTTTTGTACAATTGATTTATCTCCTTGTAAATTTGAGTAATTAGATCTATGTCAGAGGTTTTTGTTATAAAGATTTTTCCCCAATGCATTGCTTCCCTTCTAATTTTGGTTGCATTGGTTTTGTTTGTACAAACCCTTTTTAATTTAAGGTAATCAAAATTAATCATTTTACATTTTGAAATATTCTCTATATCTTTCTATGTCTTAAAATCTTTCCTTTCCCAAAGATCTGACATGTGTACTATTCTGTGTTCACCTAATTTACTTATAGTTTCCTTCTTTATATTTAAGTCATTCACCCATTCTGAATTTATCTTGGTGTAGGGTGTGAGATGTTGATCTAAATCTAATCTCTCCCGTACTGTTTTTCAATTTTCCCAGCATTTTTTGTCAAATAGTGGATTTTGGTCCCATAAGCTGGAAAGAACTTAAACTTTTTCAGTAAAAGAAAAATCAGTGATGTGTGGAGGAGAGAGAATGACATACACCTCATTCTTCTAGTCAGAGAAATGGGAGACTACTAGGATTGAATCTGGTATACATTACTAGATGAGGTTCCTGCATTAGATTGTTTTGCTTATTTGTTTTTATCACAAGGGAGGGTTCAATGGGAGAAGAAACAACTGCCATGTAAAAGCATAACATCAATAAAATTAATTTTTAAAAAGAATTGGCATCGCATAACTCATAAACAGATGTCATATCTTTTGTGTGTTATACAAGATCTTTCCTGCAGTTGTCCTGGCTACTCTTGAATGTATCTATACGTGTACTTGTGTTTATCTATGGATGTACCTTGGGCTGGTAACAAATCCAGCCATGATTGCCCAAAAGAGTCAGATAGAAGAGCTAGGAACAAGAAATGGGAGCTCCAAGAGGCAGATTTTAGCTTGATATAAAGAAAAGACTTAACAACTGTAGCTGCCCACAAAGTGGTGAGCCAGTAAGGTGGGAAAGGGGGTCCTCACCACCAGAGATTGTAAAATAAAGTCCAGTTGATCCCTTATACTCACCTCTGGGTGTTCTACAATCCATCTTGCTATATTCTTCTCAGAAAACACTGCATCTCCTTTACCCTCAGTCCTTTACATCAACAGTCCATCATGCCTGGAGTATTCTCACTCCTCACCCCTACTTCTTAAAATCCCTAGCATCCTTCAAAATTCAACTCAAGCATTACCTTTTTTCTCCTAGATACCACAACCTTTACTTCTGAGAGGTGTTTTTTTTATCTGCATTTTTCCTTATCTTGCAAGGACAAATTTAAATATACATGTTTTGGGTGCAACTGGGTGGCTCAGTGGATTGAGAGCCAGACCTAGAGACAGGAGGTCCTGGGTTCAAATCTGGATTTAGACACTTCTCAGCTGTGTGACCCTGGGCAAGCCACTTGACCCTCATTGCCTAGCCCTTATCAATCTTCTAACTTGGAACCAATCCATAGTATTGATTCTAAGATGGAAGGTAAGGGTTTTAAATAAACAAACAAATAAACATGTTTTCTCTCCTCTTAAAATATAAGCTCCTAGGGTGCAGCTGGGTGGCTCAGTATGTTGAGAGCCAGGTCTAGAGACAGGAGATCCTGGGTTCAAATCTGGCCTCAGATGCTTCCTAACTATGTGACCCTGGGCAAGTCACTTGACCCCCATTGCCTAGCCTTTACCACTCTTCTGCCTTAAAACCAATACACAGTATATACAATATAAGCTCCTTGAGGGCAGAGACTGTTTTTACCTTTCTTCATATTCACAGGACTTTGTATGATGCCTGGAATTATTACATTCTCTCACTCCTATTTACTCATCCTCAGTCAGTGCATGTTGACTGATTGATTAATGTCACAGAAGACATGTCCTTTCAGGCATGAATGGGACCAGTTCATTGCTAGGATCCTGGGATTTTCATCACAAGAACCCAGCATACTTCGGTCTTCCCTATTCACAACTCGTAGAGACTTCCCACTCCTGGTTAAAGCAAGAATTCAAGGAGAACATTCCAGGGGAAGAAAAAAATGTCAGTAAAGTAGAAAAGAAGAGAGAAAATGAGTTTTCTGACTTTTCCACTTTAATAACCCTAGTTTATGGTGCTGTGTATGCCCCATCACAGGAGCCCTTCCAGAGAGCACCTGCTTCCCCCCAGATGGAGAAGTCCATGAAACCCTTCTAGAGCATCTCTCTAAGGAGACACAAACTCCCTCAGCTCCCTGCTTCTGCTGAGAATGTTCTTCTGAACTCTGTTGGCATGGCCTTGGCATTTGCCATCTGCAGTCAGAAGGAAGGAGGAGCCAATTCCTATTAAACCAGAATATAGTGTCATAATGGAAACAAAAACATTCCCCAGCTCTGGGAACCCTCTTGCCCTGACAAAAACACACTCTGGCCTCTTTCCAAGGCAACGCAAATCTGGATACATTGCCATCCAGATCCCTTCTTTGAAGCTTCCTTCTGGAAACATCTTAGTACTCTCTTCTCTTTAAATGACATACTACAGCTTAAAAAAAAAACCACTTACCTTCTGTCTGAGAATCAATACTCTATGTACTGGTTCCAAAGCAGAAAAGTGGTAAAGGCAAGGCAATGGAGGTTAAGCAACTTGCCCAGGGTCACCCAGCTAGGAAGTGTCTGAGACCAAATTTGAATCCAGGACTTCCCATCTATTGGCCTGATTCTCAATCCCTTGGGACATCTAGCTGCCCTTTAAATTTTTCATCACATCTTTAAAAAAAAAAGCTTTTTATTTATTGTCAGCTTCAATACTAAGTACTGATTTGAAGATAGAAGAGCAGTAAGGGTTAGGCAATTAGGGTTAAGTGATTTGCCCAGGGTCACACAGCTAGGAAGTATCTGAGGTCATATTTGAACCCAAGACTTCCCATCTTTAGACCTTGAGGCTCTATCCACTGAGCTATCCTGCTGCCCACAGATTAGTACTTTGTATATTGTTTATTGACTTGTTAGATGCCATTTACCTGCAGTGTAGTATATAATCTGTGAGAGTAGATTATTTCATTTTCTTCCTTTGTGACCCCAAGCTCCTAGCACAGTGCCTGGTACATAATAGGCATGTCATAAATAATTATTGATTTCAATCAAATTGAATTGAACCCCCTTCCTCTAGTGATGAGTCATTCAGATCACAGGGGCAGGTATGCAAAAGATGGGGCTGCTCCTGTGGCCTCAAGCTTACGCAGAGCTAAAGTGATATAATAAAGCCATTGTACAGGCTGGGCCTTGAAACACATGCTCTCTATATTGAGGTCGTATTAATAGCTTTCTGGGGGCCAGAAGGACTCCTGGGTGGAAACATTAAAGCAAATGGCTATTTGTAGGATGGTATTGAGAGGGAGCAGCCTGGGGTTGTCTGGGTCCTTGCCTAAGTGGCCATCCTCCATTATGAAAAGCAGTAAGAGCCACCTTGAGTAATTGCCATCCATGCCAATCCGTTTACCAACACGAATCAATTACCAGCGGGGGACACTGGCTCCTGCTTGGGTGGAGCAGTAATGGCCATCTCATATAGGGCCAGTACTGGTCCCAGTGACCTCAGTTCTGCCCCATTTTGCTCGCTGAGGCCATTGAATAGGGAATTGGAGTTGGCCTGAGGCATCCTCATTATGTAATGACTAGGACATTAATTACAAGTAATTTGGAAAATGTCTTGGTGACTGTGCATGCATTCAGTGGAACCGATTAAAATGGTGAAGCCAAGCATTTAGGAGACCAGGCGGCTGTTCTGCAATGTTCAGATGGGGAGGGAGTTAAGAGCAGACCTCTGGGTACCAGCTAATCTCATGTGAGAGAAGTCATCTCACTGAGGGGACCTCTGGCTGAGCTGGTGATGTTAAGCGGAAGGGGATGAAGCATGGAAGAGGGACTGAAAGGAGAAGAAAGCCCCCATTATTTTTGCAAAATTAAATGCACTTTCCAAAGTACCGAGGCTATTACCAGCTATTATCTGACATTAATATACAGGAGCAGATAATGGAAAGGGGTTGATGATCTCTTAGAGCAAATCGGCATATATTTAAGCAAGACACTTTAAATGAAGACGAGGCAATTAGCAAATCAGGTCAAACGTAGACTCATCTAATCTACTCCATGATAGAATTCTTCAACGAAGCTTGCAATCCACCAGGTTCCCTAGTGAGGAGACTTCAAGAGGGAAACCCCATCCATCCCAAATAGCCCTATCAGTCTTTGAGACTTAACCGGCTCATTCTACTGACATCCTTCCCCAAGCTTCCAAAAGATGGATTTCTGCTGAACCTTAACATACTGGTGTCAGGGTTGGCATTTCTATGGCCTCTCTCTTGTAGCAATATTTGTCTCACGGTATATTTTCAACATGAACCAAGTTATACAGGATCCTGAACAAGTTTATCAGTCTGTGCTTTTCTGAGGTGAATGACGTGGACCAAATCTGTCATATCAACATGGAAGTGGCCAAAGCAGGCACTTAGAGCTTAGTCATACACTGGAGATGCTAAGGCTATCCACTGCATCCTAAGCCATCACTGGCCATCCTGACTTGTGGCAACACTGGACTTTGATGACTCTGGTAGAGAGAGTAAAGCAAACAATTCTATGCAACTCTGCCTTCCTAAAATTCAATTACGTGCAAGTCAAAGCAGCATCCATGATATCATTAATCCTCTCTGAAGGATGAACAATTTAGATTCAATTTGGAAATGTCAGCCATCTTTAAACAAAATGGTAGTCCATGAGAGTTTGACCTGACATATTTTTAACTGATTTTAGGGGCACATACATAGAAGTTACAAAGATGAGTGTTTTACAAGGGAAAAAAAACATTCAATCATCTTTTAAACTATCCAAACAAGCCCATTATTCTTAACATTCATTCTAACAAAGAACTACTTTGTAAAACTGTAAGACTGACCATCAAGGTTACTGAGGAACTGACTGATTATTAGGCTTATGAGATTTAGAACTGGAAAGACTCTCAGAGTAAATCTAGTTCAACCACCTTCATTTTAAAGTTAAGAAAATTAAGAATCAGAAAGAGAAAGAGATTTATCTGATGTCACACAGATTAGATAGAACTGAAATTTGAACTCCAGACCTGATTTTAATGCTTGTGTTCTTTCTACTTCTTCCACTGACTCTGTGTTTAACAGCTAAGAAAACTGAAGCACGAGAGGCCAAATGACTTGTTCAAAAGGATACACACTATATGAGCAGCTCAACTGGCCATAACCTGCCAACTCAGACACCCTGGGAGCTAACTCTGCTCCCTACAGAGCACCCTCTAGGTAATGTCCAAAGATCAAAGTCTTATGACCAAAGAACTGTGAGCTGTTCCATCTGCAGCAATTTAGCAGAGAAATATTAGAGAAAATGTTCCCTGGAAGATGTGGACAGGAAAAGAGAACTAGTTCTATTCCTGCTTACTTGCTTTGCTTTTATTCACTTGCCTCATTAGGCCTTTGTTTTCTGATCCATAAAATGAGGAGGTTCAAGTTCTATTTAAACTCTAAATATATATTTAGTTCTACAATCCCTCTGAACTCAGATTCATTTATATTGTAAGACCTAAAGAATAATGGGGACCCTACAAAAAACTGTGATCGGTCTCCCTAAGTTCTCTTCCACATAGCTGCCCTAAAATTGGTGGAAGTAAAGCCAGAAGTTACAAAGAATTTTTAACCTTCCATCATATTTAGGATTTTGAAAGAGACCCATTCCTTAGCAAACAGAAAGTCTATATTAAAGAATATATATATATAAATATGAGTGGGGTTGAAACCACCTCACCCTGTTTTATTCTTGATACTTTCCTTGATATCATATTTCAATCAATCAATCACTCATAGGCCTAGAATAACCAAACTTGGATAGCTTGCTTGACCATTGAACTAGGCTAAACTAAGGAAACTAGGCCATGTTCCAGCAATAATTTATAAATTAGACCATGTATAAATGAGGAAGTAAACTGAGAACAGAAGTAACTTTTGCTTTCCAGCACAGTCTTGGGGAAGAATCACTAGGATAGAGGAACTCCTCAGTTTTGGCTTTGATCAGGCTTCCTTCCCACACATCCCATTAATCCCTATTTTAGCAAGAGCAAGATCTTTTAAGCTTTGAAGGGTCTGGAAGATGTTGGACTTCCTATCCTCCAATCAGTGTCCTAACTACATCCCTAGATTATTCAATGGCAGTATCTACATCAAGGACCAAGAACTCATGGACAGAGGTTCATTGCTTAAAAGGAACTTCTTGAATGTCACCTAAACGGGAGAAAAGAACTATCAAAGAGGAGCTATATAATCCATTTGCTACATGGATTCTCTGAGCCTGAGTCCACTCTTGTCTGGATTCTATATGGGAAAGTTTGTTACAGACTTGGTAGAGTGGGATTGATGGTCATATATGTACCAAATATTCTTACCCTACCACTTTAGTATCTTTACTGAAAGCTACTTGAGACTTGCTAACTAATTCATCTCATTATTTAAGAATTCTCATTCTCAAATGATTCACAACTGATAACCTTAGGGAGAAGCAGTGGATGCTTAAGCAGATGGAATGAAGAGAACCATATCTGCTTTTCAGGAGTATCCCTAGCATTCTGGATACTAGAAATAGGCAAGCAAGCCCTTAGGACCTGATGCACCAATGGAAGTGGAAGTTGAGATAAGGATCCTTGGAGTTTATATGATTACATACAAGTGTCTTTGGGCACCAGTTAGCAAAGGTTTTTCTTTGTTCTAAAAACTTAGCAGGAAAGTAAATCTCCTTTTGGCAATGAAATGCTTTTTTACAGCCAAGACTCTAAGAATAGACCAACCTGTCTTTTGGGAAGGAAAAGCCACTGAGGGTTTGCCTCACTAGTTTGATAACTGGGTGAAGGGGAAAGAGTACTGCCTTTCTAAAAGAGCTGCAGAAGGAAAAAAACTTGGAGTTTTAAATCAAAAGAGAAAAAGCAAAGCCCAGCTTTTGTCATTTTTCAATTGTATCTGACTCTTCATGATCCCATTTTGAGTTTTTCTTGGCAAGGATACTGGAGTGATTTTCTAGTGCCTTCTGTAGGTCACTTTACAGATGAGAAAACCAAGGCAAACAGGGTTACATGATTAAGTGTCTGCAGCTTTGGGGACAGTTATGTGACTCAGTGTGTTGAGAGCCAGGTCTAGAGATGGAAGGTCGTAGGCTCAAATCTGGCCTCAGATACTTCTTAGCTGTGTGACCCTGGGCAATTCACTTAACTCCTCTTACCTAGCCCTTACCACTATTCTGCCTTAGATTTGATTCTAAATATTAATTCTATGATGGAAGGTAAGGGTTTTTAAAAAACATCAGTGATGGATTTGAACTTAGGAAGATGAGTCCTTCCTGATTCCAAGTCCAGCCCTTTATCTGCTGCACCACCTAGTTACCCATTTTCTTCTCAGAGGAACAATTAACACCACATTTCAGGACTTCCCACTAAATCCAGGAGCTAAGAAGAGAGGATGAATAATATTATGTCCCAAGGAGCCAAAGAAGGCACCAACCATCAATAATCCATAGGACAATAGGAGAATCATGAAGCATCAACCATATAAAACCAGACTTGGAGGAATGAAGCAACATATTCCAGGTCACACAGTTAATTATTGGCATGTCAGAGACTAGATTCCACTCCTTTTTCCTCTAAACCTGCAGTAATCAAAGTGTGGTCCTTGGATCCCCTTAGGTTCCTGAGACCCCTTCAGAAGTCAAAACTATTTTCTTAATAATTCTATAAAATTATTTGCCTATTAAAATACTCCTCCCTTTGCCAGTTAGATTTATGGGTGAGATCTTTCCTTCATTTACTTCAACCAAAACAGTATATCACAACAGATTGAATGCAGAAACAGATATGAGTATCCAGCTGTCTTCGATTAAGCCAGATGTTAGAGATTTGCAAAAATATGGGACAACATGCCACTCTTCTTTTTGTTACATTTGTTCTTTTTTGGAAAATATAGTTATTTTTCACAAAAATCTGTTAGCTATTTTGGTTAACTAATAAATATATACATATATTTAATTGGTCCATTTTTATTTTCATTATAGTAAATATTATAGATATGACAAACATTAAAAAGATATTTGGGTTCTTGAAAATTTGGGGGGATATAAAAGGGTACTGAGACCAAAAACATTGAGAACCCAACCACTGCGCTAAACCTCATTGTCTTTCACATAACCACCCTTGGCCTCAATGTCCTCATCTGTTAAAAAGGTATGATAATACCTGGCCAGCTTGCCTCACAGGGTTGTTGTGAAACTCAAACAAGATGATTTAAGTGCTTTTTTGTAACCCTGAAATGTTATTATATGTGAGCCTCGGCCAGCTAAAGAGTCTGGCAAGCACCTTTTTCTTGAGCTCCATTGCACACAATTTTGGGGAAGGGGAATTATAGCACTTAATGTCAGTACCACAAAGGTTTTTGTTGCTATTCATCAGCTCTTCATGATTATTTGGGGTTTTCTTGGCAGAGAAACTGGAGTGGTTTTCCATTTCCTTCTCTATCTCATTTTACAGATGAGGCCACTGAGGCACACAGGGTTGAGTGACAGGGCCTGCCGAGAAGCACTGCTCTAAAGCTCATTGCCTTTCACTTAATCACCCTGAGCCTCAGTGTCCTCACCTGTTAAATAGGGATGATAATACCTGTCATCTTTCCTCACCAGGTTGTTGTGAAGCTCAAACAAGGCACTAGGATGGGTGTGAGACCAGATTTGAACTCAGGAAAGTGAGTCTTCCCAGTTGCAGACCAATGTCCTATTCCCTATACCACCTAGCTGCCCAACACACAGGTTACCATTTAACTTATCTTCTCTCACATCCTCAAAGAGGAGAGCTGCCTTTGACATACTTTGCTAAAGTGCGCAAAGGACCATATTCCTATTAGCTCATGTGAACCTCACAACAACTCTTCAAGGTAGGCAGTGAGGTATTATTACCCCATTTTAAAGATGAGGAAACTGAGGTTCAGCATGGCGATATGTCTTCCCCATTAGGATCACACACAACTACCAAATATCAGAGACAGGATTTAATACCAAATCTCTCCAGATTCCCAAGTCTAGGCTCTCTCTGTCATACTACTTTATCCATAAGCTATTTGAGATCAGAGACCGATGTGATGCCGGGCACATAAAAATGATTGTTTACAGGCTAACTGATCTAGAACAAGGATGGGAGAATTGGAGAACAGGGTTTTGCAGCAAGCCATGAGCCCCTCCCCACCCCCCAATGCTGAAGGTCTTCATGTATTGGAGGTCTGCTTGTTCCCTGCACTATACACCCACACCAAAAATACAGTAAACCTATCCAAGGCAGGGGAACTCCAGGGTTGTAAAAAGTCAATAATAAAGATGAATTGTCGCTTGTCACAGACATTACTTACCTATTATAATAATAACTGTTCCCATTTATAAGCCACTTTACACTCATTACCTCACTGGCAAAGTGCTTTTGTCACAAAAACTCTTTTGAGGGAGCCTCTCCCCAGTATAGCGACAGTCAAAGGTTAGGAATAAACAATTTTCCAAAAAAAGAAATTCAAACTAGCAACAATATTGGAGGGGGGAACACTACAAATCACTAAAATAAGATAAATGTAAAATAAAATTATTTTGCGTTTAACTCCCTCGCTCAGCAAATTGGCAATAATGATAGAAACAGTTAATGCTGGAGTCATGGGGAAATAGTCACACTAATATGCCCTTGATAGAACTATAAATTGGTTCAAACATTCAGGAAAATCATTTGGAATTACATGAGAAAAATCCCTAACCTGTCTTTATCCTTGATCCTCGTGATCCTGCTTGTGGATGGAAATATACTACATAAGTACAGTATGATAGAAAGACCTCAAAGAGAGAGAAATATTCATAGCAACACTGTCAGAAAACAATGGAAATGACAGGGATGCCCATCAAGAGGGGAACGAGGGAGCAAACTGTGCTAAATGGACATGATTGAATTCTACCATGCAGGAAGAAGAGGATGAATATGAGGAATTCAGAGAAAACTTAGGAAGGCTTAATGAACTGCTATAGAGTGAAGAAGGCAAAATATACATGACTGGAAGGCAAGTGAAAATAGCACTAAAATCCTGCTTGACTCATATTAATGGCAGTCAGTAGTGTTGTTCAATGAAAATAAATTAATAAATTATATATACTAAATTTGTGATAATTTAATAATGAAATAAATATACTATATAATTACATATATAGTATAATAATTACATGCTATATTATAATTTGGAGCATCTAGGTTGTTTAGTGGATAGAGCAAGGGGCCTTGAGCCAGGATAGACCTGAGTTCAAATATGACCTCAAACACTTACTAGCGATTGGGATCCTGGGTACTTAACTCTGTTTGCCTCAGTTACCTCCTCTGTCAAATGAGCTGGAGAAGGAAATGGCAAACCACTCCATTATCTTTGCCAAGAAAACCCCAAAGAGGGTCATGAAGAGTTGGACACAACTGAAAACAATGTAATAATAATAATAACATAAATATTATAATTTTAATAATAAATAATAAAACACACTCCCCTGCTCTTAGTATGGAAGTGGGGGACTATGGGTATAATATGAATAAACATTGATGAATAAATTCATACAATTCTTATTATGTTTTCAATTAAAATTGAAAATAAAAAAGCAAGGCAGTCTCTGCTCTCAAGGAGGTTATGCTCTAATTTTTTTGTTGTTCAGTTCTGACTCTTTCCCAAACCCACTTGAGATTATCTTGGCAAAGATAATTTTAATCATTTGTCATGTTCTTCTCCAGCTCATTTTACAGATGAGGAAACTGAGGCAAATGGGATTAAGTGACTTACCCAGAGTCACACAGATAGTAAATGTCTGAGGCCAGATTTGAATTTAGGAAAATCAGTCTTCCTCACTCTAGGACTGACACTTTATCATTGTGCCACCTAGTTGCCCCTCTATTCTTTTTTTTTTAAACCCTTACCTTTTGTCTTAGAATCAATACTTTACATTGGTTCTAAGACATAACAGTAAGGGCTATGCAATGGGGGTGAAGTGACTTGCCCAGGGTCACACAGCTAGGAAGTGTCTGAGGCCACATTTGAACCCAGGACCTCCAATCTCTAGGCCTGGCTCTCAAACCACTAAGCTACCCAGCTGCCCCATTGCCCCTCTATTAAAATAGGAGTCAATGCACATATTAGAATGGTAACCAGGGAAAGCGTTTTAACCTGATAAGTCACAAAGTTAGTGAATGGAACATTAGGGCAGTCAATTGAAATTGACATTCCTTTTTCCAAAAACAAAAGTTGTTAAATGTATTTGCCTCATCATCTAGATTTTATATCACTTTTTCTCTCATTTTGAAGGAGGTTTCACTAAGAGGAGTATCCTGGGAAATGATTATAGTGTATTGAAAATAAAAGGAATTGATGGTACTTTTTTATAAAGGAAAAAAAAACCACCATTCATGAAAATGGTACAATTAACGCCATTTTACAGGTAAACCAATTGAAACTCACAGAGTTCACTTGATTTGCCCGGGGTCACACAGCCAATAAAGGATGAATATTGGATTATGATTTAGGCTTCCCTAATTTCCAGACCAGGATTCAGCACTACTACTCCATGGTGCTTTTTCACCCACTCAAAAACTTTGCTAAGCAGGTGTGGCAGGTGTGACAGTTCCTGTTGTACAGATGTGGAAATTGAGACTCTGAGATTATATAACCAGACAAGGATGGAAACGTTCTTTCCACCTCTAATGCACACACTGGCTCCTCCACTATGTCATTGTTACATCTGAACAGGTAGCCCTCAAAGCTCCTCAAATGTGAAATGGAGAGTCATTGTGCTTTCGAAATAAAATATTTTGAACATATACTTCATTCATTCTTATTTACTCTTCCTCCTATTTGGCTAGACCAGTAAATAATTTGTTGGAAAAGTGGAAAGGGTGGGAGGAGGAGGAGGGAAGATGTTAATTACTTCCAGAGGATTTCTTAAGGAACTTCAGTCTGTGCTAGTATTTCCTGATCTCTATCTCAAATGGGTTATTGATGGGGACCCTCTGAGTCAATTTGGTTGATTGTTTCAATCTACTAAAAGGAAGAAGGGCTGGGTTGATGAGCTCAGCTGGAGTTACTAAGGCCAAAGCCAAGGGTTCAATCCTTGATGTATGTTCCAGATTTCTAGAAAATACAAATAGCTCTCTGCTCCCTGACACCAGGCTATGCATCCCCCCAACGCATGCCAACTCCCAGAGACAATGGGTGAGATGACGATGAATAGCTTTACCCATTCTGGAACATAGAGTCCAATATGTCAGATTTGGCAATAAGGAATCATAACACTCAGAGGGGAAGGGAATTGATGGAGTCATGGGGTAGACCTAGATATTAACAAAGGCCATTCTGATTCCAGTTCTTAGGATTCTCTAAATACTCCAGTCTCTTATCTTCATTTGGATGATGATTATCATTCAGATTTTACAGGTGAAACAACTCAATTCTTGCTAAATAGAGCCACATTAATCCAAAACAACACCACGACACCGAGATCACAAATACAAGTAATTTTGTAATAGAGAATTTCCATACTATCAGTCATTCAACAGGGATTTAGCACTTACTATGGACTCAGAGCAGCTGGGGATAGTTGTTAAATTTCCTATTGCTATATGATCTTCAATCAAGACTCAAACCTAAACCTTTAAGTTATTTATCTTCTCATAAAAATCTGAAAATTTCTGAGTCTATTTTTTTACTATTAATAGAAGATCAACCAATAGTCTCAAACTTATCAGTGAGTTGGGGGGGGGGTCTACCCCAAGCATGTGAAGACTTCCCCTGGAAGAATGCTTGGATGAAAGAAATTTGTTCCAAAAGCTATGAAGTCAGCTGAAGCAGGAGTAGGAGGAGGGGTGGGAGGTGTGCTTAGAGTTTGGTCTGATATAGAAAATGCCAAGATCATCCACTGCATTTTTGTGGCAACACTGGACTTTGATGGCTCTGGAAGAGAGAGTGAGGCTGATGACTTTGTGCAACTTAACTTCACTTGAACCCAGTTCACACACAAGTCATCATCTTGTGATGCCATTAATTTTTTTTAAATTAAGGATAGTTTGGGATAGCTAGGTAGCACAGTGGAATAGAGTGCCTGGAGTTGGGAAGACCTGAGTTCCAATCTGACCTCAGATATTTCCTAGCTGAGTGACCCTGGGCAAGTCATTTAACCCCATTTGCCTACCCCTTACCACTCTTCTACCCAGGAACCAATACTTAGTATCAATTTTAAGGCAGAATACAAGAGTTTGTTTTTTTTTTTAATGAAGGATGAACATAACAAATAATGGACCCAAGGATACAGAGAATTAACAAAAGGAGGACTAGAGTCAAGATCTTCTGCCAACTACAGAAAGTCCTGCTCTTTCCTCACTTCAAGCTCCTATTCAGTGAAGTTGTTCTAGAGTTCTAATTTGCAGTAAGCATCATACAATAAATTTGTCTCCTAAATGATGATGCTAAAACAGTGACTAGGATATAGACACAGTTCATTTTGTGTAATAGTTGTGTCCTTAAAAGACTGGGCATATATCAGCTCATTAATATGAGGCAGTTATTATAATTTAATCCAATGGGAATTTATTAAGCATATACTATGTCCTGGGAACTGGAACCTAGAAAGAGAAAAATGTATAGTCCTGGCCCACAAAGAAAGGAAATAAAACATGCATATAAATAAGCAAATCAGAGTATATGCAGAGTAATTTGAAGAAGAGAGGTCTAAGTAACATATCAGGCAAAGCTTCACAGAGGAGATTGAAGCTAATTAGGTTCCTGAAAGAAAGACAGGGATTGGTGGCTCAGTGCATGGAAAGCCAAGACTAGAGACAGGAGGTCTTGAGTTCAAATTTGACCTCAGATACTTCCTAGTCGTGTGACCCTGGGCAAGTCAATTAATCCCACTTTAGTGTTCTTCTGCCTTGGAACCAATATACAACATTGATTCTAAGGTGCAAGGCAAGGGTTTCATTAAAAAAAAGACCTGGATTGATTTCACAAAGAAAGTGAAGAGGAAGATCATTCCAGGCATGAGTCCAGCCTGTGCAAAGGGTGAAAGGTAGATGATGATACACTAAATTCAGGAAATAGAAAGCTGATCAGTTTGACTAGAATATAGATTGTATGAAGAGGAATAATGGAGGGGGGGTGTCTGGAAACACAACTCAAAGCAGAATTGTGGAAAAATTTAAATGCTAAACAAAGAAGTTTCTGATTTATCTTAGAGACATTTGGAAGCAACTGAAGCTTCTTAAACAGGAGAAGGACTTGGTCAAAACTGTGTTTTAAAAACATCAACTCAGCAGCTAGGTATTTTTGTGGAAAGAGGCAGGAGTCAGCAGCCCCATATAGTAAACTACTGTATTATTCTATGGGAGAGGTTATTGTTGTTCATCCTTTGGTTTGAAAGAGGACCAATGACACCACAAGGTGATTTGGATTTAAGTGAGGTAGAGTTACACAGAAGTCATCGGCCTTACTCTCTCTTCCAAAGTTATAGAAATCCAGTAACAAGAAAAAAATCAAGAGGACTTGGTGATGGCCTGGAATGCAATGGACAACCTTGGCATCTTCTATGTCTGACTAAACTCTATGGGCTCCATAGTACCTGCTTCAGTCACCTTCATGATCATTGGAACAAATTGTTGGGAGAGGTAATAAGTGCCTGGAAAATGTATGGCTAGGAGGTTCAAATTCCAAAGATAATATGGAGGTAGAATTAATAAGCCTTGGAAATAGATAGATGTAAGGTACTGGGCCCAGGATTGCATTTGATAAGGAATTTCCTCCACCAAAATATAGATACATACCTTCTCTGTTTCCTATAGTCTTAGAAAGTTGCCTGGGGCATGCTGAGTTAGGGGACTTGCATAAAATTACATGGTCATTATGTGTCAGAGTTGGGATTTGAACCCAGATCATCCTGACTTTAAGAATTGCTCTCTATTCACTATTCGTCTTTGTCTATCAGTAACAATAGATTGGATAAATAAATGAATTCTATAATGAACTCTGTGAAAAAAAACACTGCCCTATAATTCATACTTTGTATACCACAAAATACCAATCTAGGGCCAAGGAACTAAGGCACCCTTTCCCACTAGGTGGTTTGGCTCTAGACTCACACAGGCATTGGATTCAGTCCTGGTAGAATCTGGACTCTAAAGAATTCACTGTCTGTCTGATATTTCCAATAGGGATTAGGGATCAAATGGAAGTCACAGCTCTCCTTAAGGTGAAAAAATAAGCTATCCAGGATAAAAATTCTTTTGTGGGTCCCAGCAGCACATACATTTCCCCAGCTGATCCACCTGCCAATGCATACAGCTATCTACATGGAGAAACAAACAAAATCTTTACAAGTACTCCCATGACAAAACAAAGCTTATTAAATAAATGCACAAACTCACCTAATGAAAGGAGAAGCAGGCTTGGGACACCTAGGTAGCACATGGATAGAGTTTCAGGCCTAGAGTTGGGAGGACTTGGTTTAAAATCTGGCCTCAAACACTTCCTAGACTATGTGACTCTGAACAAGTCACTTAACCCCAATTGCCTAGGCCTTGCTGCTCTTCTGTCTTGGAATTGATACTAAGAGAGAAGTCAAAGGTTTTAAGAAAGAAATAGGAGGAGGAAGAGGAGGAGGAGATAATAAGGAGATAAAATTGATAAGCCTTGGAAATGGATAGATGTAATAGACTGAACCCAGAAGGAAGGGGGAGGAGAAGGAGGAGGAGGAGAAAGAGGGAAAAGGAGGAGGAAGAAGAGGAGGGAGGAGGGAAGAGGAGGAGGATGAGAAGAAGAAGAAGAAGAAGAAGAAGAAGAAGAAGAAGAAGAAGAAGAAGAAGAAGAAGAAGAAGAAGAAGAAGAAAGAAAGAAAGAAAGAAAGAAAGAAAGAAAGAAAGAAAGAAAGAAAGAAAGAAAGAAAGAAAGAAAGAAAGAAAGAAAGAAAGAAAGAAAGAAAGAAAGAAAGAAAGAAAGAAAGAAAGAAAGAAAGAAAGAAAGAAAGAAAGAAAGAAAATCTCTATTTTCCAGATGAGGAAATAGAAACTAAAAGAAATTAGATATCTTGCCTACAGTTCGTAATTATATGTGGTAGGATTTGAACTTGGGTCTTTCTGATTTCAAGTCCAATGCTTTATCCATTTAACATTCAGACTTCATTGGAATGAACTTCTGGACAAACACATTAAATTCTCCACTGAATTTCATGAATTACAGAACTGTCAAACATGTAACTAGCAGGAAAAGTACCCTGAGTGAATGTGGAGAGGTATCAGATTAAAATACTTAGCAAATTAAATGAAAAGTCAATATAGAACACAGAAAATGTTAATATGCAATTTTCTAATTCAATATGTGATTCATATATAGTTAAGGTGGCCCCATTTCTATTAGAATTAGCAGCACTGGACTTCCGGGTAAGCATGGCAGCAGTCTAGACACAAGTCGCTTCCTCTCCCCAGCACCCAATGCAATAGACTACCTCAAAAGAACATAAAAACCATCTTCAGAAGAACAGAGGGAATCTACAGTAGGGTGCAGCATTGAAGGTATGTGGGGTTTGAGCATTTCCACACTATAAGAAGGAGAAAAAGCTCACACCCAAACGTGAGCAAAAGACACCTCTAGATTGAGCAAGGGGCACGTCTAGGTCCTTGGGAGCTGACTAGGACTGCCGGGGATCTACCCCTGAGAGCGGGTGCACTAGCAAACAGTGGAGGCTGTGGAGATTTGAGAGCTTGCCTCAGGCAAAAGCCTTGCTCCTTAATTCCATAAACAGAGAAACTGCTCATCTAACTCAGATTTCTGACTAAAAATGGCAGGAAAAACTATGATAGAGATGGCTCATTATGCCCAGGACCAAGGACAGCCTCCAAGAAAAACAGGAAGAAAACATTGACTCTTGAAAATTTTTACGGAGGGAAAACCCAGGCTTTTAAGAGGGGGAAAAGAGGATGAAATTCAAACAAAATCAAAACCTTCACACACACAAAAAAAATGGAAATTATCCACAAGCTCTGGAAGAATTCAAATTGGAGCTTATCCAAAAGATGGAAGCCTTCTGGCAAAAAAAAAGGGGGAAATAATTCAAAGAGAGATCAACAGTCTGAGAGGCAAGAACTCCCAATGGGAGAAACAGCTAGAAGCAACAAAAAGCAGGGCAGACCAAACTGAAAAGGAAAACCAGTCTTTAAAGACCAGAATTAGGCAACTAGAAGACAATGATCTTGAAAAACAGCAAGAATTAATAAAGCCAAGTCAAAAGACTGACAAATTAGAAGAAAACATAAAATATGTCACTGACAAAATGACAGATCAGAAAAACAGAGGAAGGAGAGACAATTTGAGAATCATTGGTCTACCTGAAAAACCGGAAATAAACAGAAATATTGACACCATACTACAAGAAATCATCCAAGAAAATTGCCCTGAAGTTCTTGAACAAGGGGGCAAAATACGCATTGAAAGAGTTCATAGAACACCCTCTGTACTAAATCCCCAAAAGACAACCCCCAGGAATGTAATTGCCAAATTCCAAAGCTTTCAAGCTAAGAATAAAATTCTACAAGAAGCCAAAAAGAAACAATTCAGATACCAAGGAGCACCAATCAGGATAACATAGGATCTGGCAGCTTCCACACTAAAGGACCACAAGGCCTGGACCATGATATTCAGAAAGGCAAGAGAACTGGGTCTTCAACCAAGAACCACGTATCCATCAAAACTGACTATATACTTCCAGGGGAAAGTATGGGCATTCAACAAAATAGAAGATTTCCAAGTATTTGTAAAGAAAAGACCAGAACTCAATGGAAAGTTTGATATCCAAACATAAAGAGCAAGAGAAACATTAAAAGGTAAATATGAAAGAAAGTGAAAAGGAGAAATGTTTTTTATTCAAACTCTCCTCTATAAGAGCTACAATTAGATCAACCATATATGTGTGTGTGTGTGTGTGTGTGTGTGTGTGTGTGTGTGTGTGTGTATGTGGAAAATGTTATTTGTAACTCTCAAAAGTTGTATTCATTATTAGAGTAATTAGAAGAATCACTCATAGAGAAAGATTGGGGCATTAGGATGATATAAAAAAAGAAAAAAGGTGGGGGGAATCAATGATGGTACCAAGAGATACTTGAAGAAATAGAAATAAAATTAATAGAATAATCTTTTTCACACAAAGATACACATTGGAAGGGGAGGGGAAGAATACTCTTATAAGAAGGAGAGGAAGAGAGTGCTAATAGTTAATACTTAAACCTTACTCTCATTGAAATCAAATCTGAGAGGGAAGAGCATCTAGATCCATTGGGATCTTGAATTCTAATTTATCCAACAGGGCAAGGGAGAAGGTAAAACTAAGGGGGGAAATGGGGAGGGAGTATAAAAAGAGAGAGAAGGAGAGGGGGGAGGGAAATTAACAGACCCTAAAAAAAAACAAGAAGGGAACAAAAAGGGAGGGGTCATAAAGGGAACCATATCAAGGGAGGGGATTAGGGGGGCTGATTAAAAGTAAACCACTGATTTAAAAGGATATAGCAAAAGAAGAACGGTCAGAACTAGGGGAGGATATCAAAATGCTAGGGAATTCACAAGAGACAATCATAACTTTGAACATGAATGGGATGAACTCACCCATAACACTTAGATGAATAGCAGAGTAGATTAGAATCCAAAACCCTACCATATGTTGCCTTCAAGAAACATACATGAGGCAGGTAGATACTCACAAGGTCAGAATTAAAGGTTGGAGTAAGACCTATTGGGTCTCAACTAATAGAAAAAAGGCAGGAGTTGCAATCATGATATCTGACAAAGCCAAAGCAAAAATAGACCTGATTAAAAGGGATAGGGAAGGTAAATACATCCTGATAAAAGGGAGTATAGACAATGAGGAAATATCACTAATCAACATGTATGCACCAAATGGTATAGCACCCAAATTTCTAATGGAGAAACTAGGAGAATTGAAGGAGGAAACAGATAGTAAAACTATACTAGTGGGAGACCTGAACCTACCACTATCAAATTTAGATAAATCAAATCAAAAAATAAATAAGAAAGAGGTAAAAGAAGTGAATAAAATCTTAGAAAAATTAGAGTTAATAGATATATGGAGAAAAATAAATAGGGACAAAAAGGAATACACCTTCTTTTCAGCAGCACATGGCACATTCACAAATATTGACCATATACTAGGTCATAAAAACATGGCATACAAATGCAGAAAAGCAGAAATAATAAATGCAAACTTTTCAGATCATAAGGCAATAAAAATAATAATCAGTAAGGGTACATGGAGAGCCAAATAAAAAATTACTTTGAAATTAAATAATATCATTCTCCAAAATTGGTTAGTTAGAGAACAAATCATAGAAACAATTAATAATTTCATTGAAGAAAATGACAATGGTGAGACATCCTTTCAAACCTTATGGGATGTAGCCAAAGCAGTACTCAGGGGAAAATGTATATCCTTGAGTTCATATGTTAACAAATTAGGGAGGGCAGAGATCAATGAATTGGAAATGCAAATCAAAAAACATGAAAGCAAAAAAAATTAAAAAACCCCAGAAGAAAACCAAATTAGAGATCCTAAAAATTAAGGGAAAAATTAATAAAATCAAAAGTGATAGAACTATTGAACTAATAAATAAGACTAGATGATATTTTGAAAAAAAACAAAATAGACAAAGTACTGGTCAATCTAATTTAAAAAAAGGAAAGAAGAAAAGCAAATTAACAGTATCATAGATGAAAAGGGGGACCTCACCTCCAATGAAAAGGAATTTAAAGCAATCATTAAAAACTATTTTGCCCAATTATATGACAATAAATATGCCAATCTAGGCTATATGGATGAATATTTACAAAAATATACATTGCCTAGATTAACAGAAGAGGAAATAGAATTCTTAAATAATCCCATATCAGAAAAAGAAATTGAATAGGCCATCAAAGAACTCCCTAAGAAAAAATCCCCATGGCCTGATGGATTCACAAGTGAATTCTATCATTCTAAGAACAGCTAATCCCAATACTGTACAAACTATTTGAAATAATAAGCAGAGAGGAAGCTCTACCAAATTCCTTCTATGAAACAAATATGGTACTGATTTCAAAGCCAGGCAGGTCAAAAATGGAGAAAGAAACTACACACCAATCTCCCTAATGAACATAGATGCAAAAATCTTAAATAGGATACTAGCAAAAAGACTCCAGCAAGTGATCAGGAGGAGGGTTATTCACCATGACCAGATAGGATTGATACCATGAATGTAAAGATGATTCAATATCAGGAAAACCATCCATATAATTGACCGTATGAGCATGCAAACCAACAAAAATCACATGATTATCTCAATAGATGCAGAAAGGGCCTTTGACAGAATACAACACCCATTCCTATTGAAAACACTAGACAGCATAGGAATAGAAGGGTCTTTCCTAAAAATAATAAACAGTATATATCTAAAACCATCAGCTAACATCATCTGCAATGGGGATAAACTAGATGCATTCCCAATAAGATCAGGAGTGAAACCAGGATGCCCATTGTCACCTCTATTATTTAACATTGTACTAGAAACACTAGCAGTAGCAATTGGAGAAGACAAAGAAATTGAAAGTATTAAAATTGGCAATGAGGAGACAAAGCTATCACTCTTTGTGGATAATATGATGGTCTACTTAAAGAATCCTAGAGAATCAACTAAAAAACTAGTCAAAATAATCAACAACTTTAGCAAAGTAGCAGGATACAAAATAAGCCCACATAAGTCATCAGAATTTCTATATATCTCCAACACAGCTCAGCATCAAGAACTAGAAAGAGAAATTCCATTCAAAAATCACCCTAGACAATATAAAATACTTGGGAATCCATCTGCTGAGACAAACACAGGAACTATATGAACACAACTACAAAACATTTTCCACACAACTAAAACTAGATCTGAGCAATTGGAAAAAAACATTAACTGCTCATGGGTTAATATTAACTACTCATGCTCAAGCTAACATAATAAAAATGACCATTCTACCCAAACTTATCTATTTATTTAGTGCCATACCCATTGAACTTCCAAAAAACTTTTTTTTTTTACTGAACTAGGAAAAAACATAACAAAGTTCATTTGGAAGAACAAAGGATCAAGGATATCCAGGGAAATAATGGAAAAAAAATACAAAGGAAGGTGGCCTTGCAGTCCCAGATCTCAAACTATACTATAAAGCAGTGGTCATCAAAATAATTTGGTGCTGGCTAAGAGACAGAAAAGAGGATCAGTGGAATAGACTTGGGGCAAGTGACCTCAGCAAGACAGTCTATGACAAACCCAAAGATCCCGGTTTTGGGGACAAAAATCCACTATTCAATAAAAACTGTTGGGAAAATTGGAAGATAGTGTGGGAGAGATTAGGCTTTGACCAACACCTCACACCCTACACCAAGATAAACTCAGAATGGGTGAATGACTTGAACATAAAAAGGAAACTATAAGTAAATTAGGTGAACACCAAATAGTATACATGTCAGACCTTTGGGTAAGGGAAAGATTTTAAAACCAAGCAAGACTTAGAAAGAGCCACAAAATGTAAAATAAATAATTTTGATTACAACAAATTAAAAAGTTTTTGTACGAACAAAACCAATGTAACCAAAATCATAAGGGAAACAACAAACTGGGAAACAATGTTCATTACAAAGACCTCTGACAAAGGTTTAATTACTCAAATTTATAAAGAGCTAAACCAATTGTACAAAAAATCAAGCCATTCTCTAATTAATAAATGGGCAAGGGACATGAATAGGCAATTTTCAGTCAAAGAAATCAAAACCATTAATAAGAACATGAAAAAGGGTTCTAAATCTCTTATAATCAGAGAGATGCAAATCAAAACAACTCTGAGGTATCACCTCACACCTAGCAGATTGGCTAACATGACAGAAAAGGAAAGTAATGAATGCTGGAGGGGATGTGGCAAAGTCAGGACATTAATTCATTGCTGGTGGAGTTGTGAATTGATCCAACCATTCTGGAGGGCAATTTGGAACTATGCCCAAAGGGTGCTAAAAGACTGTCTGCCCTTTGATCCAGCCATAGCACTGCTGGGTTTGTACCCCAAAGAGATAATAAGGAAAAATACATGTACAAGAATATTCATAGCTGTGCTCTTTGTGGTGGCCAAAATTTGGAAAATGAGGGGATGCCCATCAATTGGGGAATGGCTGAACAAATTGTGGTATATGTTGGTGATGGAATACTATTGTGCTAAAAGGAATAATAAAGTGGAGGAATTCCACGGAGTCTGGAACAACCTCCAGGAAGTGATGCAGAGCGAAAGGAAGAGAACCATTTGAACAATGTACACAGAGACTGATACACTATGGTACAATCAAAGGTAATGGACTCCCCCATTGGTGGTAATGCAGTGATCCTGAACAACTCAGAGGGTTACAGGAGAAAAAACACTATCCACATCCAGAGGAAAAACTGTGGGAGTAAAAACATTAAAGAAAGACAACTGCTTAATAACATGGGCTGAAGGGGATATGATTGGGGATATAGACTCTAAATGAACATCCTAGTGCAATTACCAACAACATGGAAATGGGTTCAGGAGAAATCAGGAACACATGCCATACCCAGTGAAACTGTATGTCGGCTATGGGAGGGGTGGGGGAAGGGGAGGAAGGAATGGAAAATGATTCTTGTAACCAAGGAATAATGTTTGAAATTGACCAAATAAATATATATATATATATATATTTTTAATTAGCAGCACTAATTCTCCTCCAATATTCATATAAATCTGGATTTCTCTCTACTAGATTTGCTCTAACAAGGACACACCTGTATTTACAAGGCTAGATCCAGGTGTTCCTGGGAGACTCCTGCGTTATCAATCCCTCGTTACATCAGAGAAAGAGTGGTGGGACCATAGAGAGAATTAAGCAATGAAGGTCATTATCTACAGAAGGGCAGAATTGGGGGATAAAAGGCCCCCTTGAAGCCAGTTCAATCCCTGTGGCTCCTTCATAGTTCTTTTAGGTTCAGCAACTAATCTTCAAAATGCAGCTCTGTATCTTCAGCTCCCACAGACTCTGACAACTAGTTATTTTCTCTGTGCCCATCATCTTGTCCTCTCCCAAAACAACCTTTCTAGAGCCCCATTGGCCCGGATACTCTTAAGCTTCATGGAAGACTAGCGGAGGGAGGCTAATAGGGCCCTCAATTTCAAAGCCTTCCCCTCCACAGTGAATTTAATTTCATTTTAATCAAGACAACAGAGAAGGAAATTTGCCATAGATCAAAGGGACACATTAGCCCTGAAAGTAAAGCTAAAAGACATTAATGGAAAATGCATGGATGAGGTCTTTAGGGATCTAGAAACCGTAAGGAGGAAAGATAAACTGAGTCCACCTTTGGGCGACCTGGAGAATAATGAAAGTCATCTTTCCTCCATTCACACTATAGGCACCAGCTAAGGGGCCAAGACAAACCATCCTGGTGGTGTTCCCTAAACAAATCACAATTCAAGTTGCATCAGAACTCATCACAATGGAATACTATTATGTTGTCAGAAATTATGAAGTGCATAGTTGTGTAGAAACTTAGAAAGACTTGTATGAACTGATTCAGAATGAGGTAACCAGGAGAATAATTCATCCAAATAAACAACAACTTTTGGTTGTCCATTGACCAGTCATGATTCCATAGGACTCTGTTACCTGTCCACCTCCTGATGTAGAAGTGATAAAAATCACAGTACCAACAAACATTTTTTGAACATGGCCAATTCCCAAATTTATTTTGTTTGACTCTACATATTTGTAACAGAGCTTTCATTTTCTTGTTTTCTCTGGGAGGAGAAGTACAGAAAAAAGCAGACCATGTTTAAAAATAAAATAAATTTTCTTTAAATTTTTGTTTAGAATTGTAGAATATTGGAGCTGGACATGACCCCAATGGCCACTAGTACAACTTTTATCAGAACAGCAATAACCTCTGTAATATCTCCAACAAGTGATCAAACAGCATTTCTTTAAGATTTTTAGTGAAGGAAGAGGTCACTTGCCACCTAAAGCAGCACATTTTGCTGCTGGACAACTCTAATTATTACGGAAATTTTCCTAACATGCAGTGAAAAATCTATCTTTCTGCAGTTTCCTCTTCCTTGCTTCTAGTCCTGCTTTTAGGGGCCAAGTAGAACAAGTCTAACCCTTCTTCCTTATGACAGCCCTCCAAATTCTAGAGGAGAGCTCTCATTTCCCACGTCTTCTGGTCTCCATGCTAAGCTGTTCCATTAGGAGGGACACACAAATGTTTAAACTGTAAGGTAGGAAAGTATATGAACAATTTTAGAAATAATTACATACAACCTAATTTAATTTTTCCCAATGTTTGCTTTTGTTTGTAGTGATAAGCCATAAGTATCAAAAACACTAAAAATAACAACTTAAAATAAGTCCTTAGAGCAAGCAGATTATAAACTCCTAAATCTATATCTATAATTTAGAAGATTCATTTATATGAGAAGCCTTTTCCTAATGGTATAAAATAAATAAGGTATTGGTATGCCTCAAATATGTATAGTGCTTTTAACTATTTGAAAAGCTTTTGTGTATAGTACTTGACATTTGTAATGATGGTAATAATAGTGATAACAATAATAATAATAATAATAGCCCCCCAAAAGTAACTAAAGGTTTAAAAAGCACTTTACACATCTTCTCAGAGGGAAAATAAGAGGGGTACATAAACCATTATAATACAAATTAGAATATAATAAGTATAAAGGAGAAATTCATAAGGCTATGAGAAATTTGAGGAAGAAGAAGTCACTTCCTCCTGAAGAAATAAAGATAGACTCCATGAAGGAAGTGAGTAAACATGGTAGTAGAAATTGTGTTGGATTTGGAGCCAAAGGATCTGGATTCAAATCCCAAGTCTTGCAACTGACTGTTTAACCTTAGACAAGTAACTTAGACTTAGTATACTGAGTTGGAATGGATAGCTTCCTATGTCCCTCCCAGTTCAAAATCTATGATCCTGTGATGTTTTGAAAATGATATCGATTAACTGAGCTGGGCTTTGAAGGAAAGGAATGATTTCAAACCTGGAGAAGCTAGAGGGAAATATGAGGAAATAGTGAACACATGCTAGAGAGCATTGAGGGAAGAATGAGAACAAAATGAATGCAAAACAAAGAGTCCAGTTTGGCTCTGTAACAGGAGGAAATCCCTTGGAACATTCCTCGGGCTCCATGTTGTTGATCACCATGAGTGTGGTCTCTAGCTAAGGGAAAAGTAATTTGCTTTGGGATGATGCACTGGTCTCAGTTATCACTAGAAGAGATGACTCAGTCTTCGTCAAGGGGGCCTCTCTATGGAGATATATATATCAGCTCTCTCTTGGACTTCCAGCAAGGAGAGAAGGATTTTCTTTCCATCCCTCTTATCTGGTGTATCTGGTGACTACACATCCATGGCAAGGAGAATATATTCTTCCCTAAGTGAACCTGAGACTGGACCTCAAGTCCCTGATTGCCTTTTCTGCTTTGGGAGGCTTCTTTCCCTGAGTGCAATCCTAATATAGATGTTTCTGGCTTTGGCGACAACCTCAAAAGCTCAAGAGCTCAGGATTTCCTACGCCTGGGTGCTGGCCACCTAGCCAGAAGTCACTGCCACAATTGTTTGTCAGAGGAGAAAAGTACAACTACCAGGAAGATTCTGCAGCTGAAAGACTAAAGACAAAATCACATCTGGCTGGCCAAGAGAACTGGAATAGTGAATTGTTAGATAATGATTCGAGGAGAAAATGAAATCTCTGTTGAGCAGTGTTCCCAAACTGTTGCTACCTCCTGGGAGAAGATAATAGGTGATGGGTTAGTATGTCATACTTAGATACTTGCAAATATATTTTCAGGACTCTTTTTGTGTTGTAAGCTTTTTTTTAATGGTTTGTGTGGAGGAAATAGCTATCCTATACCTGTTATGTACCTTGCACACTGACTACTTTTTCTAGGAAGGATCTAGTTAATAATCCCTTTTAGGGAAAGGGGTCACAACTAGCATCTGGAACCAGGAAATAAGCCTTCTTTAAACAATCATCTCAGGATCGCAATTCAGTTAGTTGTACATCAAGCAAAACAACAACAGTAAAAACAGAAGAGTCAGTTCAGGACTTGAAATCCATTGTCAAGGTCACCTTAGGAAATATATGTTCTCATTGCCATGTGCATGTGGCCACCATAGCTCCTGCAAGGGTGTATGGGAGAGAAATCCTATTTCTCCTTGCAGGAAATACATGGGAAGGCTGATATTGTCTGGGTCCCAGCAGAAAAGCCACTGCAAGGAAACCTAAAACCATCTCCTCTCTTTCTGTCTCATGCCTCAACTTCTTTGACACGCACCATACAGGAATAGATATTGCGTCATCACAAAGCCAAATGCCTGTCCTTGAGCTGAAGGGTGCTGACCATGCCCTTCTCCAGCAAGCCAGAGTTCAACATGATTCATGTGATTGTGTCTTTCATAAGCATAACAAAGAAGCAGTGAAGAGAGATGGTTATGAGATCAGACTGGAAAGGTAAATTGGAATTTGTTTGTAAAGGGCTTTGAATGCCAGACAATAGAATTTGGACTTTAGTGAATGGATAACAAGAGATCAGTGAAGGATCTTGGTTAAACTGATGAATTAGGAAATTACTTTGTGACATAAAGGATGGATTAAGCTGGCAGCAGAAAGACCTCTTGGGGGCTATTATAATAGTCATAGACTCATAGAGGTAGAAGGGACCAGAGAGATCATCTATTCCATCATCCTCATTTTATAGATGAAAATAACTACATCCCAAAAAGGGTGGAAAGATTTGCTAGCAAATAGTAGAACCAGAATTCCAAACCAGATCTTTTGATTTCAAATCCTATGCTCTCTCCTCTATATATCACTTCATTACTAGGCAAACAAAAGGAAATAGAATCCTGGACTAAGGAACTAGAGTAAGTAAGAATTTAAATTATGACAATAAGGGGCAGCTAGATGGCTTGGTGGATAGGGAGCTAGGCCTGGAGATAGGAGGTCCTGTGATCAAATCTGGCTTCAGACAATTCCTAGGTGACCCTACCTTTATTCCATAGCCCTTACCACTTTTCTGCCTTGGAACTAATTCTTGATGTTGACTCTAAGACAGAAGGTAAAAATTTAAAATAAAAATAAATTCCCTAAATGGGTAAAGATCCACCTCCCCTGTGATGAAGGAGGAGTTGAGATCTCTAAGTCCACCTCTTCTTTCAAAATATTCACCAATTGGGACTGCCAGAGGTCCAAGGATAAACTATCAGGCTAATCAGAAAGATATCACACCTCCCTATTAAAGAGAGGGTCAAGACTTACTGAGCTTTTATATAAGGGACAGACACAATGGATCCATCTTTTATTAGTAGGTCACATGTCCCTAATTAATAAATGATGTTATTGTCAGGGAAATAAATAAATAAAGTCTTGGTTATTGCATCAGTAGATGCAAGAGGGAAAAAGAGAACTTGAACATAGTGTAATGAAAGGAGTACCGAAGTTGGCATCAGAGGACACGTATTCAAATCCTAGCTCTGACCCTGGGCAAGTTACTGACTCCTCAATATACCTCAGTTTCCTTTCAGGGTAGCTAGTATTTATATAGTGCTTTAAGGACTCCAGGCATTCTCTCCAGCTCTTTCCCATAGCTAGAATTCTCTTCCTCCTCTGTTCAGACTATTGATCTCTCTGAGTTCCTTTAAGTCCCAACTAAAATCCCACCTTCTTTCAAGAAACCTTTCCCACCATTGTTGTTGTTGAGTTGTTCCAGTCTTGTCCACCTTTTTATGACTCCATTTGGGGATTTTCTTAGTAAAGATAATGGAGTGGTTTTCCATTTCCTTTTCCAGTTCATTGTACATACAAGGAAACTAAAGCAAACAGGTGACTTGCTGAAGGACCACTTTGAACTCAGGACAAAGGGTCTTTCCAGATTGCCTTTCCCAAACCCTCTTAATTCTAGAGCTTTCTTTCTGTACATGGTTTTTTTTGTGTATATTCCTTTGTTTGTTTTTTTCCCCCATTAGATTGTAAGCTCCTGGAGGAAAGAGAAAGTCTTTGCCTCTTTTTTTATCCCCTCTACTTAGTATTATGCCTGGTCCATAGTAAGCTTGATAAATGTTGATTGATTGATTAAGTCTTGCCAAGCACTCTACATGTGATTCCACTTGGTCCCCTCAAAAATCATGTCAATTAGATGCTATTATTATCTCCATTTTATAGATGAAGAAACTGAAGCTAAGAAAGGGAAGGGAAGAAAGGAATCTGCATTTGTTTGACACCTTTGTACCAGGTGCTATACTAATACTTTTTTACAAATATTATCTTATTAGATTTGGTTTGATCCTCACAATGACCTCGTAAGGTGTATGTCTCTAGACTCTTCCCCTTTGTTGGTTGAGGCAAACAGAGGTTAAATGACTTACCCAGGATTACATAGCTAGTAGGTGTCTGAGACTAGATTTGAATTCAGGTCTTCCTGACTATAAGTCTACCCACTACATGCCACCTAGCTGCCTAGATAATCTCTACTATCCCCTTTAGTTTCCATATTGTGTAATCCTGTGAGCCTCTGACCCTTCCAGTACCCCTTGTACTACTCCATCCTTTATTTCTGACTGAGCTATCAGTCGCCATTAAGCATTGCAGCTAAAGTACAAGAAGTAATTAAAACTTTCATTGGTGGATCTGATGCTTATTCACACCTCAGTCATCCAGTGACCTTGACTGATTCTAGTACTGATCATCTTGTTGTTGTTCAGTCATTTTCAGGCATGTCTGAGTCTGTGTGACCCAATCAGGAGTTCTCTTGGCAAAGATAATACCAATCACATAATCCTACAATTGCTAAAGTTGAGGTTTATTGTCGTTTAGTCTTTTCCAATCATGACTGACTCTTTGTGTAGCCATTTGGGTTTCTTGGCAGACACTTACATGGTTTGCCATTTCCTTCTCCAGCTCATTTTTCAGATGAGGAAACTGACTCAAATTGGGTAAAGTGACTTGCTCAGAGTCACACAGCTAGTGTCTGAGACTGGATTTGAGCTGATAAAGAGGAATTCAGGCTTAGCACTCTTACCCACTGCACCATCTAGCTGCCCTAAATTGAGATGTATATGGAATTTTTAAGCTAGAAAGAGCCTGAGAAATCACCTAACTCTACCCCTCAATTTAAAGATGAGGAACCTGAGATGTAGAAAAGGCAAATATTAAATAAGTGTTAGGACCAGGACTAGAACCCAGGTCTCCTCACTCTACCAGGGCTAGAACCCTGATTCTTAGCCCAGAGCTCTTTCTTACCATTCCATACTGTATTGGATTTGGTGACAAACTTCAATTATTTATCCTTCCAGCCTTTTAGGAACCAGAAACAGCCTGTGTTCTGGAAAACAAAACAAGCAAACAAACCAAAAAAAAAAAAACCCAAGCCCCTTATCTCCCAACTTTCAGTCCTGCTCTGCTGAGAACAAGACCATATCTATCATACTGACATCCCATGTATGCATTATACTGCAGTATCCTGTATACATTCCCTCTGTAGACACAATGCATCTGTCTACACTGAGCTAAACACAGTCATCTTTCAAGAGAAATCCAGGGGCTGAATGCCTAGTCTGGAGCGGGTGGGCTTGAAGAGGCCAAACACCTACCTCCATCTTGAAGAAGCCTGCTATCATGGCGAATGGGGAAAAATAAACAAGGACGAGGCATTTTGCAAACTCAACATCCAAAGTTATTGAGTGATTTTGTTGCATGCCAGTTGACAGTGGCATGAACGGAGGAGATGCCTGGAGCTGTACTTACTGCTGTGAAAAGTCATTCCTATGCTTTATCATCTCTTGGGACCTGTCAAGCTGGTTTAGTAGCATGGACCCAGATTACTTCAAATAGCATTTGCTATGCATTTGTTTCCTATATACACGACACCTTCCTTTGGAGGTTAATCCTGAGAGATGATTGTCATTTCCCAGCTTCAGTACTGTCCCTCCATTAAAATCAAGTCACGGCCGGGGAAAAAATCACCTGGAACCAAGTTCAAAGGTGTGTCACCCAGCTGAGGGAACTTGAGTTGTAATTAATCTTGTGCCAGATGATAACTGGAAGCGAATGAGGATTTTTGGAGTGGGAGATTTCATTCAGTTCACTAAGACTTTTCTCCTACTTCATTGATAACACAGTGTACATCAGGCATCCAAGACTTAGTTTACCCATCTGTTAATGGAGTGGACAGCCCCCACCCCACCTATATTCCTACTTCCTCATCCCTAAGACGTGAGAAGGGCACAGAATCTATAGAACTCTTTGAACACTGTCCAATTGCAGTGGAGATGCTGCTTTGTAAAAACAAGGTCATGATTCTTAATATTGTTAGCATGATAATAAAGGATATATGCATGTCCATGTTCAGAAGAAGAGACAGACCAGAATAGGGAATGAATAAGCAGGTGCATTTAATTAACCCCTACTGTGTGTCCAGCAATGTGCTGGGGCCATGGAGGGAGAGGAAGACTTTAAAACAAGGACAAAGACACTGCCTTTGCCTTTGAGGAACGTGGATCCAAGAATAGTGAGTCCTTTTTTTCCCCCTAAACCCTTACCTTCCATCTTAGAATTAATACTGGTTCCAAGGTAGAAGGATGGTAAGAGCTAGGCAATAGGGGTTAAAGTGACTTGCCCAGGGTCACCCAGCTGGGAAGTATCTGAGGCCATATTTGAACCCAAGACCTCCCATCTCTAAGCCTGGCTCTCCATCCACTGAGTCACCTAGCTGCCCACCAGAATGAGTGAATTCATAACATAAGGCCCCTAGATCCTGTGGATAAATTTCAGGGGGCCTGTGAACATGAGTAGGAAAAAATACATTTTTATTTTTACTAACCTCTAAGAAATGTATCATTTCTTTTAGTTAGAAATGTCCGCAACAATACATTATTCTGAGAAGGGGTCTCTAGGTTTTACCAGGCTGCCTAAGGGGTCTGTGATATAAGATTTAGAACCCTAGCTCCAGAGAGAGCGAAGGCATGAACAAAGGAAACCACTAGAGAATCGCACTGCAAACCACCTGTCTTATATCCAACTAGGCTCTTACGATCAACAAAGAGGGAGTGACCCCCTGTGAAAAAGAAGTCCAGCATCCTCCCCACCTGTAACACCAATTGTAGCCCAAATGTCACCTATGAGATACGTAGTCCCAAGAGCCCAGGGAATAGCAGTACTCACTAGACCAGCGTTGGTGAAGATGTGGCACACGTGCAGAGCCGACACTCAGGGAGCTGCTCTGCTCCCCCTCTTCCCAGCACCAGAGGATACTTTTTTTGCATGTCCTACCCCTCTGCCCAGCCACCCAAAGCAAGCACTTGCTCCCTCAACTCTCTCTGGTAATCTGGGGAATCACAGACGGCTTGAATTCGCCCTCTGGGCCCTCAAATTTAGAAAAGGTTTGCCAAGGAGCCACCAATGGTTCTGCTTCCAGGCCAGCCCTTCTGCCACTCCAGTTATCATCCAGATAAGCAATCTCTGTGGAAATGAGATCTAAGAACTGCCTCCCATTCTGCCCCTGCCTTCTTAACACCCACAGCTACTGAGGACAGGGAAAGGAAGATTTCATCACCAAAATCTTTGGTACTATCAAATGGCTTAACTTCAGAAACAGATATGGCTTTGTCAGTGGAAACGACAGCATGGAAGATATTACTCCAGGGGCAGCTAGATGACTCAATGGAGAGAGGACCTGGCCTGGAGTTGGGAAGATCTGCTTTCAAATCTGGTCTCAGACCATTTCCAGCTATGGGACCCTGGGCAAGTCACTTAACACTGTCTGCAGCAGTTTTTATATATATATGAAAAATGAGTTGGAAAAGGAAATGGCAAACCACCCCAGGATCTTTGCCAAGAAAACCCCAAGTGGGGTCATGAGGAATCATATAGGACTGGGCAACAACAATGACCTTAAGTAAGTCTTCTAACTTTCTGAACTTTGTTTTCTTGTTCTATAAAATGTGTTTAATAATTTCTTATATTATTGACTACCTTGTAACTTTGGGCAAGTTATCTAACCTCCCTATGCCTCAGTTTCCTCATTGATGAAATGAAAGAGTTGGGAAGTAGTATCATATAATGGATAAAAGGCTAGCTCTGGACTAGGAAGACAAGTTCAAAACCTAATTCTAACAATTACTAAATAACATTGATCAAGCCACTTAAATTCACTTGGCCTCAGTGTCCTCATTTGTAAAATCAGGGACTCTTTTCCAGCTTTAGAGCTACGATTTTATAATTTGTTGGCCTCTGAAGTCTCTTCCAGCTCTAAATCATAAGACCTTTTTGTTGTTGTCTTTCAGTTGTTTTCAACTCTTCATGTTTCCATTTGGGGTTTTCTTTTTTTCTGAGATATAGGTAGATATTTTATTTTATTAGATTTTTGGAAAATTTTATTTAATTAGTTAATTTAGAGTATTTTTCCATGGTTACAAGATTCATGTTCTTTCCATCTCCTCCCTTCAACACCCCCCCCCCCTTGCTGACACACATTTCCACTGGGTTTTACATGTGTCCTTGGTCAGAACCTATTTCCATATTATTGATGTTTGCACTAGGGTGATCGTTTAGAGTCTACATCCCCAACCATATCCCCATCTACCCATGTGCCATTTGGGGTTTTCTTGGTAAAGATACTGGAGTAGCTTGCCATTTCCTTCTCTAGCTCTGAGACTGACAGGGTTAAGAGACTTGTCCAGGATCACACAGCTAGTAAGTGACACCATATCTGAACTCAAGAAGAAGAGTTTTCCTGACTCCAAAATAAGAACTCTATCCACTGTGCCACCTAGCTGCCCATAGGGCTTTAAAGTCATTCAGTACAACCACCCTTATTTTACAGAGAAAACTGAAACTTTATAGAGTAAAGTGACTTTACCAAAGTCACATAGGCAGAATCTGAACCCATATCTTGGATACTACTCCAAGTTTTTTCCTACAACCTCTTCTTCCCTTCCTCCTTTAGATCATATATTTAGAGTGAGGAAGGATTTTGGAGGCCATCAAATTCAATCCCCTTCATTTTAAAGACTAAGAAACTATGGTCTAAGGACATGAACTGTCTTGCCCTAGGTCAAATTGACAGGGAGCATCATGGGTCATATCTGAACCTGGGTCCTTCGACTCCAGAGATAGTATTGAGCCATACTGTCTAACTTCCACTCAACGGGTTGTTAGTTTGTTTTTAAGTACTGCCCTAGTAACAATTCTAAGACTGATGGGTAAGGGCTAAACAAATGAGATTAAATGATTTGCCCAGGGTCACACAGCTAGGAAGTATCTGAGGCCACCTTTGAACCCAAATCCTTCTGACTCCAGGTCTGGCTCTCTAGCCTCTTTGCCACCTGGCTGCCCCACACACAATATTGTTTTGAAGAGAGCACTTTAAAGAACTTAAACTCTACTGTATAAATGTGAGTTATTATTAGGAATTCTGTAAGAATTCAAAAAAATACAGAATTCATTATAGACTGAGTTAGTCAGGGAAGGTGTATTAGAGGAAGTCAGACTTGAATTCAACCTTGAATTTAAAAAAAATAAAAAGTATTAGACTTGGAAACATAGAAAGGAGGAGGGAGAGAACAGTATGAACTATCTGTAAGAGGCCTTGCTGCTTAGCTATTCTTGGCAAGGTCATAATTTTCAAGTGACATTTCATTACCTTTTAGATGTTTGGAATGGGGGCCAGGTGTCCCTCCCCTACTCTGCTCCAGCCAAAAGAATAGGTCTCTGGAAAGGAGGTTCTCAATGGATCATGGGAGTGGGTTGAGGAAGTGGATTTCTGTTGTTAGCAGTGTTGGAAATACTCTGCTCAAAGCTGATTTGTCCCTCTAAAAGATGCAGGACCCCCAAAGCGCCCATCAAATCTGGCAAAGGACTGGAAATGCAGAAGGTGTGATTTTGTCTCTGACCCTCTGGGAGAGCTGAAGAGCAGGCTCTGGAGACAGTGGGAAGATGAATTTAGGAAGGAAGTAGACTCAGCTGAAAGAAGGATATAGGGAAGATTGCACACAGGACACCCACTCTGCCCTTCTCCCATGGCCATTGCTCTCATTCTCTCTTCCCTGAAGGCTAAGCTAGAGAAAGGAGCTCATCTCTCTCAAGCAAAAGAAAATAAATAAGAAAAATCCAGGAACAGCTCTGTCTCTCTGTCTCTGCCTCTCTCTCTGTCTCTGTCTCTCTCTGTCTGTGTGTGTGTGTGTGTGTGTGTGTGTGTGATTCTGTCTCTGTCACTGTCTCCCTGTCTCTTTCAATTTTGTCTCTTTTTGTTTCTATCTTTGTTCCTTTCCCCTTCTCTTTGACTATCTGCCTTTTCCTGTCTTTGTCTTTCTGTCTCTGTCTTTTTGTCTCTATCTCTCTGCCTCTATCTCCTCTTGCTCTCTCCCTTTCTCTTTCCCTTTCCGTATTTCCTTCTCCATTTCCCTCTCGCTCGCTCTCCTTCTCCCTCTTTTCCTCTCCCTCTTTTCCTCTCCCTCTCTCACATTGCATTTCTCAGTCTCCCTCTCTTTCTCTCATTGTTTCTGTCTCTCCTCCCTGTCTCTTCCTCTTTCTCTCTCCTACCTTTTATCTCTCCCTCCTTTCTCTCATTCCCTCTTTCCTCCAATCCCTCTATCTCTGTCCGTGTGTGTCTCTCTCTTTCTTCCCTTTCTCTTCTCCCTCTCCTCTCTCTTTCCTCCTTTCTTCCTACCCCTCTCCCCCTCCTTCCTCTCTCTTTCCCCTCCCTGTACCATGCCTAATTCTTCCACTCTGACCGGCCTCTGTTGGAGAACTAGGATAGATATCAATTTGTAATCTAATCTCATCTCATTTGTCTGTATCTTTAGAAATATCATTAATAATTATATTCTTAATTTATTTTTGATAGATTTTTATGCTTGTGCTGAGCTAAAGATTCTCTCAAAGTTTGAGATCTCTTCAAATACTCCTCTCTCTCACTCTCTCTATTATTTTATTATTATCTGTAGCAGCATCCTAGTACCTGCTGTCAAAGATCCCAAGAGTCAGTTAGTGAGAAGGGTAGCCAATGGTGCCTCCAAATTCTTTCCTGGGACAGTACTATTCAAAAGTCCAAGTTAAGAATGACTTTGGTCAGGACTAAGTCAAGGAAATATTATTATTATCAGAAGACAAAAGCAGAAGACTCAACTCTGAAGTCAAGAGGGCCTGGCTTCAAATCCTCTCCCTCTCCCTCTCTCTCTCTCTCTGTCTCTGTCTCTGTCTCTGTCTCTCTGTCTCTGTCTCTGTCTCTGTCTCTCTCTCTCTCTCTCTCTCTCTCTCTGTCTCTCTCTCTGTCTCTCTCTGTCTCTCTCTCTCCCTCCCTCCCTCCCTCCCTCTCCTTCTCTCTTCCCTTTCTCTCTCTCCTTTTCTTTCTCCCCTCTCCCCTTTCCCCCCTTTCCTTTCATGTGCTGGTTATATGACCCTAGGTAAGTTATTTATATCTGTGTGCCTCTGCTTCCTCATCTGTGAAATGGAGGCATCAAATTCTACCTCTGAGATCCCTTACAACTCTAAAACCATGACCCTATGGCCTCTCTCTATCTCCTGGAAAACTTTCAACTAGAAATATTTACAATTACTTCTTCACTCTGCCATGAAGTCCACCTCTCGTGGAATAATAAAAGTGGGATGAAGCCCCCAAATTTCACCATCAATGAGTCACCAGGGAGGATAATAGGGAGAATAGGAAATGAACTGAAATAATAAGAAAAATATAAGCTGAAAGAGAGTTGACATCATTCTCTCCAGGGCTTTGAGGGATGAGGTGAACCCAACAAAAATTACAATATGTTTTAAGCAATTGATGAGATTGCCTGTATTTCCTAACCTACTGAAAGGGCAGGGGTAGTGGGTGGGAGTGGAGGTGGGGGAAAGATGGAAGCAGGTAGGTGGCTTAGTGGATTGAGAGCCAGACCTAGAGACAAGAGGTCCTGGGTTCAAATCTGGTCTTAGACACTTCCTAGCTGTATGACTCTGGGCAAGTCACATAACTCCCATTGCCTAGCCCTTAACACTCTACTGCCTTGTGACCAATACACAGTATTGATTCTAAGATAGACAGTGAGGGCTGGGTTTTTTTAAGTGCATGAGATGGAGATATGATTGGGGATGTAGACTTTAAATGATCACTCTATTGCAAATGTTAATAATATGGAAATAGGTCTTGATCAATGACACATGTAAAACCCAGTGGAATTGCTTGCTGGCTACAGGAGAGGTAGGAGGAGGGGAGGGAAAGAACATGAATCATGTAACCATGGGAAAATATTCTTAGTTAATTAAATAAATAAACTTAATTTAAAGAAATTAAAATGGCATGAAGGCAGCTAGGTAGCTAGCACAGGATAGAATGCTAGGCCTGAAGTCAGAAAGACATCTTCCTATGTCCAAATCCAACCTCAGACACTTACTAGCTGTGGGACCTTGGGAAGGAAGGAAGGAAGCAAAGCAAGGAAGGAAATAGGACACCACTGAATTTCAATGTGGACTCAAAGGTCAACAAATCATGTGACTTGATATAGGTTTGAGAAAACCTGTCCTACTGATATCCAATCATAAGATCTAGAATTGGAAAGAAGACTAGCAATGACCTAGTCCAATCTCTTCAATTTTAGAAAAAGAAACTGAGACTCAAGATCAGTCATGTCTGACTCTTCCTGACCTCATTTGGAGTTTTCTTGGCAAAGATCCTTTCCATCTCCAGTTTATTTGACAGATGAGGAAACTGAGGCAAATAGGGTGACATGACTTTTCCAGGAGCACACACACTAAGTGTCTGAGAACAGATTTGAACTCATAACCTCAAGCCTGTTTGCTCCATCCACTGTACCATCTTACTGCCTCATTTTTAGGATTAGAATAGTGTTTTTGCTTGTCTTGGTATCTTTAATTCTTAGCTCATAAATGTTTGTTGACTGACTAAATGATTCTGAAACTTTTAAACCACAAAAAGCATTGAGTTTAAGTCTCAGTTGGGCTGATTACAGCTGAGTCCCCAAGAAAGGTAACTAACCTTTTTGAGACTTTGAACTGGGGGCTAATAATGTATGCAGCTAGGTGATGCATGGATAGAGTGCCCAACCTGGAATTGGGAAGCTCATCTTCCTGAGTTTAAATTCAGCCTCAGATACTTATTAGCTATTATATATATATATATATATATATATATATATATTAGCTATATGAACCCAGACAGGTCAATGAACCCTGTTTGCCTCAGTTTCCTCTTCTGTAAAAGGAGCTCAAGAAGAAAAGGGCAAACCACTATCTTTTCCAAGAAAACCTCAAATGTTATCACCAAGAGTCATAAATGGCTGAAACAATTCAATCACAAAAACAACTTACTGGACTATGGTGAAAAAAGTTCTATAAAGCACTATGCAGATTTTAACCTATATTATATTGTATGAAGTGTGCCTGCAGGAACACTAAAGAATATATATATATATATATATACATATATATATACATATGACATATATAATATGAAAGAATATAATTCTACGTAAAATATAACAGATATTTTTGCCCCAGAGCCTATCAATCCATAAGCATTTCCTAAGCACCAAATACTGTGCTAAGTGCTGGGTATACAAAGAAAGGCAAAAAAGAGAGTTCTTGCTCTCAAGGAGCTTCCTTTTACTGGGAAGGAACTATGCAAACAATTCCATCAAAAAAGGCTATATACAGGATTAACTCTTCAACAAACAGAAAACACTAGAAGGAAGGGAATCCAGGAAGGGTTGCCGTAGAAGATAGGATTTGAGCAGAGACTTGAAGGAAGCTAGGAGGCAGAGAAGGAGAGGAAGAATGTGCCAGGCATGGAGGACAGCCATCAAGAATGCCTAGACTCAGTAGATGGAATGCTGTGTGAGGAAGAAGACCAATATCACCGAATCACAGAGAATGTGCATGAGAGAAGACTAAAAAGCAAAGAGAAGGCCAGGTTGTGCAGGGCCTTGAATGCTCAACAGAGGATTTTCCACTAGATCTAAGGGGATAGAGATCCAATGCAGCTTTTTGAATAGGGTACGACTTGAGTAGACTTGCACCTTTTAAGATCAAATTGACCTTCTGGAAGATCAAATTGGCAGCAGAGGAGAGGAACAGACGGAAGTGAGAAGAGAGTTGAAACAAGGAAAGCAACCAGAAGGTTATCCTGCCTCTATAGGAGTCCCTGAGAATGTCTACATGTTGTCTCACTTTGTGTGCCTCTTGACAGAGAAAACTGTCCCCCTCCCCCCTTTTTTTATTTATATGCCCAACATTTAACACATTTACTTAAGATACAAGCTATAAGTTTTGCACATAGGAAGTGCTAAATAAATTAATTTTTATTCATTCACTCATTCAGTTCTTCAAATCCACGCACAGGAAACTGGTTCCTTCCAATGCAGTTTTGTCTCTGTGTCCTAGGACCAAAAGGACGCTGTCAGAAAGGGGAAGTGTGGGCCTGCCATCCCTCCTCCGGAGGTCAGAGAGGACAATCTATTTCCTGGAACACCCCATCCCAGAAGCCATGCAATTGCAGAAGTCTTGGGAGAAGCAGCATGGGGGGGGGGGGGGTCAGAGGTTCGGGAGGGGGAGCAGGGTTGCTAGAGAACAGCAGCAACCATAAGGACTTTTGCAAATCAATGAGATTGGGAAGAAACAAATGGCTGGGAGCGGCAGCCAGCAGCACTGGTAACAGATGGGCCCATCAAATATGGAAACCGGTTGGGCACCAACGGCCTTAAAAAAAAAAAAAGAGCTGGTAAGAACTGGGCCTGGCGTGGGATGAAGGCAGAGTGTGCTGAACAAGACAGAGCCAGTGACATATCCATGGCCCCGGACTAGCAATGAGCTGATAGAAGCAGCTGATGGGGCTAATGACAGGAGGTAATGATGATGAAAAGCACTTAGCTATGGGCCTTCAAGTGGCTGTTGTATCTGCTTGAAAGGCCTCAATGCCACCGAACAAAGCAATTAGCCAGGCCAGGCGACAGCCAGCCCCTCCTCCGCCCGCCTCCCTTTTCCCACCTTTCCAGACCTTGGATCCATTCAACCCTTTGTCTCTCCTGCCCAGAATGCGCCAACTGGGACCCAGAAAACAAAACTGCACCAGCTGGATGCCTCGCCTGTAACTTCTGTCTCCCCAATCAGCGAGTCTGGTGTCAGGCTTGGAGGGCCAGAGAGGCCCTTCTCCAACAGAGCCCTTTCATTCTGCCATCAGATCTAGAGCCGGGAGAGACCCCAGAGCTCACCCACTACAATCCCCTCCTTTGACAGTTGAGGAAACAGTGGCAGAGAGAAATGGATCACACAGGTGCCTTGCCACTCTTCCTAGAGTGTCTTGGCACTGACCCTTTAGGCAGTCCATGAAGCCTAGAGACCCCTTTGCAGAATAATTTTTAAACCCTCACTTTCTCTCTTAGAATCAATACTGTCTGATTATAATCAGTATCAAAGCATATTAGTAAACTATTGGTTCTAAGGCAGAAGAGCAGTAAGGGCTAGGCAACAGGAGCTAAGTGACTTGCCCAAGATCACACCTCTCATCTCTTGTGATCCACTGAGCCACTTAGCTGCCTCCCCAAATAATTTTTTATGCAAAGAATAAAATATGTAGTCTTACAAAGGAAACCAATAATATGGAAATACTTTTATTTTTTTTTAATGTAATAAAGTTTATAGACCTCCAGTTAAGAATCCCTTTCTTAGTTTGCTAGTAATATCAATGCAATGATCCAGTACAATTCTGAGGGACTTATGAGAAAGAACGCTGTCCACTTCTAGAAGAATCCCTGTCTTAAGAGCAGCTAGGTGGACCAGTGGATAGAGCTCCAGATTCAAGAGTCAGGAAGATCAGGGCTCAAATGTGACCTCAGACACTTCCTAGCTGTGTGGCCCTGAACAAGTCACTTAACCTCATTTGTCTAGCCCTTGCCCTTCTGCCTTAGGGTAAGACAGAAAGTAAGAGTTTAAAAAAAAAAGAAGAATTTTTTCCTTAAATACATTGGTGTTTGTCACTGGATCTTTCTGATACCAGACTTAAAAACAAGAACAATTGTGATATAAGAAAGAATATTGAATTTGAAATCAGAAGAAACCCAGATTTTTACCCATTTCTGCCATTTCTTAGTGGTATGATCTTGAGCAAGTCTGGGCATCAGCTTGTTCATCCATTTAATGAAAGGAGAGGACTTCTAGATCTCGGAGGTGCCTTGCTGCTCTAACATTCAATAATTCTATTTGTAGGCAGGCATAAACATTTAAAAACATGCTTGAATTTAGGGGGTTCTGCTTCACAATGGATAAAGGAAGAATCCTCCATATGGGGAGCATCAGGGACTTAGATGCCCCTCTAGCCTGCTGGATAATGACATTACTGGAGTCATTTCACCTCTCTGTGTCTGCTTCTTCTAGAAAATAGATTTAATGATGATCTTTTCTTCCTATCTTGCAGAACTGACTACAGGATCAAATAAGATAATACATGTGAAACTGCTTTGAAAAAAATGTATATCAAGATGCAAATCCAGGGTATGAAACTCCCCCACATCAAAACCTCCCCTAATCCCTGCATCTTTGATCCTACCCTAGCACTCATTTTCTATATTTTTATAAAAATCTTAGGCTAAAACTGCCTATAATGGTCCTCATAGTTGACTAAATAGCCTAAGTGATATTGCTTCAGGATGCCAGAAAACTCACCCCCAGCCCACATCCCCACCAACTGGGACTTTTAGCCTGGAAAAGGCATGACTTGGGTGTGTGAGAAGGGCTGGGGGAGAGGGAATGAGAGCTGTCTTCAAGTAATTGAAGGGCTGTCATGAGAAGAGGGGTTAGACTTATTCTGATTGGCCCCACAGGGCAGATCTAGGAACAATGGATGAAAGTTACAGAGGCTGATTTTAGCTTTATGGGAAGAAACTATTCCTAAAAGTGAAGGTGTTCTGCCTCCAGGTTCCCCCTCATTGGAAATTTTCAAGCTGAGTCTTGATAACCAGCCACCATCTTTACCGTTTAGGGGATCCTTGTTCAGGTACAGGTTGGAATCTCCAGATTCTGAATTCTCTTCCAATTCAAATTCTTTGATGCTGGGATGTGATGATCTAGCTTAAATATCTCTGCCCCTCTGTGGGTGACTTAAAGTTCAAGAAAGGAGCTTAATAATATGATCCAGAGCTTAAAATGTTGAGGAAAAATCACGTTCAAGAAAACATGTGAAGCTGTTATCATCTCTTTACACTTTAGTACGAATAAATTATTATTGTTAAACCATGTCCAACTCTTCATGATCCTGTATGAGGTTTTCTTGGCAAATGCACTGGAGTGTTTTGACATTTCTCCAGTAGACTAAGACAAACGGAGGTTAAGTGCTTTGCCTAGGATCACACAGCTAAGTGAGAGTGTGAGGCCAAATTTGAATTCAGGACCTCCTGATTCCAGGCCCAGTACTCTGACTATTGAGGCATCTGGCTGCCTCATAAATGAATGAATTACAGAGCTTTAATTGAAAGTAGGTTTTTATAAGAGGAAGCAAGAAGCTAATATGTGTTCTTCACAAGAACCCTCTGAGGAAGAGTATAAGAATGATCTCTATTTTATAGACAAGGGAACTGAGGCACGGAGAAATGAAATAACTTGCCTATATAGTTTTGTCTGTGAGTGCTGGAGTTAAGTTTTGAACTCAAGTTGTTCTTTTTTTTTTTAGTCCCCTTCCTAGTTCTAATCACCAGGCATACCACTGAAGGGTTGTTCTTGGGCCAGTCAAAGGTTCCCTCTCTAGAGCTTACAATCATGCATACCAATGTCTACCTACTCCTAATCTCACTGGTGCTTGTGAAGTAGGGACATGGGGCTCCCCTGAAATATATATTTTCCCAAGCATCACTTCTTTTCTAACTGGGATCTCCCCAAATTGGGTGTCAAGTTCCAACAAGTACTCAAATCTATTCAACATTTTGTTGTTATTTTATAGAAAAAGGGTAGTTGTGAATCAAATGGGGGACATAATTGCACTATTTTAAAGTGACTACCCATGGGTTCATAGACTTTCCATCTTTGCTCAGTTACAAAAGTAATGGAGCCTGGATGATTAAGGATAGTTTAGTCTAATATATCTGATAATACCCCACCCAGGTACATAATTCAGGTTGTATTACACCTGACCACCAAGAGAAAATAGGGATGTGCCAGTTCCCCACCATATTCCTTTTCAAATAAAAGAGAACTCCTCTGTTGAGGGTTGGGTATTTTCAAACCTGGGATGTCCCCAAACACAACTGAGCTATTGTTTTCTCTTTCTCTGCCCTCCGTATGTTAAAAGCATCTATTTAAATGTGTCTGCAATGGAAGGCACCCAACATGCTGTCATTAATTTAAGGAAATAAAATTGCACCATATGAAGGGTTATCATAAGGAAGATGGTGACCAGCTGTTCTCCATCTCAGCTATAAGAGAACATGAGGAAGTGGGAGGAAATTGAAGTTGAATAGCTTAGAGTTTGACAGGAGAAAGCACTTCCAGGCAGTGAAGAAGACACAGTAAAATAGCTGAGTCAGGAGACCCGGGATGTCCAAAAGAGGCCTGGAATCCAGGTGAACCCCCAGGGAAAATAGTGACGTAAAGACAGGTAGCCATTTCTGGGTTTTTGCTATATTATCCTTTAAGAATTTCTTTTCCTTCTTGATCTAACCTCATTCTACTTACAGAGGCGCCATTGTCTCTATCCATCTCCCCCCGCCCCCTTTCAAAATCTACTCTCAGATTCTTCAGATCACAGATTTAAAATTGGAAGGGATTTTAGGGTTCACCTAGTCCAAACCCTTTATTTTACATTTGAGCAAAGCCAAGGCCAGAGTGGTTAATGGGGAGTTACTTACCCAAACTTACCCAGTGAGTTAAGAAATCGCAGAGCCAAGATTTCAACCTAAGAGTGTTAATTCCAAATCTAACACTCTTCCCACTACACCATATTGCCTCTTTGCATTCACACCAGGGCATGACCATTTGTTCACTCTCCAAACCAAAGGAGATCTGTCTTATTTTTGGTTAACAATTCTAAAGTCAATTGATGATAACAGCCCCTAACAACTTTTGTCATTTCCTGGGTCCTGGAAATGGCCACCATATGAATTCTTGGTACAGAATGAAAGGACAGAAACACCAAAGTCCCTTACAAAACTCAAGCCTTTTTAAGGGACAACTTGACAGGTGTTTTAACTAGATCTTTCCCAAACGCCACCATAATTACAGGCTGGAAAGAAGACTTGCGTTTCATGGGATCGGAGACTGTTTTTGTGCCTATCCATTAGTGAACAAAGGGAAGGAAACATTTTCAAGAATTTGATGCCAAACATTTTTCACTAAAGGGTTTTTACTCAAATACTTGCCAAATAATCAGGAAAATGGTCATTTCATCATTAATTATTTTATTTTATTTTTCTAAAAGAAAATATACCATGGGCTTACTTAGAGCTGATTTTAAGCGCTGCCACTTTGGAAATTACATGCATGATTTAGCATCTTCCCTGCCTTAACCCACTTCTCTGGGCAGTTGGTGGTTTTTTTTTCTCTTTCTCTCTTAACTTAATTGAGTCAGGCTCTCACTTTTCTCTTGCTCAGACATTGATGAAGATTCACAGCATCCAACTCCCTAGCAGCTCCCCCCTTCTTCTTACTTCAAAGGTAATCCATCAGCCTGCATAGAGGTGTCCTGGCTGGGGGTGTGGAGGGTGGCTTTATTTTCTGAGAAAAAAAAAACAATCTGTATACTGCTAACTGGTGAAGCGCTGGTCTAGTGAGAGGATGGGGCTTGGGAAATAGGAGCTGATAAATCTGATTATTCCACATATCTTTATTACCTCACAGTTTATGATTCAAGGGAATAGAACAGTTTCATTGGGACCTTCATTCTGAATGTGCAGTCACTGCTTCTAGAGACTGCTGTATAGAGTAATAGATTTGGATTTGAAGTCTAGAAAACTTGGATTCAAATCCTTTCTCTTACACTTATTGACTGTGTGACTATAGACTATAGTGCTTAAACTCTCTGAGCCACAAATAACTCTCTAAAAGTTATAAGTTAGAGATGAGTTGCAAATGGCACTCACATTGACGATGTCACATTTGACATATTTATATAGTTCTGGTATCAGGTAGTCAGTAGCCCAAATCATTTCCAGCCTAGCCAGGTCCTACCTCTTCTTCTTTACATATTATATAAATCCTACTTCTCTATTGACACAACTCAAGTCTCACCTCTTTGAGGAATCCTTCCCACCTACCCCAGCTCACATTGACTTTGCCCTTCTCTAAATTCCTATGGGTCCCTCAATGAGAGTCCTAGACCACATAATGAAATACTTATTTGTACTTTCTAATTACTTCATGTGTGTTGGACATCTTCCCAATTAAATTCTAAATTCCTTTAGGTCAAGGATCCAATCTCATACCTCTTCTTATACTTGATATGGGGTGCTCAGGGAGGACCAGCAGCTCTGATGTAAGAGTTTTCTGGGTTCTTTTCAGGGATGCCAAATCACCTTTGGGGTCCACCTTTGACCCAACTGTCACTGGTAGTTCCGAGAAGCATGTGCATCAGTCACACACTGGTAAAACTGTCTCAGCAGACAGGCTAAATCAGATTGTGGGTAATTGACAGGCCTCAACTCTGTCAGTAGGTTAAGAGATACCCCTAACCCCCACACCAAGCATATAAAGACTTCCTTTAGCAGAAAGGGTAGCTGGAAGCAATTTCTTCCAATGGTCATGGATGCCGTCGAAGCAGATAGTGGGGAGTGCTTAGAGCTTGGTCAACCATCAAAGAGGCCATGGTTGTCCACTGGGCCCTAAGCCACCCCCAGTCATCTTCACTTTTGTCTTTCCATTGGGCTTGGATGAATGTGGAACAGATAGTGAAGCTGATGACTTTAAGCTGCTTACTTAAATCCAATTCACTAGCCAATGAAGGCACCTTTGATGATGTCATTGGTCCTCTTTGAAAATGAAAGACAAACAACAACAATAATCAATCAATCAGTCAACAATTAATGAGAATTTATTAAGTACCTACTATGGGCCAGGCATTGTGCTAAATACTCAAAAAACTTAACAGAGAAGACCACGTATGTATATACATATATGTTTACAGAGAATATAAAATGAATTCAAAGTAATTTGGAAAGAGAAAACACTGGTGACTGAGATTAGGAGGGACTTTATGGGAAAGGGAAAAGGAAACCCTGAGCTAAATTTTCATGGAAATCAGGGAAACTAAGAGGTGGAGATAAAGAGAGAGAAGATTCTAGGCATCTGGACCAGAGCTGGGAGATATATTATCATGTGTGAGGGACAGCAAGTAGTCTAATATGATATGATGATAAAGAAGTAGAGAATAATTGGGCATAAATGCAAGATTGTTCACTACTGGCTTGCCAAGAAAAACCAAAGGGAAAAAGAAGAGACAGACATTTATTTTGTATTTACGTTTGGAAAAGATACTACCAGGAGAAGTGCCCCTGAATTGAATTAATTTGACTTTTTCCATGGTTAAAAAAAAAAGGAGAGGATAGAGAGAGTAGAGAATCTGGAATTCCAGGAAAATCATGTGTGTTATGCCTACTCACCCTGTATGGCAATATTGCCATCAGCACACCAATGTCTAAAAAAGAAGTTACAGACTAGGGGAGAAAACACATGTGCATGCATGCACACACAGAGATTAATTGTTTTTGCTCTCCGAGATGTCTGCACTATCCCATGCTCATTAGCCCATGTGCATACTTTCCTCTGTACTTATGCCCATAATGACTCTTCATCCCCTTCTCCACCAATAGAAATCATCTTTTTCTTTAGAAGCTCTACCTAAGTCCCACCTCCTCCATGAAGTCCTTCCTGACCACACTCATCCTCACTAATCTTTCTTTCCTTTTCTCTTAAAGGATCAATAATCTTCTTGCCCATACCTGCCCTGTGTCACTCTCTACTGTCTTCTATATCCTGCCATCCTAAGAATCCAGAGCTATAACTAGGATGTGGTAGGTGGGACCTCCTCCATGTTCTGCCTCCTAAGGTCCTGCCCCCTTTCCTATCTACTGTACAATACTGTGCCCCCTCAGATATTAAGAGGTAAGGTCTGCTGCCAGACACTCAATTGCACTGTCATCAACACTACTGCTTCTCCTTCCTGAGCTAATTTTTATCCAGGTTGAAAGCAAAATCCTAGATATTCCACTCCTAGAAAGACTATAAATATAAATGTATAAAGGTTCAACACATTCTTATTTGGGGTCTAGCATAAGAATACCCAATTAGTACTCAAATATGTTAATTCAATTAAATTCAAGGTACATTTATATCTTGGAAACGCACTGTGAACAGTGTTGTGCTAGACTCTTGGCAGATAGATGCTTCAATAAAACATGGTCTCCTGCCTAACTGCATGGAGCTTCTGGTCTGGGATATATGCAAAAATAAACACAATCCACAAAACTACTTCATATGAGCATCAAAGACAGAGCTGTCCCAAATAAAGACACCATGAATTGAGTTGTTGATGGGCTACTTACAGGATTTGGGCGCCATGATCCCACTCACTTCAACCTTTCTTCTCAGGAAGAGAGTGAAGAGTATGGAAATTGAGAGCAGACATTCTAAGCACCCTCTGCTGATGGCTTAAGGAGTTACACAAGTGCTTGAGACTGTGCATCTTCCAGAGAACAAAGAAATAAAGTCTGTGCAGTTACTTATTGCTACCCAGTCCCCTTCCGAACACTATAGCCTTCTGGCCCATTTTCTCCTTCCCATCTCCTGTTGGGCCTTGACTTAAAACTCTAACACCTCCTGTTCCTGAGCTTGATTTTTTTTCTCCAGTTCTGATCTCCTGGCTTTGGGAGGCATCAAGGACCAGAACATCAGGGCCTGGGATCCAAACATGTCCCCAGGGTCCATTGGCACTGATATGGGCACAGAAAATTAAAAGATAAATTACCAAGTAAGTTAGGATTACACCTGGGTCAGAGGGTAGCCTGGCATTCAGAGGTGCACAGACCCAACATTCGAATTTACCTGCTTGTTTCCCAAGGTGTGCCCAATCTTTGCAGAGGGCATCAGTAACTCTGAAAGCACTTTGCTAGATGTGAAACAAGGCAATCAAAGATGAAGGAGACATTTTAATTACTAGGTTTGGCCGCTTCCAAAGGGGCCCAAGTTTCAAGTGAATGTGAAGTCTCAATTACTCTGAAAGGGAGCAAGTCACCTGGCATTGTGAGGCTGATGACTGGGAAGTCTGAGGCAGTGAGAATGGGATGCCAAAGGGAAAACAATGGAAGCCAGAAGCCGAATGACAGGAAATTCATAAGGCAGGAGGGGAAAAATGCAATAGATATGTAATATGCAAGAGTGCAGGATGAGCCCTTATCTCAAGGGAGAAGCGAGTATAAATTTGCAGACAAATTAATCCCATTAGCAATTTTTAAAATCCCCTGTTCTCTCCTTAGTAATGCATCTGAATATTTTTTTCCCTGCTTCAAGCATCCCATGAACTTTTTACCTTTCAATTTTGTCTGAACCATCATCCTGGATTTTTCCACCAAGAGACACCTTGACATGGTAGTTTCCAGTGACCTAGGTGTTAGTTCAATTTCATAGGTGAATTCAAAACAATTCTTAGCCAAGTACACCCCATAGCTACTCCCTACACCTCCATACCTCAGCCGTACAGCAAAGAGATAAGAGAATCAGTGACCCAATGGTGAGGCCCAGATTTGTTTGTTTGGGGGAATATCCATGATGATGAAGAAGATAGAATGATGTAGCAGATACTCAAGCCAACCAACTTTCTTCAATCTCTTTTTCTTCAGAGCTAATCTCACATGGATGTTAAGAAACTCAAATAGGATGTTAGTATATGTAAAATGGGGGCAATTACATGGCTCAGCAGATAGAAAACTAGGCCTAAAGACAGAAGGTCTTGGGTTCAGATCTGGCCTCAGATACTCCTTAGCTGTGTGACCCTGGGCAAGTCACTTAATCTCCATTGTTTAGCCCTTACCACTTGTCTGCCTTGGAACCAATATTCAGTATCAGTTCTAAGACAAAAGGTAAGAGTAAATATATATATATATATAAATTTATATATATACATATATATGTATATATATATAATATATCAAGTACTTAAAGCAATATACAAATATCAGATATGAAGATAATGATAAAAAAGGAAATTTTATGCAGATGAACAACTAAAAAACTTAAATAATGTTATTATATCCATTTTATAAAATTCATTATTCATTTTTCATATGTGAAAAAAACAAGAGCTTTTTGTAAAGCTCTATCTCTGATGCATTCTGTGGCACTGTGAACTAGTCACTGGTGTCCATAATGACCTTTGGGTCCAGAAAGCTGCTAAAGTGCCCTCAGAAACATAAAAAAAAACCAATTGTATTCAATATAGTTTTAGTATCAGTTACATTTTCCTATACTTCAGTTTTTTTGAAATATAGTTATCCATCCATGATAGATCTGGTAACTCTTAGAAAATCAAAATATTCAATTATCCATGAAATGGTCCATTCCCAAAACATTTTGGATCAATGAGAGTTCACAATAATGACAAAAAATATCATGATTTTCATAAAATTTTTTGAATTTTTCTCAATGCTTTTAGCTCTATTGTCTCATTTTTACCTTCTGCCCACTCTGAAAGTTAGGCAAGGAAGGGATGATTATCTTCATATTACAAATGGGGAGACAAGATACAACCTAGTGGAAGAGTATTTTAGTATTTTGTGATATTTCAAGATTCTAAAATGATTTTGTTTTAATTTTTGCACAGTCATTTCTTCAGTCATGCTTCTTGCAACCTTCACACCATGGCACCACTCTGAGCATCCTACAGGATGCTAGGACCACCCCACAGGAAATTAGGACTCCATCCCTGGACTCTTCCCTCCCATACCCATTCCCATATGGGAGTCTTTATAGTCTTATTTTATAGAAACCAAGACTCCACACTTTTTTTACAGTTTCCTCAACTCACCCTTAATGGGGTATCCGCTTGCCTCTTGCCTTTCTGTAGCCATTATTTATTCTCTTCCTCCATTAGAGGGTAAGCTCCTTCAGGGCAGGGACTGTCTTGTTTGCTTAAATTTTTACTTTTGGTGCTCAGAACAATGCCTAGCAAATAGTAAGAGCTTATCGATGCTGTCTATGTATATATTATGTAAGTCTCTATCATGAAGTTCAGTCATAGAAAGTATTTTATTCCTACCAATTACTGCCACCCAATAGAAGTATAACAGAAACTTAGAGAGATTAAACTAAATGCCAGAGTCACATAGCTAATTAGTAACAGAGACAGGACTAGAACCTAAGTCTTCTGATACTTCCTCCAGGATTCTTTCTAGTAGGTCACACAACATGATTTCTTTCAAACTTTGCCTAATGTCTAAAGAAATTTGCACAACTAAGTTAACTTCAGTTTTCTCAGTAATATTTGGAGTTTGGGTGGAGTTCCCCTGACATGTTCTACTCTCAAATTGTGGGTCATATTTTGGTTCTTTAGAAACCCCTCAGTGTGACCCTAGCAGAGGTGTCTTTGTTGGGGAGAGGATGAACTTTCTCCTCTGAAAACCTCTTCCCACTCTGCTCTTAAGAGCACCAGAAGCTGGGACCAGTTCAAAGGATGGCTGCCCTTTTCCTGCTGGAGATGAGAAGATCCATGCCCTCTTGGATAGAATTGGTCCCCCTCCAGGCAGGGAAAAGGCCTCACTGTCTCTGGAAGTCTGGAGCATCATGGGAAAGGAATTGACAGCTGAATGGGGAAGGGGACAATAGGTCACAAAAAAGGATCGGGCTGAGCTCCTGAGAAATTGGTCTGTTGTTAATGAGCGGAACCATCCTCATGCCACAGTCTGGGATAAGGATGAAGTACCTTTCAGCTCCAATGCATTGTCTCTGTTTCCCAAAGCAAAAAGCTGCTCACAAATACTGTGTCCTAGAATTATGGGCTGAAAAGGCTGTCCAAAGGTCAAAGGGGCCAGTCCTCCACCTCCAGGGCCCCTAACAGCCCAGATGGAAGTGGGGATCTAGCCTATTCCAAAAAAAAAAAAATCACAGAAGAGATAGCACGCCATGCCACAATTATTACATTTCCAAACTGGTCTAAGACAAAATAGTTCAGTAGGCAACTTCTATCTAGTATCTTTCCCACAAGCCCTTTCAATCCCCTTTTCTTTCCCACACTCTTCATCCTCAGACTGCTTTGGGTGGGGAGGGAAGGAAAGAAGCCTGTATCTTTTATATTCCCTGAGAGATTTGGGATGGTATTTTATTGCCTTTTGAGATATGAAGAAACTGAGGCATAAAATGAGTGGTCTGAGGGATCCCTTATATCATAGACCTTTTGGTTTTTAGTCATTAGAGCCTTTCTTTTCCCAGCTCTCTTCTCTCCTCCATATCATGCTTTAATTCCTCATGTCTCCATGAAAAGAGAGATTTTCATTCTTTCTCCCCCTTCTCTGCCTCCCTCTCTATCTTTCTCTTCCTTTTTTCTTTTTCTGTCTCTCTCTTTCTCTCCTTCTCTCTTTTTTCCTCTTTCTTTGTGTCTCTGTCTCTATCTGACTCTGTCTCTCTCTGCCTCTTTATTTCTCTTTTTCTCCCCTTTCTCTCTTTCTCTTTTTCTCCTTTTCACACTCCCTGTAATTAAATCAGACCTTCACCATTTCAACAAAAAACAACATTTGTTTAGAGAGGGAAAACAGAGGAAGAAATAGTACAATATTCCCCTTTGAGGCACCCTGACAGAAACAGCACTTGGGGCCTATGTGTCCCTGCCAGCCTTTTCTTTGTAGTGCCTCCCATTTATCACTGCCTTTTGGTGTTGCTATGCAGAGCCTTGGAAAGAGAAAAATGACATGATTTTCCCAAAAAACACAGTAGTGTGTTTCCTCTTTTCTTTCCTTTTCATTTAAAAATCCAAAATGTAAAGTGCAGGGCTCTTGTTAATCAGAGGGCTAATGCTTTCCATTTCAAAGCTCCTTTAATCTGAGAACCAGTTTCACAAATATTTCTTCTCTCCCCAGCCCCCTGTCCACCCCACTAATAACATCCTAATGCTGCCTCAAATTTAGAGAACCTGAGTAGATTGGAGAGCTGTGTAGATTCTCTCATTCATCCTAGAGCTTTTGATTCTGGCATGCTGCTAAGGCGATCTACAAATATGACACTCTACTTTTGAAATCAACCAAATAGGTCTGCTCTGCTTTAAGGCGATCCAACATGTGAAGAATTTACAAAACGGATCAATGAGGGACTAGAGGGAACAGGGAGGAGAGGGGAATTTACCCTATTATAAAAGGCTCCCTTCATGGCTTCTTTTTGTGTACTCTGAGCTTTTATATTTGTTTAGAGAGTTCTAACTCTCTGGAGTACCAGGATCATTAGCCATCATATAGTGATGGAACTATACGGGGTTTTATAAAAGATCACCCAGTCTAATTCCCTCTGATGGACAGAAAAATTAAAAGGTAAAGAAGGATGCATAAGAAGATATTTTCTACTGAAAATTAATTGGGAATTCAAACAAAGCACCTGGCTCCCATCCGCCCATGTCCCATGCCAGCCAGACTGATCTGCTAGTTGTTCCCCTCTACAGAACATCATTGCCTGTCTTTGTAACAGTAGTCCCCATGCCCTGCCCCCATGTCAGGAATGGCCTTATATCCACCTTGAACCAGTTTCCACTACAAAACTTTGCATACTCTTTGATTTGCCAATACCACCACTGGGTCTGTATCCCAGAGATCAGAGATACGGGAAAAGGAACAAGCTGAACAAAAATGTTTTTCGCAGCTCTTTTTGTAGTGGCAAAGAATTAGAAACTGAGTGGTTGTCCATATCTTGGGGATTGAATGAACAAGTTCTAGTATGTGGTTGTAATGGAATACTATTATATCATAAAGAATGAAAAACAGGATAAGTTCAGAAAAACCTGGGAAGATTTATATGAACTGATACAAATCAAAGTGAACAGAACCAGGGAACAACATATAAAGTAACAGAAATATTTATATGATGATCAGCTGTGAAGGACTAAAACATTATCAGCAAAGGCTATCTCCAAGGTAACCACAAGTGACTCCTAATGAAAATGCTATTCATAGCCAAAGAAGGAACTGTTGGAATCTGAGTGCAAATCAAAGCATGTCATCTTCTATATTTCCTTCTTGAGATTTCTATTGTACATGTGATATGTCTTCTATAATGACATAAATAATATGGATATGTATTATATGAAAGTATGGATATAATGTATATCATACTATCTGCTGCTTTGGGAGGAGGAAGAGAAGGAGAAAATCTGAATTTTAACATGTCAAATACAATTGTCAAAAAATGTTTCTACATGTAACAGAAAAATAAAAGAGAAAAAAGTACTTGACCAAAAAAAAAAGACTAAAATAAACTTGTATTAAGTTCCTATGTGCCAGGCACTAAGTTTAAAACTGGCGATACAAAGGCAAAAAGAAAAAGAAAAAGAAAAGAAAACACTAATCTATGCTTGAAAGGAGTTCACAGTTGAATGGAGAAACAATATGAAAATAACCATGTGTAAATTGAGATATGTACAGGATAAATTGGAGATAATCTAGGGAGAGGAGCTCAAATTAAGAAGAACTGGGACTGATTTTTTATGGAAGATCAAACTTGAATTTGTTTTTTCTCCCTCTTGGAATTATAATGTATTATTGTCCAAAATTTTCATTATATTACATTGTATTTTGTTGTTTTATTTCCTGCCCCCCCCCAGTAGAATATAAACTAGTTGAGGACAGAAGTTATCCCAGTTGTGTCTTTGTAGCCTCAATATATGACACAAAGTAGGTAATAAATCAATGTTTATTTGATTGGAATCATTATAATTCTAAAAGCAAAAATGAAGACATCTGAGGCAGAAAGAGAGCTGGCTTGAAGTCATGAAAATCAGCCTTCATACTCTAGCCATGACAGAGGGAATTTCCTTTGTGGCTCTAGGCGATTTGGTCATTGAATCCATCAGCATTCCCTGGCAATTCTTGAAGACATTAAATTGCAGAGAAGGTGGTGATCCACATGGGGAGGTGGAGCTTTCTCATCAGAAGTTCTCTGAGCCAAGAAGCCACAAGTCCAGTCAAAAAAAAAGTTTTTTTAATGCAAAGCAAATATGTAAAGGGAACTCCTTCCCCGGGTCGTCCGACCTGCATCCCTGTGCTGCATGACTGGATGTCACATGAACGCTTCAAACATAGGTCACAGATGAAGAGTGCTAGGGACCTGACCCGGAACTAAAGGTTTGGGTTAAGCCAAAAGAAAGGATAAAAGGAGGGAGGGTGATAAAAGGGTGGTGGTAGGTGATCTCCCTATTTCCTTGGACAGTGGACCATGGCTGAGAGAGAGCTATGTGGAGAGACACGTGGTTAGAATTAGATTAGAAAGAGGCTTTACTTCCTATATATCTACTTTTGATATTTCAAGTAAATATTAATAAACTCTGTGGAAGCTAAGCACCAGGAGTAGTTTATTTAATTTTAACGCAAAGTTATTGCAAATTAAGCTGTATAATTCAGAAATAGCATTGATTTGGGAGTTCTGCCCTGAGACAGTTGTGTCCGAGCCACTCTGGCCAAGTCATTATACCTGTCAAGGTCTTAGTTTCCTCATTTGTAAAATGAGAAGTTTGGGCTAAATAACCTTTAAAGTCCTATGCATCATGAAAGTTCTAGATTCTATAAAAATGTGGCTATTCTTATAAAGTGAGGCTTATCAGGTTTACTTCCCCCTTACCTGGCCAGGCATGGAGTAACTAGTAACATATCTGTATATACACAAATGGGGGAGGTTGCTCAGTGAAGAGAGAATCAGGTCTTGAGAGGGGAAGTTCTGGGTTCAAATCTGAACTCAGTCACTTGCTAGCTGTGTGATACTGGACAAATCACTTAATCCCATTCTTCTAGCTTAGAACCAATACTTGGTTTTGATTCTAAAACGGAAAGTAAGGGTTTAGAAAAAAGCTATGGCAATGAGCCAATTAAATATATGTGTATGTACATGTATACATTTATATGTCCATATTCATGTGCATATGTAAATAAGCATCCTTTTTAAAAAAATATATAAGAAAACTGAGACCCAAAGAAGTTTGAGCAATGACTTGCTGAAGGTCATAGTAGATCAAGGACTGATCCTGGAATATCCAGTTATACTGTTTATTTCCAAAGGTTGATGAACTAAGAATCCTGTATTTTCCCACTTCTGACTCCATTCATGACCAATAATGTACCAAACAAATCATTTTCCAGCATAAAATTTTCTTAGTCCCTTTTGACTAGAATAGACCATCTCTCAGCAGCTAGACGGTGCAATGAATAGAGCAACGAGACTAGCTATGTACCCTGGGCAAGTTTCTTAACCCCTTTTTGCCATAGTTCTTTTTCTGTAAATTGGGAACATATTACATATTGGAGAAGAAAAAGGCAAACCACTTCAGCTTCTTTGACAAGAAAACCCAATGGACAGTCCATAGGGTCCCAGAGAGTCAGATATGACTGAAAGTCTGAACAACAGCAAACAGAGATGGATGTCAGGACCCTGCGAGACCCAGTAAAGAGTTTTAAGATATAAACATAATTGTTGATTTTGGTGAACAAACTTCCAAGGTTCCAACCCCAGAAACCTGTGACTCATTTTAAGGCTAAAGGCAGCTATAGGGTGATAAATGAAAAAGGACTTTTCCAAAAGAATGAATGTAAATGAGAAAAGAAGCCCCTGGTTAGGGAAGTTATTCTAGCAAGTGGCTATATAAATGTCTTTATATTGTTATTTCCAATATTAGTTTGTTGTTCCTCCATGAAAGCTGATTTATTTGAAATGTTATTACTAGAAACACCCTAATCTTTTGGTAATAATTCATATACTGGAAGATTACAGTTTTGGAAGGAAGCCCAGCGCTGTCTGGAATCCTATTTATGGATTAAAGGATTTGAACAGCATTGCAAGCAAGATCTCTAAAGAGGAGGATAATGTAAACCTGGTTCCATATAAAATGCTTTACCTCTGCTATGGTAACCCCATTAAAGGCAGATTGTTAGAGGACATTGGGCATGAGGGCTTTCATTACACTAAACCAGGATATCACTGCCCCTGAAGAGCGGGGATTTGCCAAGCTCAATCTCCCCTTGTTTTGACAGTCTGAGACTGATTTTGTGGCTCTTGTTACTCCTGGGACTTGCCAATCCCAGACAGCATAGAAATGTATATTCCAGAGGTCACCACTAGGATCCTTCTGAAAGTCACCTCCATAAAGAGATGGAAATGATATCGTGTGGGGTTGGTAGGAAGAGTCCCAGATTTGGAATCAGAAGTCATGAGGTTATATGCTAAATCTGCCACTTACTCTCTGTGTGACCTTGGGAAAATCATTTATGATTTTAGAATCTCAGTTCTTACATCTATAAAATGAGAGCATTGGACTTGATAACTTCAAAGTTCCTTTTCAGTGATAAATCTTGGCATCAGAGATCTAGTGCTGGGATGGACATGAGTCCACCAATCTCTCATTTAGAGATAAGGAAACCAAAGCTTAGGGTGACTTGCTCATGATCACACATAAAATAAGCAAGAGTACTGAGATCTGAATTCAAGCACTGTGACTCCAAGTTTGATACTTTCATTCTTATTCTTATTCTTCTTCTTCTTTCTTCTTCTTCTTCTTCTTCTTCTTCTTCTTCTTCTACGTTCTTCTACTTTCTTCTTCTTCTTCTTCTTTCTTCTTCTTCTTCTTCTTCTTCTTCTTCTTCTTCTTCTTCTTCTTCTTCTTCTTCTTCTTCTTCTTCTTCTTCTTCTTCTTCTTCTTCTTCTTCTTCTTCTTCTTCTCCTCCTCCTCCTCCTCCTTCCCCTTCTCCTTCTTCTTCTTTATTCTTCTCCTTTTTTCCTCTTCCTCCTCTATTTCTCCTCCTTTCCTCCTCTTCCCCCTCCTCCTCCTCCTCCTCCTCCTTCTCCTCCTCTTCTTCTTCTTCTTCTTCTTCTTCTTCTTCTTCTTCTTCTTCTTCTTCTTCTTCTTCTGCTTCTTCTTCTGCTTCTGCTTCTGCTTCTTCTTCCTTCTTCTTTTCCACATTTACCTTCCATTTTAGAATCAAGATTGTGTTTTGGTTCCAAGGCAGACGTCTTGGTAAGGTCTATGCAAGGGCAGGTGGTGGCAGTGGTGGTAAGCGGCTTGCCCAGGGTAACACAGCCAGGAAGTATGGCACTCTTTGCATCGTACCATATTAAGTATGATCCTGTGTCATTAAACATGCTTTTATTCTCATCAGTTTCCAGGTCACAGCTCATTATGTTCATGCCCAAAGTTTTCCCTCTCTCATTCCCAATTCATTAGTTGAGATTCCCATCATTCCAGGTGGACCATAGAAAACAGAGAGACACAAAGTTCAAGCAAAGACTGAGTTTCAAGGAATTGTCTGAGGTCTTTGCTGGCTATTATGTATAAAAGGAAAGGAGTGGGATTTCCTATAGCTAATGTGCCACTGAATAAGCTCCTAGTCCTAGGCTTCGCCTCCCTTCCCTCTGGGATATTCACTGGGAGCCTCTGCATATGGTAACAAAAGACTCAACCTGGGTTACCACACAACCATGGGCAAGAAGAGAAAAAAAGATGACCACAGGTCTCTTCATGCAGTACTTCCTAATCTCTCTCACTTTTCCATCCTTAATGGAAAGACATAATGTCCTCTCATTCCTCAGCAAAACTATGACCTATTAGTAGAGTCATCAAATGGACACCACTGCCATCTAAATAATGAATGACAATTCTATTTATAGTACCATGTGGAATTTGATTCAGGAAGGCCTGATGTATTTTTCTCCCAATCTTGTTTTAATCACTTCAACTAGATCCCATTAAATTTCCCAACTTTTCAAGGGTTTTTGCTTCTTAGGTTCAGGGCTAGACTCTGCGTGATGAAAGATGCTCAGGGTCTTTGGGGCCATCTCCTTTCACACTCTCTGAATGTTCTGGGTGAAACAGAGCCCCAAGGTTTGGCCACAGCAGCCACAATGGCAGGGTTATGATCTCCAGGGTCCTTGGGAACTGAGTGCCTGTGAACAGAACAAATATACCCATAACATAAATTAGTTATATTGATATACAATACAATATGCCTCATTGATCTGGCAGCCAGCATTGTCAGGGAATGACTTGTTCAACATTAGTGAATTTTCCAGGCGGATGAAGCTTATCCTTTAAGTGCCAAAAGTTCTTTCTTTTTTTTTTTTTACATTAACCATTTAGGATAGAAAGCTTGCTAAAACGGATTAGACATTTCCTTTTTTTTTCATAAACAGATCACATTGACCATGATTTAGCCTTTTCTTTATACTCATAATGAGCATTCAAACACATTGGGTTCAACAAATATCTGTTTTTATCATGTGCCAGGTACTGTGTGGGCACTGGAGATACAAAGATAAAAATATGATATAAACTTTGCCGTTGCGGAGTTTAAGATCTTGTAATGGAATGCCTTGGGTATATAAATCTATAGGAGATAAAGTCAGAGGTGCTGGGGGCAAAAGATAATTATCTACGGAAACCTGAGATTGTTTTTAGCAGGAGAGATTAGGGAAGGATTGATGGAAGGGATGCCAGGCCTAGATTTGAAGAATTTCAACAGGCTGAAGCATGGAAGGAATACATTCCAAACACGGGGATAGCCTGTGTCATATGCACAGAGGTAGGAGAAGGAAAGATGAGATCCAGTTTGGCTGAAACACTGAGAATATAATGGGAATGGTATGAAATTAAATTACAAAAACAGGATGGAACCAGATTGTAGATAACTTTAAAAGCTTGGCTAAGGGGTCTACAAGTTCTCCTATGGGCAAAAAGGAGTAACAGAAGCCTTTTTTAAAAATACTTACCTTCTGTCTTAGAATCAATACTAAGTATCCATTCCAGGGTAGATAAGCAATAAGGGCAAGGCATTAGGATCAAGCATCTTGCCCAGGGTCACACAGCAGGTAGTGGCCGAGGCAGAATTTGAACCCAGGATCTCTCTCTCCAGACCTGACTCTATCCACTGAGCCACTTACCTACCCCCTAACAGAAGTCTTTTGAGCAAGGGAATGAAATGGTCAGTTCCTGCCATAGATATCTGTGAGGGGAATGCCCTGAAAGGGGAGGAGGCTATTACAATAGATTTTAAGTGAGAAGTGGAGAGAAACTGAACTTGGATATTTAATAATGAATGGAACAAAGCAGACACAAAGAAAAGATGTTTGGGAAAATATGGAAAGATCTACATAAAATTATGAAGAGTGAAGTGAGCAAAACCAAGAGAATATTACATACAGCAAAAGAAATAATGTTTGAAAAATAATTTGTGAATTTCCACCTCTAGAGAAATAACCAATAAATAGAAATGAATAAGACATAATTATATATATATATATGTACACACACATATATAGGCATAATTTGACCCCCCAAAAGGTTGTTTATATTTTATTTTCCCAATTACATGTAATAACAATTTTCAACATATATTTTCCAAACTTTTCCAAAGTTCAAATTGTCTCCCTCCCTCCCTCTGTCCCTTCCTCCCTCTTCCCAGAGATGGTAAGCAATTTAATCTGGGCTATGCATGTAACATTGTAGAAAACATACTTCCATCTCGGTCACTTTTGTAAGAGAATTCTCATATGAAACCAAAACCCCCAAATAAACTTAAGTGGAAAAGAGTGTGCTTTGATCTGCATTCCAACTCCAACAGTTCTTTCTCTGAAAGTGGCCAGCATTCTGAAAGAAAAATTGTAAGAACTCTGTCTACCCCCTGCTATGGAAATTTGTTCTCCTGCCTCTAAAGGGCAGAAAGAATATTTCCAATTCTAATAGCCAATATTCTCTGTTTTCAGACATTGCGCTTCGTATTCAGAAGGTCTGAAGTCAAACCTGTATCTGCTGGGACTTTGATTTTCACATCTCTAAAACAGAGTTGGTTATTTGTGTGCCACCTGCTTTGTAAAGCAACTTGTATGTACTGTGAAGTTCTCACTTGCTTGCCCTTAGTGCTGAGGGTCTGGGGAAGAGATCAACATTATCAAAGACAAAACTTCTAATCCAGTTAAAGGGGGAATGGTGGGAGAGGTATGCTAGTTCAGCCTAAAACAGAAAGGACCAGTATTCAGGGAAAATTAGCTCCTAGGTCCTAGGAGATGGCTGTTCATTCTGATATTAAGTGACTAAGTTGAATGTAACTGGGCTTCCATAATTCCTGAGTCATTGCTATGCTTTTTTACTAAGGATTGATTCTTCGGCAGAAGAGCACTAAGGACTAGGTCATTGGGACAAAGTGATTTGCCTAGAATTACACAGCTAGGAAATATCTGAGACTAAATTTGAAACCAGGACCTACCAGGTCAAGACCTGGTGCTCTATCCATTGTGCTACCTAGCCAATTATTAGCATTTTTTTAATGTAGCCTATGCTCATGAGCTCATAGAGCCTGGAAGGATCTTAGAAGACTAAATCCTTTATTTAACAGATAAGGAAACTAAGGCAGAGAGAAATGAAGTAACTTGCCCAAAGTTCCACAAATTTTCTAAGTAACAAAGCCCAATTTTGAGCCAGGTCTTCTCATTCTAAAGTTAGTTTCGCTGAAAGATGGTCTTCGGAGTAATTAGCGAAACCCCCAAAGGGTGTAGGGAATTAATGCATCCACAAAGTACTGTCCCACTTACCCAAGTTTAACATGGGAGCCTACTACAGATTCTTGAAGGTAGCATCAATTCTGACTCTACTCATGTGTGAGCTTGACCACTGAGCCTCAGTTTCCTCATCTGTAAAAAGGAGACAATACTATCAAACCCCATCTATTTCACTGGATTTAAGAGGAAAGCACTCTGTAAACCTTTGAGTACAAATGAAAGGTGGACGGCTGTTATTAGATACCTCTTCTCCCTCTCCCTATTGCTTTCTCAGGACTCAGAGGGCACACCATGTCCGGGAAAGCCACTCAGCTAACATCCCCTGATGCCCCAGGAATAATTCACAGGAGCTGGATAATGTGTACAGAGTCTGGCCACTATCCCAAGCATTTAATGGAGAGTGGGGAGCAAGCCGGGAATGGGCGTTCCAACAACATCAGAGGCCTTGCCAGTCAACAAAGCCAGCGTGACTTCCCCTCATGGCTTCACCCTGGCCTGTAGGGATGGTGATTTGAAAACTTGCATGTTCTCTCTCGGCTTCCCAGAACAGTTTTTTCCCCTGCATTAGGAGCTGGTGGGCAGGGAAGGGGGAGGCGGCAGCAGCTGTGTGGGCACCAAGGCTGTGGTGGCATGTCATTCTCCCACTCACAGACAATTTTGTCATCCAACCACCACCTGTTAGAGGAGGAAATATCTGCCAACACTCAGGGCTCTGTATTTGGGGTCGATGTCAAGTGGACCACAACAGATAATAAAAATAATAACATTAGTAACTCACATTCTTCCAGTGCTTTTAAAATTTTAAAGGGACTTTCAAGGCCATGGATGGTCTTGTTTGTCTCTTGTACTCTCTGCAGCGTGTTGCCTAGGAAGTGAAATGTCAGGAGGCAGGAAGGTTGTTCAAGCATCCCCAGCCAACCACCAGCGCCACAGGGTACAGAGTGAGGGAAGTGTCTGGAACTTTAGCAATAGAAGCCACCTAGTTCCATTTGCCATCCAGTATAGAAATCCATTATCCAACATCCCATGGTAGGTAGTCAAGATAGGAGGCAGCTAGATGGTACAATGGAGAGCGCACTAAATCTGGAAGGTCTGGGGATTTCTCAGGAAGGTCTATGAACCTGAGTAAGTCACTTACCATATTTGTCAATTTCCTCATCTATAAAATAGGATAATAATGAGACTGGCCTCCAGATTTGTCTTGAGGGCAAAATAAAAGTCTATTTGTAAAGTACTTTGAAACCCTTTAAGAGATATATAAATGCTAGTTATTATTGTCCCCATATTATTCAAACCCCAACTTGAACCTCAGTGACGGTGTTCCTTAGCCACTTCCTTAGCCACCTAAGAGTCACCATACTCTGCTTGTTCCTAGAAGGGGTAGGAATTTGGTGGGTTACTGAACTTAGATCAATATGACAATTAAACCACTGCCTGAGAATGAAATGAAAAGAATTCAGAGTCATGGAGAACGTGGAATGGACTTGCAAAAAAGTACAATAGAAAGAAAAAGAAAACTGGATTTACAGATAAGTTATATCTGTTAATACTTTTGTGGCCTTCAACAGAATATTTAACTCATGAGATCTTGGCTAGATCACTTAACCTTTATAGCCTTTAGCTTCCTTTTCTGTAATGTATTCTATAAAATAAGGTATTACACTAGAGTCCCTCTAAGTTGTTGTTCAGGCATTTCAGTCACATTCTGTTTCTGTGACCCCGTTCCGGTTTTCTTGGCAAAGATACTGGCTTGGTTTGCATTTCCTTCTCCAGCTATTTTACAAATGAGGAAACTGAGACAAACAGGGTTAAGTGACTTGCCCAGGATGGCATAGCTAGAAAGTGTCTGAGGCCAGATTTGAACTCAGGAAGATGAGTCTTCCTGTCTCTAGGCCCAGGACCCTGTATCCATTGTGCCACCTAGCTGCCCCGGAAGAACCTCTGAAGACCATTATATTACAGGTATCACTTCAACATCATGACTTTCCCCCTGCAGTCTCAATATTTTGCAGGTTAGCATATGAAATTAAATGGGAATTTGGGGAGGATGGTTTTGAAGAAGTCACCGACAATATACAAAAGTCAGCAGACAACCTAAAAAGAAGTTTGGGAATTCAAAGATACATAAAAAATACGGAATTGTACAATATCATAAATATGCACAATTTCTTTTTTAAAGTTATAATAAGTAAAAAATTAAGGTTTATGAAAAGCCAATAGATGACACATAAAGGCTAGAAATGTAGAGATAGTTTTAAAAGTTTAGTAACTCATAAATGCATATAAGGTGCTATATAAAAGAAAAAGAAAAAATCAAACTTCTTATCTGGTATGAAGGAAAGGCAAAGACATTTATTAAGATTTTCCAGATGATGAGAGAACAAAACTCCTAACCCCGAGGTGTGGAAGGGATACTTGTATATCTCTATGTTAGAGCTGGACAAAGCTATGATTCAATGAAGCAGTCATTTGTCTATCCAGGCAGTTTCTCAAGTAGAAACTAAATGAGCCACTCTTCAGGAGTATTGTCTATTCAATTCATGCTTTGGGAAGGGGTGGAACTAGATGATTCCAAGATTCTATGACCAGATAGTTGCCTATAGGATGAGATTTGAGACCTGCTGCTAAAAGATTCTCCTATCGCTGCTATCCCCCCTGATATTATGACCATTGGGAAGGTAGGTGGCACAGGAGGGAGAGAGCACTGCCCCTGGAGTCAGGAAGACTTGAACTCAAATTCAGCCTCACACGCTTACCAATTTTGTAATGTTGGACAAGTCACTTCACCCAATTTGCCTCAGTTTCCTCTTCTGTAAAATGATCTGGAGAAGGAAATGGCAAACCCCTCCATTATCTTTACCAAGAAAATCCAAAATGGTAGTCATGAAGTATCAGACACTGAAAAGCAAAGTCTTAAAAGCATTAAAGTTGAAGCTAGGGTTGAGATTAAGCAGTGAATGTGGAGAATAACGACTCTGCTCCTGACAGTAGAAACGTTAGGGATGAAGTCACCAAAATGAAACAAAGAAGGCAACTGAAAGAGGGGAAGGAGGAAAGCCATCTCTTACTTCATCATTTTGCCCAGAGCCAACTGGCACTTATTTTCTTCATTAGGCTATTAGATATCTGAGCAACTTGTGGGGTAAGGAAGGGAAGTCTTTCCTAGGAAGCATTAGCATAAGAGCTCACAAGTAAGTACAAGCTTAAGCCTAAAAGAGACTTTTATACCTCAAATAATTGGCCCCACCATTTTAGAGATGTCTTATCTTCATTTTCTAATTGGCCCTCAACTGGTAGTGGTTGCCAACACTTGAGTTCTTACTTGGTCTGCCTCCCAGGCCTTTCTGTCAAGCCCTTAATGATGGATAATGATGTATTATGAAACTCAGGCCTCCCTTAATGCATCATTTTTGAATCCTGGGTATTATTGCTAACTGTGATTGTGTCTTCTCCTCCTGCCAGATCACATGCCCCATGAAGGCAGGGTCCAGTATCTGCAGAGGCACCCAGCATGATATTTTGCAAAGCTGGAGGGGGGAAAGGAGCCTCTTAAATGCATGAAGAAAGCTATTATATCAAAGAAATCATTTTGTAATACAGATAATCTCTTCCTCCTCATATTTCTCCCCTGGGCATTTATTTCCTCACCTGAAAACAGAAGGAAAAGGAGAGTTGACCTGGATGATTTCTAAGATCCCCTCCAGCTATAATATGGTTCTATAGAGTAGGAGTCATTAAGTCCAGGACTTAGAACAAGAGAGAGAGAGAGAGAGAGAGGGAGGGGGGGGGGGAGAGAGAGAGAGAGACTAAATAAACTTGGGAGTTTCTCTTTGTCTTGATTTTTGCACCCATACCATAGAAAAGCCACAGATAATAATACTTGGGTTATCTATCTGGAAGGAACTGGAGTGGTAAACAAAGCTCTTCTTACCCTCAATATGAAGCATAAAGTGTCATTGAATTGGTTTTGTCTATCCAATATTGGGTTCTCTTAAAATAGGGCACAACAGTAATTTCAAACACCTAGCTCAACCTGACAGGGGAATAAAATTTCAAGAGGCTCAGCTCTATTTCTGACCAAACCAAAGAAAATGGATTAAGACAGAAGCAAGAGAGATTTAGGTCAGATCTCAGGAAGTGCTTCTTGTCAGGGAGGGTTATTAATTCTGGAAAAGGTCACACTTTGTGACTGGCCTTCTCTGGAGAGCTTTCCAGAACCAGATTATAAGGGATGGTTTCTGTTGCAGTCCAGCCGAGAAAAAGGAAACTTGCAAAGGTACCTTCCAAGTCTAAGACTGTCATTTCAGGCCCTATCCCTTCCTCTCTCCCCAGGTTAAGCAAAGCAAAGGCACACGCCCAACTAGCCTGTCCTCATTCTATGTCGTGTATTCTTCTGGGATCAAAGTTTCAGGCTTGTTCTCAAAGAAAAGCAGCAAAGTCACTCTTTGGAAATTCTGATCAGGAACCCAGAGCCCATCTTGATAAATAAAATGTGACATTCATAACAAACAAACCAAAAAGCAGATAAAGGATGAGAGCCCTCAGCATTAGTGCTGGGGAACCTTAGGCAATAAATAAGTAATATTATAATAAAAGATATTATAATGTGGTGTCATTTGTAGAGGGAAATGCAATATAGTCTGAGGAGGAAGATAGATAGCCCGAGTTGTCTTCCTGACAGTGGATGTAATAGCTATTGGATGTTATGTTTAGCATATCATAAAATCAGTGTTAGCAAAAAAGACAGCATCTGAATATTGCTTCAGTCCACATCCAGCCTCTTGACATCAGCAAAGAGAAAAGTCACCAGATTCAGCTCACTAGGGAGGGACACTAGAGTTTGGAACAAATAGGAAGGGACAGGAGCCACTCCCTAACCCTCTGTCTCCAGTGGAAAGTGGAGGTGACTTCTAGGGTAATTGGAAAGTTTCTTCTTCCTTCTATCCCTTCCAGGTTTGCTGTATTTAAAAGGTTTCTATCGACCTTCTGAGCAGGCTTAAATGGCCAGTGTTAGCATCCAAAATGCTTTTAAATCTTTGCTTGAGGTCCAACCAAGGTCAGTTCTTATGCAGCAGCAAAGCACTCAGTTGTTTCTGGGATATGATTTGAGAGATGCTGAGAATATTCTCTTTCTTCTCCCCATCCCCTAAAATCTCAACCAGCCTAGTGACCCAGCGTACACATTTATCATTCCTTAGAATTAAAAGATCCAAGATCAAGGAAGGGTAAAAGAGGAAGCACAAACTTCATCATGAATCTCAATCCAATGCATGAATGTATAAAATACATTTGAGCATCCAAGCGGTTCAGAGGATAGAGCACCAAATCTGGAGTCAGGAAGACCTGAGTTCAAATTCAGTTTCACACACTTGCTAGCTGTGTGACCTTAGACAGCTAGAATTAAAGGCAGTAAGGTTGCACAGTGGCTAGAGTACAGGTCCTGGAATCAGGAACAGGAAGACTCATCTTCTTGAATTCAAATTGGGCTTAAGACACTTACTAGCTATGTGACCCTAGGCAAGTCACTTTACTCTGTTGGTCTCAGTTTCCTCATCTGTAAAATGAGCTCAAGAAAGAAATGGCAAGTCTTTCTAGTATCTTTGCCAAGAAAACACCAAATGGGGTCATGAAGGGTCTGACACAAAAGAAACAACTGAACAACAAGATGCTTTATGAATGTTTATTGCCTATTGGTTGGCTGGCTATATTCTTGGCACAGTGCTAGGTTCTGGGTATACAAAGGAAACAGGACAAATAGTGGCTGACCTAAGGGAACCTAAATTCTACTGAATCAGCAGGTCTAGGAACACATTTTATTACACATAAGTCCCAAAGTTCCCTAAGGAGTCAGGAACCCTAGGACTAACTCACTGTGTGAAGTTCCATTAGTTTTAGGCTCAGAACTGCCTATTAAATGAGGGGCTTGGATGAAATGATTTTAGGTCCCTTTCAGTAATGACTCTCCCTTTCTACAGAGAGCAATTATAGATGTACCTACTTGTGGGTACATAAAAGCTATTTTGGCAATAATAAATCAATATCCCATAAAGAGAAAAAAAACTACCCAGCAACTCCATCCCAAGGTGTCCTTTCATGCCAGGTAAGATTTTTTTTTGTTTTATTCCTGACAGACAGAGCAATCTGGGAAAATATATTGGTCCAACCATTATTTTCAGGGCTACAATAAAACCAAAATAAAATATGAACTACAGGAAAAGTTTCCATGTACCTATATACTTGGATTTCTAGGATCATAGACAGAACACTAGATGGGACCTCAACGATCATCTCATTCAATCCCCTCAATTTACAGATGAGTAAACTAAGACCCAGATAAGGGAAATGTCCCAAGATGACACAGAGGGTAAAATATGAAACCAATATTTGAACCTAAGTCCCCCTAATGTTCAAAATCCAGCAATATTTCATTTGTGAAAATGCAAAGGCTAGATTTGGGAAAAACCATTAGAAAGTCCAGCCTCAATCTCTCTCTATAGGAAATGCCTCTGAGATTCAACTACAAACTCAGGGAACTGTACTCTGGAGGGTCCAAGGCCTCTTCAGTGTGCTGTGATTGATGGCCGTAAAGTGGAAGAAGGTGGGGTCATGAATAACATTTCCACATCTCACTGGCTGAGCTGTCTAAACAGCAGAGAAGTTTCTTTTGCCTCCACTCTTATTTTAAAATTAGAAAAACCAGTAGAATCTTTTCCCTACCTCTCCCTGGTCCAGAGATGGGGAAGGAAGACCTCAGTCTTACAACCCTGTATCTCTTCCCATTTTTCTTTCAAATAGAAAACTCAAGAAAAGTCCCATCAACAGCAGAAGAAGTGGCCAAGGTCAGAAATCAGTGTAAGAATACCCATTCATCAACTATGAATAAATATTTCCCTTCCTAAGTCTTTGATGCTCAACCTTAAAATATCACCTCCATGTTGACCAGAAAAGACCAATCTGCAATACATATCTTATTAATAGGTAGCTTTCTCCATTTATGATGGCAGTCCTCAACTATGCAAAAGCCTCTGGTTTCTGAGGGAAACTGATGTTCTTGTCAAAATTCTTTTCATTCTCTCCCCACATCCCAGGATCTCTGACTCAGTCCTGTACCCTGTAGCATAGAGTGGTTCAGGATGGGAAGGAGAAAGCATTGTCTCTTGTATCTCCCCCCTCAATTTACCCCCTACAGATCCATGGACAGATTTCAGGTGGTCCATGAACCTGGTTGGGGTGAGGGAGGATGATTACATTTCATTTTCTCTAATCTCTTTCCAAAATATTACATTCCTTTCAGTTATGTAATTATTTTTAAAGAAACATTATTCTAAGAAAGAGTCCAAGACACAAAAAGGGTTCTGAACACATCCTTGAACTGCTCCACCTATGTTATGAAGGAGACACAATGCTAGGCTTAGGAATGAGGAAGACTTGATCAAAGCATCCTTCCGTAGTTATTAATGAACTCCCATTAGAATATGTGCTTTTTGAAGGCAAAGACCATGTTAGTGTCTCTCTTTGTACCTCTTGGCATTTAGCAGAGTGCCTTGCACTTAGAAAGGCTAAATGAATGCTTCAGGATTGACTGACTTAACCAAGTTCAGTTTTCTCATCTGTAAAATGGGGATATTAATACCCATGGGACCTCCAACCCAGGGTTGTCATGTGGGTGTTTAAAAATCTTAAAGCTCTACTAAAATGTCAGTTATTCTTAATATCTCAGTTCCCTGAGCAGTCACTTCCCACCCCCAAATTCCCAAACTGCCCCCAGAAACCATGCCATCCAAGCAAGAAAATAAATGCGTCTATCACCAACTCAGCAGTCTGGCAACCGCAGACAATCCCATTATGTCAATCACCATCAGCAATTCACTTTAACTGGCGGGCTGTCATCCTCCAGGAGATTAATTGCCGAGAACTTGTTGTATGTATTAATAGATCATTTATTCAGATTGATCTCTCACCCATTGATCTTCCATCTTTGCCCATGGCCAGGTAGCTTAGCATTATCCAGATCTAGACCTGGAGCCAAAATTTTTACCTCCAAGAAATACTTGGAGTTTCCTCGAGAGCCTCGCCCCAAGCACAAGGACTGAGCCCAAATCAGACTCCACAGCACCCAGATGTATCTCCAGAAAGTCATGCTGTCTCAACGCTCTTTTCTATTTTAAACTTTTTTTCCAGTTTGGCTTCAGATATTGTTAAGTCCCAAATCTGCCTGCCAGAACATCACTGTCAGATTATAAAGTCACTCCTACCTTGGGTTGCTATAGCACCTTCCCTCTCAGGACCTCAAGCTTCTTTCCATCCTATGAATCTCATATGCTCTCTCATTGTTTGTATTTGTGAGGACTAGAACAGGACAAACTCTCCCCAAACTTTTCTGGATAAAGAAACTAAGGTCCACTGGGGAAGTTGGGTGGAACAGAAGATAGGGAGCCAGGCCTGAGTTGGGAGGACCTGGGTTCAAATCTGATCTCAAACAATTCTGAGCTATGTGACCCTGCATAAAACACTTAAACACAATTTAACTAGTCCTTGCCCTTCTGTTTTAGAGGAAAGAAAGAAAAAGAAAGAAAGAAAGAAAGAAAGAAAGAAAGAAAGAAAGAAAGAAAGAAAGAAAGAAAGAAAGAAAGAAAGAAAGAAAGAAAGAAAGAAAGAAAGAAAGAAAGAAAGAAAGAAAGAAAGAAAGAAAGAAAGAAAGAAAGAAAGAAAGAAAGAAAGAAAGAAAGAAAGAAAGAAAGAAAGAAAGAAAGAAAGAAAGAAAGAAAGAAAGAAAGGAAGAAAGGAAGGAAGGAAGGAAGGAAGGAAGGAAGGAAGGAAGGAAGGAAGGAAGGAAGGAAGGAAGGAAGGAAGGAAGGAAGGAAGGAAGGAAGGAAGGAAGGAAGGAAGGAAGGAAGGAAGGAAGGAAGGAAGGAAGGAAGGAAGGAAGGAAGGAAGGAAGGAAGGATATCCAAGAGGATATGTCCTATCCACGGGTCACAGATGGGAAGAAAGGGGACTGAGACCTCTGCTTTTTCTTAAAGGTGTGCAAATCAATAGCTGACATCTTCCAACCCCTTTCTGAGAGAGATCCTACCTGAGAAACCCTCATCTTTCCCAGAAAGTTAACAAGGTCTGCTACCATGCAGTGGCAGCAACTTCTGCTTGGATCCAAAAGACTTTTGGGAAGTCCCTTCACTTTTCTGGTCTTAGTTTCCTCATCTGTAAAATGGGAGAGCTGGACTAGACAATCTCTACAGTCCCTTCAAGCTAAGCTGTGACATTCCATCAGTCTACTTCCTCATTGATGCTAGACATAAAAGGTGTGTTTTCTGCCCAACATAGGAATCAGGCTTGTGTCTCCTTTAGATGTAAGCTCTCTTATAGCAAGCACTGATTTACTTCGTTTTTATATCTCCAGTCCATACTACAACATCTGGAATCCCCCAGGTACTTAATAAATGCTAGTTGAATTGAATTAAATTATATTATTCTGTTTCATTATTTAAATCTTATCCCCTCAGTATGAATATAAACTCCCTGAGGGTTGGAACTCTATCTAATACAGCACCTTCTCTCCAGAGCACCCTGGATACAACATCCACCTAATAAATAAATCTGTTGTTGCTAGGTGATGGTGACAAAGACTGAGAGGAAGAGGGAGATGCATTTACTGGGGCTTTGAAGTGCTCAGAGCCTGTTCAATGACTCTAGACCGTCATTGCCTACAGAGCAATAAAAGGGCTCAGAAAATCTGTGAGCATCCAGGGAACCATTTGAGAGTCGATGAGTCCTGAACCAGGGTCCATTTTGAAAATGTCCAAGATGTTTCTAGGAAGCTTCAGTATGCCCTCACCCAGTCCAGATTTCCTCAGCCTCCAAGGAAAGAGGTTTTTACACGTGTAAGAATAAGCTGCCACTACTTTTTATAGCAGCAGATAACTAGAAATAAAGTGGGCGCCCATCAACTGAAGAAGGACTGAATAAGTCGCGGTATGTGAATGTAATGCCATATTATTGCTCCATAAGACATGACAAATAGAGAGGAAATCAGAAATACATGGAAAGAGTTGTATGTACTGATACAGTAAGTAAAGTAAGCATGACCAGGAGGACAATATCCACCAGGATTCCAAGGATAAAAAAGAAAACATTGCTCAAAGCCAGCCAAACTCTGAGTGATGGTAATGAACAAGCTCAGTCCCAGAAAGCAGATGATGAAACACATCTTTCTCTCAGTAGACAGCTGTGGGGACCATGGGTACAGAATGCTGTCTGTTGGATGTGGTTGCTGTCAGATGGTTTTGCTTAACTGTCTTTCTTTGTTATAAAGGAGAGTTCAATGGCTTAGCAGGAGGTACATGGGGAAATAGTGCAAAAACAAAAGACATCAATAAAAATGGTGTGTGTTTTTAAAAGAACTAGCTACTGGGAGCCATGGGGGGTTTCAGAATGCAAAGGGCCTCTGAGAATCCCGGAGCCTCGGGATCCCAGAATCTCAGAGGCCATCTAGTCCAGCCTGGCTTCCCTGACCTAGATTTACTCCAATTTGTCAATGTCATTCACAAAAGATGTCACCCCGAACTGAGCATAGTAGTCTAGATTCTCTCTGCCCAGGAACACATTAGCTGTTTTTTTGGCTGCTGTATCAGTCAGTCAATAAACATTTATAAGAGCCTACTGTGGGGGCAGCTAGGTGACTCAGTGGAATGAGAGCCAGGCTTTGAGACTAGAGAGGTCCTGGGTTCAAATTTCTTCTCAGACGCTTCCTAGCTGTATGATCCTGGGCAACTCACTTGACCCCCATTGCCTTGGAACTTGTTACCATTTTTCTGCCTTGGAACCAATACTTAGTATTGATCCTAAGGAGCTAAGATTTTATAAAAATAAAAATGAATTTTATAAAAATATAAATTTATTTTATTTTAAAATTTTATAAAAATATAAATAAAAATTTAAAAATAAAAAAATAAATGTATACTATGTACCAGGCATTGGCCTAAGTGCTGGGAATACAAAGAAAAGCAAAAGACTTTCTCTGCTGTTCAAGATATTCACAGCTAATGAAGAAGACAGTGTTCAGACAGCTATGTACAAACAAGCTATATTCAGGATAAATTGAAAATAAACAATGAAGGAAAGGCATTAGAATGAAGAGGGGTTGAGAAAGGCTTCCTGTGGAAGACGGGATTTTAACTGGGATGTGGGGGAAGCCAGGAAAACCAGTAGGGGGAGATGAAGAAGGAGAGCCTTCCAGATATGGAGGACAGCCAGAGAAAATGCCCAGAGCCATGAGGTGGAATTGCAAAGGGGATCAGTGTTATAGTGACAAAATATGATAGGAAGTGAAGGGTAAGAAGACTGAAAAGGTGGGGGTTGGGGAGAGAAGGGCTTTGAATGACAAACAGGATTTTATATTTGATCCTAGAGGTGATAGGGAGCCACTGGAGTTTATTAAGCAGGAGGGGTGTGGTGGGGAATGACACTGTCAGGTCACAATGTTGAACGATATTAAAAGTCCTTAAAAGTCTTAAAGACTTAAAAAAAAAGACTTAAAAGTCCACTAAAATGCCCAGATCTTTTTCATAGGATCTGTCACTTAGCCACATCTCCTCTATTCCATTCTTGTACAGCTGATTTTTTTAATTTTTATTTAGTCAATTTAGAACATTATTCCTTGGTTACAAGAATCATATTCTTTCCCTCCCTCCTCTCCACCCACCCTTCCTGCAGCCCACACGCAATTCCACTGGGTATTACTTGTGTCCTTGATCAGAACCTATATCCATGTTGCTGATGTTTGCACTAGGATGTTCCTTTAGTCCACATCCCCAACCATATCCCCTTGAACCCATGTGATCAAGCAGTTGTTTTTCTTCTGTGTTTCTGCTCCCACAGATTTTCCTCTGAATGTGGATAGTGTTCTTTCTCGTAAATCCCTCCAAGTTGTTCTGGATCACTGCATTGTATAGCTGATATTTTTAAATCTAGAGATCAAAGTTTACACTTCATACTATCATAGATTTAGGGCTGGAAGGGACCTCAAAAGCCGTTTAGTCGAACCTCTTCATTTTACAGATGAGGGAACTGAGGCTCAAAAGGAGTTAAAAACAGCCTCACGATCACATAGCTACCAATGACGGTCCTCCGATTTCCGATTCATCCTTGTTTCCACTGTACGAGTCGGCCTCAGTTCCTATTAAATTTCTCCAAGGTGAAAGAAAAAGTAGATAGAGCCCATCATTCTTGCCTCCTGAGATCTTTTGGGATTCTGACTCTGACCTGCATGGTACACACTAAATGCTTGTTGACGAACTTGACTCCAACTTCACATCGTCTGCAAAACCCTGAGATTCTGTTGTGCTGCGACTGACACCGGGGGTAAAGGGATGGAGAAGAGGGGAAGGACCCTGCTGGCTTTGTGATGGAGTCCGACACCTGCAGGCAGATTGGGCCTTTGGTCCCTGGCCCAGTCTGCAGGAGTGTCATCCAAGGAAGCCGCCCTCTGTGCCCAAGAAGGCAGAAAGGCAATTCTCCATGGTGGGGGTCTGTCAGGTCTACAGGAAAGAGCCCAGGACTGGACCAGGAGCTGATGGCATAGTGACAAACAGCTGAGAACAGGCCAGGCTTTGGGTAGGACAAGGAGGAAGCTGGGGGGAAGGGGGGCAGCTTCTTTGGGCCAGAAAAAAAAAATCCCTGTGACCTGAAGGGAGGGGAGAGAATCATGCCAGCCAGCCACAGAGCAAAGGACCATGAGAAGAAGAGATCGCACTTCAGGTTTTGCTTCCTCACCAAATAAGCATGAAAATGGCTCTCAGACTCCACAGCTGTCCTTTTAACTCACATCCCATCCGACAAGGCTGAGCAGAGAGCCAGCGGTGGCTAGGGACTCTTAGTGGCTGTAGATGTGCACATACACACACGCACACACACGCTACGCAGGGGACCCCTGGGAAAAATCACCATCCAACTCACTGGCGGGTGAAGGCACCCGAGACAGATGTACACACTTGTTTACATCACTCAACTGCTAGCCAATGGAAACAGGGGAATTGCCCCGCAAAGAGAATCTGGGACAAAGCATGGCAGCCTAAGTTGCTAAGAATCCTGACCTTACTTGGGAATTTTCCCTGCTACCCTTGTTTTCCCACTCTTCAATTCCAGCTTAGCCGGGCCCAATAAGAGCCTAAGTTGCCCATAAAGGTAATTTCATTTCCCACACTTAGATATTTAGGCTGGTGACTGGAAGACCCAGATTGTATATAAGACCAATGAATTTGAAACCCAAGAATTTCCATTCTCTGCCTTATCTAGGGACTGTTTTCTTATCCCTCTAAGCCTGAGTCGGGGAAGGGGGTTGTGATCACATCTCTATAATCACCTAATCTCATGCTCTATCCCAGTTTCCCCCTTTCCCCTCCAATAGGTGAGCCCCTTGCTGAGACTTGACCCACCACTCACCATGCCACCAAGCATGTACCACTCCCTGCACCCTCCTTTCCACCATTCTTTTATGTTATTTTCCTCCATTAAAATGTTCTTTATGAAGGGTAGCTGGGTAGCTCAGTGGATTGAGAGCCAGGACTAGAGACAGGAGGTCCTAGGTTCAAATCTGGTCTCAGACACTTCCCAGCTGTGTGACCCTGGGCAAGTCACTTAACCCCCATTGCCTAGCCATTACCACTCTTCTGCCTTGGAACCAATACACGGTATTGATTCCAAGACAGAAAGTAAGGGTCTAATAAAAAGATAGATAGATAGATAGATAGATAGATAGATAGATAGATAGATAGATAGATAGATAGATAGATAGATAGATAAAAGAATAGATAAATGAGCAGGTAAATAAATGAATGAATAAATAAATAAAATATACTTTATTATTCTCATTTTACAGATGGGGAAACTGAGGTATCAGTTAAGTGACTTGCTCAAGGTCACACAGCTAGTAAAGGTTATCTTTATGAATCTGAAGTTAGATTTGAGTGTAGGTCTTCCTGATTCCAGACCCAACACTCCCTCCACTGTGCCACCTAATTGCACATTGTCTATAACATATAGTCTTAGCTAGTTGCTAAGCTAAGTGTGGGTGAACAGATCAAGGGGAGAGCCTTTGGTCTTGAATAGTGAAGGGAGGACAAGAGGGACAAGAGCGAATCTGGGAGATCGGCTTTAGCTAAGGAGGGAAGGCAGAAGGAGGAAAATCTTCAAACCCCATTTCTTCTCTCTGAGCCAACCGGTTACATCTGCTGTCTCCCCTGAACCCCGCTTTGAGAAGGGGGTTCTCCTCTCTTTCCCCCTCTCCATACTGAAAATCCAAGCTTCCCTTTAGGGTAAAAACTTCCCCCTTTTATCTTTTTTTTTTTACTACAACATCATCTATAACACATAGTCTTAGCTAGTCGCCGGGTGTACTGAGCATCCTTGCACGTAGTTAGCACTTAATGTTTATTGAAATGAATAAAACAGCCACTAACTGTCCCCTGTATTCACTGAAGGTAGACCAAAAGGAAATTCATCTCACCTACTGCAAGATGGATTTCAGTTAGACAAGAGAGAGGATTTTCTGCCTTGAAACCTTCTAAGAGTCAACCTTCTCTAAAGAACTGAGTCTTAATAAATAAAAGGCTCAGAGAAGTGGAGTATCTAGTGAAATGCTTCCAGGTTTGTAAGATACCATACATAGAGAGAGGCACAGTGTGTACACATTGTGTAAATATATTTACAAACATATATATAAAATCTCATTTGATCCTTGCAGCATCCCTGAGAAGTAGGTGCTAGCATCATTCCCATTTTACAGCTGAGGATACTGAGACTGCTAGAGGCTAGGTGGCTCGCCCAGGGTTCCATGGATGAAGCAGGACTTGAGCTGAGGTCTTCCAGACTCCAAGCCCAACACTATCCATTTCCCTCAGAAGCTATCACGGACCCCTTTCCTTCTTTCCTCCCTGATCCGTGACAGAGCATGGACCAAACCTGGGCATGTGCATCCCCCTCTGATAGACGCTGTGCTATTTACACTCTCAGAAGGGACTTGAGCTCAAGGTCTCCCCAGGCACTAGACATGGTGCCAGGAGTGGTTCATCTCCAGTAAAATGATGTAGGCTCCTTTGTACATCTGCCCCCCACCCTGCCTCCAAACTCCCCACCGCCCCAAGCCAGCTTCTCTCCCTCCCTGGGCAGCCTCTCTGCAGCCTCATCTCCGAGGGAGAGTCTTGCACGGATGGACCTGCGAGTTCTGTTTCAGATCTGAGATGAGGGAGGCCATTCTGCCTCCATCACTCCAGATGGCCACTGGAGCCCATTCAGCCGGGGCCATCCACTTCGTCCAACTTCTCCCTGACAGCTTGTGACTCCTCAGGAGCTCTCCTCACTGGAAAAGTGTGTTCTACTCTCACGGCGAACACGCCACCTCCCTCCCTTCAGCCGACACATCTCCCCTCTTCCTTAAGCCTTTAGTGGTCCAGTGGTCCCTACCTCCCTCTCTCCTCGTGAAAGCTAAACATGGCAGATGGGCTGCTTAGTGTTGGGGATTTGTCCCCCAGTGAGTGCATATGCCTCGTGCTGGAATGGATCCCACTGGCCAAATTGGTGGAATGCCTTCCATAGCCAGAGACACTCTTTAAACCCCAAAGACTTTCCTGAGTGAGTGCCTGGGTACTAAAGGGCTGGCATCCTCACATTTGATCCTTCTGAAGATGCAAAGGATGTTTACTTTTCCTTTTATGAGGGGTAGTCAGGATGCCTGTATAGTCCCAAAATGGAAGTGCTGAGTGGTGAAATGGATTGAGTACAAAGTCTGGAATTGGAAAGACCTGAGTTCAAATCCAATCTCATACACTTTCTAGCTATGAACAATGTGACTCTAGGCAAGGCACTTAACCCTGTTTGCCTCAGTTTCCTCATCTGGACGATGATCTGGAGAAGGAAATGGTAAACCACTCCGGTATCTCTGCCAAAAAAAAAAACCCAAATGGGGTCACCAAGAGTCAGGCAATTGAACAACAACAATAACAAAAATAAAAAAGTTCCTCAAAAAGGATTTGAACTTTTTGAGTAAAGGAAAAACCAATGAAGGCTCTGGAAGAGAGAATCACATACACACACACACACACACACACACACACACACACACACACACACACACACACACCTCATTCCACAGGCCAGGGAAATGGGAGACTACTAGGGTAGAATATGGCATATATTGCTAGATGAGATTTCTGCATTAGATGGTTTTGCTTCATTATTTTTAATTATCACAAAGGAAGGTTCAGTGGAAGAAGAAATGACTTCAGTGTAAAAATATAACATCAATAAAATTATTTTTTTGAAATCTTTACCTTCCTTCTTAGAGTCAACATAGTGCATTGGTTCTGAGGCAAAGAAGTGGTAAAGGCTAGACAACAGGGATTCAGTGACTTGCCCAGGGTCATGCAGCTAGGAAGTGTCCAAGGCCAGATTTGAACCCAGGACCTCCCATCTCTGGGCCTGGCTCTCAAAATTCACTGAGTCAGCTAGCTGCCCCCAATAAAATTCATTTTTAAACAGGATTGGCATTACATAATGCTAGACAAAAATGGTGTCTTTTCTGTGTCTTGGCTACTCTCAAGTGTATCTGTGCATGTATTTGTGAACCATGGAAAGGACTGGACAGCAACAACAACACACGCCTAGAATAGCATCCCAGCTTCAGAGCCAGAAAGGGACTTAAAGGTCATCTAAGTTTAAGGATTCTTAACCAAGGGATGCATGAACTTGCTTGAGGAAAAAAATACATCTTGATTTCAAGATTTTGTACCCAGGTACTCCAGATGGCTACTGCAGCCCAGTCAGCCCAGTCAAAATGTCACTGGTTTCCTTTATTATCTCATTTGTTTTATTTTAGGCATTTAGGCATTTAAGATCAGTATTTGGAGAAAGAGTCCTCAGCTTCATCAGAATCCCAAAGGGGTCCATGACACACAAAAAATTGCAAAAAACTTTTCATTTTCTTTAACCCTTACCTTCTGTTTTAGTATCAGTTCTCTTTTATAGAATCCCTTTCTTGGGTCATTGAATCAACACTATATATTGGTTCCAAGGCAGAAGAGAGGCAAAGCTAGGCAATGGGGGTTTAGTGACTTGCCCAGGGTCACACAGCTGGGAAGACTCAGGCAATGTTTGAATCCAGGACCTCCCGTCTCCAGATCTGGCTCTCAATCTACTGAGCCACCTGACTGCCCCCAACTCTATTTCTTTTCTATTTGCATTTCTATTCTCAGCACTTACCACGATTCCTGGCTCAGCGTAAGCACGCTTATTAATGGACTCTATTTGCAAGGAGACCAGGGTTGATGCTCCATAGATGGAGCCATAACTAATATATGCACCTGAGACAGTACAAATAAATTAGCTCTTTAAGCCATCACAGATCAGTGGGGGGGGGGGGGTGAAAGTAGAAAGAATAATGAACTATTACTTCTGAAGGACTGCAAGTGCTTTCAACAAACTAAATTTGGCACCCTGGGGCAAAGCCCAAGCTGCCTGACTAGTTACATCTCTGCTGATGGAACTCTTTCCAGACTGCACAAACTACTCAAATCAAAAGGTAATGAACACTTGTGTTGAGTATTTCACCCCTAGCCCACTCCCTGATGATTAAGATGTGATTTTTTAAAATCTGATCTGATCAATTGGAATTTAATTAACACACTGAGCAATTAATCCAAAATAATTCTCAGTCTTTTAATTATGGATTGAATCTGTGAAATAAAAATGATAGGAATTTTAGCAGTTGCATAAAATAGAACACTATTTTTCCTCCCCAGGAAGCCTGGGCTTTGGGAGATGTGAGTCTGACATAATTGTTTTATTAGTGCTTAATTACAGCTTTGATACAAGCACTTCAAAGGAGTGACCTTTCTTTATCTCTTTCTTTGAAGTATAGAAATCTTCTCTGCATTCTTGGTCCCTTTCAAGGGGTTGGAGAGTCTCAAAATGATTCAGACCTAAGATGGGGAGAGCTTCAGGGGCTCTCCAAGAACACCTAAAGGTCCTTTTTCTTTCCCTCTCCCATTCCTGTCCCTGCCTCCATGCCACACAGGCAGGCATTCTGAGCAGGCACCAACACAGTCTATTATTGCAACATGATAAAAGTATTGATCTTAGGCATGGGATTTGAGTTTGAATCTTAACTCTGTGGCTTAGTACCATTGTGGCTCAGAGAAGTCACTTAATAAAGTAAAGCCTCAGTTTCCACTTCTGTAAAATGACGACTAGATGACCACTAAGGTCTCTTTGAGCTCCTTTTCTTGAGCACAAAATGCAGCTGGAGCACTGAATAGAAGGTGGGACTTGGAGTCAGGAAGTTGTTGAGTTGTTTTTCAGTTGTGTTGAATTCTTTGTGATCCCATTTGAGGGTCTTCTTGGCAAAAATACTGAGTAATTTGCCATTTTCTTCTCCAGTTCATTTTATAGGTCAGGGACTTAGGTAATTGGGATTAAAGGGCTTGCCCAGGGTCACACAGATGGTAAGTATCTAAGGTTGGATTTGAACTCAGGACAATGCGTGCTTTCTAACTTCAGGACCAGCTGGCTGCCCATAGCCATCTCTGAGGTAGGTGTTATTATCTCCATGATCTCAAACACTTACTGGCTGAGTGACCCTGGACAAGTCTCAACTCTGTTTGCAGAGCTGAGTCAGATACAACTGAAAAGACTGAACAACAATATATCTGCATGGTATTTACTATGGGCCAGGCACATAACTCAATGCAATTTCAGGAGAGTCAGAATGTCTACCAAAACCCTAAATTTGGCATCAGAAGACTCAGATTCAAGACCCAACTCTGAGATCTCTTCTCTGAGCCTCAGTTTTCTCATCTGCAAAATGAGTGATTTGGATGATCTTTAAAGTCCCTTCCAACTCTGAATATTCTATGATTTCATGAAGAAAGACAGCAAGTCTATGCATAGATTACCCCTTCAATCTTGCACTACTCCTGCTCTGATTGATACATTGGTTCAAATCACTATGTTCTCCCCATTTTGACTGGAACCAAGTTTCCTATCTTTTACTCCAAGACTAATACAAGATCTTTATTTTGTCCCCACCGTGTTTAAGTCATTGTCATGATACCCTGCCCTATACCCGAGTTCCTCTACCATGATTTCTCAAGTCTTACTAGGTCAGTCAACAAGAATTTATCAAATAACATGAATTATAATTAATTATAATATCAAATAACAATAAATTCTTGTATTATATTATACCTGATTGTAATATATCAAATAACAAAGATTAATTATAATTAATTATAATATAATACAAGACTTCATTGTTATTTGATATATTAACAATATATCAATAATATATAAATAAATAATATAATAATAATATATAAAATATATATAAATAAAAATATATTTCATATATTAACAATATATCAATAATATATAAATAAATAATGTAATATAATAATATATAAATAAATATATAAATAAAAATAAAATATATTTCATATATTAACAAAATAACAAAGATTAATTATAATTAATTACAATATAATACAAGACTTCATTGTTATTTGATATATTATAATTAGTTATTATATAATACAATAATTTATTGTTATTTGATATTATAATTAATTATAATTAATGTTATTTGATAAATTCTTGTCGACTGACCTAGTAAGACTTGAGAAATCATGGTAAATTTTATTTATAGTAGATCTTTACTATGGGACAGACAATATGCTAAGTGCTAGGGATAAAAAGAGCTCCTGCCCTCAAAGAGCATATATTCTAATGGGTTAAAATTCTAAAATTGAATCTACAGCACTTAGGCTTGAGTCCCAGTTACCAGTTGCCAAATAATATATCCCACCAACCTACCAAAAAACCCACCAGTGTTTTATTATTAGCCCTCTTTAATGCCCTTTACCTGCTGGCCTCTCTTTTCATTTAATACCATAGTCATCTTCCAGCCACCTTGATCCTTCCTCCTGCCTATCCCTGAGATCTTCCTAGACCATTTCCATGTGTTATCACCTGCTCTCCAGCCTCCATCTCCATCCAGAACTAAAGCCCCCACCCTTGTGATGTTGGACTCTGAGTGGTGAACCTTATCTTGCCCCAGCTTAGGCCCAGCTCACTACTTTTGGGCCATCTTCATGCCATGCCCCCATGTAAATACCTCACCCTTTTCTCCCACTTTCTTGTCTATGTTGTCCTTCTCTAGTAGAACATGAACTCCGGGAGGGCAGGAACTGTTCTATTTACATCCCTACAATGCCTGGCAACTTGGTAAGAGTTTAATAAGTTTTTTTTATTTGTTTTTTTCATTCAGATCACCTGCCTTGCTCCAATGAGTCTGCTTAGTTTCCATGCCTCATCTAGCCCAGTCCATTGTCAACTAGTCCTTAATGCTAATGCATTTCATCTTGGGAGGTTAGCACTGGGAGAGACTTTGAGGTTGTTGAGTCCAACATTTTCCGGTCTCCATTGTTGGCCTCTCTTCTATAATATCCTCAACAAAGATGACCATCCAAACTCTGTTTTAATACATCTATTGATGGAGAACCAACTATTCCCCCAAGGCATTCTGATCCATTATAAGACAAATCTAATTATTAGATTTTTAAAAAACCAACATGTCTTTAAATTGAACTAAAATGAAATCCACTGATGCAGACCAGCAACCTGTCTCTATTTACAGCCTTGGTTGCCTCAGGTATTGAGAGAGTAAATGGCTTACTCCTGGGCATACCATTAGGAAGTCTGAGGATGGACTTGAGCTCCCTGACTCCAAAGCCTCTAGTCACCCAACAAAAAGCAAACATTTTGCCTGCAGATCTTGGCTTGAACATCTGTAGCAACTGGCTAACATCCTTCCATCCTTCCAGAGAAGCCTTAAATAGTAGTAATAAAAACATAAACTCGCTAGTATAGTGCCTTGCTCTGGGTGAGGGGAGAGGTTTTCAGCAATCAGAGAACACAGATTTAAACCCCAGTACTAAAGTTGATGACTTTTGTGTATGTGGCTTTGGACATTCCATCTAACTTCCACAGAATGTGTTTCCTTCATCTCTAAAATTAGAAGATTGGACTATTTAGCCTCTTGAGTTCCTTTCAGCCCTGGCTCTCTGGTGCCAGAATTGCATACCTAATCTGATTCTTATTCTCTTTCTTTCTTTCTCTGTCTCTGAATCTATCTCTGTCTCTTTTCATCTTTCCCCTCTCTTTGTTTCTTGTCTTTTTCTCTATCTCTGTTTCTGTTTCTCTCTCTTTGCCTCTTTCTCTCCCTTTTTGTTTTTCATTCCTTTTATCTCTGTGGTTTTTTTTTGTTTCTATTTCTCTCCCTTCTTGTTTTTCATTCTTTTGGTTTATCTCTGTTTTCTCTGTTGCTGTCTCTTTGTTTCTATCTCTCTCTTTGCCTCTCTCTCCCTTTTTGTTTTTCATTCTTTTTATTATCTCTTTGCTTTTCTCTGTTGCTGTCTCTCTGTTTCTATCTCTCTCTGCCTGTCTCTCTGTCTCTGTCTTTCTCTGACTCTCTGTCTGTCTCTTTCTCTCTGTCTCTCTCTCTTTCTTTGTTTTTCGGTCTTTTTGTCTCTGTGTGTGTCTGTCTGTCTCTCTATTTCTCTGTGTGTGTGTGTCTTTCTGCTCATTTTGAAGGGTTTGCACAGCTGTGTAATTTCCTTGTCCTGTTACACACACACACACACACACACACACACACACACCACTAACCCTCCACAGTCCTATACTAATTTCCCTCTCTATTTCCCCCTCTAGTACATGACTCTAGTATGAGAATAAACCCCATTGTTTTAACATTATCTGCGTGTTATAATGAATCTGTTCTAGGAGCAGCTTGTTATAACATCATCTGTCAAGAACGTATTCCTAATGCCTTTTAAGACGGCCTTTCTAATCTGTTACTAGAGAACGGCACTGTGCCTAGAAATCATTTATTAAATATTAGAGACACTGTCAAGTAATTTCACACACTAAGTGGGGTGGGGGAGTTTGTGTGTTTGCACATGCATGAACATTTGCAGGGCCGTTATGAAGCCCAGTGTGGACATGGATGTTTGGTGAGATTCTGTCACTTTCCCTGCATCCCATTTATTTTCATAGAAACCTTTCAAGACAAGGAGATTTATTCAAATGCAACTCCAAAGAGAAGGAAAAGGGGCCAAAGAGAGCCACTGAAATGGCAGTAGAGTGAAATAACTGAACCTCCCCTCATTGAAAAAAAGTGAAAATCAAACTGATAGATATCACCAAAAAGCAGAAAAGAAGTCCTTAGATGAGCAGAATTCCTCCCGGGGACCATATTAGATCAATGTTACCTTCTACTCAAAAATCTCCAATAGCTCCATTTTGCCTTTAGCAGAAAATATAAATTCTTCTGCTTAATATTTTTTTAATCCCTACCTTCTATCTTAGAATCAATACTGTGTATTTCTTCTAAAGCAGAAGAGTGGTAAGGGCTAGACAAAGGGGGTTAAGTGACTTGCCCAGGGTTACACAATAGGAAGTATCTGAGGTCAGATTTGAACCCAGGACCTCCCATCTCTGAACCTGGTTCTCAATCCACTGAACCACCCAGCTTAGCCTTTAAAACCCTGCACAAGGGACCCCCCACCCACCCACCCATACACTGTCATTTCTTATTACTTCCTTTCACATGCACTGAGTCAAACTAACCTGTTGTTGCTCACACAGACTATTCCATGCCTCTCTACCTTTGTCCATGCCTGTGAAACATTCTCTCCTTATTTCAGCCTCAAAGTATGGCTTTGTACAAGCTACCCTCAAAGTATGGCTCGAGTCCCTGCTGAATGAGAGGGACTCTTGAGCCCTTCACAATTCTGAAAGACTTTTGATGAGGAATGCTATCCAATTCCAGAGAAAGAACTGTTAGAGTCAAATGGATACAGATCAAAGCATACCATTTTTTTTTATTTTTACTTTTGTTTAAACTCTTACCTCCTGTCTTAGAATCTATCCTGTGTATTGGTTCCAAGGCAGAAGAGCAGTAAGGGCTGGGCAATGGGGGTCAAGTGACTTGCCCAGGGTCACACAGCTAGGAAGTGTCTGAGGCCAGACTTGAACCCAGGACCTCCCATCTCTGGATCTGGCCCTCAATCCACTGAGCTGCCCCCAAAGCATACCGTTTTTCACATTAGTTTATTTAGGGTTTTATTTGGAGATTTGGGTTCTGTATGAATATGTTCTTACAACAATGACCAATATGGAAATGTGTTTTGCATGATCATAAAAATATTTTTAAAAAAGAGAGGCCTTTCCAATCCTACTCCTCAATAACCAATCAATCGATCAATATTTATTAAGTCATTAAGTACCTGCTCTGAGGCAGACACTATGCTAAGCCCTGGATGGGATATAAAGAGGCAATAGATAGTCCCTGCCTTTAAAAAGCTTCCAGACTAATGTAATAGCTCCCAGTTATTTCTTCTTTCTCCTTCTTCAAGTTATTTGGTGTGTATACAAGCACAAATATATATTATATAAATACTATGTATAAGTACTATGTGTATGTATATAACCATATCTATACACACATACATATAGTGTTTGCTTACTTAAGTACATACCTCTGGATCTCAGTTTTTACATTTATGAATTGAATTAGAGGAGATGATCTCTTCTTGTCATGTTGTTGTTGTTTCTGGGCAGTTAGGTGGCACATTGGATAAAGTATCAGGGTTGGAGTCAAGAAGACCTGAGTTCAAATCCATCCTGAGATATCTACTAGCAATGTGACCCTGGGAGTCTCTTAACCCTGTTTGCCTCATTTTCCTTATCCATAAAATGAGTTAGAAGGGCAGGTAGGTGGCTCAATAGATAGGGAGTCAAGTAGAAAAATGGGAGGTCCTGGGTTCAAATATGACCACAGATATTTCCTAGCTGTGTGACCCTAGACAAATCATTTAATCCTAGTTGCCCATCCCTTACCACTTTTCTGCCTTAGAAGTGATTCTTGGTTATTGATTCTAAGACAGAAAGTAATGAGCGGGAGAGGGAAATGGCAAACCATTCCAGCATCTCTGCTGAGAAAACCCCAAATGGGGTCACAAAGAGTGGGACATGACTAAAATGACTCAGCAACAATGGCGCCCGACCTCTAAAGTTCCTGAAAGCTCTAAAGCTGTCATCATGGGATCTGATGCTACATCTTCATCTCAACCTCCCTCCCCCTAAATATATAAACTCCCTGAAAGCGAATTCGCTTTTGTCTTTGCATCCCAGACTTCTCAGAGAAATTTTCCCATGATAAGTGCTTTAAATGCCCAAACCAATTCGTAATTAGCAGGTCCAGTGATACCTTATCTAGAAATGCTTGGTCCACCACCTTCCCCTGCAAGCTTGACACCAAAAAGAGCACCCAGGATCCTGCACAGTTTATCTATCCTTCCTGCTTCTTCTCAGAACAAATGCTGGACGGGACAGATCACAACATGATCATTCCAATGTTCCTGTTCTAAAGAGAACTGAACTGGGCTCTGTCTCCGTCTCCGGGTCCTAGAACTTTATCTGTGTGCATTCAGACATTCCATAAACTCTCTGGTACTTAGTTTTGTAGATAAAACATAGGAATTTCCCTCTCTCACCCACACACCATTACCACACACCTGGAACTGCAGACGGGATGAATGAGAAAGCCATAGAATTAAATTGAATTCCTTAACCAAACAAGGAATGGAAGTGATCATAAAAGACAAAATAGACAATTTTGACTACATAAAATTAAAAAGCTTTTGCACGAATGAAATAAATGAAGGTAGAATAAGACAAGAAAATGTAGAGCAGAAAAAAATTTGCATCAAATATCGCCAATAAAAGTCTAATATCTAAGATATATGGGGAACTAAAACAAATATGTAACACCAAGAACCATTTCCCAATAGGTAAGTGGTCAAAGAATATGAACAAACAGTTTTCAAAAGAAAAATTGCAAAGTATAAATGGCTATATGAAAACATACTGCAAATCAATAATAGTAAGAGAAATGCAAATTAAAACAACTCTGAGGTTCTACCTTACATCTTAAAAACTGGCAAAGATCACAAAAATTGTACAAGGTTGAAAGGGTTATAAGAAAACAGACATATGAATATACTGTTGGTAGAGCTGCAAATTGGTCCAACTGTTCTGGATATCGATTTGTAATGGTACAAGAAAAGTAATTATACTGTTCATAACCTTCGACCCAGAAACCCCACCAGTGACTGACTGGTCCTATACCCCAAGCAAGTAAAAAATAGAAACAAGTGTTTAGTATATGCCAAAATATATAGAAAGAGAGACATCCTCTTCAGGGGAGCAAATAACTGGGGGGGAATAGTGGGTGCCTATCATGTAGGAAATAGCTGAAAAAATACAGTTATCCCTTCAACATCCTGACTTTTCCTATTGCAGTTTCATATATTGAGGATGGGCAGAGGAAATTAAAGGGAAATTTTGGAGGTGTTTTATCTTCAGATGACATACAAAGACCAGCAGATGACACAAAGTTTAGAAACTCAAAAATGCGTACTTAACCCAAAAATTTTAATAAAGTTCTGTGAGCATCCCATTAAAAAAAGAAAAGATTCAGACTTCTTCTCTGGCATGAAGGAGGGGCCAAAATATTTTGCACACATTTTCCAGATTACAAAGATACTATGGCCCTAACCCCCACAATGTGGAATGAGTAATTGTAGTATGAGAATCTTAAAGAATATTACTGGGCAAAAAGAAATGATGGGAGAGTGGATGGATGGATGAGTGTACAGATGGATGAATGGATGGAAGGATGGATAAATAGGTATATGAATGGATGGGTAGATAGACAGCTGTATGAGAAATATGAAAAATTCAGAGGAATATGGGAAGATTTGTATGAAGAGATGCAGAATGAGTAAAATAAGTAGAAGCCTGAGGACAATATACAAAAGGGCTACAGTAATGTAAATTTAAAATTCACTAAAAGGAAATCAAACTCTGAGTAACTGAAAAACCAATAGAACTTTTGGAGAAGAGATAATGAAATATCTTACTCCTTCCAGCAGAGAGGAAAGGGCCTTCTAGGACAAAATGATGTATATATTGTCAGATACATTCACTATACCAAATATTTTTGCTTAATTGTTATTCTGTCACAAGGTAGGTGTCAGAGGCACAGTACTCTTTCTTGGTTCATGTTTAATACTGAAAAGAAATAAATACTCCCAAGCGATTGAATATTTAGCAAAAGGAGATTCTTTTGCCCTAAAACATCAAAGATAAGCAACAAGGAAACACTGTTGCTTAGCTTCTCTGGATGGAGGAAAGGGAAGAGTGGAGAGATGAGGAGCACTTGTCTCTATATGGAAATTTCTCTGGCTAGGAGAGCAGGGTAAAGTGACTCATGTGGTTTTCAGGAATATATGGAAATTTCTCTGGCTAGGAGAGCAGGGTAAAGTGACTCATGTGGTCTTCAGGAATCCACCAAATTTGAGGGACTTAGATTTAACGTCACTGATACTTCTGTTCCTTTAGATGACCAGAAAGCTTCAGGGGAAGCCAAGGCTAATCTGTTCCTGGGAACAGCTTTTTCTCCTCCTTTTATGTAAAGCTTCCCCATGTTGTAAGTGGAAGGAGAGAAGATGTGCAAGAGAAACAGGGGTCCAATCTGGAAAGAAAATGGAGAGGCGAAAATGACCAAGGCAAAATGTGGAAGAGGTCTATGACATACTTGACTGGAACATAAATCAGGTTATTTCTACCTTGAAGAGTCTGTGAGTTTATGATTTGATAGTCAAATAAAGGAATTTAAGAATAAAGGAATAAATGTAATTATGGGGACTTCTTCCAAAGGAGTTCATAAAAAAATGAAAATGTTTCTATCTCTGGTGTGAATTAGAATGGTCGTAGGCAGTCAATAAACAAGCCAAAAAAAAAAAAGTCTAATCCTTTCAAACATTTGTGTTAGTTATCTTTTTGTCTCTACTTGGCTAGAACTTCCAGGAAAGAAAGGAATATTTGCCTTATCTTTATATTGCCCAAAACATCTAGCACAATGTCTTTTAAAAATTTAGATTTTATTTTTTAATATATGTTTTTCAATACATTTTGTCTTTGCATCAATCATTTCTAACACTCCATGTTCCCTCAGTGAGACCTTCACAGGACCAGTATGGGCATTTCATCCACTAGTGCAGATTGCAACTCTTTATGAGTGGTTGTGACCCCAAAAAAGAGAAAAATCTCCCTGGCCCAAGATATTATGAGCCTCTTCAAAATTACTGAAGTTGGTCCTTAGAGTGAGATACTCTCAGTTCATCATTTGACTCATATTCACAGTCTTTCTGGCTTAGTATTTATGTATTATTTGGGTTTTGTTTATTATTTTTGTCATGAATTTCAGATAGTGTGATGATTCTTAGACTTTTATCTCCTTGGCCTGTTTTTCATAACATTTTTTAAAGAATTTGTTCTGGTTTTTCTTATCATCTCAAGGAATCATTAATTTCTATTTGGTTCATTCTCATACCGAGCTTCTATTTCTGGAGTGAGATTTTGCCCGTTTGTTCCCTTTCTTAGTCATTCTTGTCAAGTTCTCAAATCATTTATGGTTCTTTCCACTAGAAGTTCTCCTTCATTCATAATATCATTTAAAAATTCTTGTTTAGTTCCTTCCAGGAGTTTTAGTTGAGCTGTAACCAAGTAGTATTTTTTTTGAAATTTAATTTATAAATGTAGTAGAGATATTCTCTTCTTTAAATTTTTATCTTGGTTGTCTCTGAATCTATAATATTGCTTTATTGTCAATTTCTTATATGGCTTACTCATTTCCTTTAGCCTTATTTCCAGAGCTATGACTTTGTCTTGAGCATAGACTTTGTGTACTTCTGGAGGATATTGTGAGGACTGGCTTGGTCCTAATTTATTTTATTTAAGGTCCTGCTGTTTTCCCTGGATATTGATCTCTGTATTCTTCAACAAGGACTTCAGGGGGAGCTTAGACTAGTAAATTACAAAATTCCAAAGACTTAAGCAACTTTCTCTAAAGAGTGGTCTGATCACTATGCCGGTATACCTTCCACATTGTGGGATTTAGGGACATGGAGCCTCTGAGATCTAGAAAATCCCTATAAAATTGTTTGGCCTTCCCTTCATATCAGAGAAGTCTGAATTTTTTTCTCTTATGTAATACTGACATTATCTTATTTTAAAATTTGGCTTAAATAATTTGTCATTGGCTATATGAAGGTCAGTGCCAAGATATTTGTACATTTCTAGCCTTTGTGTTGGCTATCTGTTGGCTTTTGGGTTCTTTTCATAACCTTTAACTTTTTACTCATTTCAACTTCAAAAAAGAAATTGTGTGTATTTATGGTCTTAAAAGATAACATGTGTTGATATCATGTAATGTTATGCATATATTTTATGCATTTATCAATTTCTAAACTTTTTCTGTGTCATCTGCTAGTCTTTGTCATCTGCAGCTTACTCAAAACTCCAAAAAATTCCCATATAATTTTTATGCTGATCTGAAATATATCCAAAGTTCTTTGTGGAAAGTCTCAGTGCAGAAGAGATACCTATAATCCAGGCTGAGTTTTTCAGGTTCCTAACCCCAGACTGGAATATGGCAGATGCTGCTGCAAGCTTACAATGATGAGAGCTCCATAAGATAGTTATTGGCCCCCACCCTTGTCAGCATACAAAAAGGTTCTATAACTCTGATCTTGGGCCAAAGCAACACAGCTTCAGGTCAACCTCTGGCTCACACTCCCTATTCTGAACATACAACTACTAGTCACAATTTCTATCCATTCAATGGAAAGCACTACTTCAGTATCTCCATCTCTAATATCTATACGTCTCTAGCTATCTCTCTTGCTGACTAGGGTTAGAAAAAGGTACTTGCTATAGTTTCTCCTTGGATTTCATGATCACTACTTGGATGATCACTCTCTTTGATGGAGTAGTTGTGTGAAACAACTGGGCTGCAAAGAGATTTTTTTTAAAAAGAGAAAGGACCTGCTTAAACAAAAATATTTATAGCAACTCTTCTTGTGGTGGCAAAGAACCGGAAATTAAGGGGATGTCCATCAATTAGGGAATGACTGAACAAAATGGAATATTGTGCTTTAAGGAATGATGAACAAGGTGATTTCAGAAAGAACTGGAAAGACCTACATGAACTGATGCAGAGTGAAATGAGCAGAACCAGAACACCGTACAGAGTAACAGCTTAATTGCATGATGATCAACTATGATAGACTTTGCTACTCTCAGCAACACAATGTCCAAGACAATTCTGAAGGATGTGTGGCAAAGAATGCTATCCACCTCCAAAGGAAGAACTGTTAGAGTCAGAATACAGATCAAAGCATGTGATTTTTTCATTTTAATTTATTGGCAGTTTTATTTTGGGGTTTTGGTTTCATATGATTATTCTCTTACAAAATGAACAACATGGAAATATGTTTTGCATGAAAACACATGTATAACCCAGATTGAATGGCTTACAATCTCTGGGAAGGAGGAGGGAAAGATGGGATGGAGATCATTTGGATCATATAACTTCAGAAAAATTATGTGGAAATTTGTTATTATGTGTAATTGGCAAAATAAAATATCTTTATAAGAAAAGAAAAAGAAAAAACTGAGATGCATGGCTGCTTCTTACTCCATCATTGCTAGTCTCCCAGAAGTAAGTTTAAAAGCATGCTAAAGACTTCCCTTACATAAGAATTTCTCAAAGAAGACTCTAAAGATGAATGTTTATGAGAAGAAAAAAACTGTCTTCCCCAAAATGTAGTTGTTTCTAAATAAACTTCTTTCTAGGAGACAAGAGCAATGGAATGGAAAATGTAGGTGTAAGTATTCGAAAGTGTTAATGTTGTTAAGGGAGAATAGTACTGGGCCAGGCATCTTGGGGATAGGAAAAGGTTCTCTGGGCAGAAGATGAAAGGGAAATGATCCTATTCAGAGAAACAGGGATCAGAAGACAGGATGATTTGATTCAGGCTGATGTAGCTACTGCATTAAAGTCTTACTTGGATAACTCATTGTGGCATGGTGGTTACCCTGGGGACTAGAAGGCTATGCCATAAGATAGCAGGCTCTGGTCCATCCTACCAACCTAGAAAGGTTGTGAGTTTGCACCCAGTGGTGACCTGAAGGTGTCTCATCCAAGGACCAACTTTAATAAGTTTGGAGAGATTCATAATCTCCTGCATACAGAGTGATTTGTTGTTGTTGTTGTTTATTTGTTTTTGGCCAAAATAACTCACAAACAGTGGTTACTAAAACAAAAAAGAGCTGTAATCTGCATTGTCAGATGAAATACCCATACTGGTGAGTCATGAATTCTTAAAGTATTGAGGTAAATTATAAAAGAAGTTCCCATAAGCAAACAAAGCTCTCCTGTAAAATAATCTCTTCCTCCAAATTTCCTATGTCTGTGTGTCTATATACATATATGTTCCTATAACCTAAGATTGAAAGCATTGAATTAAAATATATATATATGTATATACTTATATATATATATATATATATATATATACACTCATGTAAAACTCAATGAGAGGGGTAGTTAAATAGCTCAGTGGATGGAGAGCTGGATCTAGAGATGAGAGGTCTTAGATTCAAATGTGATCTCAGACAATTCCTAGCTGTGTGACCCTGGGAAAGTCACTTATCTGCCATTGCCTAGTCCTGACCAGTCTTCTTTCTTGGAACTGATACTCAGTAATCGTTCTAAGACAGAAGATAAAACTTTTTTAAAAGTCAACAAAAGTTGGGTTTTTGTTTGTTTGTTTTTTATCCCTTAATCTTCTGCCTTTTTTTTAAATTTCATATAATTGATTAATTTAGAGTATTTTTCCAGGATTACAAAAATCACATTCTTTTCCTGCCCTCTCCTCAATCCCCTCCTGAGGTCAATGAAAAATTCCACTTTTTTCCATATTATTGATATTTGCACTAGGGTGATCATTTAGAGTCTATATCCCCAATCATATTCCCATTTATTCATGTGATCAAACAGTTGTTTTTCTTTTGTGTTTCTACTCCCACAGTTCTTCCTCTGAATGTGGATAGTGTTCTTTCTCATAAGTTCTTCAGAATTGTCCTGGGTCATTGCATTGCTACTTGTAGAAAAGTCCATTACGTTTGATTGTACCACAGTGTATCAGTCTCTTAAAATGGATACTAACTACCAGTTCCAAGGCAGAAGAGTGGTAAGGGCTACACAATGGGAGTTAAGTGACTTGCCCAGGGTAACACAGCTAGGAAGTGTCTGAGGCCAGATTTGAACTCAGGACCTCCCATCTCTAGGTCTGGCTCCTAATCTACTGAGCCACCTAGCTACCCTCCAAGTGTTGTTTTTAACATGAATGTTGTGACTTCCCGAATGATGATTTTTAAAAGGGATTTTGTCGTGGACTCAATTGTGAAATATCATTCTTAGAATTGGAAAGAACCTTCAAATATCATAGATTTCAATCCTTAGTTTTTCATCTCTTTAGAATAGTCAAGACATGAGAAGGAGACAGGAGAATTCAGTATGAAAGATGCTGATAATGAGACCATATATACATATAGGAATATCCTTTTTAAAGTTTTCAAAGCACTTAAATGCATATTCTTACTTGAATCTCATCAATCCCCTGGGAAGTAGGTGATATTATTGCCCCTATTTTGTAAATGAAGAAATAGAGGTTGAAAGCAGTGAAATGTTTTCTCCAGGGTCACACAGGTAATACGTGTCTACAAGTGAGATTAGTAATCAGGTCTTCCTGCTACCATGTCCAGTGGATATATGCTGGACAACATGCTGCTCCTCCTCAGATCAAAAGATTAGTCTGTCCCGATAGAGGTCCAAGGTCACAGGATTTTTCTCTCTAGGAATGGCATTTCCAGATCTCAAACTGGAGTAAAAAGCATTAATTATTTTAAATAAACCTATTTTGACATTGACTTAAAAATTTAAGAGAATGTTAGTGGAACAGTTTGGATAAGGCAGAATCAGAAACAATTAAATTCAGTAACTCAGTGCTTACTAAACTCAAGTATATAAAATGATTTGGGAAGAAATTCCTAACAAAAAAAAGCTGAGAAAAGTGGAAAGCAGTTCAGCAGAAAATAAGCTAGATCAATATCTTGCCAATATATTCAAAATGTATTCATGAACTGAATATTAAAGGTCAGACCATAAAAAAATTATAAAGGAGCTAGATGAGATATTTTTCAAGGGTATAGCTAGAAGATAAATTCCAAACAAAAAAGGAGCAGGTAGTTTTTACAAAAATTAAAATACATAAATTCATGTACATGAAATTGAAAAGCTTTTGCACAAACAAAATCAATGCAACTAGGACAAAAAGAGAAGCAGTCAATTTAGGGGGGAAATTGCATCTAATATCTCTGACAATCATATAACATTTGAAATATATAGGGAACTAATATAAATACATGTGACCAAAAACCAGTCTCCAGAAGACAGATATCAAAGGATATGAACAGACAGTTCTCAAAAGAAGAAATATAATCTATTCACAACTATGTGAACAATACTATGAATCACGAATAAAAAAAGAAATGCCAATCAGAACAATTCAGACTTTATTGACAGCAAGCAAATGATAAGAGAAAACTAAGGTGGAAGCAGTCAATGTTGGAAGTATTGGATAGAACTAGGCATGCTAATACATTATTCCTGGAGATACAAATTAGCTGAACTATTCTAGAAAGCAATTTGGAAAAAATGCTTTTTAAAAATTACTAAAGGACGCAGCTGGGTAGCTCAGTGGATTGAGAGCCAGGCCTAGAGACGGGAGGTCCTAGGTTCAAATCTGACCTCAGACGCTTCCCAGCTGTGTGACCCTGGGCAAGTCACTTGACCCCCATTGCCTAGCCCTTACCACTCTTCTGCCTTGGAGCCAATACACAGTATTGACTCCAAGATGGAAGGTAAGGGTTTAAAAAAAAATTACTAAAATTCAGGGGGCAGCTGGGGAACTCAGTGGATTGAGACCCAGGTCTGGAGATAAGAAGTCCTGGGTTCAAATCTCACCTTAGACACTTCCTAGCTGTGTGACCCTGGGCAACTCATTTAACCCCCACTGTCTAGCCCTTACCACTCTACTGACTTGAAACCAATACATATTATTGATTCTAAGGTGAAATGTATAGGTTATTTTTAAAAATTACTAAAATTCCCATTCTCTTCATCCAGCAGCCTCAGTGCTAGGCATATACACCAAGAAAAGCATGTTTTTTTTTAATTATTATTATTATTACAAATATTTACAAATTCAAATTAAACAAGCATTCCCACATACAAAGAAAAAGAAAATATCACATATATGAAATCACAGATCTCCTATATGTTTAACTTACTTTTTTCATATCTACATCACAGATCCCATTCATAAGTGCCCCAACCAGTCCCTGACCTCCTCACCTCCTATAGGATATTGTCAGAGAGGCAAATGTTTATATAAATTAAATCTTTCATGTTTTATTTTTCTGTTCACTTTCAAGAGGTAACATGTTTGGTTTATTCTTCCAGGATTAGTTCTATGGCTGTGCATAATGTTCTCCTGGTTCTATTCATTTCACTGCTCATTATCTCATATAACTCTTTCCAGGTTTTATTTTGTTTTTTAATCTGTTCATTGCTTCTTATGGCACAGGGTTCCAACACAATCATATACCACAATTTGTTTAGCCATTCCCCACTTGATGAGCATCCCTTCAATTTCCAGTTCTTTGCCACCACAAAGAGCTGCTATAAATATTTTGAAACATATGGATTCTTTTCCTCTTTCTCTGATCTTCTTGGGAAACAGCCCCAATGATGGTATTGCTGGATCTAAGGGTATACACAGTTTTATAACTCTGTGGGTGTAATTCCAAACTGCTCTCCAAAATGGTTGGATCAGTTCACAGCTCCACCAACAGTGCATTAATGCCCTCATTTTTCCAAATACCCTCCAACATTTATCACTTTGTCCTTTTGTCATTTTAAACAGTCTGGAAGGTGTGCTATAATATCTCAGATTTGTTTTGGTTTGCATTTCTCTTATCAGTAGTGATTTGGAGCATTTTTACATATAACTATAGATGGTTTGGGTTTCTTCATCTGAAAATTGTCTATTCATATCTTTTGCCATTTATCAGTCAGGGGATAGCTCTTATAAATTTGACAAAATTCCCTATGTATTTTAGATATGAGACAAATCTGAGAGGCTATCTATAAAAAAAAAATTTCCCAATCTTCTACTTTCCATTAAAACTTGGCAGCATTTATTTTATTTGCACAAAACTTTTCAATTTGATGTATTCAAAATTATCCATTTTACATTTCACAATGCTCTCCATCTCTAGCTAACTCATAAATTCTTCTTCTATCCATAAATCTGACAGGTTGGATTATCCTTGTTCTTTTAATATACTTATGGTATCTCCTTTTATATCTAGATTATATATCCATTTTGATCTTCTCTTAGTGAATGACTTAAGATGTTGATCTATACCAAGTTTCTGGCAAACGAGGTCCTAGTTATTCCAACAATTTTTTCCACTGATTTGTTATCCCAAATTCCTAGATCTATGGTTTTGTCAAATATCAGATTACTATAATAATTTATTGCTGTTTGTCGTATGTCTGTTTTGTTCCATTGCTCTACCTTTCTATTTCTTACAAATGCCAGATAGTTTTGATAATTACTGCTTTATAATACAATTTAAAATCTGGTGTTACTAGACCTTCTTCCTTTGATATTCTTGATTTTTTATTCTTCCAAATTACTTTTGTTATTATTTTTTCTAATTCAAAATAATTTTGGAATAATTTAATTGGAATGACATTGAATAAGTAGATAGTTTAGCTAAGAGTGTCATTTTAGTTATATTAGCCCTGCCCATCCATGAACAACTAATTTATTTAGATCTGACTTTATTTGTATAAAAAGCATTTTATAATCATGGTCATATAGTTCGTGAGTCATTTGTTTTTTTTTTGACAGGTATACTCCCAGGTATTTTATTCCATCTGTGGTTATTTTAAATAGAGAATATCATTCTATCTCTTCTTATAGGTCTTAGTAGCATTAAGAAAATACTGATTTATGAGACTTTATTTTATTTACTGTTACTTTGCTAAAACTATTGTTTAAATTAACTTTTTGGTTGAATTTTGGGAGTTTTCTACATATACCATCATGTCATCAGCAAACAGAGATGGTTTTATTAACTCTTTGCCCATTCTGATTCCTTCAATTTCTCTTTCTTCTCTTATTGCTATTGCCAGCATTTCTAATACTATGTTAAATACTATTGGTGATAATGGACATCCTTGTTTCACTCTTGATCTTATTGGGAAGGCTTCTAGCTTCTCCGTATTACAGAAAATACTTGCTGATAGTTTTAGGTAGATGTGTTGTATCATTTAAAAAAACTAAAACTCCATTTATACCTGTGCTTTTCAGTTATTTTAATAGGAATGAGTGTTGTATTTTGTCAAAGGCTTTTTCTGCATCTATTGATATAATCATAAGGTTTTATTACTTTTTTGTTGATATAATCAATTATGTTAATAGTTGTATTACTTGTATAAGTTCTATTTAGTCACAGTATGTTATCTTTGTGACATACTGTTGTAGAGCTCTAGCTAGTATTTTGTTTAGGATTTTTGTATCCATATTCATTAATGAGATTGGTCTAAAATTTTCTTTCTCTGTTTTTGCTCTTCCTGGCTTAGATATCAGCACCATATTCGATTCATAAAAGGATTTTGGTAAAACTACTTCTTTACCTGCTATTTAAAATAATTTGTTTAATATTAGAATCAGTTGACCCTTAAATGTTTGAAGGAATTCATTTGTAAATCCATCTGGTCCTGATGTATTTTTCTTAGGATGTTCATTTATCACTTTTGGCTTGTTTGACTTCTTTTTCTAAAGTAGGTTCATTCAAGTATTCTATTTCTTGCTCTGGTGGTCTAGGCAGTTTTTTTGTAAGTATTCTATTTCTTTCATTATCAAATTTGTTATTCTATTGTTGAGTAAGATAACTCCTAATAATTGCTTTAATTTCATCTGCATTGGTGGTATATTCACACTTTTCATCTTTAATGTTAATGACTTGTTTTTCTTCTCTCATGTTTTTTAAGTCAATGGTTTATTCATTTTGTTGACTTTTTTCATAAAACCAACTCCTAGATTTATTATTAATTCAATGGCTTTCTTATATTCAATTTTACTGATCTGACCTCTAATTTTTAGGATTTTTAAGTTGTTTAATTGAGGGTTTAAAATTTGTTCTTTTTCTAGTTTTTAATTGCATTCCTAATTCATTTTTCTTTTCTTTCTCTGTCTTACTAAAATAAGCATTTAGAAATATGCATATTCCTTTAATTACTATTTTTGCTATATTCTATGGGTTTTGGTATGTTTTCTCATTATTATCATTCTCTTTAGTGAAATTATTTATTGTTTTAATAATTTGTTCTTTACTCATTCTTTACAATTAGGTTATTTAGTCTCCAATTAGGTTTTTTTTCTTTTCATAGCAGCTTATTGTATATACTTTTTGTTGCAGTATGGTCTAAGAATGTTACATTTATTATTTCTACCTTTCTACATTTAACTATAATATTTTGTGGCCTAATACATGGTCAATTTTTGTGCAGGTTTCATGATTTTTTAATTCCAATTCAATTCTCTTCAGATAACTATCATATTTAACTTATCTAAGATTCTATCATCTCTGTGACTTCTTTCTTTTTTATTTTTTGTTATATTTATCTAATTCTGAAAGGGGACTTCCAGGGATCCTATATTGTTGGGGTATGTTATCTTAGATTTCAGGATTTTTTGTGGTGGGTTTTTTTTTTCCCAGACCCTATTTAGTTATTCTAATTTTTATAGTCAAGGATCTGATGTATTCCCTTGGTCTCTTGTTCAATCCCCAGTCTATGAGTGATCTCATATGCTCCAATCAGAGCCAACAACAGTTCTCCCCCTTTAACTTCTAGTAGACAGGTCACTTCCTCCTGTGGTGGCACCCAGGGAACTCACTCTCCTGGGATCCATCACAACTAACAAGGCTCCAGTCCCTCAGCAACCATACTCACTAGTGTATGTTTCTTCCTCAACTGCAGCCTAAGACAGATCAAGTATCCAGTCCACATTCCCCAGTACTACAACATCCTTTGCCTATCTGCATCAAGGCTTGATACTCTGCCTTTCGTTCAAGAGCATCAGACTCCATGGTATCCAATCCCTCAATCCCCCTTGGTCCAATTCAACTCTTTGATTCCCTTTTGTTCTTTCCACAGTCTTTTGGCAGGCAAAGTTTGGTAAGCTTTATGGAAAGGATCAGCCTAATGCATTGGGCTGACCTCTATCAGTTGGAGGTGGGAGAAGACAACATAGCTACATGTCTCACTACACTTTTAGTACAGTAAAGCTCAGTAATGCAAATGGTACTGGTGAAAGCCTTCACTACTATATTTTGTACTCCAATTTCTTTTCACTCTTCTCTTCAGGTTGCACCCCAAACTCCTTCTACCATACTCCAGAAACTTCTCCAGAAGCTCACTCCAGTCCTGAAATTCATATACTGGAAGTCCACTCCACTCCTACTCATGAACTGAACATTAAAAGTCGGACCATAAGAAATTATAAAAGAGCTAGATAAGATTCCTTCACAGGTATAGTTAGAGGGTAAATTCTAACCAAAGAAGGGGCAGGAGAAATCACAAAAAATAAAATACATGAATTCAAGTACCTGAAAATGAAAAGCTTTTTTGCACAAACAAAATCAATGCAACTAGGACAAATAGGGAAGCACTTGATGGATGGGGGTAAAATCTTTGCATCAAATATCTCAAACAATTATATAACATTCAAATCAATGCAACTAGGACAAATAGGGAAGCACTTGATGGAGGGGGGGTAAAATCTTTGCATCAAATATCTCAAACAATTATATAACATTCAAAATATTTAGAGAACTAATATAAATACATATGACCAAAATCCAGTTTCCAAAACTTAGATGATCAAAGGATCTGAACAGACAGTTCTCAAAAGAAAAAATCATAATCTATTTGCAACTATCTGAACAATACTGCAAATCATGGATCTCTCCCTCTGATTGAATAGCTCCTCCAAGAACCTCCATTTAAGTAGGGTATCCCAGTCCATCATGTCTTCATTTCTCACCTGGCTGCACTCCAGAATTTTTCTACTATAACCCTTCTCTGAATATCTTGACACTGCCTCTCTTTTCAGGACAGGTCCTGTCTTTCTTTCTATGTGTATTTATATTCCCACTGTTGGCAAACCCTTAACACATAGAATGCACTTTAAAAGTTTGTTGAATGACTGACCGCAACATTGTAAAAATAAAATTTAATTGTTTACTGAACTCCTCTGTATGCATTAGATTTCAGAAAATAAGAATCCCATTAGAGAAAACAGAGAAAGTGGAGAAAGTTCAGAACATAGAAGTCTCCTCTATTCATCTGTTCAAATGTTCAAATGAAGAGTGAACCATAGACCTCACACTTCAAGACGGGATAGCATCTTTCATTTTTGTCAGAGGTCAAAGGAGCTGACTAGGGTCAGCCTAAAAAAAAGGGAGAAGCTAGTATAGAATGACTTTTGTGAGTCAGTGAGCAAGAATCAGAGAGATGCTTAGGGATAAGTTCATTCAATGCACAATAATAAAGCCCAGTTATACCAAGTTAAGTTAATCCAGTAAGAATTTAAATACCTACTATATGCCATGCACTATGCTAAGCTCTGAGAATTCAATGAAAGACAAAAATAGACCCTACCCTAATAGAGCTCACAAGCTAATAGGAAAAATATCATAAAAACAGGTAGATACAAACAAGCTCAGTATGTTGTTGTTCAGTCATTCCATCCTGTCCAACTCTTCATGACCACATGGACCATAACACACCAAAATTGACTCTGGTGGTTTTTTGGTAAATGTACTGGAATGGTTTACCATTTCCTTCTTCAGTGGAATAAGGCAAACAGAGCTTAATTGACTTGCTAGTCTCTTAATTCATACAGTTAGTATCTGAGACGAGGATTGAATTCAAGTCTTCTTGACTCCAGGCTAGGCAATTGGAGCTAAGAGACTATCCCAGAGTCACCTGGCTAGGAAGTGTCTGAGGCTAAATTTGAACTCAGGTCTACTAGCTGTCCCTCAAAACTATTGGACTGAAATGTTCAACTATATCAAGCTTGATCCAAAATAAGAGATTTGAGAATATAATCTTTTTTGCAGAGATGAAGAAATATTATCTATGGAATGCTATCTATAATGCAGAACTACTTAATGTGCTGATTAATTTTGCTGAAATTATTTTCTCACCTTTGTTATAAAAGACATAAAAACCAAATTTATCAAAAATAATATAAATAATAATATACTATTGATATAACATAATATAAAATTTTAAAATAGTTGCTGGATTGAGTAATGAGACCACACCCAGAACACTCTGTGCACTTCTGAGGGTTTTGTTTTGGAAGAGATTTTGATTAACATGGCAGAAAACTTCAGAAGAGAATTATGAAAATGGTGAAGGTTGCAGGGACTATGCCGAATAAGAAGGAGTTGAAAAGAGTAGAGCTATTTAGCCTGAAAAAGACAAAATGTACAGGAGGCATGGTCACTGTCTTCAAATATGTGAAAATCTGTAAAGTGAAAAAGAATCTTAGTTTACCCTGTTCATTACAGTTCCCAAAAGGCATAAATAGGAATGGTTGTTCAGCTGTGCCCAATTCTTTGTGACTCCATTTGAAGTTTTCTTGGCAAAAATACTGGAACTTTTGGCTGTTTCTTTCTCCAGCTCATTTTACAGACGAAAAATTGAAGCAAATGAGGTGAAGTGATATGTCCTGGATGATACAAGTAGTAAGTATCTGAGGCTGGATTTGAACTCAGGTTTTTCTTAGTCCAGACCCAGAGCCCTATATACTTCACCACCCTGAGACAAAGATTATGGTTTGAAGACCTTCTTAAAAAATTAAAAGCTAGTATTTATAGAACACTTTGAGACTGACAAAATACTTTTTTCCCTCTTAATTTGCTGAATTAATCTGTGAAACAGATACTATTATTATCCCCATTTTACATATGAAGATATTGGAGCAGAGAGAAGTTAAATGACTTGCCCAAGGTAATACAGCCAGTGTCTGAGACTGGATTTTAACTCAGGTCTTCCTGACTACAAGTCTTATACTCTATCTATTATGATATGGAGTTACCAAAATTTAAAAAGGCCTTTCCAAAAAGTTGAATGGGCTTTCTTGGGATGACTTCATCATTGGAGGGTTTCAAGTGTATGCTAAACATCAAGTGTTATAGTTATAAATAGTGATACTTTTCATTCAAGTATAAACTATGCTAGATTATTTCTAGGGGCAGATTACATGGTTCAGGTAGAGAGAGCACAGAGCCTGGATTCAGGAAGACTGAATTCAAATCCAGCTTCAGACACTTCCTAGCTATGTAACCTTGGGTAACTCACTCCACCCTATTTGCCTCAGTTTCCTCATCTGTAAAATGAACTGGAGGAGGAAATGGAAAGCCACTCCAATATCTTTGCCAAGAAAACTCAAAATGGCGGCACAAAGAATCAGACACAGCTGAACAAGAGATTATTTCTAAAGTCCCTTCCAATTCTGAGATCGATTCTCTATTTGTCATTTATCTAGATTGCTGTATGTATGCAGTATGTATGTCTGAAATATGAATGTGCTTATAGCCAATTGGCATCCTGGCCAGCTAGGATGTGCTAGACATGTGTTGTCTTGAAAACAACATGGAGGGTCAAGGTAAGACTTGTTCTCCAAAAATAAAAACCAAACTACCCTCAGACCCTTAAGAGGAGGAATGAGAAGTCTCCACTGGCTGAACACCATTGCTACAACATACTTTTCTCTCAGCCCAGCAAAAATGCATACCTATCCATCCCAAACTAGCTGAATGGGTGACTAATTCCTGCCAACAATAAAACCTCCAGGCCAAGGCAGTTTTGTCTTAGTTATCAAAGCCCTTTTAATTGTTGGCATACTAAACCTATTCAGCTCACCTCTCCTGCCCTTTCAGTTTCTATCTAGCTCTTGGTTCTTGATTGCTTGCCTCAACTTTGGACCTCCCTCTTTGCTCATGCCTAAAGTATTTATGTTCTCCTGATCCTTGGCTGACTCACTCTTGACCCTATTTATTCATGAATGCCCAACTCTGGCTGACCTTTCAACTACTCTCATTCCCATTTAAACCCTGGCAGCTTTACCTCAGAAACCCAAGAATCAGCAGCTTGATTGACACGTTGACCTACTGCTACTTATACCCTAGCATAAGAGTTCTTGACCTTTTTTGAGTCTGTGCTAGACACTGTCTCTTGGGCAGTCTGGGGAAACCTATAGACCTCTTCTCAGAATAATGTCTTTCAATGCATAAAATAAAATACACGGGATTATAAAGAAACCAAAGGCTAGCAAAAAGAAAAACGTAATTTCCCCCCATCCAAAATCCATAGATCACCTGAAATCTAACCACAATCCCTAGAGGTTCCAAGAAACCCAAGTTAAGAACTTCTCTCTACATAATACCAAGGCCTGCTTCACTACAACATAATGTTTTAAAATTTCATACATTGAAGTCTGTGTATGGATGTCCAGGCTTAGAACTATTTTCCCTAGCCTACTAAAGAGTCAAAAGTGAATCATAGTAATGTTTAGAATAATTAATAAGAATGATGATGATGATATCAGTTAGGATTTATATGGCACATTAGGGTCTTTATAGCCTTTATAATACTTTTTTTATTTGATCCTCATATTTTTGTTAGTCTTTTGTTTTGAAGACCAATAATACTGTAAGATGATGTCTTAACCTTTATATTAATTGGATTTAAGGGAGGCAAAATTGTACCAAGTCACTCCCTCTTCCAGAGTCATCCAAGACCAGTGGTAAGACAGAAGTCAGGATGACTGGTGATGGCCCAGGATGCAGTGGATGACCTTAGCATCTTGGAAGAATGGCCAAGCCCTAAGCACTGCTCAGAGTCTGCTTCGGTCACCTTCATGGCTATTGGAATAAATTGTTCTCATCTATCCATCCAGCCAGCGGAAGTCTTCACATGGTTGAGGTAGACATCTCTGTAATTCACCAATGAGTCTGAGGCCTCTTGTTGACTCTTAACCTGGTTTTGCTCATCTCCTGAGACAGTTTTAACAGATTGTGACCACTGTACATGCTACAGCTTCTTGGAGTCACCAATAAGGGTTGGATGAAAGGTGGAAATCAAAGGCAAAAAGTAGCCCCGAAAAGGGTTCAGCAAGCCCTCATACCAGAGGTGATGGTCCTCCTGAAATGTTCCATAACAATCCTGTGAAATAGATGCTATCATTATGTCCAATTTACTGATGAAGAAACTAAAAGAGAAGTCAATTACTTTCCCCAGTGTTACACAGTTAATAAATTATCTGAAAGAACCAGAACAATTTGTACTTTAATAACAATATTGTAAAGACGATCAATTATAAAAGATTTAAGAACTCTGATCAGCATAATTCCATGGGACTCATGATAAAGCAGGCTACCCACCTCCTGAGAGAGAAGTGATTAATGGAGAATGCAGATTGACACACAAAATTTTTAGACACCGCTGATGTGGTCTTTTTTTCCCCTCTCAACTCTCTATATAAAGGAATGTTGTTTCCTTTGATTTCTCAGTTGGGGGGAGGAGGAGATGAGAAGAAGGCAGATCGTCAATTGAAAAAAATGATATATAACATAACATATATTATAAATTATGTAACTCTGTGTCCATCAGCATTGCTTTGCTTAATAAAAATAATTTTCTTTTTTAGAGAAAAAGTGAGAGAATTTGAACTCCACATATAGAGCTCCAAATACTCCATCAACTTGCTGTCCTACAATTATGGGTGGGCAGCAAATAGAGGGTTCAATAAGAGGAAATCCAATCATTACTCATTAAACCTTCCTGTCAAGAGTCGAATTTATCCTTAGTTCCTTCTTCACCCAAAGCATTAGAATCTCAGAAATCTCTTTTTCCCTTGGATGAGGGGAGAAGGAAAGAGTCATTCTGGGAACTAGAAATGAACCTAGAGAAAGAGAAAAGTGGAATGATACTCTGCACATCCTCTTTACCTACTTTCTCCCAGCCTACAACCTTGCCTTGATTCACATTTCATCCCTACTAAACTTTGAGTGGATTCTTGTTGATTTCGCAAAAAGTTGGTTTTAGGGGCACGGAGTTGTTACATTAGCTTAGCAGGATTGAGCTGTTTAAAATTTCAGAGTTGTCCGCCAAAAAAATAATAATAGGAAGTTGTATCGAGAGGAATATGCTGACAGCAGTACTGTTTCGGTAATAATTCATGTGTAGTAGATGATGCTTTGGAAGGCAGCCCAGCTGGCTCTCCCGCTGATGACCGAAGGATTGATTGGCATTTCTGCTCCATCATGAAATCAGTTTGCAAATGAAACAGAGGAGGATCCAAGAGGAGGGAAAAAGAATTGGGGAAGGAACTTAGAGGTGAGAAGAATAGCAGGTGGGGGGATGGCCAAGGGACAGCGCTTCTGAGCTTAGTTTACAATCTAAGCCTGCTTCATCTTGATTTGTCAACTCAATCTGATTTCAAAAAGAGCTCATCTTCTGATAAGTAACGTGCCGCTTCTCCAGTCTCTCCCCACCTCACCACCCAGGGACCAGCCAATAAACCTCCCATAGAAATGAGCTGCCTTTTGCCCATTTATACAGAGGCAAGATACATACAACTTGCACATCAGGGGTTCTCAGGCAGGAAATTTGCACTAACTTGTGTTCCTACCCACCCACCCCCCCACCAAAAAAAAAAACCTGTAGGATATGTCAAAATAAAATTAACAAGAGAAACTTTCAGCTAGGGCTTAGACACCAACTAATTAGGCAATGTCAGCAAGTAGGGTACTGTTCCCATGTTCCCCAGTGTTGCCATCTTCTTCCTACCTAGCCTTATTTTTTAACCTTCACCTTCCATCTTAGATCAATACTAAGTATTGGTTCCAAGGCAGAAGAGTGGTAAGAGCTAGGCAATGGAGGTTAAGTGACTTGCCCAGGGTCACACAGCTGGGAAGTGTCTGAGATCAGATTTGAAACCAAGACCTCCTGTCTCGAGTCCTGGCTCGCTATCCACTGAGCCACCTAGCTGTACCCCTACCCATCCTTCTTCATGCAGATATAATAACCATCACTTATTAATAGCCTGGCATTTACATAACACTTCAAGATTTTCACAATCTTATGTGTATGTTATCTCATTTGGCTTTCATATCAACCCCAGGAGGCAGGTGTTATTATTAACCCCATTTTACAGATGGGAAAACTTAGGCACAGAGAGTTTTTAGTAACTCACCCAGAATCACATAGCTAGTATCAGAACTTGGCTGCCTGTTGTACTGTAAGGTTTACAAAATGATTCTCTTCCTAACACTTTATGCCAAAGGTAACCATGTTGCTATTATCCCCATTTTGATGTATCTAATTATTTATGCCCATTGCCTTCCCCAGGGGTACATAGAGTCCATCAGGTTTCAAGCTAAGGTCTATCCCAACCCTAAATCCAACACTTTTCCCTCTGCTATACCTCCATAGAGGTAGGTCTGTGTAGTTACTTCCACAGATCTCCCCCATGCCATCCTATTCATGTTCATATCTTGCCCAAGCCCAACACTGTCTTAAAAATGCTTCCTCCCCTTCCTCTTTCCACTCTTGTGGCTCCTTGTTCTGATTAGCCATTTCCCCTCAGGAGCCTCTATTGTAGTGAAGGGACCCCAGGTCAGCCTTGTTTCCTCCTTTAGTCCTCTCTGCACCTCTATATTCCTTTCCTCCCACCTTGCCCAATTTTCAGCTTCCTTGTCTGTGTCCCCTTCTCCCATTAGAATGAGAGCGCTTCAAGGGCAGGGACTTTGCTATTTGTTTCCACATCCCCTGGCACCATGCCTGGCATATGGTAAGTGCTTTCATGCTTTTGACTTGACTCTAGGTTACCCTCTCTCCCCCACTCTCCATCTTTCTTCTCTCCTCCTGTCCTAGAGGAAACCCCCGAACTGTGCGTGTGCGCCTAGGTACACCGGGGCAATCAGATGGTGTAGTGGATAGAACACCAGGTCTAGCATGAGGAAGAAGAGTTCAAATGTAGCCTCAGAAAGTTACTAGTTGTACGACCCTGGGCTAGTCACTTAACCTTATTTGCCTCAGTTTCCTCATCTATAAAATGAGCTGGATAAGGAAATGGCAAACTACTCCAGTATCTTTTCCAAAGAATCAGAAACTAAATAACAACAACAACAATTAGACAAACTACAACTGTGTTATCTCATTTCTCTGGGCTCACCCTAACACATGGCAATCCTTTTGTTCTTCTTCCAATGTATTCTCTTTCACCATCCCCACAGCTGTTGATCCCTTCCCTTCTTCCCTCAAACTTCCTGAATGAGCCCCCCCCCATTACCACCATGACACCATTCTAGCCTATCATTCTGTTTATTTAACATTATTCCCTTCACACCTTCCCTATTCCCACTCAATTGGCCCACTTGCAGTTCCTTAGGTTCCCCATTCCTCTCTAGCCTCAGCAGTTTTATCCAGGTTATCTCACAAACTCATTCACTCCCTTCTCACCTCTTAGAATCTGTTGCTTTCTTCAAGGATCATCTCATGCACCATCACTTATGGGAATCCATTTCTCATTTCTCCCTCCTTAAAAAAGCTAGAGATTTCCTAGATAGAGAAATACAGTTAAAGATCAAAAAATAGAAAAATTCCTGGAGAGCTGGAATTGGTGCTTTTTTCTACTTTGTATATAAAGTGCCTAGAAAAATACCTTAAACATAGTAGGTGGATATTAAATACTTGTCATACTGGTTACTGCCAATTGTCAATTATCCAAGGGTAAATCACCTGTAGTTCATTTTTCATTCCAGAATGGTTTTCCCCTGATAGCTATCATGCATGTAGAGTCCCTTTCTCCTGGCCATCAGTCCTTTATGCTTTCAGTGAATGCAAATTTACTTTGAAATTAGCCTCTGCAAAACATCATTAGGAAGGAAAGCCTACTGCCAAAAAAGGAGAAAGAGAAAGAGGACGAGAAAAATATGTAAAATATTCCAAAGCCAAATGCAAATGGACTCGGGGTGATCCATGTCACTGCTCCCTACTTTTGTGTGGATAATTGAAAAGTGACTATATAGCACGTATATTTCAAAGGTCCCAACCTTTGTGAAGAATAACTATTCTTCATCACTGGATGTAGCAGCTGCTAAGAAAAAGCCCATGAATATGGATCATAGGCTCTCAGGATTTAGAGATTATTTAGTCCAAACCTGATTATTTTATAAATAAGAAAACTGAGTTCTAAGGAGAAGTGATTTGCCTAAGGTCAAACAGGCCATAAGTAAACAGAGGTTAGAATCTTGACTTAAGTCTACTGACCAGGCTGGGAGGAAAGGGGAAAGGAGGGCCTGGGTTCCTAGTTTTGATCCCGCTTGAAACTAGAGATCTAGCAGGGAAGGCTTTAAGGTAGGTTGACTGGGCTGTTATACTACCTGGGGGTTTAGTGGACTTGAAGTTCCCTAGAAGTAAACAGTATGATTATAGTATCATAGATTTCATTGGAAGAGACCTTAATTATTTAAATTATTTAAATTCAACCTCCTCATTTTACATTGGAAAAAACTAAGGCTGGAAAGGTTACATGACTTACTCAAAGTCAAACAGCTAATAAGTAGCCTTGGTGATGAGGTATCTGTGTCATAACAGCCGTGTATCTTGAGTTCCCCCTATTCCCATGTGGGCTTATGTCAAAGGTCATAAGACTATTCTAGTCAGAGGTTGTGGTGATGAAATGAAAGGCAATAAAGACTTAGGAAAGGATAGGAAAAATGCATGGAAGACCAAGAGTTCTATCACCAGAGTAGATGGTTGCATAAACATTGGTTTTATGTTGTTATAACCCTCTTCTCATATCTTACTTCTGTAAGCCTTTGGAGATACAATCTGGAGGGTCTTCCATACTCTGAATAGATACCTTTTGTGGGATAAAAAGAAGGAGGAGGAAAAGAAGAAAATAAAAAGGAAAGGAAGAGAAGCAAGAGGGATTGGTGGAAAAAGAGGACCTTTTCTTTATCAACTATTTATCCATCATCCAAAGAGTCAATGCCTCAGCTACTCAACAGACTCAACAAGGAGTTATAACCATGGCTCTACAATATACAAAAAGCAATCCAGACATGGGCCATAGAGAGAAAGGTATTGTTCCATTGTTGTTTATTTAGTTTTTCAGTCATGTCTGACTCTTTGTGACCCTACTTGGGATTTTTCTTGGAAAGGGAAGGGAAGGGAAGGGAAGGCAAGGCAAGGCAAGGCAAGGCAAGGCAAGGCAAGGCAAGGCAAGGCAAGGCAAGGCAAGGCAAGGGAAGGGAAAGGAAGGGAAGGGAAGGGAAGGGAAGGGAAGGGAAGGGAAGGGAAGGGAAGGGAAGGGAAGGGAAGGGAAGGGAAGGGAAGGGAAGGGAAGGGAAGGGAAGGGAAGGGAAGGGAAGGGAAGGGAAGGGAAGGGAAGGGAAGGAAAGGGAAGGCAAGGGAAGGCAAGGGAAGGCAAGGCAAGGGAAGGCAAGGGAAGGCAAGGGAAGGGAAGGGAAGGCAAAGGAAGGCAAGGGAAGGCAAGGGAAGGGAAGGGAAGAGAAGGGAAGGGAAGGGAAGGGAAGGCAATGGAAGGGAAGGGAAGGGAAGGGAAAGGAAGGGAAGGGAACGGAAGGCAAGGGAAGGCAAGGGAAGGCAAGGGAAGGGAAGGGAATGAAAGGGGGAGGGGAGCGAAGGGGAGGGGAGAGGAGGGGAAGGAAAGGAAAGGGGAGGGGAAGGGAGGGGAGGGGAGAGGAGAGGAGAGATGGGAGAAGAGAGGAAAGGAGAGGAGAGATGGGAAAGGGAGTAAGAGAGGGAGGGAGAAAGTGAGGAAGGGACGGGGGAGAGGAAGAGAGATAAAAAACTATCACTTTCTTTAGAAATTACCTATACCATGTCTCTCTCTCTCTCTCTCTCTCTCTCTCTCTCTCTCTCTCTCTCTCTCTCTCTCTCTCTCTCTCTCTCTGACTCTCTGTGTCTCTCTTCTCTGTTTCTGGCTGTGTATATGTGTATGTGTTTGTGTGTGTGTCTTGGTCTCTATTTATATGTCTGACTCTTTATCATCATCATAATCTCTCATTATCTCTCCACATCACTATGGTTCTTGTCAAAAAAGTTCATTCCCACCACTGTAACCAGGAATCCCTTTGTCAGCTCCCTCCACTAGAGGACCAGAATTATCAGCTGAAGCATCCCGCCCATTGAAAGACCAATGCTCCTTCTTGCTACTTCCTTCTTGGAGCACATTTTCCTACTTAAAAAAAATACAGCTCTGCTTTGCTTGGTATTTCTTTTCATTGTCCTTCAGGTGACTGGGGGCCCTAGAACAGAGTCACAGAAACATAGCTCACTCATCTAATTCCGAACACATTCCCATGTCTGACCACATTAACGGGGTCATAAATATGTCTGGTAGAAGTCTGAAGTTTAGAATTGATGAGTGTGATCAGCAAATGATTCAAATAAACATAGTTATTATAAAAGCCCTACGAGAGTCTTGATGACATGCAGAGAAGCTCATGCACATCATTTTCACCTCCATCTACTAATCTTATCTACTTTTATTTGGTGCCACATGAGAAATGGTTGGAGATTTTATCCCTCCTCCTCCTTTTTGTTCCAAATAAAGTGTCACTCGTGAGCCAGCAGGCATAGTTGTATTCAAGGCAAGCTCATTCACATCAAATGAATACAGCACAGTCAGGGCTTCATACTCTTTGCCTAAGAGAACCTCAGTCAGGCTAATGAAAACTAAGTATGGAGACTAGAGAAATCAGCAGAAAGGTTAATCAATATTAAATTATAATCAATGACCTACCACCCCAAATGCTAGGATTACATGATCCAGATTCACACTTGAAGGGTAGATGGAGGTATCCTTTCCCAAAACACTTTTAAATTCCATATGTTCATAAGTCCAAACAAATATAAAGGAAAAAAATATATTCCACAAATGAAATCATGATCTCCTATATGTTTAACTTGCTCTTCAATATATCTACGTAATAGATCCCATCCACAGGTGTCCAGTACTTCTCCCACCCTCCTCACATCAAGTAGGATGTTGTCATGGAGACCAATATGTTCATAAAAATTAAGTCTTTCATGTTTTCTCTTTCTGTTCACTTTCTGGAAGTAGCATCCTCAGTTTATTCTTCCAGTATTAATTCTGTAGCTGTGTATGTTTTTCTGGTTCTACTCATTTCACTGATCATTATCTCATATAGTTCTTCCCCAGGTATTTTTGAAGTCAGTTTGTTCATCGTTTCTTATGGTGTGGTAGTCCAAAACACATTTCTTAGTTTCATTTTCCCCACCTAAAAACTTCTGGGAACTTCAAAATAATGCTCACTTCATGGTGTCCTCTCATCTAAGCAAAAAAGGTCTCAGATGCCATGTAAGTCCTCAAAGCAACAACACATATAAATATAGGCAGATGAATGGTAATTGTTGATAAATGGGGTTTTTTCCCCAAAAAATTACATCACATATACAGTGGTACCTTAATACACAAGCACCTTAAGTCACGAGCAATTGAGCTATGAGCAGTTACAATTGGGATCTTTGCTTTTAAGTCACCAGCAGATATTTGAATCATGAACCTCTGCCATCCTCCACTAGACATCCTGCTGAATACAAGGCTGTCTTGTTTAGTTCAGTGTTTATCTGGCCAAGTGAGCATCTGTATTGAATTGCTTTTGCTTTCTTCTTTATTTTTGTATTTGTTACCAGTTTTTTTTTGGGGGGGTTGTTTTTGTTTTTTGCAAATTCCTTAATTTTTAACCAAGGATGCTGACGACGGAGGAACTGAAGGAGTTACAGTAGCAGCATTCGGAGGTTTTGCAGGACATTAGTGGGGAGGAGCCCAAGGTGGATGAGGTAATCAGTACAAGTGAGATTAAGGAAATGTTGAGAATTTGGGAAAAAATTAAACAGTTTATTGAAAAGACACACACAGAAAAAGTTGTGACAAGTCCTGCATTAGAGCTGTGTAATGACACCTGTTTCACACGTTATCATGTATAAAGAGTAAGCCATGTTAAGCAATAGCACATGAAATGAAAACCTTCTCTACCAGCAACTTCATTTGAAATAACATTTCATAAGCAAATTTATTTCTTTATATTCTTATTACCTATAAATACATTTATTTGATATTTACAAAGTACATTTTCATATTTAAAAGCATATAAAATAAAAAAATTATGTGAGTTTTTTTGTGGCCAGAATGGACTAATTGCATTTCCATTCATTTAAATGGGGAAATTCGATTTGACACACGAGCAAATTGAGTTACAAACTAGGCCATGGGATGAATTAAACTCGTGTGTCAAGGTATCACTGTACTTCTAAGTTTAATTTCCATTTTTAACATTTTCTCCATCATTTTCTTAAGTCTAGATGACCAACAAAATGCTAAATCAGACTGTGGTTTAAAATGTTTGCCAATTTTTGAAGTGTAAATGCTCACTCTGTATATTTAACAATCAGCTTTGGTGAAGCCAGTTTAAGCTGGCTACAGGATACTCTTAGCTACAGAAAATTGGAAGGAGCCCAAAAACTATTGATACCATTCTTCTCCCCTTTCTGGTGAATCACAAGGATTTGTTCAGGATCTCCCTCCAATGATTTCTGCAGGCCCCCAATCTTAGAACAACTATTCCAGGGTTTGGAATTCCCCTCAGTAAAGAAACATACTTGGAATTGCTAGAATAGCAAATTCTCGATGGGACAGCTTGCAAGCACTTACTTACTGGCTGTATGACCTTGGGCAAGTCACTTAACACTTTTTGCTTCAGTTTCCTCATCTGTCAAATAAACTGGAGAAGGAAATGGCAAACCACCCCAGTATCTCTGCCAAGAAAATCCCAGATGGGGGTCACAAAGAGTTAGACACAACTAAAAAACTGGCTGAACAACAACAAACTCTCTAATGAGTCTGACCTTGATCCCAAGTACCTGATCAGAATTCCAGTCTTAGAGAGCTCTCCTAAAAGTTTAGACCCTTGTTAGAAAGAAAATAAATACAGGGATGACTTCTACATTACATGAGTTAGGGGCACAGCATCGCCATGATCTGGAAAACTACATAAAACTTGTTAGCCCTTCCTTCATACCAGAGAAGAAGTCTGAATTTTTTCTTTTTCTTTTATAAAGTATTTACGGCACCTTATTGTAAAATTCAGAAAATTGTGAATATTTATGGCATTACAAGATAAAATGTCTTGATATTATATAATACTATATTTTTTTATTTTATGCATTTTTGAGTTTCTAAATCTGTCCTGTGTCATCTGCTGGCCCTCACATGTGTCTCCTGTAATTTCCCCCCAAATTCCCATTTAATTTCTTATTCTGACCCGCAGTGTATCAAAGCAATGATGGGGAAAGTTGCAGTGTGGAAGGGATGGCTGTGTAAGATTCCTAGGGAGGCAATACACCACGTTTTGGTACCATGTTATGGAGATGCGCAAAGTGCTTAGATGCTACCTGGGGAAAAAAAAAACAAACTAAATTTAGACTTGCAAGAGAAGCAACCTTTTTCCCATCAAACTTGTGCTATCTAAATTGCTGACAATGAATGTGAATTACTATAATATAATATAATAACTAGCAACAGTTTTACAATAACAAATAGTGTCCCAAAAAATCTTAATGTGGCTTTTAGCTTTAATAGCTTAAACCTATTTGACTATTTAAGCTAAAAACTGCACTCAGACTTTCGGCAAAGCCTGTTTTTATTCCTCTGTCTTTGTAACGTAGCTTCTTGCTGCTCTTTCCACATCTGGGACCGCATTAGATCCCCAAGCCAGGAATTCTTGTCACTGCCCTAGAAGGAACTGCCATCACTCGGCCACGCTTTTGCCCTCTTCAAGGCCCCCATCTCTTGGGCTTAGAGTTGACACCGCTGCCTGTCCGTGTCTGTGACCAGGAATTTGATATCCAGGAAATCATGGTCAAAGAATTCCCAGGGCTCTCGCTGCCTCCTCTGGCTAAGGTCAGCGGGGTAACAGTATCTACCATCGCAATATGCCCCTGCCCTCAAACCTGCCATTAAAGTTCCCTGGAGGAAAAGCTCTGTGGTGACACAGATTTTTTTTAAACCCTTACTTTCTGTCTGAGTAACATCTCTAAGATAGAAGGGCAAGGACTAGGGAAATGGAATCAAGTGACTTGGCCAGGGTCACACAGCTACGAAGTGTCTGAAGCCAGATTTGAACCCGAATCCTCCAGTTCTAGATCCGGTGCTCTCTCCACTGTGCTACCCAACTACACAGATTTTTTTCATCCTGAGCCCAGCCTGGTTGCTGGTTTCTGATGAGTGCAATAAGATCATGGCAACTCTGCTGCTTCCCATTTCTAAGCCCAGTACAGAGGGACGAATTGTGACTCACAACAGCCAGAGCCAAGCAAATCAGATCCAGTCACTGAAACCCATTCAGGCTCTTGCACGAGGTGCAAACAGCCAGGTGCAGTCCCGGAGGTCCACAGCCTTCTGGAGGAGGTAGGAACCAGTGAGCATGCCCACGCCCTTCCCAGGGAGGTGAAATCAGAGCCCAAGCCAAGGCTCCTCTCTCTGACACTATATGCAATTGATCAGGCTCCCTGGGTCTCGCTAGACCTTCCAGGGTTGCCTTTCATAAGATTCCCAGCCTGGGCAGAGAATCTCAAAGTATTTTGAGAGGGGGAGAAGTTAAATTCCCTGAGGACAGGTTTTTTTTTTCCTTTTCCTCTTTGTATCCCCAGTAGGAGCACAAGCTTTTACTCTGAGTAAGAGTTTAAGGAGGGAATCGGTGAGAGTACCAGGTCTGGAGTCAAGAAGACTTATCTTCTTGAATTCAGTTCTGGCCTCAGATGCTTCCAAGCTGTGTGGCCCTGGATAAGTCATTTAACCCCATTTACCTCCATTCCTAAGGAAACGTCAAATCATTCCAGCATCTTTGCCAAGAGAACCCTAAACTGGGTCACAAGGAGCCACACACATGTAAAACCCAGTGGAATTGCATGTCAGCTACGGGAGCGGGGTGGGGAAGGGAGGGAAAGAACATGAATCTTGTAACCATGGAAAAATATTCTAAATCAATTAAATAAATAAAGTATTTGATTTTTAATTTAATTAAATTAATTATTTAATCTATTAGAGTAAATTCATTAAATAATTGAATAAAATAATTAAACAATTGAATGAATTTAAAAAGAATGAAATAAAATTCCCCAGATTTAAAGGAAAAAAAAAACAAGGAGTCACATCTAACTGAACAAAACAAACAAGGACCTTAATGGATTTACGTTGAAATGAATTTGTTGTCAGCAGTTGTCCCCAAATTGACACAAGCTATGAGCCTATGGTCCCAGGAGTCCTGCCCTCAAAGAACTTCCAGAGACGAAGCCCCCACTTTCTAGATAAGTCCATTCTACATTTGGAATAGAATCGTGTCAAAGACAGGAAAGAGGAAGAGAGAGAACAGAAAGAGGGAGTCGATTATGGGCAATCATTGCAGTGGAAACAATTCTTTTAACCAAAAGGAATCTGAGACGGGTTGATTTGGGAAATTGATTTGTAATAGTGGGCCCTGCAGCCTGTTCTCAAATGCATCCGTGTGTTTTCCTGTGGCTTTTACGGATTTGGGAGTTGGCACTTTTTCCAGCTATTTCTGACCTAACCTAACCCAGACTGACCCAGAAAGCACCTCCACCTTGAGCCGGTATTTTCCCGGTATCTCCCACCCAGGGATGGATCGTATTGCTTTTTCCTGGAGAGATCCAGGCATTTCTGTGGTGGCTCTGAACTCCTTCCCGCTTTACCTATCTCTTCCCCATCCCAGCTTTGTAACCCTCCTACATACAAGCAGCTCCGTTTTTACTCTATTTGCAAAGTAAACAGAGCTGTGATACAGATTACTCTAAGTATCTCAGCTTTTATCCAATACAAACAGTCTCCGTGTAACTTGTACCCCTTCTCTCTTCTCTCATTCACAGGCTCTGGGCCAGCACACAGACTAATTACCACAAGACAAATAGAACTTAGGTATCCTCCCTAGCCAGGGATTGGCCAGGTCCATGAGAAGCAGCCCAGGCCAATAATTAATGGAAAGGACACTAGATTTGGACTCAAAGGACCTGGGTTTGAATCCTGAATTTCTGTCATTAAACCAGCTAGATTGGTATTCTGGATCCCTTATCTATGTCACCTTAGGCAAAGCATTTAATCTTTCTAGGTCTGTTTCCCCATTTAAACAACAAAAACAAAAACAAAAAAAAATCTATTCAACCCTCAATGAGTTCCAAGATAATATTAGCTCTAGAATTGGAGTGTCTGGGGCATTTAAAGGAGGACTAGCATGTCTAATGTAAAGGGCTCACTAAGAGCTTTTAAGAGCTTTTCCTCCTGAGGGCAGCTGGGTAGCTCAGTGGATTGAGAGTCAGACCAAGAGATGGGAGGTCCTGGGTTCAAAGGTGGCCTCAGACACTTACTAGCTGGGTGACCCTGGGCAAGTCACTTAGCCCCCCTTGCCTAGCCCTTATTACTCTTCTGCCTTCGAAACAATATACAGTATTGACTCTAAAACGGAAGGTAAGGGTTGTAAAAAAAGAGCTTTTCCTCCCTTTCACCCACCTCTCACCTATGGCTCCAAAAAGGTAAACATCTCAGATGGGCTAAACTAGAGTGAGGGTAACTGGCAGGTCTCCATCCCACTGGTGCATTAGGGGAATATCTATTCCATGCTTGTAAAAACTTCCCCAGGAAGAATAGACAGAAGCAAAAAAATATATATATATATTTTCAACAGCTGCAACTGAAGCAGGTGCTGTGGGGCCATCAAAGAAGCCAAGGGCCATCCTGGGTTTGGAAAACTCTGGTAGAGTGACACTGATGACTTTGTGCAGCTCCACCTCATTTAAATCCAATTCACTAGCCAGTCCAAACATCACCAGCCATATCACTGGTCCCCATTGAAAACGAAGGGTGAACAACTTCCAAAGTGCCTAGCACAGTGCCTGGAACATACTAGGCCCTTAAAAACGCTTGGCTGGTTGATTGATTGAAGTATAAGCTTCATGGTAAATTGGCAACTTACCCAAAGCTTGGATGTCCACTTCCCCTTTTTGTCTCCCCTAACCTATAGCAATCTGGAAGCCATCAGCGTCTATCCCTCACTCTATCGCTAATAGAGCAAGTAATTTTTCCTCTCGCAACCATAGATTTCTCATCTCTAAAATGGATTACAGGATAACTAACGGCCCTTGGAGCCCTAAAAGTCTATGACTCTTGCTTTTCAAGTGCAACCCAACGAATATCTGAACAGAGCCATAACTAGCAAGGGATCAATGAAGCATTAACATGGTGCCACCATTCCCTCTCGCGGGCCTACCTTCTCCTGCCAGTTTCCATGCTGGTCTTCCTGACTTCAGTTTTAGCATGCTATCCACCACCAAATAGCCAAACTAGCTACATCATCAAGGCCAAATCTTGTCCTTTTTTAAAATCTCAGTTTACCAGTTGAATTATGCATTGGGTACAGGAGGTAGGAGAGAGGAGAGGAGGGAACAAACATGAATCATGTAATTGTGGGAAAATATTCTAAATTAATTAATTAAATAAATACTTCTTAAAAATAAAATCTCAGTTTACCAGTTGAATTATGCATTGGGTACAGGAGGCAGGAGAGAGGAGAGGAGGGAACAAACATGAATCATGTAATTGTGGAAAAATATTATAAATTAATGAATTAAATAAATACATTTTTTTAAATAAAATCTCAGTTTATTCCTTGGAAAAAAAAGCAAATTGAATTAGATAACTGCTGAGGCTTCCTCCAGCTCAAACATATTATGAATCTTTGGTGGTACCCATCCTTACCTGCCTAATTACAACCAGCATAACAACATTACATTCAGTATGTTGAACATCCCAGGCAAATAAGGCCATTTTGGGGCCGGGGAATCCTCAGGCTTCATTCAAAGAAAGGAAGTCCTGCAGTGGGTCAACTTTTAAGGATCTTCCATGATAAATAGAGCACTGTAGGGAGATTCAAGGGAAAGAGAAAATGAAGGCTCTACTCTATGTACAGGAAGTTCCTAAATTAATGGGGCATCATGGTATGATGAACCTGTCCTGATGAGTTAGGGAAATACTTGCTGTTTTACTGTATATTCAAAAAACATTTCTAGTAAGTCTCTCCCTTGAGATGGGGAGAAGAGCTATGACTCGTCTGTCTAAGAACAGAGAACAAGGAAAAAGTTCAGATTATTCATTGACCACAGAGTAGGCCTGTTATCTCAGCTGAGCCAGTGAGCTGGTAGCTGGCAAAGTCCCCGACACAGGATTTGTAGGAGATTCATAACAACTTGGAGGTTCCAACCATTTAAACCCCAAAATAAATCTGGTGGAATTCACTGTGGGTCAAAGAGAGGAGTACCAAGCCTCAAAAAGGAGATCCTTGGTGTTCCCTATTATCTATAGCATAAAATACAAACTTTTCAGCCTGGCATTTAAAGCCCTCCACAATCTAGAAACCAATTACCAGGTTTATTTTATGTTATTGCTTTCAGCACATAGTAGGTACTTAATAAACACTTGATATCTTATCTTTACCAATTCTATGTTCCAGACCATTTAGGCTGCTTACTTTCCCCTCACACTCAACATTCTATCTCATTTCTCAATGCCTTTGCAAAGGCCTGGATGCCTTCTGCCTTTTAGAATCCAACTCCTATAGAAAATCTTCTTTGGAGGGCATCTGGGTAGCTCAGTGGATTGAGAGACGGAAGATTCTAGGTTCAAATCTGACCTCAGATACTTCCTAGCTTTGTGACTTTGGGTAAGTCACTTGACCCCCATTACCCAGCCTTTATCACTCTTCTGCCTTGAAACCAATACACAGTATTGATTACAAGATGGAAAGTAAGGGGGGGAGGGTTAAAAAAAAAGAAAGCCTTCTTTTCCTGAACTCTCTAATATCAGCATATTCTGCCTAACCCCAAATTATCTAATATTTAACTCATCTGGGTAAATTCTTCCCCACCTGCCCCCTTAATGAAATAGAAATATCTTAGGATCAAGGACTATGTTATTTTTGTCTCTGTATTCCAAGGGTCTGATACAGTACTTTGCAACCAGCTGGTGCTCAATGAGCAAATTTAATTTTTCTATCTATACTTATATACTTCCTTTTTATCTTCCCTATTAGAATATAAGCTTCTTACAAATAGGTTCACCTATTATATTTTATCCCTATTGCTAGCACATTGACTGGCACATTGTAGGAGCTGGATAAAAAACTTCTTCATTAATTGATTGATGGCATTCGGCAGTGATGGTGAACCTTTTAGAGACCGAGTACCCAAACTACAACTCTGACACCACATGTGAGCCCCGCTACCTTACCCTAGATAGGAGAGGGAGGAAATGCTCTCATTGGACTGCTGGGCAGAAGGGCAGGTGATGGGAGAAATGTCTTCAGGTAAGGGTGAGAGGAGAGGAGCAGCCCCCTCCAGCAAGTGTGCCATAGGTTCACCAACATGAGCATAGGACTTATGAGTCTGAGAACACTGAAAGAAGTAGGGTAGGAAAGTGCCTAGGATGTTGGGAAAAGAAGAAAAAATTTCATCTTAAAATCTTAGCCTGTCCTCACCACCTGCTCATAAATTCACTTCATACAAACCACAGAGAGGTCAAAGGAAGAGAGAGAAGTCCCAGTAAATGGAACCACTAAAATCTCTTGAAATCTGAAGGAGATGACTGTTAAATTATAGCAGGAGACTCAAAATCAAGTGTATTTTGGAGTTACCTCTGCTAATCATTAAATTTTCAGTAGAAGCATTTATATCTCAGAAACCAACAATTGTTCCGAAACAGGGTTTGATTTGTTGTTTTGTTGATTATTTAGATTTAAGAGTTAATATGGCAAATTAAATTTAAAAGTCTGTTTACAGATTTTTTTTTCCTCTGGGGAACCTGATTGTTAAACATGTACCAGCACAGCCTATATTACTCTATAAACATTGCTTGAACTTAGCAGTTCAGTAGAATGCCCCATTATTGCCATATTGGAGGCCTGCAGAGTATAGATTGTTAATAACAATAATAATAATTCATACTTATATAGAATTTTATATGGTGTTTTAAGGTTCACAATGTGTTTTACTTCCTTTATCTCATTTAAGGTTAAATATGCCCCTTCCTGAAGCCCAGTAAAAGACTCTTTTGAGGCCAGATGGGGAATCTGTTTCCTTGCGTAGTAGGAATCCAAGGAATGAGAATGGAGCTTCAATATAAACCCAAGATCAGTTATGTGAATCAAGGGCTAGAGGGCTGGAAGTGGAGGCAAGGAGGACTTAAGTTAAAAATCCTACCATGTCACTTTAAATAAGTCACTTATTTCTTAGACTCAGTTTCCTCATTTTGTAAAATGAGAATAATTATAGCACCAATCTGACAGAATTGTTAAGAATATCAAATGAGGTAATATATGTAAAAGAACTTTGTAAGCTTATTAACTGTTGTTGTTCTTAGTAAAGGCAAGGATGATAAAAATTACTTTGAGCTCCTGGCAGTCTTGAAACCCAGGAAAATAATTAAGATAAGGGAAGGCAGGAAAGAGTGATAGTATTTAAAACTGGAAAGAGGCGTAGAGATCACATAGACTAGAGGGCGGCCCTGTCAAGTTACAGCTGAGTTCAATGAGGCATGGATATGTCAAGTGATTTGCCCATTGACCCCCGATTGTAAGAAGCACAGTCAAGAGTTGAACCTGGGTCCTCTGACTCCGTGGGCATTGCTCTTCATATCACAGTACATTGCCTTTCTCCTACCTGCTATGGCTACAGTTGGAAAACATTCCAGGAGGTCTTGGATTCCTAGTAATCTTGAAAAGTTTAATGAGAGAGAGAGAGAGAGAGAGAGACAGAGAGAGAGACAGAGACAGAGAGACAGAGACAGACAGACAGACAGAGAGACAGAAAGAGAGACAGAGAGAGAGACAGAGAGAGAGAGAGAGAGAGAGAGAGAGAGAGAGAGAGAGAGAGAGAGAGACAGAGACAGAGACACAGAGACAGAGACACAGAGACAGAGACAGAGACAGAGACAGAGACAGAGACAGAGACAGAGACAGAGAGATGGAGGGGAATCAGGCAAGGGAAAGGGAGCAAAAAAATGATTAATTAAGGCTTACTTTCCTAGTTTGTAGGGAGGACCAGAATTAGTTGTTAGGATTTCAGCAAACTTAAAAACTTTCTCCTTTTTGTTATAACCTTCCAATCATGTTTCCTTGTAGTATTTAATAGCAAAATCCTTTAAAAACTTAAAAGAAAGAAAATATTTTATTCTCAGAAAAAAAGAGAAGGGTAAATAAAGCTTGAGATAGTGAGGTGACTGGGCCTAAAGTCAAGAAGATCTAAGTTTAAATCTGGCCTCAGACACTTGCTAACTGTGTGACCCTCAATAAGTCACTTAACCCTATTTGCCTCAGTTTCCTCCTCCGTAAAATGAGCTGGAGAAGAAAATGGTAAACCACTCCAGTATCTTGGCTAAGAAAACCCCAAATGGGGTCATGAAAAACTGAACACGACTGAGATCACTAAACAACAATAACAATATAGAAAGTTTTAGTTCTCCCCTAGGTCAAAGCTAAGTCATGAGGCACTCAGCCCAAGACCAGAAAGGTAGAGTGATAAAATGGGGTGGGGAGGGAGATAGGTCTAGATTCAGAGGATTTGGATTCAAATCCCACCTCTACCCCTTGTATGATATAGAACAATGTTCTTGACTTCTCTTAACCTCAATTTTGTCATTTGTAAAATGAGAAGGTTGAATTAAATGGACTCAGGTTCCTTCCAGTTCTAAATCAATAAACCTCTAAGATAGAAGTTCTTAACCTTTTTTGTGTCTTAAAACCCTTTGGCAGCCTGAGGAAACATATAGATTCTTCTCAGAATCTTTTTAAATACAGTGTATCAAAGAAAATACAAAATTAAAAGGAAAATCAAAGTTAAATAAAAGAGAGGTATTTTTTTCTACCCAAGTCCACAGACAATCTCAAAGTTTAACATAAATATGAGTTATTATTAACATAAAGTTTCAGGGGCTTCTTCCTATTGCCTCGAATAATATGCAAACACCTCCATTTAGTATTCAATGTCCTACACAATTTGGTTCCAAACAAGGGTATACTGGGAAATGTTTACCAATCAGTTATGGGAGGAAAGGGCAGCATGAGGGAGTGTGCACAAAACAACTAAGTTTTGTGCATTATAAACATTTTCTCCATCACTTTATTAAGTCTAGATAATCCAAAAGCAATAAATCAAACCCTGATTTGTAATGTTTGCTGATTCTTGAGGTGTAAATACTCACACCAAAAATTTAACAATCATCTCTGAAGAGCTGGCTCTAGCATTCCTCTACCACCTCCACCTCACTCCAGTTCTGAACCTTTTTAAAAATTGTTTAATATTTTATTTTTCCAATTACATACAAAAATTTTCAGCATACATCTTCTAAAATTATAAGATCCAAACAGTCTCCCTTCCTCCCTTTCCTCTCCCCTCCCTGAGATGGTAAGCAGTCTGATCTGGGTTATATATTACACACTTGCAAAATATATTTTCATATCGGTCGTTGTTGTGAGAGGAAACTCCTTTAAAACCCAAACTCAAAAATAAAAAAAACACACTAAATTGAAAAACCTCACACTTTGATCTGCATTCAACTCCAATAGTTCTTCCTCTGGATGTGAATAACATTCTTTGTCCTAAGTCCCTCAGAATTATCCTGGATCACTGTATTGCTGAGAATAGCTAAGTCTTTCAGAAGCATCTTTAAGTGTAATTTCAAACTACTCTTCACAAATTTTATGCTCCATCCAAACTGGACTATTAGCCATTCCCCAAAATATCTGTTCCCAAACCTACTTCCATGCACTCATAAAAGCTGCCCCACCATGCTTATTACATGCTTTCTCCTCATCCCAGCTTCTCCAAACTCTTGACTTCTTTTAAGATCCAGTCTAGAAAGCCTTTCTCCATTACTACTTCCTCCCCAGGAATTAATGCTCTCTTCCCTCATCAAATTACCTTGTATTCAACTTGGAATCATAAAATCTTAGTTTTAGAACTGGAAAAGTGGGGGATGCCAGGTGGCTCAGCATATTGAGAGTCAGGCCAAGAGATGGAAGGTCCTGGGTTAAAATCTGGTCTCAGACACTTCCTAACTGTGTGACCCTGGGCAAGTCACTTGACCCCCCATTGCCTAGCCCTTACCACTCTTCTGCCTTGGAGCCAATACACAGTATTGATTCTAAGATGGAAGGTGAGGGTTTAAAAAAAAAAAAGAGCTTTCCCCCCTCTCACCCATTTCTCACCTATGGCTCCAAAAAGGTGAACCAACACATAGGATTCTAAGATGGAAGATAAGGGTTTAAAAAAAAAACTGGAAAAGAACCAGAGGTCATCTACACCACTAGTATCAAATTCAAATAAAAACAAGGATCATTAATCCATAACAAGGACCCCTACAGGCTCTATTATTGACTTAGTTTTAAAATATGTTGTCTATATTTTATTGTATTTTTTCAAATTTGTTCAGTGTTTTCCAGTTTAATATGATCCAGATGGTACTCACATTTAATGCTTCTGATCTAGACAATGAAGACTATTAAAGAAAATCGACCAGAGCTAGATGGTACCATAGAACACAGAGCACCAGACCTGGAGGTAGGAAAATCTGGGTTCAAGTCCAGACCTAGACAAGTCATTTAATTTCTCTCTGCCTCAATTTCCTTTAAAAATGGAAATCATCAGAGACACATGAAAACCCAGTAGAATTGTGCATTGGCTTTGCGAGGGGGGTGGGAGGAGGGAAGAGAAAGAACATGAATCATGTAACCATGGGAAATTTTTCTTAATTAATCAATTAAATAAAATTTAAATAAATAAATAATAAAAACAGAGATCATAATATCACATGCTTCCTTAGGTTGTTGTGAGGCTAAAACAGGGTAATATTCATTAAAGCTCTTTGCAAACCTTAAACTACTCTATAAATGTTAGTTGTTATTCATCATTGCCCAAGGTAGGCAAAGCAAAGATATAAACTTGACTTCTATGGCTATAAATCTACCCCCCTTTCTACTACACTCTTTGTTCAGTTGTTTCCAGCTTTCATGACCCCATTTTGGGTTTTCCTGGTAAAGATACTGGAGTGGTGTGCCATTTCTTTCTCCAGCTCATTTTACAGATGAGGAAACTGAGGCCAACAGGATTAAGCAACTGACTCAGTGTCACCCAACCAGTAAGTGTCTGAGACTGGATTTGAACTCACAAAGAGGAATCTTCCTGCCTCTGTGCCTGGCATTCTATCCACTAGCTGCCCATTCTACCACAAATCTATCTCACCTAATGATATTTGTGGACCCACCAGTGGAAGATAAACTCTGAGAGTAGAGATGGTTTGTCCTTGAACAATTCCTTGTTCTAGCAGATACATAAGAAATGTTTACTGCATTTAATATAAGGCAGAGCTGTCTGGCAATGCCACTGATTTTTTTTTTAATTCCTGGAGTTTATGAGCTCTATGAGCTTCCCTATGAGCTCTATGCCTTGAAATATAGCAGTGCTGGAAAGAAGCATGCTTCTTCTAGGGAATGTTGCCGTGAAATAGTATGGAAAGGGCATTCAGGAGTCATAGCACCTACTAGCAATGGGCATCTAGTGTGGCGAGACTTGCAAGCTGTTGGACAAGGGTTGAAGTAGACCAAGCAGAGTGTGACCTGGTTGTCTTGCAGAGCATCCACAAGCAGACGGTGCAGGACCAGAACCTGACACAGAGCAAGTGGGAAAGCAGAACTCCCAGGAGAACGCATGGACACTGCTTTCATTGGAGTTTCCAATTCTACTCCTTCTCCTGGAACTTCTCCTCATTCTGGGAGTTTGTTTATGTGTAAATAGGGACTGATCCCCTGGGAAGAGAGGCATTCTACCTCCACCCTTTCCTCGTGAATTGGCACCCACATGCAAATTTCACATCTGTCTTACAGATACTTTGGAATAAAAGTGTTCAATGTTCAAATGTTTGCTAAATGCCTGTTGCTTGCAGGGTGGTACTAAACACACCTACGTGAGATCAAGGAAGCATCCAAATCCAGGAGTTCCCAAAGATAGCTTCCAGGTTAGAGACAAATATAAGCCATATGAATGAGAGAGAAATTCACCACTAATTAACCCAATCTATCCTCTAAAAGTAAAGGTGCCTTACTATTTCCAGGAGCAAGACAGTTTGGATCTTATAGTTTTGGGGAAAGTATTTTGAAATTGTAATTATGGATAATTGGGAAAAGAAAATATTTATTAAGTAAATAATAATTTTTTAAACTTTGACCTTCCATCTTAGAATCAATACTATGGATTGGTTCCAAGGCAGAAGGGCAGTAAGGGCTAGGCAATGGGGGTTAAGTGACTTGTCCAGGGCCACACAGCTAGGAAGTGTCTGAGATCATATTTGAACCCAGGACCTCCCATCTCTAGGCCTGACTCTCAATCCACTGAGCCACCCAACTGCCCCCAATAATAAAAATTTTAGAAGCAAAAATAAATAAAGATTTAAAAAAAAACTTTTAGAAGTAAAAAAATAAAAATAAATAAATAAAATATTAACGTAGAGGTGCTTAACATATATATTAAAATAGTTTCATAAGAGTTCTAAGTAAAAGATTTAAGAGATTTGCAAATCACCACTCACCCACTTATGCAAGCCAAATATTACGGTCTGCTCATTCTCCCCAGGCTATAGGGATGAAACCAGTGATTTTAGCAGCCTGGAAGAGTTTTTAAATTCCACCTTGTCAAAAACCTGATTGCCAGGGGAAGGTGAGAGAGGGTGAGAAATCTCTGCTTTTGTTTAGACTACTTTCCTTGACATTATAATGGTACAAAGTATTGTGAAGTTCCCTGTGGCGGGAGTCTGAAGACCTGAGTTTGAGATCCAGTCTTATCACTTACTAGATGTGTGACCAAAAGCAATCATCAGAAAGAATTTTATTCGACCCCTGCTCTGTGCCAGACACTATGCTAGGAACTGGTCACTCCATTTCTCTGGACCTCAGTCCCCTCCTCCTTCAAATGAGGAGCCAGGACTAGACAACCTCTGAAGCCCATTCCAACTCTAAAAGCCTATGATTTACAAATGGCGCCCAATGGAAGGGGCATCCTTATGTCCTAAAGGAGTTCATTCTCTCCCTAAAGGTACCTCAGGCTTTCCAAGGAAATATCTGACATCCAGGAGAAGGTGGAAAAGGTGTGGGGAGAGCAAACAATCCCCTGCTCTCATCCCCAGAAGACAAAGCTGCCTATCATTTGCCTTTAATCTGTTTTCCTAATTTTCTTCCTAAGGAAAGTCAGAGCTCCAATCAACCTTCTAATCAATGGCTTGCACAACTCCTGCACAAATGAGCCAGATTTATTAAAGGAGTCATCTCTCTGATGGAAATGGGCACCCTGCTGGGGCTGAGATTGACTGTTCTGAGAATAGACAGACACTAAGAAAATGAAATTAGGCCTTCCAAGGTCTCTGGTGGCTGGAGAGAAGGTTAGAGCACTCCAGTCAATCCTACGTCCTACAGTTTTCCTATTCTAGAGTATCCTAATGGAGTGGGGGCAGGGGGGATCATCCATTCATTACCATTTTCATACCCACCTATGGCAGTACCAGAGGCTCACCTCTGATTCATGCACAGGGTGGTAGTTCACTAGCTGGACAGAGCATTCTTTCTGACCTCTCTATCCCACAAGAGCCTAGTCTTGTTCACCCAAATACAGATCACAGGGCATTGTTAGAAAGAAGTTCTATTCAGAATAGATTGGTCAATGTAATTCTTTATAAGGGCCCTTCCTATAACAGCCCCAAAGACAGACCACATGAGTATTATTATCCCTATTTTATAGATGAGAGAACTGAGGTTTAGAAAATTTAAATGGCCCTACCTATAGTCAGTCAGCTAATAAATGGTGCCACCAAGATTAAAACTTAAGGACTTCACATTCCAGCTATCATATCTCTCTCCTTACATGATGATTTGCAGGCCAAACAAATAGTGTTTAGCATAGACCTGGTACATAGTAAGCAATTAATAATTTTTAATTAATTAATGCATTTATTTATTCAAATACCTATTATCCCAGGTATATTTTTCAGCCCACTTTTACTCTGGATGCATGGATGCATAATTCGCTGGGCAGGAGTGTAAGGCTGGTAACGGTCTATGGTATTAAATGAACACTAAAAACAAGAAGAGTAATGGAAGAGTTTTTACCCAAATGTTGATCTAGGTTTCACAATCCCAGGAATGACAGGGACCACAATGCATCATTCAATGAGTTAGAAAGTCAAAAATGAGAGACAATGTCCAAGAGGAAAACATGGTGAAAACCAGGAATTAACCTGGGTTGGTGTTTTAACTAATCATTTATACTATAGTTACTGAGCTGTGTATATTAAAAAGAGGGAGCTGAATTAAGTGAGATATCTTTATAGTTGAACAAGGAAATTTTGGGGATATGATATTTCTGGAGAGCTTTTCTGGTGTCTGCATTTGTGGTTCCCTGTGTTTTGTGTATAAGGAAAACCAAAGTGTATCAGAGAGTGACTGAGGTCTTTGGCACAGAGAAAGTAGAAGGTATGGGTAATGATGACCCTGCGCCAACAAGTCAAAGACATTTCCATCCTTTTATCCTATCTATCTCAGCCTGTCTCCATTTACTGAGAGTAACTATGTCAGAAGTGGCTAAACTTCAACATGTTTTTCCAATCAAACCATAAGCCTCCCTGACACAAGTGGCTCTGCCCTGCACTTCTCTTATAAAAAAATCATCTAAGATGGCGGCTTAGAGAAAGCTGAAGTTCAGATCTCCGGAAAACCCTTCCCGACCGATCTCAAACTAGAAGCTCCTAAGGCGCCGAAATTCAAAACGATCAACAGCACAGACCCTGGGAACCCTCCTCCTGGACCTGGACCCGGTTCAAAAGGTACGGCTCCCCTTAAAAGCCAGAACCAGAGATCCCTCGGACCTCAGGGGTAGGAGCGCAGAGTCCAAGGCTCCCGGAAGCGGCAGCCGCGCCGGGCTCAGAGAGCAGGGTCTGAGGAACAACAACCCTCAGGGTCTTCTACCCAAGTCCCAGTCCGGGTGAAAGTTACTGCCTGGGGCTTCCGCTGCAGAGAGCCGGTTGGTCGGGGGAAAGTTACTGCCTGGGGCCTCCGCTGCAGAGAGCTGGTCAAAACAACAGCAACCCTCAGGGCGGGCAAGACAGCCTCACGGGCTGGATCCTGCTATCCAAGTCTCAGTGAAAGTCTGTGCTCTCGGAGCTTGGGGAAGCGGCAGCCCATCCCCCCGCAGGCCAACGAAACAGCCTCACGGCCAGCGATTCTGAAGGCAACTTCCGGAAATCGAGCCAGGGGGAGAGTGTGGCCTCGTGGTCCGACCCTTCCATTCCAGTTCCAGTGAGGCATATTCAGTTTAACCCAGGGAAAGCTCATAGAACTATCTGCCCAGGACTAAAGCCCCTGAACACCAGAAAGAGACAAGAAAAACTAATCCTCCACATTCAGAAATGGCAAACTCCACAGAACCACAGAAGCCCCAAAATACCAAGAAAAATAATAAGAAAGGGGCGACTTTGGACACATTCTATGGAGCCAAAATACAAAATACAGAGCAGACAGAAGATAATATAAAAGAAAATGCTCCAAAACCGTCCAAAGGAAATGGAAACTCTCCACAAACCTATGAAGAATTTGAATCAGAAATGACCAAAAAGATGGAAGCCTTCTGGGAGGAAAAGTTGGAAATAATGCAAAAGAAATTCACGCATCTACAAAACCAGTTTGACCAAACTGTAAAAGAAAACCAGGCTTTAAAGGCCAGAATCAGGCAGCTGGAAGACAATGATCGTGTAAAAGAGCAAGAATCAATAAAGCAAAGCCAAAATACCAAGAAATTAGAAGAGAACATAAAATATCTCACCGACAAGGTGATAGATCTGGAAAATAGGGGGAGAAGGGATAATTTAAGAATAATTGGACTCCCAGATAAGCCAGAAATAAACACCAAACTGGACATGGTGATACAAGATATAATCAAAGAAAATTGCCCAGAGATTCTAGAACAAGGGGGCAATACATCCACTGACAGAGCTCACAGAACACCTTCTACACTAAACCCCCAAAAGACAACTCCCAGGAATGTAATTGCCAAATTCCAAAGCTATCAAACAAAAGAAAAAATCCTACAGGAAGCCAGAAAAAGACAATTTAGATATAAAGGAATGCCAATCAGGGTCACCCAAGACCTTGCAAGTTCTACGCTGAATGATCGTAAGGCATGGAACATGATCTTCAGAAAGGCCAGAGAGCTGGGTCTCCAACCAAGAATCAGCTACCCAGCAAAACTGACTATATACTTCCAAGGGAAAGTATGGGCATTCAACAAAATAGAAGACTTCCAACTTTTTGCAAAGAAAAGACCAGAGCTCTGTGGAAAGTTTGATACCGAAAATCAAAGAGCAAGGAATACCTGAAAAGGTAAATATTAAGGAAAGGGGAAAAATGTTATCTTCTTTTACTCAAACTCTCTTCTATAAGGACTACATTTATATCAACCTATGTATACTAATATGTGGGGAAAATGTAATGTATAAATAGGGGGTAAAGAAAGACCAAATAGAATAATCATTCTCACACAAAGATTCACAGGGGAAGGGGAGGGGAAGAAAACTCCTATAAGAAGGAGAGGAAGAGAGGGGGGGGGGTTTACTTAAACCCCAATCTCAGGGAAATCAACTCTGAGAGGGAAAAACATCCAGATCCATTGGGATCTTGAATTCTATCTTACCCAACAAGGGTAAGGAGAAGGGAAAACCAAGGGGGGGAGGGGGAGAGGGAGAACAAAAAGGGAGGGAAAGAGAGGGGGGAAGGGGAGGGAACAAAAAGGGAGGGACTAAAAAGGGAAACATCAAGGGAGGGGACAAGGGGGACTGATTCAAAGTAAATCACTGGACTAAAAGGTAGAGCCGAAGAAGAAAAGGTTAGAATTAGGGAAGGCAATCAAAATGCCAGGGAGTCCACAAATGACAATCATAACTTTGAACGTGAATGGGATGAACTCACCCATAAAACGTAGACGAATAGCAGAATGGATTAGAATCCAAAACCCTACCATATGTTGTCTTCAAGAAACACACATGAGGCGGGTTGACACCCACAAGGTCAGAATTAAAGGATGGAGTAAGACCTTCTGGGCCTCAACTGATAGAAAGAAGGCAGGAGTGGTAATCATGATATCTGATAAAGCCAATGCAAAAATAGACCTGACCAAAAGGGATAGGGAAGGTAATTATATTTTGTTAAAAGGGACTCTAGACAATGAGGAAATATCATTAATCAACATGTATGCACCAAATAATATAGCACCCAAATTTCTAATGGAGAAACTAGGAGAATTGAAGGAAGAAATAGACAATAAAACCATACTAGTGGGAGACTTAAACCAACCATTATCAAATTTAGATAAATCAAATCAAAAAATAAATAAGAAAGAGGTAAAAGAAGTGAATGAAATCTTAGAAAAATTAGAATTAATAGACATATGGAGAAAAATAAATAGGGATAAAAAGGAATACACCTTCTTCTCAGCACCACATGGCACATTCACAAAAATTGACCACACATTAGGTCACAGAAACATAGCACACAAATGCAAAAAAGCAGAAATAATGAATGCAGCCTTCTCAGATCACAAGGCAATAAAAATAATGATTAGTAATGGTACATGGAAAACCAAATCTAAAACCAATTGGAAATTAAACAATATGATACTCCAAAACCGTTTAGCTAAAGAAGAAATCATAGAAACAATTAATAATTTCATCAAGGAAAATGACAATGGCGAAACATCCTTTCAAACCTTTTGGGATGCAGCCAAAGCGGTAATCAGAGGCAAATTCATATCCCTGAAAGCTCATATTAACAAACAAGGGAGAGCAGAGATCAATCAATTGGAAATGCAATTGAAAAAACTCGAAAGCGATCAAATTAAAAACCCCCAGCAGAAAACCAAATTAGAAATCCTAAAAATTAAGGGAGAAATTAATAAAATCGAAAGTGATAGAACTATTGATTTAATAAATAAGACAAGAAGCTGGTACTTTGAAAAAACAAACAAAATAGACAAAGTACTGGTCAATCTAATTAAAAAAAGGAAGGAAGAAAAGCAAATTCACAGCATTAAAGATGAAAAGGGGGACAGCACCTCCAATGAGGAGGAAATTAAGGCAATCATTAGAAATTACTTTGCCCAATTATATGGCAATAAATACACCAATTTAGGAGAAATGGATGAATATATACAAAAATACAAACTGCCTAGACTAACAGAAGAGGAAATAGAATTCTTAAATAATCCCATATCAGAAATTGAAATCCATCAAGCCATCAAAGAACTTCCTAAGAAAAAATCCCCAGGGCCTGATGGATTCACCTGTGAATTCTATCAAACATTCAGAGAACAGTTGACCCCAATACTATACAAACTATTTGACATAATAAGCAAAGAGGGAGTTCTACCAAACTCCTTTTACGACACAAACATGGTACTGATTCCAAAACCAGGCAGGTCAAAAACAGAGAAAGAAAACTATAGACCAATCTCCCTAATGAATATAGATGCAAAAATTTTAAATAGGATACTAGCAAAAAGACTCCAGCAAGTGATCAGAAGGATCATTCACCATGATCAAGTAGGATTCATACCAGGGATGCAGGGCTGGTTCAACATTAGGAAAACCATCCACATAATTGACCACATCAACAAGCAAACTAGCAAGAACCACATGATTATCTCAATAGATGCAGAAAAAGCCTTTGATAAAATACAACACCCATTCCTATTAAAAACACTAGAAAGCATAGGAATAGAAGGGTCATTCCTAAAAATAATAAACAGTATATATCTAAAACCAACAGCTAATATCATCTGCAATGGGGATAAACTAGATGCATTCCCAATAAGATCAGGAGTGAAACAAGGATGCCCATTATCACCTCTACTATTTGACATTGTACTAGAAACACTAGCAGTAGCAATTAGAGAAGATAAAGAAATTGAAGGTATCAGAATAGGCAAGGAGGAGACCAAGTTATCACTCTTTGCGGATGACATGATGGTCTACTTAAAGAATCCTAGAGATTCAACCAAAAAGCTAATTGAAATAATCAACAACTTTAGCAAAGTTGCAGGATACAAAATAAACCCACATAAATCATCAGCTTTTCTATATATCTCCAACACAGCTCAGCAGCAAGAACTAGAAAGAGAAATCCCATTCAAAATCACCTTAGACAAAATAAAATACCTAGGAATCTATCTCCCAAGACAAACACAGGAACTATATGAACACAACTACAAAACACTCGCCACACAACTAAAACTAGACTTGAACAATTGGAAAAACATTAACTGCTCATGGATAGGACGAGCCAATATAATAAAAATGACCATCCTACCCAAACTTATTTATCTATTTAGTGCCATACCCATTGAACTACCAAAATACTTCTTCACTGATTTAGAAAAAACCATAACAAAGTTCATTTGGAAGAACAAAAGATCAAGGATATCCAGGGAATTAATGAAAAAAAACACATATGATGGGGGCCTTGCAGTCCCTGACCTAAAACTATATTACAAAGCAGCAGTCATCAAAACAATTTGGTACTGGCTAAGAAACAGAAAGGAAGATCAGTGGAATAGACTGGGGGAAAACGACCTCAGCAAGACAGTATACGATAAACCCAAAGATCCCAGCTTTTGGGACAAAAATCCACTATTCGATAAAAACTGCTGGGAAAATTGGAAGACAGTGTGGGAGAGACTAGGAATAGATCAACACCTCACACCCTACACCAAGATAAATTCAAAATGGGTGAGTGACTTAAACATAAAGAAGGAAACCATAAGTAAACTGGGTAAACACAGAATAGTATACATGTCAGACCTTTGGGAGGGGAAAGGCTTTAAAACCAAGCAAGATATAGAAAGAATCACAAAATGTAAAATAAATAATTTTGACTACATCAAACTAAAAAGCTTTTGTACAAACAAAACCAATATAACTAAAATCAGAAGGGAAACAACAAATTGGGAAAAAATCTTCATAGAAACCTCTGACAAAGGTTTAATTACTCATATTTATAATGAGCTAAATCAATTGTACAAAAAATCAAGCCATTCTCCAATTGATAAATGGGCAAGGGAAATGGATAGGCAGTTCTCAGATAAAGAAATCAAAACTATTAACAAGCACATGAAGAAGTGTTCTACATCTCTTATAATCAGAGAGATGCAAATCAAAACAACTCTGAGGTATCACCTCACACCTAGCAGATTGGCTAACATAACAGCAAAGGAAAGTAATGAATGCTGGAGGGGATGTGGCAAAGTAGGGACATTAATTCATTGCTGGTGGAGTTGTGAACTGATCCAACCATTCTGGAGGGCAATTTGGAACTATGCCCAAAGGGCGACAAAAGAATATCTACCCTTTGACCCAGCCATAGCACTGCTGGGTCTGTACCCCAAAGAGATAATGGACACAAAGACTTGTACAAAAATATTCATAGCTGCGCTCTTTGTGGTGGCCCAAAACTGGAAAACGAGGGGATGCCCATCAATTGGGGAATGGCTGAACAAACTGTGGTATATGTTGGTGATGGAATACTATTGTGCTCAAAGGAATAATAAAGTGGAGAAGTTCCATGGAGACTGGAACAACCTCCAGGAAGTGATGCAGAGCGAGAGGAGCAGAACCAGGAGAACATTGTACACAGAGACTAATACACTGTGGTATAATCGAACGTAATGGACTTCTCCATTAGGGGCGGTGTAATGTCCCTGAACAACTTTCAGGGATCCAGGAGAAAAAAAACACCATTCATAAGCAAAGGATAAACTATGGGAGTGGAAACACCGAGAAAAAGCAACTGCCTGAATACAGAGGTTGAGGGGACCTGACAGAGGATAGACTTTAAATGAACACTCTAATGCAAATACTATCAACAAAGCAATGGGTTCAAATCAAGAAAACATCTAATGCCCAGTGGACTTACGCGTCGGCTATGGGGGGTGGGGGGGAGGAAAAGAAAATGATCTATGTCTTTAACGAATAATGCTTGGAAATGATCAAATAAAATATATTTAAAAAAAAAAAATCATCTAACATAATTCCAGACATATAATGTATGATCGATAAAGGTTTGATTAGTTGCTTCCCAACAAATTGATTCAATTTCCCAATGATTTTTTAAACTAAAGTTACTTAGAAAAGCAGTTTAACTGATGCCTTTTGCTTGGCACTGTACAGTCACTTGACCAATTTCTACTTGGAAAGATAATGTTGTGTTTATTATTTTATGTTGTCTGGCCAGGTCACATAGCCACCACTCAGTCTAACTGAGTTCAAATTCTGTGCCTGTCATTTATGATCTCTATAACCTGGAGTAAATCATTTAACCTCTGGGATTCATTTTCCCTCACTGTAAAATAATCCAATTGAAACTAAATTAGTGGTGTCAAAATCAAATAGAAACTAATCCCTGCAGACCACATACTGACTTAGAAAGTCATAAATTAGCATTCTCTATGTTGAATTGCATTTTTATTTATTTTATTAAATCTTTTTCAATTGTAGTTTAATCTGGCTCTACATATTTAACATCTCTGGACTAGATAACCTATAAGGTTGTTTCCATGTCTCCATCTAGATCTTGTCCTTGTGTTTCTCCAAGCTTTTGTTTCCTGATCTGTTAGAACTAAAGAAGATCAAAAAAAAAATCTCTCTCCATTACTCTTCTAGCTCTAATAGTCTATAAACAGCTTTTGACTACTCTCCATAGCCCCATCCTCCTTGGCTCTCCCCTTCTCTTCTTCTTTTCTCTTAGTTTCCTCATTTGTCAAATTAAAAGGTTGACCTAGATGACCTTTATGATTTCTTCTAGCTCCAAGTCTATGATTTCTTCAACTTCCTATCACTTTACAGAGATTATGCCACTTGATGGGGATTCCAAAAGAACTAAAGCCTTAAAGAAATCCATTAATGAAACAGGGACAAATCAGATGGAGGCCTTCGGCTACGCTCACATCTTTTCCCTTTGTGTTTGGTCCTCATGAGTCTCTGAGGTGTATGGGGAAGGAAGGAGGAAGGAAAGGGCAAAGTGTGGCAATCTGATTGTGATTGCAGCAGGCAGCGCTCATCAGAGAGGCTAAGGGTTGCTCAGCTTCCCAAGGTAGGGAACAGGAGGAGGAGTTGTTTGAAATAAATGGAGGTGGCTCTGAAAATATTTTGCAGATAGGTGAGAATTTGAATGGATGTGTCAATTGCGCCTCTCTCCAACATCTGCTTTCCAACATTACCAGCTAATTTCCAACCGGCTGCCATTCCCCGTTTGTGTCTGTGTATTATAATACTAAAATTTTACTCAGAATATAAACATGCCACCCCCAAAGTCCTAAGGTAACTGGAAGAGCTGTAAAAACATTTATGATGAGCTTGAATTTTTAGCTGTCTTCTCTTTTCATTTCAAAACACTCTTGGAAAAACACACACAAAGAGCTTTCTTCATAAACTTGTGAGACGGAGACAAGAGGTTGGAGTGGAAGAAAGTATGCACTTGCTTTAAGTGCTCATTTTTTAAAAGGCCTTTTGCTTGGCACTGTACAGTCACTTAACCTTTTTCTGTTTGGAAAGAGAATCATGGATTTATGATTTTCTGTTGCCTGGCCAGGTCACGGAGCCACCATCTCCACACACCCCTACCCCCCTACCGCATAGCAACAGCATCTGTCTATGCCTTTGGGCAAACCTAGGAAGAGCCAAAGGCCAACCCAACCCAGTGGGGTTCCACATGTTTTGACCTTCAGTCCTTCAAGCCACTTGGTTTCAAGGTAAGTCATGCCTTGGAAGCAATTAAATATACATATCAGGGTGAGTGGCGTGTTCTTACAAAGATACACAAGGAGAGTACCGAGGAGGAGAAAACATTTCTGGATGAATTATTGAACAAGATTCCCCACAAACACACACACGTAATTGTATGATGGGTCTGGCACACTGAGGAAGAAGGAGATTGCATCTTGTGCAGTCCTTACAGGGTTAAGAAAGATAACCTCTTTGCTTAAAAACCTATTCATTTAGTGGATGGGAAATGTATTTATGTCTTCATGTGTTCCCTTTTGTTTGGCTTGCCAAGAATGCCTGAATCAGCAGGTTCATGAGGAAGCTAAGACATCTGACAGGCTTAGAGAAATGATGTGTGCTGGGCTCAAAATTAATTGAAAATAAATGTTTTTCACTTATATAGCAGTTTTTATCCCAGTCTTTTAACAGGTTGTGGATATTAATTAAACATTGCCATGCATCAGCCATTACTTCAATTTTTATTAACTTCTGTGAAGGAGACTAACACTAATAGTTGTCTCTGATACAGCTCTTTAGGGTTAGTAGTGAATATAAAGTATAGTATCTCAACTGATTTTCATAACAATCCTCTAAGATGAGTATTCCAGGAATGATTATCTTCATTTTACAGATGAGGAAACTGAGGCCTTAAGAGGTCAAATGAGTTTCCCATGGATATATAACTAATTTCAAAGGTATAATTTGAACCCAGGTCTCTCCTAATTTCATGTCCTATAGTTATGTCTCAGTAGGGAAACAAAGGAAGGGTAGACCCATGGCCACCAAGAGGCATTGGCACTTGCACTGAGCACTAGATCAGCATCATTAACCCTTTTTAGGTAGACTCCATTTGATCAATTAGAGCCACAGCCCAGATTCTATTCTACATGATTCACTTTAATTATTGTTTAATGGACTTCCCAGAGAATTGGAGAGACCAGAGACGCAGACTGGGTCAGCTTCTTGCTAGAACTCATGGAATAACCTAGTATCACCCCTTCCCAGCCTCTCTCAGTTCTGGGAGCCACATAGAGGATAGCCAGCCCCCCGCCCATTTCCAACAAGACTCTAGACACCATTGATCTTTGCAATGAGTTTTAGAGGCAGTAGGAAGAAGTTATTGAACTATAAAATTTCCATCTGAACTTCCATTCTACCAAGACCTAGCACAGTGCTGAGTGATGAATGATGAGTGGATGGTTGATATTAGAACACAAGATGCTAGACCTATTCTTTGTGATCCCCAGCATCACTGCATCCACCTTAATGTCTTCCCATTTTCTTCACAGACAATGGAACTATCCTGACTACCTTGCTTCCTACCACCCTTTCAGACCAGCCTCAGAACCAGAAGAAAGTATGCAAGCAACATCAGGATAGACAGGAAATTCCATACAACAGAAGCTCCTTAAAACTTATAACATCTCTTTACCCAAAACATGACTGTTAATTATGAGAACATGTGTGAAAATATAAAGGTGGAGTGTTAAGTGTGTCAAAAATATATCAACAAGAAAGGATTTACCTTTTACATGCAGATGTGTATTATCTTGGATGGGGAAGGAAGTCACCTCCACTGGGCCAATTGGATGAATGCCATTTGGGATGGAGATGTCTCTACAGTACTGAGGCACCAAGGCAACTGGAATATCAAGGTTGGAAAAAGACACAAGGAAATCCTAGTAGACTAAAAGTATAGAATCTAAGTATCATCTCTAAGAAGCCTGGGTCAAATCTCAGAACTATTACTTAGAGATGACAAGACATCCATAAAGAAGCCAAAGGGATACAACATGAATTGGTGATGGAAATGGTCAAGAAAACAATGAAATGTCTACAAGAGGTGTTCCCCAGGACCCAACAAGGAAAGGGCCATGCCCCTCAAGAGATCAAAACTAAAAGCAGTGGTTTGAGTAGCCATAGAGGGTGGATGTGCAGTCAATTTTTTTATGTTTATTGTTGGCATGCCCTATCCTTAGCCTTTCTAGGTACCATTTAAATTTAGGAAAGAAGAGTTGGTTTGGCCTAACCAACTTCTCCCCATTACACATGTAATAAGGGGGTTGGACTAGTGGCCATCTAGAATTTCCCTGAAGTTTTCAATCTCTGAAGTCAGGGACTCTTATTGTCTCGATTTGTATCCTCAGTTCTTAGCACGGTGCCTAGCACATAGTAGGAACTTAATAAATGCTTGTAAACTGATTTAATTTATGAACTAAAGTCAAGACTATACCTATGAGATGAAAAAGTGTCATTGTAGAAAAAAATATGAATACAGATTTGAGTCTGGGATCAGCTTTATGACCTTAGGCATGTCATTTCTCTCTTACCCTTAGTTTTCTTATCTACAAGATGAAGAAGATAGAGTACAATGTTCTTTTAAGGCCTCCTCAAGTTCAAAACTTCTGTTTTTGTTCTTTGTATTCAAAGAGGACCAACAGTATCATGGGGGTGATGTCTTGACTTGGGCATAAATTGGATTTAAGTGAGGCCAAGTTACTTGCACAAAGTCATCAGCCTCACTTTGTCTTCCAGAGTTATTGAAGTCCAGTGGCAAGACAAAGTCAGGAGGTCTGGCAATGGCCCAAGATGGGATGGATGACCCTGACATCTTTTGATAACTGACCTAGCTCTAAGTACTCCACAGTGCCTACTTCAGCCATCTTCATGATCATTGCAACAAATTGTTCTCATCCTCCCATTCCACCAGGGGAAGTCTTCACATGTTTGCAGTAGACAACCCTACCTCAAAGATGAATTTGGAGGCTGTTGTTTACCCTCAGCCTGGTTTAGCCCATATGCCAAGATTGTTTAAACAGGGTATGGCCACTACATGTTATAATTTCTTGGAACTATAAGTGAGAGTTGGGTTAAAGGTGGACACCTAAGGGAATTGTAGTTGATCTTGGAAAGAGAAGTTTCAGTCAAGGAAATGGTAAAGCCAAGCTGCAGTAAGCTTAGGTCAATAAGTGAAGCTAACAAGTGAGCCCTCCATGGGCATGTGCCCCAAGAATGCCCTGATTATATAGGAAAATTGATGAGCGTTTACCCCCACAATATATACTGAACTATGAGAAGTCACAACCTGATAAGCAAAGGAGAATGGGTAAAACTCCAAAATTTTGATGGAAAAAAATCTTCTACCTCTCCCTTTTGTTTATCCTTGAGCAAAAATGTAGTAACAGTGATGAGTGACCTAAAGGTCAAATATCATAGAGGCAAGAAACTAAGGGGCTATCTCCCCTTTCCTCAAAGACTCCCCTAACTGCCCCCTGCTTAGATAGTATCCACCTTGAGAAGCCCAAACAAGCATGAATGATTCTCCTGGAGAGAACAAGACTTTAACAGACTGCAGCATTTCCTGACCAAGGCGATCAGGGAAGGATTTAAATTGAGGTTTCAGGACTGCAAAGAGAAAGCATTAATCACACTCATCACTGGAGCCAGCAACGAATTCATTTCTCCAGTGAAGAGGCTTATCAGACAGAAATTGTAGTCCTGGGGTTTAGCACAGGTAGATGCCCAGGTGGAAGGACCAGAAGACCTTAGGAGATGCTCGAGGAAATGATCTATTTTCCAGACAACATGGCAGATGAAATGTATGTTTTCCTTCTCATGACTTACATAAACGCCTTGTCCAAAGTTTATGAGTTTCAGAGTATCTATGGTCTCTCCCCAAGTAAAGGAAGTCTTCTCTAAAACATCTTTTCCATTAGGATCTCTCCCTCTCTGTCTGTCTGTCTCTGTCTTCTCTCTTTCTTGGGTTTTCTTGGCAAAGATGCTACAGTGGTTTGCCATTTCTTTCTCCAGCTCATTTTTACAGTTGAGAAACTAAGGCAAACAAGGTCAAGTGACCTACCTAGGGTCAACACAGTCACTAAGTACCTCAGACAGGATTTGAACTTATGAAGATGAGTCTTCCTGATTCCAAAGCCAGTGCTCTATCCACTGTGCTACCTAGCTGACCCCGTTTCCTCCAAAGTCCTTTTGTGGCCACTTTATTAGTTGTCCCATACAACATAATTTTGAGATAGGTAGGGACCAGGCCACCACTGATGATCAAGAATGGAGGGTCGGGGGCATGAGGACCCCAATCCATTCTAGAATCAGGCACTGCCACCACCTGAACATATAAGCATCAGGCTGGACCTAGAGCCTCCCATCCTCCTCTTGTCTCAGCCTCATAGAAAGATGTTTGTGTCAGAGTAGCAATCAGAGAAAGAATCTCTCTCTCTCTCCCTCTCTCTCTCTCTCTCTCTCTCTCTCTCTCTCTCTCTCTCTCTCTCTCTCTCTCTCTCTTTCTCTCTGTCTGTCTCTCTGTCTCTCTGTGTCTCTCTGTCTCTCTCTCTCCCTCTCTGTCTCTCCCTCCCTCCTTCTCTCTCTCTCTGTCTCTCCCTCCCTCCTTCTCTCTCTCTCTCTTTCTCTCTGTCTGTCTCTCTGTCTCTCTGTGTCTCTCTGTCTCTCTCTCTCCCTCTCTGTCTCTCCCTCCCTCCTTCTCTCTCTCTCTGTCTCTCCCTCCCTCCTTCTCTCTCTCTCTCTTTCTCTCTGTCTCTCTCTGTCCCTCTCTCTCCCTCCCTCCCTCACTCTCTCTCTCTCTCCCTCCCTCACTCTCTCTCTCTTTCTGTCTCTCTCTCTCTCTCTCTCTCTCTGTCACACAGATAATAAATTGAGATAGGATCTGAATCAAAATTATTTGACCTCAAATATGTATATATATGCATATATGTATGTAATGTGGGCCCATGAAAAAATCATTGCAGAGTCCTTGAGATCAACAATGATATATGTAAGGGGCAGCTTGGTGGCTCAGTGAATAAAAAGCCAAGCCTAGAGACAAGGGATCCTGGATTCAAATCTAACCCCAGACACTTCCTTGCTATGTCATCCTAAACAAATCATTTAACCCCTACTGGCTAGCCCTTACTGCTCTTTTGACTTAGAACCTATTAATACATAGTATTGCTTCTAGGACAGAAAGTAAAGGATTTTTTAAAATAAATTTACATTTTTTAAAAACAATGATAAATGTGATTAAAGTGATAGGCACAGACCCTCAGGACAGACAATCTTGGTAGCAACTTAAAATTGAACTCATTGGCCGGGAATGAGTTTTGAGTGACGTCTCACTGGGTCAGCACACCTAGAGGTGGTGACGTGGGATGGGGAGAGTGGAGGAGGAGGGCCTGTGGCTGCACATCCCTGCAAGTCTGTAGATTCGAGGAGGCAGTTCACTCCTCAGCTGTGTTGACTTAGTTTTACAGGAAAAAAAAAAATCACTGGCCCTTGGACATTTGAGTTTGGATTCAATTTGCAACCCAGTAGGGGTACCGGCTACAGGGTTCCTCAACCCTTGCCCCCAATCCCACCCCATTCCCCAGCACATTAGCATCCTCCCCCTGCCTGGATTCTAGATTCCTCAAGCTGAATCTTGAGAGCATCAGCAGTGAGAGGTCAGGTCAGGGGATTAGAGGAAATCTTTGGAAATGCAGCTCCACCAGTGTTCTGGTTAATGCCAATTAAAGACAGAGATGGAAATGGGGAGATTTGGATTCCTTTTTTTTTAACATAGCAATAAACGCAAGCCCAGGACCTCTGTGGTCTGAATTGGCTAATGAGGAAGAAAGAAATGGAAACTGAAGTCAGAAGGAAAAATTAAATTCCAAAGGAAGCCCTGTAAGACAGGATTTTGCATGGCTTTTAAAAAATAATAAATAACAGCTAATATTTCTGTGATCTTTAAAAATGTATAGGACATTCTGATCTTAACAATGAAATACTCTTATTATTATACCCATTTTACAGATGAGGAAACTGAAGCTAAGAGAGTTAAGTCAATTCATCAGCCAAATGGAAGCAACCTGGCTCAGTAGATAGGGCACTGGGCCTGGAATTGGGAAGACGAGTTCAAATCCAGTCTTAGACATTTATCAGCTGTGTGACCCTGGACAAGTCACTTAATCCTGTGTGCTTCAGTTTCCTCAACTTTAAATGAGAAGGAAATGGCAAACCACTTCACTACCTTTCTCATGAAATCCCCAAATAGGGTCACAGAGAGTAGAACATGCCTGAAAAATGACTGAACATGATAACATATGTACAACCCAGATCAAATTGTTTGTCAACTCCAGGAGGGGGAAGGGAAGGTGGAGAGGAAGACAAGTTCAATCATATTACTTCAGAAAATTTATATGGAAATTTGTTAATACATTGTAATTAGTAAAAAAAATAATTTTTTAAAAAGGAAAGTAAAATGACTGAATAGCAAGAATAGAATCTACTTCCCAGGGTTGTTATGTGGATCAGATGAGACAGTATTTATAAAGTGCTTGGCATGGTGACTGGCACATAGTAGGTGCTTTTTAAAAGGTTGTTCCTTTCCCCTTTCCTATTAAGTGCTTCCTATGCATCAGTCAACTGACTTTTCTAAACTATGTGCCTTCCCTCAGAACCTGTGGGCAGCACTTGGTCTGCCCACCCTTTCCATGTGATCAACCTATGCCTTTTCCTACATTTCCATGTTGACATCTTTTACTCCTATTCTTCTTAGAAGCCTCTTCTTCCTTGTATATTGCAGCCTACTCACATGCACCATTTGCCTCTCCATTGGTCTCTGATGCTCACCTTCAGGTCTGAGAGTCTTGGGTCCCATGTCTTATAACCAGACAATGACACTGGGGAAAATATTGACCTTCAAAAACATGAACCTTAGTTGCTTGGTAAAGTATGGTGTCACTGAAGGTGCTTTGTGGGTCCCTAAAGGCATGCTGGAGGGAATTATGCTCTCTTGGTTCAAGAAAGGGTTTTGGAGGGGCAGCTAGGTAGCACAATGCTAGAACTCCAGGCCTGGAATTGGGAGGAGCTGGATTCAAACATGGCCTCAGACACTTCCTAGCTCTATGAACCTAGGCAAGTCACTTAACCCCATTTGCCTATCCCTTGCCATTCTTCTAGGTAAGAATTGATACTAGGAGAAAAGATAACAGAGGAAAGGGAAGGGAAGGGAAGGGAAGGGAAGGGAAGGGAAGGGAAGGGAAGGGAAGGGAAGGGAAGGGAAGGGAAGGGAAGGGAAGGGAAGGGAAGGGAAGGGAAGGGAAGGGAAGGGAAGGGAAGGGAAGGGAAGGGAAGGGAAGGGAAGGGAAGGGAAGGGAAGGGAAGGGAGAAAGGATTTGGGAGTAGGAAGCAGTAGACTTGTATTCTGGTCCTCTATTTCTTGCCAGTGGTATAATTTGAACAAGTCACATAATTTCTCTAAATTTCTCTGGCCTGATATTTAAGTTAGAAGTAATAAAATTGTGCCTTCCTAAAGGAAAGCGGATAGATCTTCCTTTAAGACAACTCTGAGATCCATGATTCTATAGAATTCATTCTCTAGCTATATCTTTTATCCTGATTAGAATTCTCTCCTTCCTCATTTCTGCTTCCTAACTTCCATGACTTCCTTTAAGTCCTAGATAAAAAACTTACCTTCTCCAAGAAACTTTTCCTAATACACCTTAATACTAATAATGCCTTCCTTCTGTAAATTATTTCCAATTCATCCTTTATATATCTTGTTTGTCTATAGTTTTAAATATACTTTCTCCCTCACTGTGGATAAAGCTTGGGGCCTGGAATCATGAAGATCTAACTTTAAACCTAAGACTGGTAGATGACAGAGTAGATGGAGCTCTAGGTCTAGAGTTATGAATAAAAATCCAGCCTCAGACACTAACTAAGCTGTGTGATCCTGGGCAAGTCACTTAACCTTGTTTACCTCCATTTCCTCATCTGTAAAATCAGTTGGAGAAGAAAATGGCAAACCACTCCAGTGTCTTTGCCAAGAAAACCCCAAATGGGATCATGAAGAATTAAACACCAGTAATCAAGAAAACAAAGTTCAAATCTCAGATATGTATGTCTGTATGACTCCAAGCAAATCACTTAATCTCTGCCTCAGTTTTCTCACCTATAAAATGGGATAACAATGATATCTACTCTTAAGGTTTTTAAGAAGACCAAGTGAGACAATATTTATAAAGTTAGCAGTGTCTGGCACATAGTAGGTGGTTAATAAATGCTAGTTGACTGGCTAACTAATTACTACCTAGATAGCAAGGAGAATCCAACAAAAGTGCCCTTTGGTTAACCAAAACCTTCCATGGGTCGTCCTGCCAAGTCTCCTGCCTCCACAAGATCTTTGTCTAAACCACCTGAGAGGTATACGGTTGGGGATGAGGTGATCTGTGCTATTCTATGTAGGGCATGATCCCTCTCGGGGTATGTGGGTTGCCTGGTCTCCTTGGCTACCATTGCTTGTTGGCTAAGGCATGACCCAGAGGTCTGCTCTGAGCAAGAAATCACGTGGAGTCTGCAACAGCCCTAAATGAGGCCAACCTCAAGAAACCAGGAGGTTGATTCAATGATCACATGTGCAGGCTGTTTTAAAACATCAGAAACTAACTAAAGAACCACCAGGCATGTAACGCCCCCACAAACACCCTGCCTGATCAATGTTCCAGGGATTCTGGCAAGAGAATTATCTCTTCCCAAACTTGTTTTACTCAGAAAGACCAAAGATTCATTAATTAATCATTAGGCTCATTAAAAAAGAAGAGACACAATTTCACAAAACACTGGGGACCAGCCATACTTGCAGCCAAGAATTAAGCCCATCTGGGGAGGCTAGAAGGGAACAGTCACTTCATGACCTGTCTCAGAGAAATACAATGTGCCCAGAAGCTGTCCCTTAATTCCATTTCAAAATGAGTCTCCAAACTGTTCATAAGAAGTTGCACGTTACTAAAAACATCATCCAATGTTGTAAAAATTCCTCCGAAGGAATCATCTGAATGCTCAAGTAGAGAGGAAGGTGACCAGAAAGATGGAGGGACTAGAATCTAGGTCAGAAAAAGAGTCAAGTAGAGGAACTGGGAGCATTTAGCCCGGAGAAGAGAAGGCTTATGGGCAACATGCTAAAAGTCTTCAGGTTTTTCAAGGGCTATTAAGTAGAAGAGGAATTAGATCTGTTTTACTTTGTCTCAGGGGGTAAAGCTGAGTGGTAGGTGGAAATCACAGGAAGAATCTGCTGGGTATAAACCAAAAACTTCTTAACAATTAGACTGGCCAGAAAGTAAAAAGAGAGAGAGATATATTTTGGGGGGCAACGAGGTGGTTCAGTGAATTAAGACCTAAGCCTAGAGATGTGAATTCAAATCTTGCCTCAGTCACTTCCTAGCTGTGTGACCCTGGGAAAGTCATTTAACCTCCTTACTGCTCTACTGCCATGGAAATGATACACAGTATCGGTACTAAGACAGAAGGTAAAGATTTTTTTTAAAAAGAAGGATGTACATTTTTGGACATGGTAACTCTGTGTACTAGTTTTCCTTAATTGTGTTTATTATAAGAATTTTTCTGTCTCTCAGTTTATTAAGGACAGTATGTTAAGGGAAGATAAAGATGGGTAGTTATGATGAATTTTTTTTTAAATAGAAGGCTATTCAAACATTTTTGCAGATATATAGAAGATACAGAAAGAACTGAGAAAGAAGCACAGTCAGGACAGATTTTAAAGTTATCACAGAAAAGTTATCACATATTTATAGAAAATAAAATTATATGAAATTTAGTTTCATAGAGAACTTTTTTATGTGTTCTGTTATGCATATTTAAATAGCTTTTTTTTGGTATTCAGAATAAAAGTTCAGAATTAAGAGGAATTCACAAAAAGTAGGAAGATTTATCTGCCTCAGTAGGCAGTAGCTTCTCTTTCACTGAGTATATTCAAGTGGAAGAAGAATGTCCACTATCACTTACCTGGGATAATGTAGACCTGGGATTCTTAACTGTTATGTCATTGGAGAAGCCAACGAACCTTTCATCAGAATAGTATTTTTAATAACTTAAGGAAAGATGCCAATGAAAATAAAAATGTATTTTCCCATCCAAGTCCACAGACCTACTAAAATCTGTCTATAGACATCTTTGAGTTCTATGGACCCTGGGTTTAGAATGCCTCTTATCGAGGAATTTGGGGTCAGGTATGCATTGGATTCTTGATGCTAAAGTCCTTTCCAGCTTAGTCGGTGAATTTGTTTATCCTAGCAGGTCAAACAACAAAAGGAAGAAAGCACCTGGACAACATCAAACAATAAGGCAGAGGAAAAGCAGAGACTTGGGAGTCAAGAATCCCAGGCACTCATTGGGGTCTGCTGTCTGTCCTTGGAAACCATGCAAAATAAGTTGTTCCCCCACAAAACAATTTGTATAACCCTAGAGGAGAGATGGAGGCTAGGTCAGTAGCAAGAATAGTAGATAATGTCAGGGTTGTCTGCTATTCACCATTGAGAGTTTATTATTCATCCTGAGTAGCACTCGGGTCTCAAACCAACATTATCCTTATTCTCTCCCCAGACCACAAGCCTTCTTATCTCTTTTATTCTTCCAGTATCATTGCCATTTATGTTGTCTATGGTCCATGCATAGGAGACTACTTACTGTTCTTCTCCTATCTCCCATCTTTGGACCTTTGCACTAGCAGTCTCCCATCCCAAGAATGCTCTCTCTCCTCACCTTCTCCTCTTAGAGACCCTGGCTTCCTTTAAGACTCATTCAAATCCCACCTTCCACAGGAGATCTTTTCTGCCTCATCTCCCCCAACTGCTAGAACCTTCTCGTGTAAGGTTACATCTCCTATGCTCCATTATGTTACTTACATGTAGCTATTTGTGTACACATTGTGTTCTCCATTAGAATATAAACTCCCTGAGGACAGGGACTTTTTTTGCTTTTCTTTACATCCACAGAACTGAGCATAATGCTTTGCACATAGTAGGTCTTCAATATATGCTTATGGATTGAAAATTTTTAGATCAATCCAGTCTCCCATGTTCCAAACAAAGTCATTGACTTTAGTTCTTGCATCAACCTGGCCCCTCAGTTACTAAGTTCAACTTCTCTGGTATCTCTCACATCTGTCCTCTCCTCTCTATTCTCAATGCTACCACCCTCATTACTGCTTGCTCAAACTATTGCAATAGTTTTTTGTTTGTTTGTTTGTATGTTTTTTTTTAAACCCTTACTTTCTATCTGGGAACTAATGCTAAGTATCAGCTCCAAGGCAGAAGAGTGATAAAGGCTAGGCAGTGGCGGTTAAGTGACTTTCCCAGGGTCACCCAGGTAGGCAATGTCTAAGGCCAGATTTGAACTCAGGATCTCCCATCTCCAGGTCTGATTCTCTATCCACTGAGCCACCTAAGTGCCCCCTTACAATAGACTTTTACTTCATTTCTTTTCCCTTCCAATGCATCTTTTAAACTAGAAATATCAATATGCTGCCTAGTGGGACCCAAGCCAGATTAAAATATAATTGGGAAATATTTCACAAAATAAATAAAACTTCAATAAAATATAGATACCATTACACTTTAAAACTACTTCCATCATTATGAGGCATAAGGGATCCTCACGTATGTATGTATTAGTGGTCCCATTTCTATCTGAGTTTGACACTGTTGCTTTAAGCCACCAATTAATCAATGCCATTCCTCCCCAAATTGTGAAGGACCTTGAAAGCTAGGAAATGTTGTTCAAACTTTACTTTGAAGTTACCTTTCCATGCTTATCTCACATTACTCTTCTCTATCCGACTCTACACATGAGACGAACTCAACTACTCTCTGTCTGCTGAATGAGTGCTCTACTTTCCCCTATCCATGCTTTTTCTCATACTCATCCTTAGGCATAGACTATCTTCTCATCTTCTTTGATTGTTGAATGTCTGTCTATCCTCTAAAATTCAAATCTATGCCATCTCCTCCATAAAAATATTTCTGACCCTCCCCATTGTTTTTTTTAAATATTTCCCCAGGGACCTCATTTAATGTTTTTTTGCATCAAATATTTTGTTGTATATTACAATTATTTGTTCATGTATCTGATCCCCTTACTAGACCTCAAACTCCATGACGGCAGATTCTGACTTACCTAAACTTTGTATTTACTCCATTGCTGACTCGACTATTTTTCTGAATTAAATTAATTTGAGCCAAAATTATTGTGATGTGGATGACTCTCTAGACTAGGAATCAAGTTCTAGTCTAGGTTAGTTCTAGTCCTAACAAGCCATTCAATTTTGAACAAGCAGTATAATCACTCAGCCTCAGTTTCCTTATCAGTACGTTGAGAGTTCTGGAGGGAACTGATCTATAGACTCCTTTCCAGACTTAAAATTCTGTGATTCCCTAGTTAGTGGTCATTTGCAAGGCAGTTTTATTAAACTAATAGGGAAAGCCAGTGATCAGAAACAACTGTCTGTAATGGATGTGCTAGTCAGGGGGATAGATAGTCTGAAAAAACTTGTATAAGAGATGCTATTGGTTGGGGCAGCTAGATTAGAGTGAAAAGAGAGCCAGACCTGGAGACAGGAAGTCCTTGGTTCAAATCTGGCCTCAGACACTTCCCAGCTGTGTGACCCTGGGAAAGTCACTTAACCCAATTGCCTAACTCTTACCTCTCTTCTGCCATGGAACCAATACTCACCACTGATTCTAAGACAGAAGGTAAGGGTTCAAAAAGAGAGGGGGGGGGATGTTGGTGGTGGTGCTAACTTGTTAAGAGTTTTGGATGAGGAGAAAAATAATGTCAATCAAGTGAGAGCAATTTGCTTGCCCCCGTCTCTTGGGCTGTTTGCTCTTGAAAGGGCTCTGATATCCTCACAGCAAATATCACTTTTCTATGTGAAGAAACCAGTAGCTGCCCGCCAAAGCTTTATTCCAGGACTAAATGGACAGAGATGTGAAACTGAAACTGATGTGAAGCAAGGGAATGTAGACCTCATACCAAGTGCCTGATGGCACCCTGCTTGCTCAAGCTGTGCTCCCCTTGATTCAGACATCCAGGGTGCTATGAGTTTTCTGCATTGTATCAATGGAAAGTCTCACAGCCAGCATTGTGAACACTGATCTACCACAGAGGCATTAGTCATGAGTGAAAAGCCCTGGGCACACACCCTTGCCAGCTCCCCACTGGGAATGACTAGGAATACTACATTTCTGGGCTAGCGGCCCATCTGCCTCTGGGAGGGGTTGATCTTGGAACTGAAGGAGAATGGAGCAGCTAGGGAGAGCACATGAGCTGCACATGACACTGATGTCAACTTGCTTGGAGATATTTCTTTTGTTCATCCTTCATTTTGGAGAGGACCGATGTCACCATGGACTAATGTCTTGACTCAAGCATTTCAATGAGGCAGAGTTGCACAAAATCACCAGCCTTACTCTCTATCCCAGAGTCATCCAAGTCCAGAGGCAAGACAAAAGTCAGGATGACAGCGATGACCCAGGATGTAGTGGATGATCTTGGCATCTTCAACGTCTGACCAAGTTCTGAGTTTCCCACAGTTCCTGCTACAGGTGCCTTCATGGCCATGGAACAAATTGCTCTCACCCACCTCTCCAATTAGGAAGCCTTCAGATGCTTAAGGTAAATAATCCCCCTAACTCACCAATGCCCATCAGTTAGCCTCAACCCACTTTAGATCTCCTACTGACACAGTTTTCCTAGGGTGTAACTGATGCTCCTTGGAGCCACAGGTTGGGTGGGCAGTGGACACCAAAGGTGGATGAGTACCCTGAAAAGATCCTGGCAAGCTCTCATGCCCAAGGTGCTGGTCCTTCCTGAACACCTCATACTCCCCACTAAAAACTATATATAACAACGACCTTAACAAAAATGCAGTGGGAAGGGAATGAAGGGGAGGAGTTTTCCTAAATTAGATGGGACAGTGAGCTATTGGATAAGAGAACAGTGACAGCACCCACTAAGGGGTAGAACAAATGCATTAGTGATAGCCAGTTCTTTGAGAGAAGTACAGGGTCCTTAGCAGTTACCTCCCTCTCCCACAGTGCTCTCTGTTGAGTCAGGTGATATGCATGACAGATGGACCTGAACACCTCACTGGCAAAACATCCACTGGACCTGACTAGGCCATGGTCACAGAACTAGACAATATCACCTGGCTGTTGCCAATTGTCAAAAAGACTCAGCTATTGATTATAATACTAATATTACTATAGCACTTAGAGGTTAATAAAGTGTTTTTCTCTTGGTAATTCTATAAGGTTAGTATTTCAAGTATTATCACACCCATTTTCCAGGAGAAATTAAGCCTCTTGAAAGCTAAATGATTAGACTCAGATCAGAGACAAGATTCAAATTCTCTCCTGACTCAAAAACTAAAAGTCCCTCCAGCCCGCTATGCTCAGGCATTCATGATTTTTGAACAAAGAAGTAATATAAAATCCTAAAATTTCAAATTAAAAGAGACTTTAAAGGTCATCTTGTCCTTCCTTCATATACAACTTGGGGCAAATGACATGAGTGAAAGTTTTTTATCAGAAAAATGTGTGACCCTGGGTAAGTCACTTGACTTTTCCACACCCCAGTTTCACCATTCATAAAAACAAGGGGGTGAAATTAAATAACCTCTGACATCTCTTCCATCAATCTATCCCTGAGCCTATATATATATGTATGTGTGTGTGTTTGTATCTATATCTATATACATATATGTATATATGTATGTGTATATAAATATACATCCATTCTCATATATATTTATGACTTAGGTAAACTGGAAGACCATTGGTTGAAATTGGGGCAAAGCTGCCATTATTGAAAACTGGCCATGGAGACATAACATAATATGCAAGGCAGATAATCAATCTTTGAGAATTTAGCCATATCATTTTTACCAATAGCCTGAGATTTCCCAAACTTGGTCAAAATGGTCCACAGAGCACTAGGGCCCCTCCCTTTTGCTCACGGGATTTTGAAAGAGAAAACAAAACTACCTGATGAAGACTCCACCACATCATCTATAGATGAGATGCTCAAATTAGCATTTGATAGAACCCAGACCAACACTTGGCTGGTTGGATTCCAAAGGGTGAGTAATATTTGGTTTGTCACAGGGTCCAAGGCACTCCTCAATGGCCAGTCTCCTGAAGAGATCTTGAGTCATTCATTAAACCAATTTGACATCACCCCCCCCCAAAAAAAACCCTGTGAATAGGAGGATTTATCCCTTCATTATCATACATTTTATTTTATATATAAAATATGTAAAAATGATGTGCTTATGATATATGACTCTATTACCTATTATAAATACACTTATATGTGTGTATGCTATCATGCCTAAGTAGTCCCTATTTCTTTTTTTTTAACCCCTTACCTTCTGCCTTGGAAGCAATGCTGTGTATTGGTTCCAAGGCAGAAGAGTGGTAAGGGCTGGGAATTGGGGGTTAAGTGACTTGCCCAGGGTCACACAGCTGGGAAGTGTCTAAGGTAAGATTTGAACCTAGGACCTCCCATATCTAGGTCTGACTCTCAATCCACTGAGCAACCCAGCTTCCCCCAGTCCCTATTTCTTAAAGGCAGAGACTGCTTCATTTTTTGTCTTTGCTTCTTGAGCTCCAGACACAATGATTGGTATAGAAAAGGCTATAATATGGGGATAAGAAAACATCTACTTCCCAGGTTGTTGTGAGGATAAAATGAGATAAACTTTGCTTTTTTTCTTTTCTTCTTTTCTTTTTATTAACATATAAAAAACACTTTCATTAAAACACACTTCCATTTTGGTCCTTGTTGTAAGAGCACACTCATATAGAACCAAAACCCCAAAATAAAACCAAAGATACACTGATGTGAAAGACAGCTTGCTTTGATCAACATCCATCTGACTCCATCAATTCTTTCTCTGGAAGTGGATGACATTCCCTCTCATAAGTCTTGCAGGATTGTTCCAGATCATTACTGAGTAGTAGCCAAGTTTTCACAGTTGATCATCATACAATATTGCCTTTACTATGTACAGTGATCTCCTAGTTCTGTTTATTTCATTCTGCATCAGTTCCTGCAGATCTTTCCAGTTTTTTTTCTGAAATCAGCCTGAGTATCAATTCTTATAGTGAGATAATCTTTGTAAAACACTTTGTAAACCTTAAAGCCCTATATAAATACTAGTTATTATTTAAAAGCACTTAATAAATGCTTGACAGTTGATTGGTTTTGTGGAAGGACAAAGTGGATGTCATTTAGCTTGGTGCCACTGCTGACTACATTGAGTTTTCTCTCTATCATAGTCTCCTTCTCTCCCTGGTCATTTCACTTCCTCCTGCCTCACCATTGCCATAATTCTGGAATTTATCCTATTAGTAAGAATGATTTGCATTTCCATGTCAGATTTCTTAACTCCATCTGTTAAATCTTTTTTCTTCTGTTTAAACTCTTACTTTCCATCTTAGAATGGATACTAAGTATTGGTTCCAAGGCAGAAGAGTGGTAGTGGTTAGACAATTGGGGTTAAGTGACTTGCCCAGGATCACACAGCTAGGAAGTGTCTGAGGTCAAATTTGAACCCAGGACCTCCTGTATGCAGGCTGACTCTCTATCCACTGAGCCACCTAACTGCACCCATCTATTAGATCTTGAGGAAATTCCTCAAGCTTCTTGATTTATTAACCAGATACCTATCTCCCAATGGACAAAGGGATTTTGGAAGAGACAGTATCACCCTGAACTTCTTCACTGTCACTTCCATGTCATATGAAGATCAGTGGACATGTTTAGCCTGGAGAAGGGAAACTTCAGCGGGGACATAATAATTGGCTTCAAGTATTTTAAAGGCTGTCATATGGAAGAAGACTTGCTTTGTTTGGTGCAAGAGACTAGAATCAAGAGGAATGGATGGAACTTTCAAAGAAGCTAATTAAGGTGGGATGGAAGAAAAAGTTTCTTAGCTACTAAAGTTATCCAAAAGTGAAATGAGTTACTTCAAGAGGTTGTGGCTTTCCCCTCCTCAGAAGTCTTTAAGCAAAAATTGGACAACAACTTGACTGGCATACTACAATCAGAAAGGCCACTGACACCCCTTCTGCCACACAAATTCTGGGATTCTGTGAGCTGATTCTAACTCTAAAGTGAAGGAAATTTTGAAATCTCTTTCCCTAGAAAGAAGAGGGATTCCAACTTCTCTTAAATTCATTACACCCTTCTTGGAGGCAGAGGAACAAATTTCAGAGGAATGGATTTCGGAGGTGGGCTCCAGATTCTGCCATTCTCAACCCCCTCCATCTGATCCAGGGGGGTAAAGTGATCTCTCTCCACTGTCTAAGAATGCAAAATCCAAATGAAAGATGTAGTCTTCTCACCAGATGTGGCCATCTCCACTCTCATCTCCAGAGAAACCAGAAGTTAATTTTGTTTCAACATGTCAAAGAAGGGGGAAGGGGAAGGAAAGCCAACATCACCTGGTCACAGATTCTCTTTGCCAGTTTTTAGCAGCACTCTCCCTGTTACAACCTCTACCAGAGTCAAACAAAGCACACCATTTCATCCTGATCCGTGTCCCTTTTCTGTACTATATAAAGCCAGCTACAGATGGCACACATGGATTGCAGCTCCAAAACTCCCCGGTGCCCACTCCCTTCTATCAAGCTGCTCCCTAAAATCTGTGGACGCAGCAGACTTCAAAAGAGGAAGCCGGCTTGATCACACAGTGTGAGCCTTGGCACACCAGAGCAGGGGCTGTGCCAGGGCCACGGTGCCCGTGTCTATCCCACTCGGATGCGGCACTCTGAGCAGCATCTGGCTGCCCACTGGCCATGTGACTGGGGCTTGTTGTTTGGCGCCAACTTACCATCTCCCACAGACCCTGCTTAGATAGAAAGTTTATTACTTGAGAAGTAGATGAAGTTAGGAGGAAATCAATGAAAAAACAAAACAGATTTGAGAAGGAAAAGATAATCCCTATTTCTTATAGATACCTCACAAAGCCGAGGCTGGAGCAGAACTAGCTCCAGCTATATAATGATGAAATTTCTCCTTTGGGTTCCCTCTTACCCCAAATGATATGGGACTTAGATTTGGATGCCTAGGCTCAAGATCCTAGTCATGTGACCTTGGACAAGTCATAGATCTAAATAAAATAGAAGAAAGTTCAGAAGCCATCTACCCAACCCCTCATTTTACAGATTAGGAGACTGGGCCAAAGGGAATTTAGGTGACTGCTCAAAGTCACACAGCCAATAATCAGAAGTAGAATTTGAACCCAGCTTCTCTGCTTTCAAAGTCAGTCCATGCTGTCTTCTTTGCTAAGCTTTTGTTTCCTCTATAAAATGAGGGAAATGCATACTTGTTCTACCTATCTCACAGGGTAGTTGTAAAGTAATATTATTTTTTTAATTTATTTATTTATTTGTTACATTAATACTTCCAGGTTTCTCCCTTTCTTCCTTCTCCTTGAACTAGAGAAGATGATATTATTTTACAAAAAGGTGTATGTAGATATAAAACTATGTCTTCCTTTTGTCTATGTATCAGTTCTTTCTTTGGAGGTAGACATACACAGGTCATTCTTCAAACAGTATTTCTGTTGCTGTATATATCAGGTTCTCTTAGCTGGGCTCATTTCCCTCTTCATTATTTCATGTAGGTCTTTCCATTATTTTTAATTAACCTGATCCTCATTTCTTATGATACAGGAATATTCCATCACAATCATATGCCACAACTCATTTAGCCAGTTCCCAACCAATGGGCGTCCCTTCAGTTTCTGGGTTTTTGTCACTAACGAGAACTGCTATCAATATTTTAGAGCACAGAAGTTCTTTTCCTTTTCTCCTGTCCACCTTAGGAACTAAATAAACCCAACAGTGATAATACTAGGTCAAAAGAGAAACACAGTTTTATAATTCTTTGGTCATAATTCCAGATTGTTCTCCAAAATGGTTGAATGAGTTCACAGTTCCACCCAGCATGTATTAGTGGTCCCATTTTTTATATCCCTTCCAGCATTTGTCATTTTGCCCTTTCTTCCTTTTAGTCAATCTGATGTGTGTGAGATGCTTTCCCCCTTTACAGGTAATATCTGCTGATGGTGTTGGGTATACAGTGAAGTCATCTTTATAACCATACGGCAAGACTGAGGATCCACTGGAGCTCCTGGAGAAGGAAGTGGCAAACCACTCCAGTGCCCTTGCTAGGAAAACTTCATGGATAGCTATGGTGCAGGGGGTCACGACGAGTCAGACACAACTGACCAGCTGAACACCAAAATCCCTGCAGCTAGTTGTTATAAATTACCCCAACGTATATTTGTTGGGTGGGGTAAAGAGAAGGAAGATTCACACAGCCTTCTGTAGAGACAAGAATGAATTTCTAATGGTACAAGTTAAAACATTGTGGAAAATGGTAAGGAAGATTCCTGTGAGGCAGAGGGCCTTAACCAGTGCAAATCCAGTCATACTGGGATGACTGGAAGTTCCTTATTCCATCCTCTCCCCATGAGGCCAGTCGGGTCTGGAGGTGAAGCATGCTTCTGATTTTCACTGGCACTCCCCTTCTCCTCAAGAAGATGAGCAGTATTAAGAAAGTTTAGAATATTTTGTATTCAGGTCTGAGAGGACACACATACACACTCACACACACACACACTCTCACACTCACACACGCTCACTCACACACACTCACACATACACACTCACACACATTCAAACACTCACATATACACACATTCACATACACACACACACTCACACACACACACTCTCACACATATACACACATGCACTCTCAGGTTGGGTAAAATGTAATCCTACTTCGAGGCAGAGGGCTGGATGAGATGAAATCTCCAGACAACTTTCAGCCTCACCTCAGGGTCCTAAACCTTATTCCAAAGAGGTTTCTTGATTTCCCAGGATGTTTCGAAAACACAGACAGCAGCTGACATTTGTCATCCTTAAAATAAGGCTTCTTCTACACCCTTAAAAAAGAAAAACATCTTTTTTCCCCTCAAGCGTGGGTCAGGAATAAGTTGTCTTGACCACCACTGTTTGGGGAGTCAATTGCCCCCTCCCGCCCCGTTCCCAGCACTCTCTGGAGGGCAGTTTCCAATTACAGCCTGAGTCTACCTTCAGTCCTTCAGGATGAAACCTTATAGGAAATCATTTCCTGACAAGCTACCAAACACAACTCCTTGAAAGCAAACAGACGACCCAAATCCTTTATTTATCTTCCTCTCTCCCCTCCTGCTGTGGAAAAAGAGCTCATCCCTGGGCAAAGGAAGGATCAAGTGGTGCTGAGCTGAGCTACACCAGAGACCCCAGACCACCTGAGCGAACAAGAGGTCCAGAGGTCAGAGGTCACCAGCAGTGAGACCAGAGTGGAAAGCTCTCCCTTCCTATTCCACACTTCCCCTTTGGGAGTTTCTGATAAAGACTAGAATATGAACCAAGCAATCAAGAAAAGGGCTGGGCAGGTATTGGTGGAAAGGTGGGGAGCAGGTGGGAGTTCCTGCAGAATTGTTTCTGGTTCCTCATCTGCCTTCCCATTCCTTTCTCTTCTAATCCTTTCAATTCCTATGGACACATATTTTCTCTTTCTACTTTCTAAGGCAGTGATGGCAAACCTATGGCATCGGTGCCAAAGATGGCACACAGAGTGCTCTCTATGGATATGTGGCTGCCCTTCCCCCCATCCCCCACCCCCAGAATTCCTTACTAGAAAGGCAGAGGAACTTGGGCAAAACTGCTCCCCTCCCCCTCTTCACCATGCCTGATGACATTTTTTCACATGCCCCGCCCCTCTGCCCAGCAGCCCAATGGGAGCACTCAGGGGGTAAGTGGACAGCTCACAGGCAGCAGAGCTGGAAGGAAGCAAAGCACTCAAGCCACTCCTCTCCCTCTCTCTACACTTGTGGAGGACATTCCCCACTTCACTGACCCCTCTACCCAGCAGCCCAATGGGAGTGCTTTCTCCCTTCCCTGTCTGTGCAGGGTAAAGGGGGGGAACAGGGCACACCCAGCACTCAGTGGGGATGGACACAGACTCGGTCTGGGGACAGGGTGAGAGTAGGGACTGGCACTCTGTCTCTAAAAGGTTCGCCACACTGCCCTAAGGTAACAATGAGAATATCCACAGAATGTTATGCCTATTATTTCTCTTCCTCAATCAACAGGCATTTTAATTGTTTTTTAATTTTTGTTTTTCTGTTCAGCACTTCTTGATCAATTATTTCCTACAATGTCTGACTCTGCGACATTTGGGGTTTTCTTGGCAAAGATACTGGAGTGGTTTGCCATTTCTTTCTTCAACTTTTTTACAAATTAGGAAACTGAAGCAAACAGAGTTAAGTGGTTTGTCCAGAATAGTTAGTAAGTATCTGAGACTGGATTTCAACTCAGAAAGATGAGTCTTGACTCCAGGCTCAGTAAACTATCCACTGTGCCACCAAGCTGATCAATTGGAAGCTAAATTAATAAACACCAAATATATTAATATTCTCATATACAAAATAGCATAGAAAAAGAAACCATGCAAAACTATGAACCTCTGGTACATACACATTATGTTTTTAAAGGATACAATAAGTATAATGCTTCTTTCAAACATATCCTACTCCCAATGCATATTGATACTGAGTATTGGTTCCAAGACAGAAGAATGCAATGAGGGTTGTGACTTATCCCAGGTCACACAGCTAAGAAGGGTCTGAGGTCATATTTGAACCCAGGACCTTTGTTCTCCAGGCCAGGTGCTCTGGTCATTGAGCAACCTACCTGCCCTTATTGCTCTATTTTTCAACATTTAAAGTGGGACATATTGTCTACAATGTTGCTACCAAGTTTATAGGAAGGAAGCTCCAAGTCTTTGCGAATACAGCTACTTTGCCGTTGTAGTGATTGGGGTTGTTCAGTCATTTTTCAGTCACATATGACTCTTCATGACCCCATTTGGGGTTGGCAGATATACTAGAGTAGTTTGCCATTTCCTTCTCTAGCTCACTTGACAGATATGGAAACTGAGACAAAAAGGGTTATGACTTGTCCAAGGTCACACAACTATTAAGTGTAGCTGTTCATATTGCAATATGATCAGGAGAGAAAGATCAAGTAGCTTCTTGGGCTGGGTCTTAAGGAGTGAGTGTGTGTGCGTGTGTATATGTGTGTGTGTGTGTGTCCTGCTGAAGTCATCAAAGGTCCAGGCTTCTCCCTTTTACAGGCTCAGGAACTTAATATTATGAGATCATCAGTGATTAGGTCCTGGGGGACAAAGAAATTGGGGTGGGGGACACAACTGATATAATGAAAGGAGGGCAGAATCAATTGTTAGAGTAGTTAGAAGACCTGGGCTCCGATCTCACTGACTTTGGGCAAATCACTTCACCCCACCGAGTGACTTGGAATCCTTCCCAGTGATTTGGGCAAATCACTACCCCCTCTTTACCCTTCCAAGTTTATTTCTTTAGCCTGGAAATGGAGAGGCTGAGACTAAATGATCTCTACTGCCTTCCAGCTCAAAATAATAACTCCCATTTATGTGGCACTTTTAGGATTACAAAGGTTTACAAAGCACTTACCTTGCTGAGATTCTGTGGGATAGGTGTTGCAGATATTATTTTGCCAATATGAAAGGTGAGGTGATGGAAACTCTTAAAGGTTAAGTGACTCTCACATGGTCACAAAACTATTAAGAATCAAAAGTTAGGGGGCAGCTAGGCGACTCAGTGGTTAAAGAGCCAAGCCTAGAGATAGAGATCTTGGATTCAAATCTGACCTCAGGTACTTCTTAGCTGGGTGACCCTGGGCAAGTCACTTAAACCCTAAATAAATCACTTAACCCCCATTGCCTAGCCCTTACCACTCTCTTGTCTTGGAACCAGTCCACAGTATTGAATCTAAAATGGAAGGTAAGGGTTTTAAAAAGGGGGGGGGGAATCAGAAGCAAGATTTGAATGCAGACCCCCTGACCCCTGGTCCAGTGTTCTTTTCACCACACCACACTACTTGATCTATGATGCTAGCCTCCGCACTAACCAAACTTACAAGACTGGTTAGCCAGAACACTGCATGATTCATTTACAGGTAAAAACGCCATCTACGAAGGCTGCCAGAAATACTTGTGTTGGCTGGTCAGAGCTCTCGCTATTGTCTTCCCAGGAGCAAAGCGTCTTTGGAAATCCAACTTCAGATCAGAAGGTTGTCTGAGGAATGAAGGGAGCTGGCTAATCAAAGGGGATAATGCTGTCAAGCAATGAGAATCTGATGGAAGGAGATAGATAATATATGTAAAGTGCTTTCCAAAGCAGAAGGCAGTAAATACGATTTAGCTATTATTATCATCATCATCTTCATCATCATTATCATCACTATTACTATTATTATCGTCTTCATCATGAACCTTCTGCTCTGGAAGCAGATACCTTTCCAGAAGAGTAGATCCTCATGGCGTGTGTCCTCTGCCCTGAACAGTGATAGTTAAATGGTGACAAATTTCACTATTAAAAAAAAAAAAAGACAAGTTTTCTTCAAAATTGCTTTAGAGGAGGGGCAGCCAGGTGACTCAGGGGATTGAGAGCCAGACCTAAGGATAGAAGGTCCTGGATTCCAATCTGGCTTCAGATACTTCCTAACTGGGTGACCCTGGGTAAGTCACTTAACCTCATTACCTTGCCCTTACTTCTCTTATGATTTAGAACCAATACAGAGTATTGATTCAAAGAGAAAAAGTAAGGGTTTTTACAAACTTCTATAGAAGAGGGGCAGCTAGATGGATAGAATCCAAGCCTGGAGTCAGAAGGACCTGAGTTCACATCTAGCCTCAGAAAGTTCCTAGCTGTGTGATCCCAGACAAGTCACTAACCCTCATTTTTTTAGCCCTTGCCCTTCTGTCTTGTTACTTAGTCAGAAAGTAGGGGTAGCTGGGTAGCAGAATAGATAGAGAGCCAAGCCTGGAGTTGGGATGACCTGAGTTCAAGTCTAGCCTCAGATGCTTCCTAACTGTGATACTTAACCCCCATTGCCTACCCCTTACTACTCTTATATCTTGGATATTTAGTACTTATTATTACAATATTACAATACTTTTTTACTTACAATATATTACAATACTTATTACTGATTCTAAAATTGAAGGCAAGGGTTTTTTAAAGGACAGAAAGTAAGATTTAAAAATCTGCTATAGAGGCTATGACTAGGCATAGCCTGAAAAGATCTTCCTATACAATATGTGGCTATTCCCCCTGGATATTACTAGATGACATCTACTTAATGGAGTGTGGTGGAAATACTATTGACCCATTGATGTCTTATTGATCTGAACCACATCCTTGAACCTGGACCTATTGAAAAGAGCAGTCTGATCTGGGGAAGAGATGAAAGATGAAAGAAAGTTAGGCAGGATATTAGCATTTATTAAGCACCTACTGTGTACCTGGCACTGTGCAAAACCCTGAGGATACAGAGAAATGCAAAAGGCAATCCCTTCTCTCAAAGAGTTCCCAGTCTAATGGGAGAAGGTATCACACAAACAACTATATAAAATGAGAGCATATATCAGATCTCCTGGGCATGGTCTGAGATGGAAGGTGAGGAGAACTAGGAAATGCTTCTTGCAGAAGGTGGAGATTTGAAGGAAGTCAAGGAGGCTAGGAGGCAGAGATGAGGATGGAAGAGGGAATGGGGGCAGCTAGGAAAAACAGAGTTGGGGAACAGAGTGTCATGTGTGAGGAACAATAAAAGGATCAGTCACTGAATCAAAGAATACATGGAGAGGAGAAAGGTGTACGAAGATTGGAAAGGTAAGACGAGGTCAGCTTTTAAAGGGCTTTAAAAGCCAAATAGAGGGCTTCATATTTGATCATGGAGGCAAAAGAGAACCAGTGCTTTGACTCACACCAGAATTGAGAAAGATACAAATGAGAAAAAGCAGATTTGAAACTCTGGGGAAGTGAAGCCTAAGCATACACACAGTCTCCCAGGGAACTCCTTAGCCTGGAAGATGGCAGCCATGGAAAGTCAGCAGAATAGCCAAGGAGTTCTTGAAGAGGAAAAACCACATGACCCTAGGCAAGAAGAAGCCACATGATCCAAGATGCCAGCAGATGGAAAGTGGTAAGGAAGTGAGGGAATGGGGAGAATTTCTGAACTAAACCTCTTAGGGAAAGAGAGAGAGAGAGGAATTTTTCCTCATCCTCATCTTGTGAAATAGACAAGAGAAGCAAGAACCTGGCCCTGGAAATGAAGGAGCATCAAAGGATGAGAAGAAGCAAGCTTGCATTTGTCCTCTACTAAGACCATGATTCATGTTGATTGTGTCCAGTGATGCCATGGAAAGGGGTAGGTGGGGAACCTACTCTCTCCTTACAACAAAGGCAAAACTCCCTTCTGGGCAAGCTCCAAATCTTCAGCCAGTGTGTATAGTGGGGTTCAAGAGAAGAAATGTGGTTTCTCACTAGAGGCTGGGTGGTCATTTCCCTATATCAGACTCAATTACATTTCCTGCAGGAGCAGAATAAGGATGATGATGCTAGCAGTCAGGAGGACTGTAGAGGTGGTCTCTGGTAGGGAGGCAAGTTTTACCAAAGAGTTCTTTTGAATGGTTAGGGCTCCTGTGAACCATTGGTATGATTTCCATTTTCAGGAGTGGTAATGGTAAAAATAAAAACTGTAGAGTATCCAAAGTATATCGTTAACTTGACTGTCTGTGTGCAGCTTTTTACCCACATCTGTAGAAACCTCAACAGGAGCTACATTCCAGTGTTCCCAGGGGAAATCTTGAGTAGGTACAAGAGCTAATGAGTGGTTTCTATGAAAAGACCCCAAAATCAAATCCAAACCACATAAAATCCAAGCTGGAGGTTCTAGGCTACAAGATATACTTCTATCCTTATAATATCCCCTCATGACATAGTTTCTTTATTTTAAAGTATTATATAAATATAAGTTATTACAATTATTAATTATTTTGAATAATCACAATTAATAATAGTTAATTATAATGAATAATAAACAATCAATAATAATTTAAATAATACTAAATGGCAGCTAGGTAGTTCAGTAGTCCAGATAACTGGACCTAGAGTTGGAAAGACTCCTCACACACAGGCCAAATGATGTAACCTCTCTCCGATTTAATTTCCTTCTCTGTAAAATGAGAATTATAGCACCAACCGCACAGGGTTGTTGTGAGAATCAAAAGAGATAATATATGCAAAGCACTTTTCCAAACCTCAAAGTACTATATAAATGTTAGCCATTATTATGTTTCCTGCACTACCATTATCCCCCTTTTATTCAGAGGAGTGGGGGAGAAGGAGGAGGAGAGGGAATTGTTCTTCATGGCCTGGAAACTTTGTGGATGGTATAGCACCCCCTTTAAATGCTGGGGAGACGAGCCTCAGAGGATTTTCAGTGTTGTAGGTATAAAAGCCTCATGGGAATATCCCTTCCACCTTCCCATGATGCTATGTGTTCATTTCTGGCTCAGAACCTCTTCTCCTAGTATCACCCAAATGTCTTCAACAGACTGCAATGCAAACTGAAGAAGAAGCAAGACGAGAAAGCTCATCATGTACCACTCTCTAGAGGTCACCCCATCAAGGGAAGAGAACTGGAAAATTACAATATGAGAGAATGGAGTGTGGACCCTTCCATTTGGCAACCAAGCCCTGAGGAGACCCTCAGTACATCACTTCTCTAAGGGAGTCTGCTAAAAAGCCACAGTGAGAGAAGGAGGTGTTGGGGGTGATAAAAAAAAAACATAAGAATTAAAGAGAAAAGGGAGGCGAGAGAAAAAGAAGGAGATCCCAGAAACATGGAGAAAAATCAGCTTGACTCTCAAGCCTGCTCTTCTTTTCCTGATGCCGTTTGTCCTGAGATTGCCATTGGCCATTGACAAGGCTGCTGAGGGTGCTGAGCACCTTTCACCAAGGCTCACCCTAGGAGTGACATCTAGAATTGCCCTTCAATCCCATCCCATACACCTTTTACTTGGGGTCATCTTTGTAAAAAACACTAACCACAGTGCCTGGCACATAGTAGAAGCTAGATATAAATTCTTATGCCTTCCCTTCCCCAAAACCTTAGAAATCCCATAAGCCAAAGGCAGTTCAGTTTCACACACACACAGGGCTGAGCCTCCAATCTCCTAATGCATGATTACCCACTCTCCCCCTCTTCCAAGACCCCCCCACTCCCAACCCATGCCCAGGTATCAGGGGTCTGGGATATCTCACCCCAACCATCTCCCTCTGCATCCACTAGTCTCCCTTTCCCTATGATCCATCACACACAAACGCCAATACCCGTTTGGGGCCAGTCCGTCATCCTCTAGAGGCAACGGGCAATAATGGAGCTTTAGTCTATTCCTGGAAAGGGGGGAGGAGAAAGAGAAAAGCTTTTTGTCACCTGTGTGCCGAGAAGTCTATTGTTGGGTGCTCAGAGAACACAGTAATTGATAATGATACTCTGAACAACACCAGGGTTCGATAAACATGAAACAATTACAGCAAAAGCCATAACAGCAGCTTTCTCCGCTCCATTAGGGGAGGAGAGCCAAGGGGCCTCTGTGTGGATGAATGACCCCACACCCTCCTCTGCCAAGTCCTGTCCCACCAGGGGCTGTCAGCTATCCTTCTGCCTAAGGATGAAAAGCGGAGAATCATGGAATTCTACAATGTGAGTAGTAGACAAGGGCATGGTTGCAACACTAGCTCCCAATGAGCAAAAAACAACACAGAAATCCTGACCTAGAAGGAGAGAGTTGGCTCAGCCCCAAAAAAAGGGATGGAGAAGGCCATCACAAATATGGCAAGCTTTAGATTCAAACCCTGCTTTGCTCTGAACTATCTGGGTTACTAGGGCTGTGTGGAACCAGGACAGAAACAGAGAAAGTGAATGGAATATAACAGTTATTCTGTGCTCAGGGTCAGCTTCCTTAGCTATAAAATGATAGCTTTATGACTAGACAAGATAATCTCTAAAGTCCTTTCTAGCCCGGATAGCCTACGAATCTATGAATAATACTGCTTTATTATTCTAGCTTTTGTTTTCACATCACTTACATTTCAGAGTATGGCCCTCTCCCTCCCAGAGAGCTGTCTCCTTTAATAAAAGATGAAAAAAAAAAGGAAAAACCAGAACAGCTAGGTGACTCAGTGGACAGATAGCCAGGCCTGGGACAGGAGGTCCTGGGTCCAAATCTAGCCTCAGATGGTGTGAACCTGGGCAAGTCACATAACCCCAAATGCCTAGCCCTTACCACTCTCCTGTCCTAGAATGGAATATCCACTTTAAGTCAGAAGGAAAGAAAGAAAGAAAGAAAGAAAGAAAGAAAGAAAGAAAGAAAGAAAGAAAGAAAGAAAGAAAGAAAGAAAGAAAGAAAGAAAGAAAGAAAGAAAGAAAGAAAGAAAGAAAGAAAGAAAGAAAGAAAGAAAGAAAGAAAGAAAGAAAGAAAGAAAGAAAGAAAGAAAGAAAGAAAGAAAGAAAGAAAGAAAGAAAGAAAGAAAGAAAGAAAGAAAGAAAGAAAGAAAGAAAGAAAGAAAGAAAGGAAGGAAGGAAGGAAGGAAGGAAGGAAGGAAGGAAGGAAGGAAGGAAGGAAGGAAGGAAGGAAGGAAGGAAGGAAGGAAGGAAGGAAGGAAGGAAGGAAGGAAGGAAGGAAGGAAGGAAGGAAGGAAGGAAGGAAGGAAGGAAGGAAGGAAGGAGAATGCATTCAGCACATTAGTCAATATGTCAACCAACATCCCATAAGTGCACTGCATTCCACATCCATCTTTTCCCTTGTCCCCATCAACCTTTGCAAAGAAGGGAGGGAGATGTAATCTCATATCTCTTCTTCAGGGCCAAGCTTGGTCATTACAATTAGACAGCATTACATTTTTATTGGTTGTCATTGTTTCCATTTACACTAAGTCATTATGGAGATTGTTTTCCTGATCCTGATGACTTCATGTCCCATCCGTTCACATGTCTTCCCATGCTTCTCTGCATTTTCATACTCATTGTTTCTTAAGTGCAGTAATATTCCATTATAGTCATGTACCACAACTTGTTAAGCTGTTCCTCTGCTGATGGGCATCTGCTTTGCTTCCTTTTCTTTGCTGCTACAAAAAGTGCTGCTATAAATATTTTTGTCCATATGAGAATTTTCTATCATAGACCTCTTTGAGGTCCAAGAACATGGACGTTTTAGTCACTTGCCTTGCCTGATGCCAAATTGTTTTCCATAATGGTCACACTGAGTCACAATTCCCCCAAGTATATCAATGTCTTTCATAACCCTTCCAACATTTATACAAATAATAATAATAACTAGCATTCACATAGCAGTTTATAGTTTCTAGAGTTACACATATTCTCTCACTTAATCCTTGCAACAACTCTGAGAGGTAGGAGCTATATATTTCTCCATTTTACAGAAAAGGAAACTGAGGCTAAAAGAGACTGAATGACTTATCCAAGGTCACACAGGTAGTGTGTGTGTGTGTGTGTGTGTGTGTGTGTGTGTGTGTGTGTGTGTGTGAAGTCAGATTTGCACACTGGTATTCTTGATTCCAGGTCAAATGCTTTATATACAATACCACCTCTCTAGGCTCCGCTTTTCTAAATAATAATATTAATTATTATAGCCCTTTAAGGTTTATAAAATGCCTTCCTTACATTTACTACCTTATAGGTGGGTAGGAAAATGTTATTTTCCTATTTTATAGGTGAAGAAAGAGAGGAAATGGGGAAGTCACAATTCAAATTATTCATATTTTTAAAGGATTCTGATTTCTTTTTATTTTTATGCCCTAACTTTCCATCTTAGAATCAATGATGTGCTGTAGTTCTAAGGCAGAAGAGTGGCAAGGGCTGGGCAATGTGGGTTAAGTGACTTGCCCAGGGTCACGCAGTCAGGAAGCATCTGAGGCCATATTTTAGCTAAAGGACTCATACCTAGCAAATGTCAAAGGTGAGATGATTACCTAAAGAGAAGTAATTATAAATTATAGCACCCACATTTCTTTAGTGCTTCAATACTTTAACCTGGGCACACCTATCCACATAAACCCCAGCCTTTTGGCATCTTAGCAGATGTTGTTTGGTTGTTTCAGTCATTTCTGACTTTTGATGACTTCATTTTGGGTTTTTCTGGCAAAGATATTGGAGTGATTTGTCATTTCCTTCTACAGTTCATTTGACAGAGAGGGAAACCAAGGCAAGCAGGGTTAAGGGATTTGCCCAGGGTCACATAGCTAGTAAGTGTCTGAAGCTAAATTTGAACTCAGGTCTTCATGACTTCAAGTCCAGTGTTCTAACCACTGGCTGACCTAACTGCCCATCTTAGTAGATAGTCTTTAATAAGTATCGTGTTCAAAAAAATTGATAGTCTTTAGTCATCCTGGTAACAAGCTTCCCGGGAATTGTCTTGGAAGGACAGACAAACAGAGTGCATCCATCATAAGCCTTTTCAGCTTAGAAGTGTGTGCCAGTGCTTTTTTCCCCTGGCATTCAGGACTCCCATCATGTCACGATGATGGATCAGAGGAGGTATCATGGCGCACATTCTTTCTATTGAACAACACCACATATGTATGTTTCTACAGGCCAGTGAACAAAAATCACCTATTGCAACATTTTCTGAACCATGGCCTGTAAGTAATAACTCTAGCTAAAACTCGATAAAGTAATAAAGGTGTTTCTTAGTTCTCCTGCCACACAGCCCTGCTCTGGTTCACAGAATGCAGAAAGTTCAAGGACAAACACTCAGCATCCCTGGGTGCCAGATCATGGAAAGCCAGGCACAGCCCTGTACTGTTGGCACCATCAGTTGGAGAGAACCTGCTGGAAAGTGATTGCAATTGGGCTACGAAACTGTCTAAAATCTCCCTGCCCTTTGCTCCTGAGAGCCTAATGGTGGGCTTACACTTTATCCAACTTACCTGGATATAAAACAATGTAAGGTACCCTGGAAAAGAGCAAATATTACTACCCTTATTTGTCAGATGGGGGAAGTGAGGCTCAGAGAGGTTAAAAATAACTAACCCAAACCACACAGCTTTTGTGGGCCAGTCTTGGTGACCCCATTTGGGGTTTTCTTGGCAAAGAAACGAGTAGTTTGCCATTTCCTTTTCCAGATCATTTTACAAATGAGGAAACTGAGGCAAACAGTGACTTTCCCAGGGTCACACAACTGGTAAGGGTCTGAGATCCAACTTGAACTTCAGGTTTTCCTGACCCTAGGTCCAGCACTCTATCCACTGTGCCCGCTAGATGCCCTAAGTTGCACTGCCAATAGGTAGAGAATCTGGGGCTTAAAACAATCTTCTGACCCCAAGTAAGGTATTCTTTTCACCATCACCTTGTATTTTTCAGGGACCCTTCCTTGCCTCCTCTGGTTTCTGGCTCAGAACTCATACTTCTTGGGGATAACCATATGAATAAAATACTCCTTATATTCCTTCTGGGATAAGACTTCAGTGAGCCTTGTTACTGGCTTAGATCAGGGTAAGTTCTTCACCTTATTTGCTATCACCTTAAATATAGATTTGAAAAGGACATCCGATTCCATGTACCTCATCTTACAGGGGAAGAGCTAGGTGACTTGTCCAAGGTCACTATTAATAAATAGCTAAAGTGGCACTTGAATCTAGATTTTCCTGAAGCCAAGTTCAGCGTCCTTTTCCATGACACCAGTTGTGCCAACTTAAATATAAACAGGGGCCACTAAACTGCGTATAAAAACCCCTTCGGGCCATACGTATGCTTTAGAAAACCACATAGTAACATTATTTATGTTCTACGTTATAATTATTTACATTGTTAAGTATTTCCCAGTGACATTTTAATCTGATCTGGAAGGTAAGTTCTACCACTCTACATTACACTATACTATCTTGCTTAACACACACTCCCCTTTAATGTCAAGTTTTGCCAAATTCCTCAACTTGGCTACTCTTTGTTAGAACCACTCAATTTGGATTCATAATATTGTTATCATTTACTTGTTTTTCAGTTATGTTCATCTCTTCATGACCCCATTTGAGGTTTTCTTGGCAAAGATATGGAATGATTTGCTATTTGCTTCCAAAGCACGTTTTACATTGGAGGAAACTGAGGCAAATGAGAATAAGTGACTTGCCTAAGGACACACAGCTAGTAAGTATCTGAGGTCCAACTTGAACTCAAGCCTTCCTGACTCCAGGTCTGGCACTCTATCCACTTTACCACCTCACTGGCTACTCAGTATTAAATCCTGGCTCTGACATTTTAATTATTAGCTACTGCTTCACCTCTCTGAGATATAATCTCCATATCAAAAAATTAGAATAACATTGGTGTTCTCTGTCTCAGAGAGCTATTGTGAGGCTGGAATGAGATTGTGGATATAAAGTCATATCTAAGTGCTCAAAGTCAGGAAGACCAGGATTTAGGTTCCATCACTTAGACATTGTGGCTGTGTGACCTTAGGCAAGTCATTTAACCTTTTAGTGCCCAAGGCCAGTGATGTCAGACCAAAATAGAAGCAGACCCACTAATCCCTACATAAGGATCTCTGCTGACACATATTAATTTGGTCTTAAAGTATAATGCTCTCTATGTTTTATAGTATTTTTATTCATTTTAAAAGTATTTCCCAATTACATTTTAATCTGGTTCAGGCTGCACTTGGGAGTGTTGCCAGCTGCATGGGGCCATGTGTTTGACACCTCTGCTCTAAGATTCTCTAAGACTAAGTCACAGAGAAGCTGCTGACCTGAATACCAACAAAATCGTATACACAGTCCCTCTCCTAACCCGATTATTGGTATTATTATTGTCCTGCGATTGTCTCTATACATTCCTTGCATATGGCGCCATCTCTCCCTCTCCTAAGCCATTCCTTGCATATGGCGCCATCTCTCCCTCTCCTAAGCATGCATCAGAGACCATTGTAAGAATGGAATGCATTTGATTTGAGCTCCTGCAAGGGATGCAAAATGGAGTCCAATTTGCATAGGATGCCAGACAAGCCCTCTAGCCCCTGAAACTTCACACTTGTCTGCTGCCAGGACCCGAAGTGCCATCTGCTACCCTGGGAAAGCCAGGGCACACTATAGGCCCCTTTCATATGGATGCCTTTTGTGGCTGATGAGAAAACCTGGTATAAGAAGGCTTAATTGCTCAAAAACACCTTCCCGGTATGCGATCTGCACACACAATTGCATGAACACCAGGAGAAAGAGCTTTCTCGATGGCAATGGTATTGGTAAAAAGCATGATGACAAAAGCAAGCAGAAAAGCTACTGGGTGCCATGTTCTGGACTCCAACTCCCCTTAATGTCAGCAGCATTCTAAATGTCATGAGTCTTGTGTCAGCATCCCATAGAATATGATTATGTGGAGCCAAGGAGCAGCCTTCCCCTTTTTTCCATTCCCCCCAGCACCTGGGAATCCCTTCTAGGGACCCCTCCACTGAATTTAAATAATATGATGCATTCATATTATTTATAAAAGTAGCATGGGCTAACAGGTAGGTATCACAGTGGTTACAGCACCAGCCCTGGAATCAGGAAGACCTGGATTCAAATCTGGCCTCAGACACTTCCTAGCTGTGTGACCTTGGGCGAGTCACTTAACCTTGTTTGCCTCCCCCTTGTTTCTCTTCTGTCCTAGAAGTAATACTAAGACAAAGGATAAGAAATGTTTATTTGTTTGTTTGTTTTTTTATTGAGTACCATGGGTAGATTGGACCAATGAGGTATCATGGCTAGGGAACCACAGATAGGCACTACTTGGTCCCAGTCCAAGTGGCCATGAAGGAATTTAGGAAGAGCCAGCTGCTGGCCATTTGTGACTGAGGGGCTTCTTCTGAATGATGGTGAAAAGCCTTATGATTGGCTGCAGAATGTGAAGACCTGGATTGCTGAGTTGAAACTCAGTAGGCACACAAAAGGAATAACCCATCCATCTCCCACTCTCTGCTCTTGGATTTGAAGTAAGAAGGTTGCTTTGAAAAACCTCCCCAACAGTTAAGGCTTTAAAATATTGCTCTAGAGCAAAAATGAATAACATGAAAATAGGTATCCAGTGATAACATTTGTACAACCCAGTGGAATTGCTTGTCGGCTCTGGGAAGGGGGAGGAAAGGTGGGAGGGAAAGAAAATTAATCATGTAAGCATAGGAAAATATTTAAAAATAAATAAATAAATTTTAATTTTTAAAATTTTAAATAAATAAATATATTTTTTAAATTAAAAAAAAAAACCTCCCCAACCATCAGTTGGGGCTCAAGCAGCTTGAGCATCCCATCTTTCCTAACCTTAGCAAATGTGTATTGGGGACAGTCTAGGAGACTGTATGAGTTCCCCAAGGGTCCTGGAAGGTGATCAAAGCTGAAGAACAGCAGCAGTAGTGGCCCCCAGAAGCAGCTTTTAGGACTCTTGACCTATAAAGGAAGTAATGCTTATTACTCAGCAATGTGAACATGGACAGGTCACTTAATATATTCTGCCATCAATTTTTTTCATCTACAAAATGGGTCTAATAATATTACTTTCATTACTTCTCTTTTAGGGTTATTGGCAGGAAGACAAGGGAAGGGAAGGGAACAGAAAGCAAGGGAAAGCAAGGCAAGGAAATGGAATGGAAGGAAGGAAAGGGAAGGGAAGGGAAGGGAAGGGAAGGGAAGGGAAGGGAAGGGAAGGGAAGGGAAGGGAAGGGAAGGGAAGGGAAGGGAAGGGAAGGGAAGGGAAGGGAAGGGAAGGGAAGGGAAGGGAAGGGAAGGGAAGGGAAGGGAAGGGAAGGGAAGGGAAGGGAAGGGAAGGGAAGGGAAGGGAAGGGAAGGGAAGGGAAGGGAAGGGAAGGGAAGGGAAGGGAAGGGAAGGGAAGGGAAGGGAAGGGAAGGCAAGGGAAGGGAAGGGAAGGGAAGGGAAGGGAAGGCAAGGGAAGGGAAGGCAAGGCAAGGCAAGGCAAGGCAAGGCAAGGCAAGGCAAGGCAAGGCAAGGCAAGGCAAGGGAAGGCAAGGCAAGGCAAGGCAAGGGAAGGCAAGGGAAGGGAAGGCAAGGGAAGGGAAGGCAAGGCAAGGGAAGGCAAGGGAAGGCAAGGCAAGGGAAGGCAAGGGAAGGGAACGGAAGGGAAGAGAAAGGAAGGCAAGGGAAAAGAAGAGAAGGCAAGGGAAGGCAAGGGAAAGGAAGGCATGGGAAGGCAAGGGAAGGGAAGGCAAGGGAAGGCACGACATGGGAAGGGAAGACAAGGCAAGGCAAGGCAAGGGAAGGCAAGGCAAGGCAAAGGAAGGCATGGGAAGGCAAGGGAAGAAAAATTTATTAATCACTTGTTGTGTGCTGGGTACTGTCCTAAGTGCTTCACAAATATTATTTCATTTGACCCTCACAACAACTCTGGGGGGGGGGGTAAGTGCAATTATCCCCATTTTACAGATAGGGAAACTGAGCTAAAGAGAGGGTGAGTGGCTTGTCCAATGTCGCACAGTTAGTATTTCAGACCAAATTTTAATTAAGATATCCCTGTTTCTGAAGCTATCATTCTATTTAATGTTCTTGCTACCAATCACAATTCTTTCCATTATTGGACACAGCCACTAAGGTGTCTTTATGCCTATGAAAGAGAAGCCAGCTTTCTCTAGGGTGGTATAGCAGGACCACAAGCCTGGAAACAGAGAGAAAAGGGTTGTATGACCTCTTTAGGTCCTTGCTGGGTATGAGATTGTAAGGTGATTGGAGCCTAGAAAAGCAGCCTAGAGACTACATTCAGGTGACCACAGTTCAAGCTCTCCAGTGCCCCCTTCCAGTCACTCTCCCTGTACCAGGTGCTGGGAGGTATTTAAAAAAAAACAAAAACTAATAAAATAAATGACTAAATAAATAGAACCTCTTGTCTAAAGAACACAGAGATAAGATAAATCATTCTGAGTCCTGGGAAAATTATCTCCACCATCCTGCCCTGGTTTCTCTGTTCAGCCAGGAAACACTTTAATTTATCTTGTGAAATTTTTCACCCGCTAGACAAACGTTAAGCATTTCTTTTTTTTTTAATATTTCTCTTTCCCCAAAGGTGGGTTGGCTCCCAACTCATCGCAATAAAAGCTTCATTAGCCTTGGTGCACAGAAGGCATGTGGGGTTGGATTGAATTCAGGACCAGCAGAAGGATAAAGAAACCTGACACTCACTCTTCACGTAATTAGAGTTGGTAAAAATAAACTGTGTGCATTTCATTAAGGGAATGGATCCATCACTATCAAGAGAGTCATTTGTGAATCCCAGGTCCAGAACAGAGAAGGAGTTCTATGCCAACAGCACCAGCCATTTGTCATGTATTAACCCCAGCTGTTAAAAGCTTCCTGTAGAGTCACTGGGGATCATTCCTCCACCTCACCTCTTTTCACCACTTCTAGGTTGGTGTCCAATTTGGCTAGTTTCCCAGCTGGCTTGGATCCAGTTGATACTGTACATCTCTTCTTATATATGACACATGTTCTCCTCCTTCCGCTCAAATACTCAAACATATCTGTGACCTCATTGGTTTGCATTCTTATTCAGTTGAAACCAATTCACATCTGTCCATCCTATGAGTCACTTGTCCATTTTATCTCATGCCTAACATGCTCAGGACCTTCTATGATTTTTAACCCTTGCCTTCTGTCTTAGAATTGATACTAGATATCGGTTTAAAGCAGAAGAATGGTAAGGGCTAAGCAACTGGAGGCAGGTGACTTGCCCAGGGTCACACAGCTAGGAAGTAGCTGAGAGCAGATTTGAACACAGGACCTCCAGTCTCCAGGCCTGACTATCTATACTCTAAGCCACCTAGCTATCTCCTTCTTTCATCTTGCTTGGCATCAGACAGATTGCTGGCTCTATAGATAAAGGGCAGTACCTGTAATTAGGAAAACTTGAGTTCATATTTTTATCTCAGGTGTTTTTTGCCTGCGTGACCCTTGATTTAACCCTGACTTGCCTCAGTTTTCTCATCTGTGAAATGAAACTAATGATAGCATAGAATTCTCAGGGTGGTAGTGAGGATTTAATGAGTTAACATATATGGAATTGCTGCTATGTAAATATTAGATATTATTACTTATTATGTCTTTGTGAGTATACCAGTGGGATACCCAGTCTGCCCACTGGTTATTTGCCAGTCTGGAAATGTGACTAGATCATTTTTTTCTTCTTCTCATCATTTTCTTGATGACTCCTTAGCCCTGGTTCTCCTAGGGTGGGAGAGGAAAAGGGGAGAGTAATTCCTGTTTACAGTAGCTGACAAAGTTATATTTGCTAAGCCACCTAGCCACCATGTATAATGTTTCATAGCCTTCTCATTCCCGCCATGTACCTTTCTATTGCCCAACGTTCACCCTTCCCTATATCTCTTCTAAAGGATGCTTTCCTCCCCCATTAATGTGGGGAAGCAAAGCAAAGATACCATTCAGGCAATGATGCTATTATTGGCTCCCTTTTGGCAATATGTAGATTTGCCTGTTTTTCTGGCAATCAGGATAAGACTGCACTAATCCATCCATCCTCCTTTGACCAGTCCTTCTATTGAACAAAGGCAAGCATTAGTGAGAAACCCGACAGGCTCCATAGTGGACCACATCATATGGTGGAGAAGGACTGGACTGGAAATCAGTATACCTGGATTCCAGTCCCAACTCTTCCCCTTCCTGCATTGGCAGGACCTTTCTTCATTTGGCCTCAGTTTCAAAGATCTGACCCCAAAGACTTGCCCCATAAAAATAAGGAAAATGGAGTAGATTCCATTTAATTTGCATTAAAGTTAAATTAAAATTAAATTAAAATTAACTTGGGACATAATTTCCAGGATATTCTTCCTATGTAGAATCATACTTATGACCTTTGTCACATAAGGACCAGTCCTTATCCAAGCCTCTTCAACATTTTCTTTTTTATTTTTAAACCCATACATTCTGTCTTAGAACTGATACTAAGTATTTGTTCCAAGACAGACATGATAAGGGCTAGGCAAATGTGGTTAAGTGATTTGCCCAGGGTCACACAACCAGAATGTGTCTGAGGCCATATTTGAACCCAGAACTTCCTACCTCCAGGCCTGGTTCTCTATCCACTGAGCCATCTTGTTGCCCTAATAGAAATTTTCATCGACTTGCCTTAACTCGATTTGAATTTAGCCACTTGAGCTGCTCAGTCAGATTGTGAAGATATAGAGGACTCAGCTGTGCCCTTATTTATTCTAAGATAACTTGGTCCACCAATCAAAACTCCGAGGACAATGAAATAAAATCCAATTAAATTCTCTAGGATGTGGACTCTTATCTCTATCCCTCCCTCACTTTGCTCGCCCTGGCTGTGCAGGGGCTCAGTGGTGCCTTAAAATACTCATTATCCATCACCACAAGGGGAATCATTTATATTTATTTAATTTACATAGTAAGCACTTATAGGACACTTTTTCAAGTTATGTGGGGGAGGGAAAGGAATCAACCAATCAACAGACTATTACACCTCTTCTATGTGCCAGGCACTGTACTAAGCTTCCTCATGATGCTAAAAGGAGCAAAAGACAGTCTCTTCAACTCAAAGAGTTTACAATCTAATGGATCAAAAGAACAGTAACTCTTCTTGAATCCAGAATCAAAGAATTACAAGATAGCAGAGCTGGAGAGATCTCATTCCATAGCATATAAGTCTAATCAAGGATATACTGATAAGAGCTTAACAACCAGAGAATGGCATACTTGAAAGTCTAATCTGTATTATTAACACTCTCGCCATCACTTTCTTAAGACTAGCTAAGCAACAAACAATACGTCAAGCCCCGATTTGTAGCAGTAGAGGATTTCTGTGGTGTCAATACTCACACCAAAAATTTAACAATTGACTCAACTCCAGCAAACCCTAAGTCTAAACTATACCTAAATCAAGATCCTACCTACAACATACCTGGCAAGTGACACTCCAGCCTCCATCTGAAGGGACATGGGCTGCCTCTGGAGTTTGATTATACTTTTGATTAGCTGTAATCATTAGGAAGGTTTTTTTTTTCTTATAACTGCCTGTCTGTACCTTCCATTGCTCCCAGGTCTATCATCTAGGGTCAAACAGAATAAATCTCATACTTCTTCCATGTGAAAGTCTTTCACTTTTTAGAGACAGCTATCATGTCCTCTGCCTGTGGCTTCTTTAGACTAAACATCCCCAATTCCTTCAACCTATCCTTATATTGCCTGCCCACCAGGGTCCTCATAATCTTGTACACTTCACTCTAGAGGATCATAAATTTAAAGCAGGAAAGGACATTAGGGGCCAACCAGACTCGTTTTACCCCCCTCGTTTTATAGATAAGGAAACCGAGTCTTTGAGAGGTTAAAGAGCATGTCCAAGGTCACAATCAAGTAAGCAGCAGAGTCAATATTTGAACTCAGATCCCCTAACTCTAGACCCTATGTTCCTTCCACTGAATCCAGTACTATACCATAGAGGACCTATACCCTGAGTCTATCTTAGGAGACTAGAGAATACCCTCAGAAAAGTTATATTGATAGATAGATACATATATACATACATGCATACATAGATTAATGGATGGACACACACATACATATATACATGGATGATCTACATATACATGGATGAATAAATGCACACATGGATGGATAGATACCTTCATATGTGGATGATAGATAGCTAGATAGATATAAATATCAATATATTATCTTTGTCTCTCTGTCTCTCTATCTCTCTGTCTCTTTTCTTAACTTTATATGTTTTATGTCTTTCTGTTTCTAACTCTCTACCTCTCTATCCCCATCTTGCTCTCTTTGTCTCTCACTTTCTTATGTCTTTTTGTCTCTCAGCCTCTGTAAATATATAATATGTATAGATATAAATTTTATTATTATCATTATAACAATAGCTAGCATTTATAGAGGGCTTTGAGGTTTTCAATCCATTATGCAAATATTAACTCATTTGATCTATATGGCAATCCTGGAAGATAGCTGCTAGTATATCCTCATTTTACAGTTGAGGAAACTGAGGCAGGCAGAAGTACATGGAGATAATATAAACCTGCCTAAATAGGGGACTCTTCCTATTTCAGAATATTGGGAAACAATTCCTTGAAACCTCAGGACTATTACTGTTTATTCCCTGTCACCAAGTTATTACACCAGGGATAGTCAGTTAGAAATAGGGAGGAAGTTGTCAGTGTACAAAAAAAAAATAGTCAAATTGCAAATGTAGTTATGTCAGTAGAGAGAGAAAGCTGAGAATTTGAGAATTTACCCCACAGCAAATGGGGGAGAAGAGAGACACCTGAAGATGGGGGCCAAAGTAGCAAGACATGGGTGTTGGGGGAGATCTGGCAGGGACAGTTCCAATGAACAAGATGAAAAATGAGAGGACAGAGGAAATAAGCAAGATGAGGAAAAGGTTCAAGAAACCCGTTATTTAGTCTAGAGGAAATAAAGCTGAGGGGTGGCTTGATAATGATCTTTCTGTCAAGTACTTGGAGGGTCCTTATAAAGATGGTGCTGATCAGCTGTTCTCTATAGACACAGAGAACAGTACTAATGGAAACGACTGAAAATATAGTAAGAGGTATTAAGGGTGGACCAAAAAGATTTCCTGATTATAGCAGATGGGGAGCATTGCAACAAGGTTGGTATCATAATCAGGAAGCCAGGTAATGGATCTATGTTGGAGAACAAAGAGGGGAATAAGGGGAATGAGTGCCTACTATGTGCCAGGTATTGTGCTAAGTACTATATAATTATTATTTCATTTGATCTTCATAACAAATCTGAGACATAGGTGCTATTATTATCCCCATTTTACAGTTGAGGAAATTGAGATAGAGGTAAAATGACTTGCCAGAGTCACATATGGAGGTGGTAGGTGATGCCAATAGTACTAATAAACCTCTCTCATTCACTCTCACTCTCTCTCTCTCTCTCTCTCTCTCTCATCTTCCCTCCTTCCTCCTCTCTGTTGTTCTCTCCCTCCTTTCTCTTCTCCATTTCCCCATGTCTTTCAATCTATTTTTTTCTCTCTTCTCTGTCTCTCTTTTTCTTTGTCCATCTATGCCTGTCTCTGTCTGTCTCTCTGACTCCATCTCTAACTTTCTGTCTTTGTCTCTCTCCGTGTCTCTGTTTCTGTCTCTCCCTCCTTTCTCTTCTCTGTCTCTGTCTCTGTCTTGATCTGTCTGTCTAACTCCCTCATAGGCAGATTATATGAATATAAACAGAAATATCCCAGGTTTCTAGGCTGGTATTAGAGTAGACTGTGCCTGGACCATGACTGTAGGTCTGAGAGTTTTTAAGAGGAAGCTTGTTCCTCAGAATCAGCTGCTCCCTAAGGAACTTCACTTGGCTTGAGAGCTATGTTGTCTCCCCTTTTCCCTAAAATGGCCCATTGCTGAGACCCAAGCTTCTTGGGAGGAAGCTACATTTCCATGAGAGGATGACATGGAAGTTCGGAACTGGACTGGGGCTTCTAGATTATAGTTCCAGAAAATGGGGGACACTCATTGGTGCTCATCCTAAGGGTAAAGGGACCCTGTAAGTGATTGGAATTTCACATGGACTTCTTCAACTATGATGAAGCAACTACTTTGGTGTCACTTTTCTCCTCTGGAAAATGAAAGCAAAATATTTTCTCAGAGTCACCCAATAAATTAGTGGCAAAATTAATGCAAGAACCCAAGTCTTCTGAAACTCAGCCTGACTCTCTTGCCTCTGTTTGGCATTTCCTCCCCCTAGTTCTTGAAGGGTAGAAGCAAATATGGGTGCATGCTCAACCCCCCCCCCCCCCGCCTTGGCCAAATGCCCTGTGGAAAGTCTCCCTGTGATGTTTCCATGAGAGAGTGGAGTCGCCTGGGTGGGTGATGACAGAGGACATGAAGAGCTGACTTTGGGGGCCTGGGTGAGGCACCACTCATGTCTGTGCCTTTCTTTCTCCATGAACTCAGCCCCTTGGCATCCATGACGTCTCTCCCTTTTAGGACACAAGAGATTCCAAGAGAAGCTTCTCTTCCCAGCTGCCTCTACACACAGGCCCTGTCCTGCTCCCCATCTCCCCCTTCTTCCTCTCTTCCATGTTCTCCCTTCTCTCTGGTTTCTTCAATTTCAATGACTTTATTGGCATGACAACGGTTGCCAAAGCCAATAACTGCAAGTCTCCACGTCTGGGGATGGATTTCACAGTGGGAAGGGGGCGGCTGGGACCTTGAACCACATTCCCACCACGAGTTTCTGCATTAGTCTGCTACAGTGGCAGACTGCCATGCGCCTCTGTCTCTTTGGTTTCCAGCCCCAGTCTTGTCTCCAGACAGGAGAAAGTCTTCATTCCTGCAGAGGCCCAGTCTGGAGCCCAGGATCTGAGAAGAAGCCTCCTCAATCCCATGCTTTCTAGGGGTTGTTTGTAAACAAACCTCAGACTATCCTGAGCGTAAACACACAGATGTCAAAGATCAGGTTTCCCACCCAGTACCACAAAGTTACAAACCAAGGCAGGCAAGAAGGGAGGAGCCCCAGACAGAGATAGCTGTGCTTGGTCCCAGCTCCCTGGACATTCTTCTGAATTACAGGATAAGAGGCCAACTCATGCTGAGACCATCTGAACACTGGAAAGCCTTCTTCTTGTCCACTCCCCACCCCCCACCCCTACATAAGTAATATTTGGAAAATCTCTCGGAAATGGGCAGAGAAAGCATTTCTAATCCTAAATGAAACTTTAACCATGATGTGGTAGAAAGAGTAATGAGCCTGGATCATATTTACTAGCTGTGTGGTCTTTGGTAAGTCACTTAACCTAATCTCTAAAATGGGGGGTTACTTTCACTCTACAGCATTTTTGTGAAGAAAATATTTCCTAAAGCACATAGCTCCATACACATGAGAGCAGCTATAGGAAAATAAACGCAAAGCAGTTTCCCTTCTTATAGATAAACTGCATTAGAAAAAAATAACAGCAATGACTGTCTTTTTCTCTATGTACCCAGCTTAGTCTATCATTTCCTCTGCTCATTCCTGAAATTGTTTCAGTCTAAAGGCAGCAAGGTGGCACGAGTGGATAGAGTTCTGGGCCTGGAGTCAGGAATACCTGAGTTCAAATTTAAGTATCCTCAAGACACCAGCTGTGTGACTCTGGACAGGTTATTTAACCTCTGCCTTGGTTGCCCACAAAATGGGATTAATAGCAGTACCTACTTCTCAGGGTTTTTGTGAGGCTAAAATAAGATAATATTTGTAAAGCGCTTAGCATAATGCATAGCACATAGTAGGCACATACTAAATGCTTGTTTCCTTTCTTCCTGTCTCTTCCTTTCTGTCCCTTTCTCTCTTATTCAGGCTCTCCCTTCCTTCAGTCCATTTCTGCCTCTCCCTCTAGTTTTCTCTCTGTCTTTTTCTTTTTCTCCCTCTGTCTTCTGTTTCTCCCATCTCTCTAACTCTCTATCTATCCCCTGCCTCTATTTCTGTCTTTCTTTGTCTCTCCCTGTTTCTGTCTCTCCTTCTAGTTCTCTCTATCTTCCTCTGTCTCTCTCTCTCTCTCTTTCTCTTTCTCTGTCTCTGTCTCTGTCTTTCTGTCTCTCATATATATATATACACACCTTGTCAACGTAGCAGCCTTTTCCCTTCAGGGTGCCTCAGCTGATGGAAATTTCGATTTGCATTGAAAATCGACTTTGGAAAGCGTCACAGGGAGAGGGTTATTTTTTGGTTTGGGTTTGGGGTTTGTTGTTGTTGGGGGGTTTTCCTGGCTGGCCCAAGATTGATCCGGTCCATAGGATGCACCAGATCATTGCATTCGGTAATTTCATTCAGCTTATGATCTATTTCTTATACGATCAATTTGATAAATGCAGCAGAGAGCAAAGTAGGTTACAGCGGGTGCTGCGATGCCGGGCGGAGTGATGGGGAGAGGGGAGCCAAGCTGCCTGGCTATGTGTCTCATGAAGCAAAAAAAGCAATTCAGTCAGACTAAGGGCTACGAACGAGGCGGTATATTCTGGGCAATAAATGCAAATGATGTGACTGCGTTTCCCTCCGCGCATTTGGGGGTGGAAGAGGAAAGGAGCTGAGATATTTCAGTGAGCAGGGGTCTCCACTAAGGACCCCACAGGAATTTGTCATGGAAGCATACTTGGGTGTATTTGGAGGGAAAGGGAGCCTGGAAATTTCTTACATGATATGTGCTAATGACAAGCCCCCCTCCCCCTTACATCACTGGACCTCTGAGCACTGTCATTTTTAACGCACAAGCAAAGTGGAATCAGCCATCCAGGCTCAGGAAAATGGGACAGCGCATTTGTCCCAGAGAATGGATCACGAAGCCGGCCATCTGAATTCCCTTTGCTACTGTTTTTGCTAGGTCACCAAGAATCAATGTGGAATTAGCCGGGTGACCTGAAGCAGGTCATTTAACCACTTTGGGCTCAAGAGATAGCATCTATAAAATGGGGGTCATCATTCAATTCACTTCAATGCAACAAACATTTCTTAAGGCACCTAGGGTGCTCAGTGGATAGAGCACCAAACCTGGAGTCTCTTCTTGAGTTCAAATCTGACCTCAAACATTTCCTAGTTGGGTGACCCTGAGAAAGTCATTTAACCCTGTTTGCCTCAGTTTCTTCATCTACAAAATGAGCTGGAGAAGAAAATGGCAAAGCACTCCAGCATCTTTGCTAAGAAAAACCCAAATGGGGTAACAAAGAAGCAGATGTGATCCGGAGCAAGAGAGATAAAGAGAGATAGAATACAATTCCTTCCCTTGGGGAACTCACCATCTAATGGGAAGATATGACACACACACACAAAAAAAAAAAAAAACATAATACAGAGTAAGTGTGTAAGAGTTAGGTAACCCGATGTGATAAAAAAAAAAATGGGTAGCTGAGGGCAGCTAGGTGGCTCAGTGGATTGAGAACCAGGCCTAGATATGGTAGGTCCTGGATTCAAATCTAGCCTCAGACACATCCTAGCTGTGTATGACCCTAGGCAAGTCACTTAACCCCCATTGCCTGACCCTTACTGCTCTTCTGCCTTGGAACCAAAACACGATATTGATTCTAAGATAAAAGGTAAGGGTTTTTTTAAAAAAGAATAAAAATTTAAAGATTACTCTATTATAAAGATGAATAATATTTAAATAGGTTTTGAATAATAAGACACGTATAAACCAGTGGAATTGCTTGTCAGCTGCAGGAGTGGAGAGGGAAGAGGGAAGGGGGAGAACATGAATCATGTCACCATGCGAAAATAGTCATAAAAAAATAAATTAAATATTGTAAAAAAATGTAAAAAGAAAGAAAAGAAAAAATGAGAAGTCATAGGACCTGAGTTTCAAACCCCAGCCCTGCTTTTTGCCATCTGAATGACTCTGGGCAAGTTATCTCATCTCTCTCTGCCTCAGTTCCCTCATCTGTAAAATAAAGGTGTTAGACTCAATGGACTTTCCAGCTCTGAATCTCTGACACTGTAACACTATCTGATCCTCAGTCTTTCTCTATGTAAAATGATGGGGCTGGACTAAGTGTCCCCTTCTACCTCTAACTCCATGATCCTATGACCTTGATCCCAAATAGGGAGCATGCCATGACTGTGGGTTTGTAACCCAAGAACTAGCTTGGTTGTGTTGGAAGATACTCATCAGCAGATTGGCAGCAAAATGGTGAAGCTGCAGTGTGAGTCCTTGTACTTACATCACCAAAAACACTGATCCTTGAAGTATTGCTATACTTTAAATAGCAATAAAATTAAGTAGAAATATTGCTATTATTTTTACTCTATTATTCCTGGGAGTGGGGTAAAAAATTAATTAAAAGTCTTGGTGATTGCTCCTAGGGAAATTAGAAAGGAGAAGAAAGAATTAGTGCATGTATATAAGTTGAAATGGCTCTGAGCTGGGGCTGTAAGTCAATGGAATTAGACTGTGGGCCTGGTTGTACCAATGACTACCTTCCGGTTCAAATAGCTTAAGATCCTGGAGTGGATGGAGTGCAAGTTACATCCTTGGCTGGCTGTAAGGAGTGAGCTGAGCTGTGGGAGCAGCTGAGCCGAAGCAGGAGAGGAACACGAGTCTCTGAAGACAGAGAGGGGGAACCAAGCTCCTTCAAAGCTCAGCTCAAGCATTACCTCCTACATGAGGCATTTCTTGATCTCAGATGCTAATGTCTCACCCACACATGCCCAATTTGTCTCATATTTAAGATACATTTGCTATACCTGTGTGTGTGTGCACATGTCCGTATATGTGTGTGGGTATGTGTAGAGATTATTTCTCTGAGAGAATGTGAGCTCCTTGAGGGCAGGGATTGTTTTGTTTGGGGTTCTGTAACTCCTGTGCCTGACACATAGTAGGTGCTTAACAAATTAAGGGAAGTTGGGAAGAGAATGAGCACATTTATATAGCACTTCATTTGTGCTAGAATTTTTTTAAAATATGAATACCTAACATTTATATAATACTTAACTATGTGCCAGGAACTATTCTAAGCACTTTACAATTATTATCTCATTTGATTCTTACTACAACTCAGGGAAGTAAGTGTTCTTTTTATCCCCTTTTTACAGCTGAAAAAAAAATGGAGGCAACTAGAGGTTAAGTGACTTGCCCAGAGTCATACAACTGGTAAATATCTAAATCTGGTTTTGAACCCAGGTCTTTCTTACTCTCAGTCCAATGCTCTAACCATTGAGCAACCAGCTGCTTCTAAATAATTATTGCTTGATTTCTTTTTAAATAAAAACTCTTACCTTCCATCTTAGAATCAATACTGTATATTTGTTCCAAAGCAAAAGGGCTAGGCAATTTGGGATTAAGTGACTTGCCCAGTATCACACAGCAAGAAAGTATCTGAGGTCAAATTTGAACTTAGGACCTTCCATTTCTAGACTTGGCTCTCAATCCACCAAGTTACCTAGCTGCCCCCTTGATTGATTTCTAATGGGGATACTGATCAATGTTAAATTGTATAATGATGGAAGAAGAGGAAGTCACCTGTAAGAAAGAGTAAACAGGATCACTGGATAAGAGCAGAAAGTCTTCATTGGAGGGCAGAGTCAAGATGATGGCTTAGAAACAACAACTGTTCAGACTTCCATAAACCCTTCCTCACCAAATCAAAAACACGATGCTTTGAGGAAACTGAAAACCAAATCTAACACCAGGACAGAACTAGGGAACCCTCCTCCTGGACCCAACTTAAAAGGCACACCTCCAAAAAAACCTAAACTCTAGAACATGCAGGTTTAAGGGGAAGGAAGAAAGAAGGTCCCAGGACCCATCCCCCAAATGCAGCACTGAGACTCCAGCAGTGGCTGGAATATCTGGGTGGGCAAGGGTGCTAGTCTGAAGCCAGTAAAACTGAGCCAGGCTCAGGGTGAAGTACACAGGTGGCATAGAGGCAGCTGGAGGAGAAGCATAGAGCAAGCAGCCTAGTTACAGCCAAGAAGCTCCATCTTGTCCCCCCCCCCCTTCTTCTGGAGGTTTTAGCCTCAGGGCACATCCAGCTTTGCAAATCAACTCCTCTTCCCTGGCTCAATCTCATCAACAGGGCAGATAAGAAGCCTTCAGAAGTCAGGGAAGTTCAACCTCCAACACCCCCACCGATTGATCTGAGAGTCTTTCTGACTAAGCTCCAAGGGGCAAAGGCAGCCGCAAACTACAGGCAACAACCTTGACAACAGGGAGGAAAGACCAGCTCCTTTTCAGCCTCTGCTGTCAGTTGGGGAAGATCTGACTAACCTGATCAAATAGCAGAACAGAGAAGAAGTCCTTACAGGACAGAACAGCCCAAACCCACAGATCCAGCACATAATGAGAGGAGCAAGATTATAAGTAACTACAGGAAAGAAATAAGGGGGAAATATGAGGAAACAACAGAAAAAAAAAGAAAAAAGAAATTACCATCAACAGTTTCTATTCAGGCAATGAACAAAGAGCAAATGAAACAGAGAAGATCAAGGAACACAAAGCAAAAACACAAACTCCAGTGAATTGGATACAGGCTTAGGAAGAACTCAAAATACAATTCAAAAAACAATTAAGAGAGGCTGAAGACAACAGGGAAAAGAACTTAAAAAGCAAAATAAATAATCTGAAAACAGAAAATAGTATCTTGAAAGCCAAAATTAATCAGCTTGAAAATGAGGCAAAGGAGATGAAAGATAAAAATGAGAAGGGTGACCAAAAAGCCAGGGATGAAATTTAGTCTTTAAAAACTAGAATCCAACAACTAAAAGCAAATGACTTCACAAGGCAGCAGGAAACTATAAAATAAAATCAAAAGAATGAAAAAATTGAGGAAAATATGTAACACCTCATCCACTAAATGGAAGATTTAGAAAAAAGATACAGGAGAGACAACTTAAGAATCATTGGTCTACTGGAAGATCATGACAAAAGAAAAAAGTCTGGACATCATTCTACAGGAAATTATCCAAGAAAACTTCCCAGACATTCAAGAACAAGTAGGAAAAGAGGAGATTGAAAGAATCCACAGATCACTCCTGTACTTAATTTAATTCCCAATTGACAACACCCAGGAATATCATAGCCAACATTTATAGGGACAAAAAGGAATATACCTTCTTTTCAGCAGCACATGGTATTTTCACAAAGATTGACCATGTACTAGGACATAAAAACATTGCAAAAAAGTGCAAAAGAGCAGAAATAATAAATCAACCTTTTCATATCACAATGCAATAAAAATAATAATTAGTAAGGGTACATGGAGAGGCAAATCAAAAATTAATTGGAAATTAAATATGATTCTCCAAAATTGATTAGTTAAAGAACAAATCATAAAAACAATTAATAATTTCATTGAAGAAAATTACAATGATGAGACATCTTTTCAAAATCCATGGGATGCAGCCAAACAGTACTTAGGGGGACATTTATATCTTTGAGTTCATATATTAACAAATTACAGAAGGAAGAGGTCAATGAATTGGGCATACAAATTAAAAAACTAGAAATTGAGCAAATTAAAAATCCTCAGGTGAAAACTAAATTATGAGATACTAATAATTAAAGGATAAATCAATAAAACTGAAAGTCACAGAACAATTGATTTAATAAATAAAACTAGAAGCTGGTACTTTGAAAAAACATATAAAATAGACAAAGTGCTGGTCAATCTAATTTTAAAAAAAAAGAAAGAAGAAAACCAAATTAACAGTATCAAAAATGAAAAGAGAAACCTCACCTCTAATGAAGAGAAAATTAAGGCCATCATTAAAAACTATTATGCCCAATTATATGGTAATAAATATGGCAATCTAGGTGATATGGATGAATATTTACAAAAAATATAGATTGCCTAGGTTAACAGAAGAAGAAATAGAATACCTAAATAACCCCATATCAAAAAAAGAAATTGAATAAGTCATCAAAGAACTCCCTAAGAAAAAATCCCCCAGGACCAGATGGATTCACAAATTAATTCTATCAAACATTCAAAGAACAACTAATCCCAATACTATACAAACTATTTGACATAATAAGGAAAGAAGGAGTACTACCAAATTCCTTTTACAACACAAATATGGTACTGATTCCAAAGCTGGGCAGGTCAAAAACAGAGAAAGAAACTATAGACCAATCTCCTTAATGAACATAGATGCAAAAATCTTAAATAAGGTACTAGCAAAAAGAGTTCAGCAAGTGATCAGGAGGGTTATTCACTATGATCGGGTGGAATTTATACCAAGAATGCAAGGATAGGTCAATATTAGGAAAGCCACCCACATAATTGACCATATCAACAAGCAAACCAACAAAAATCACACAATTATCTCAATAGATGAAGAAAAAACCTTTGACAAAATACAACATTCATTCCTATTGAAAACACTAGAAATTATAGGAATAGAAGGATCGTTCCTAAAAATAATAAACAGTATATATCTAAAACCATCGGCAAACATCATCTGCAATGGGGATAAACTAGAAGCCTTCCCAATAAGATCAGGAGTGAAACAAGGATGTCCTTTATCACCTCGATTATTTAACTGGTACTAGAAATGCTAGCAGTAGCAATTAGAGAAGAAAAAGAAATTGAAGGTATTAAAAAAGGCAATAGGAGACCAAGCTATCACTCTTTGCAGATGATATGATTATCTACTTAAAGAATCCTAGAGAATCAACTAAATAGCTAGTGGAAATAATCAACAACTTTAGCAAAGTTGCAGGATACAAAATAAACTCTCATAAATCATCAGCATTTCTATATATTTCCAACATATCCCAGCAGCAAGAGTTAGAAAGAGAAATTCCATTTTAAATTATCCTAGACAATATTAAATACTTAGGAATCTATCTGCCAAGACAAACATAGGAACTATATGAACACAATTATAAAACACTTTCCTCACAATTAAAACTAGATCTAAATAATTTGAAAAACATTACTTGTTCATGGGTAGGATGAGCTAACATAATAAAAATGGCAATCCTTCCCAAACTAATTTACTTATTTAGTTCCATACCCATTGAACTACCAAAATACTATTGTACTGAATTAGGAAAAAAAAAAACATAACAAAGTTCATTTGGAAGAACAAAAAAAATCAAGAATAACCAGGGAAATAATGGGAAAAAATGTGAAAGAAGGGGGCCTAGCAGTACCAGATCTCAAACTATACTATAAAACAGTGGTAATCAAAATAATATGGTAGAACTTCTGGGTCAAGATGACTCCTGAGTAGAAGCAGAGCTCTTCATGTCCTCCCCACTGATTGAGACAGAGTGCCTCAAATAGACAAAACCAAATGAGCGAAAGAGTTCCACAGGACACAGCACAGAAGGTAGGCAAAGTTAGGGCATTTCCATACTAAAAGGGCAAAATTTCCCCCACCAAGGGGCAATCTCACCACCCCTCCCCCACTTCACCTACCTTTCCAGAGTCCAAGCGAGCACGGGACAAACTTCTAAGTTCTAGGAGGGAGGCTGGCTGAGTTCAACACAGATTTACCCCCTAAGAGAAACTATTAAATCATCAGCATTTCTATATACTTCCAACTCATCCCAGCAGAAAGAGTTAGAAAAAGAAATTCCCTTTAAAATCACCACAGACAGTATAAAATACTTGGGAATCTATCTGCCAAGTCAAACGCAGGAACCATATGAACACAACTACAGAACACTCTGCACAATTAAAACTAGATCTAGATAATTGGAAAATATTAATTACTCATGGGTAGGACAAGCTAATATAATAAAAATGACAATCCTACCTAAAGTAATTTACTTATTTGGGGCCATACCCATCAAACTACCAAAAAAACTTTTTTATAGAATTAGAAAAAGCAATAACAAAGTTTATTTGGAAGAACAAAAGATCAAGAATATCAAGGGAAATAATAAAAAAAATGTGAAGGAAGGTGACCTAGCAGTACCAAATCTTAAACTGTACTATAAAGCAGTGATCATCAAAACCATATGGTACTGGCTAAGAGATAGAAGGGAGGATCAGTGGAATAGACTGGGGGTAAGTGACCTCAGTAAGACAGTCTATGATAAACCCAAAGATCCCAGCTTTGGGGACAAAAATCCACTATGCAACAAAAATCTACTGGGAAAATTGGAAAACAGTATGGGAGAGATTAGGTTTAGATCAATATCTCACACCCTACACCAAGATAAACTCAGAATGGGTGAATGACTTGAACATAAAGAAGGAAACAATATGTAAAATAGGTGAACACAGAATGGTATACTTGTTAGATCTTTGGAAAAGAAAAGATTTTAAGACCAAGCAAGAGTCAGAAAAAATTACAACATGCAAAATAGATAATTTGGGTTACATTAAATTAAAAAGTTTTGTACAAACAGAACCAATGCAATCAAAATTAGAAGGGAAGCAACAAATTGGGAAAGAATCTTTATAACAAAAACCTCTGACAAAGGTCTAATTACTCAAATTTATAAGGAACTAAATTAATTGTACAAAAAAATCAAGCCATTCCCCAATTGATAAATGGACAAGGGACATGAATAGGCAATTTTCAGATAAAAATATCAAAATTATTAATAAGGTTATGAAAAGTGTTCTAAATCTCTTATAAACAGAGAAATGCAAATCAAAACAACTCTGAGGTATCACCTCACACCTAGCAGATTGCCCAACATGACAGCAAAAGAAAGTAGTGAATGTTGGAGGGGATGTGGCAAAATTGGGACATTAATGCATTGCTGGTGGAGTTGTGAATTGATCCAACCATTCTGGAAGGCAATTTGGAACTATGCCCAAAGGGCTCTAAAAGACTATCTGCCCTTTGATCCAGCCACAGCACTGCTGGGCTTATACCCCAAAGAGATCAAAAGGGAAAATACTTATACAAGAATATTCATAGCCACACAGTTTGTGGTGGCCAAAAATTGGAAAATGAGGGAATGCCCTTCATTTGAGGAATGGCTGAACAAACTGTGGTATATGCTGGTGATGGAATACTATTGTGTTGAAAGGAATAATAAACTGGAGGAATTCCATGGGAACTGGAATGACCTCCAGGAATTGATGCAGAGTGAGAGGAGCAGAACCAGGAGAATATTGTACTCAGAGACTGATACACTGTGGTAAATTCAAATGTAATGGACTTCTCTACTAGTAGCAATGCAATGATCCAGAACTATTTGGAGGGACGTATGAGAAAGAATGCTATCCACATCCAGAGGAAGAACTGTGGGAAAAGAAACACAGAAAAAAAACAACCACTTGATCACATGGGTCGGTGGGACTTTGGGAAAGTAGACTCTAAAAGATTATCCTAGTTCAAATACTAATAATAAGGAAATGGGTCTTGAGGTTAAACCCAGTGTAATTATGTGTCATATATGGGAGGGGGCTAGGGGAGGGAAGAGAAGGAACATGAGTCTTGTAACCATGGAAAATTATTCTAAATCATCTAATTAAATAAAAAAAAATTTAAAGTAATTCCACTGGGTTGTACAAATATTATCACTTGATACCTATTTCCATATTGTTCGTTTTTGTTATACAATGATTTTTTAAAGTCTAAACCCCAAATCACATACCCATATATGCATGTGATAAATGATTTCATATGTTCTTCTTTTACATTTCTACTCCAATAATTCTTTCTCTCAATGTGGTTTCTTATTCATTCTTTAATAAACATTCTTGAATAAAAAAATAATAAATAAAAATGAAAATATTGGCCTAAAAAAAAGAACAATATAGTACTGGCTAAGAGACAGAAAGGAGGATCAGTGGAATAGACGCAGGATAAGTGACCTCAGCAAGACAGTCTATGATAAACCCAAAGATCCCAGCTTCTGGGATAAAAATCCACTATTTGATAAAAACTGCTGGGAAAATTGGAAGACAATAATGGGAAAGATTGTGTTAGCATCAACATCTCACACCATACACCAAGATAAACTCAGAATGGGTGAATGACTTGAATATAAAGAAGGAAACAAGAAGTAAATTAGGTGAACATGGAACAGTATACTTGTCAGATCTTTGGGAAAGGAAAGATTTTAAGACCAAGCAAGAGTTAGAAAAAATTACAAAATGTAAAATAAATAATTTTTATTACATTAAATTAAAAAGGTTTTGTACAAAGAAAACCAATGCAATCAAAATTAGAAGGGAAGCAACAAATTTGGAAACAATCTTCATAACAAAAACCTCTAACAAAGGTCTAATTACTCAAATTTGTAAAGAGCTAAATTAATTGTACAAAAAATCAAGCTATTCTCCAATTGATAAATGGGCAAGGGACATGAATAGGCAATTTTCAGATAAGAAATCAAAATTATTAATAAGCACATGAAAAAGTGCTCTAAATCTCTTATAATCAGAGAAATGCAAATCAAAACAACTCTGAGGTATCACCTCACACCTAGCAAGAATATTCATACCTGTGCTCTTTGTGGTGGCAAAAAATTGGAAAATAAGGAGATGCCCTCTGATTGGGCATGGAGGAATTCCATGTGAACTGGAAAGACTTCTAGGAATTGATGCAGAGTGAGAGGAGCAGAACCAAGAGAACATTATATACAGAGACTGATATACTGTAGTACAATCAAATATAATGGACTTCTCCATTAATGGCAATGCAATGATCCAAAACAACTTGGAGGGATTTACGAGAAAGAACACTATCCACATTCAGAGGAAAAATTGTAGGAGTAGAAACACAGAAGGAAAACAACTGCTCAATTACATGGATTGATGGGGATATGATTGGGGATGTAGACTCTAAATGATCACCCTAATGCAAACATCAACAACATGGCAATAGGTTTTGATCAAGGACACATGTAAAACCCAGTGTAATTGTGTTGGCTACAGGAAGAGGTGGTGGGAGGGAAGGGAAAGAACATGATTCTTGTAACCAAGGGAAAATGTTCTAAATTGACTAATTAAATTAAATTTTCCAAAAAAAAATAAGTCCTCAGTGGGTGATAATGAGAAATGAGGTGAAGGGGTAAGTCATACAAGGGGCCTTAAATAAGGTCCACATTCATTTTGCACATTAAAGTACTTCTTATAATTCTGTATACTAAGTGGGACAAGTATTGTTTCCATTTCAGGGATGAAGAAATTGAGACTTGATACAAAAGTGACTTGCTCAATGTCCCATAGAAAGTGTTAGTGCCAGAATTTTGACAGTTTTTTCTGACTCCAACTCCAGTGCTATTTGCCCTATATCCCCATTCACCATTAGTGTAAAGATAGCTAGATTCAGAATCATCAAGTTAGACCCTGTTCTGTTACTGATTCACTGTGTGACTTAACCTTTCTGGAACCAAAGGCTCTCCATCCTCAATAAAACTCCTTGCATCTCTAAATACTAAAAGTCAATGAGTCCATGAGATATCTCCGAGAAAATTTGGTGACTGGGCAATGTTATATTAGACAATAGAGAGCTATCCAAATTTCCAAGTATTTGGATATGAACTTTGGCATGGGGAGGGAAAGGAAGGCAAAGCAAGGGAAGGGAAGGCAAGGGAAGGGAAGGCAAGGCAAGGCAAGGCAAGGGAAGGGAAGGCAAGGGAAAGGAAGGCAAGGCAAGGCAAGGCAAGGCAAGGGAAGGCAAGGCAAGGGAAGGTGAGGGAAGGGAAGGTAAGGGAAGGCAAGAGAAGGCAAGGGAAGGCAAGGGAAGGCAAGGGAAGGGACGAAGCATGGTACCTGACACATAGTAAGTGCTAAATAAATACTTATCCCATTCCCTTCCTTTCTTTTCCTCTTTCATGTAATGGGGCTTTAAATTCTTGAAGACAGCTATCATGACCCCTCTAACTTCTCTTCTTTAAGCTAAACATCCTTAGTTCCTTCAAGTAAATCCTCAATGTCATGAGATCGAGTCCCTTCTCTATCTTGGTTGTTCTCATCTAAAGATATTGCTTTTCTTTCCCATTCATGTCCCCTACCCCCACCCAATTCTTGAACACTTTCTATCTCTCTAAATGCAGCATGAGATTACATTAGCTTTTTTGGCTACAGTGTCATATTCCTGCCTTCAGAAAGTTCTGCCTTCACATAAGATCAGAAGCTTAAAACTAGAAAGGACCTTAGAGACCATCTAGTCTAGCCCTCTCATTCTAATCCAACACAGATGTGGGGAATCCTATCCTGCTTTCCTTGTACAGTACCTGTGATTCTATCCTTGTCAGTAATGCTTATTAAGCAACTCTACTACACAGGGAGCTGTGCTGGCAGCTTTAAACAATTTGATAACCAAGCAGCAGGCTCCCCATGTGAACTTAGCCAAGTCATTTAATGTGGAGACCCCCCAAAACACCTCAATCCATAGGAATAGGAGAGGAACTCATATTTTAATGGGTACTGATATAACAGAAAAACACCTCTCAGAATTAGCAGTGACCGTTACTGATTATACCCATTTTACAGATAAGGAAACTGACTTGCCCAACATCATACAGATAGAAAGCCTATGACAAGTCCTTGAGCATAGAACCAATAAAATGAAAATTATATGGGTTGGAAGAAGGAGCAAGAAAAAAGTTTCCTCGTGGTATAGGGCAAAGAGCACTATATCTGGAGTCAGAAGACTCAGGTTTCAATCTCAGCTCTTACCTGTATGACATTGAGTGAATCACATAACATCTCTAGCTATCATCTATAAATGGGGCTAGACAACTGATTAGATCATCTTTGAGATTCCATATCAGTTCTATATCAATGATCCTTTGATTGGATAGAATCCATAGATTGGAGGCCACTAAATGGCACAATGAATAGAGAGCACTGGGCCTAGAGTCAAGAAGATCTGAGTTTGAATGTGCCTTCAGATATTTACTTCCAATGTGATAGTAGGCAAGTCACTTCACCTCTGTCTGTCTCAGTCACCTCAACTGCAAAATGAGGATAAAAATAGCACCTACCTTCCAGGGCTGTTGTTGTAGTAGAGGGTTGGTGTGGGTATAATGGAGAAAGAGTTGATGATAAATGCCCAAAAGGTAGAAGGAGGGTGAGATGGATTCCCCCCTTCAGTCTTCCTCAAATATGTCTCCCCACGAACCCTGCCTTTACTCCCCTCTAATAACTTATTTAATGGGTGAACCTCTTCCCTTGGGGAAAGAGAGAGAGAGAGAAATCAGCTCTCTCCCTCTTCCACTATGACAAGGAAGCCAATTTAGGATAACTGACAACTTTATTCTAACAAATTGTGGTTAGGGGTAAAATAAGAAAGATGTCTGAAGATTGGGGTCTATAGCAAAGAGGGGAAAGGAAGTCCCTATCTGTCTAAAATATCTTTTTCCCTCCCTCCAAAGTTGAGAGACTCAGTCTTGCCAGCCTGGTCTCTGAGAGGTTCAGGTTTGTGACCCCTAGTCTTTATCCCAGCAGGGCCAATGTCCAGATCTGGGGTGTCATAGGAGCTCTGCGAGATCTTGTTATGCTGTTCTTATTCTTCTCCGGTATCTGCCACACTTCTTGGTATCTTTGGGGGGAAATGGTGGTTAAGTTCAATGAGGGATTTTGTAAGGCTCAGGTTCCAGTCTCTGATCAGACCTGCACCTTTGCTGTCTCAAGATAGAAAGATCAACTGCCTCCCACCTGGAATCTCTCTTCCCTCAATATTCCAAGCCTCCTCAACCATCCCCCGCTGTGGATGGAAATCCTTGCAATTTCTTCCAGGTTCTGTCCTTCAAAGTCTCTGGATCATTCCTCTATCACATTGTGAGGAATCAAGTGAGAAAATAATTATAAAATGCTTAGCATAATTCCTGGCACATAGTAGGCACTTAATAAATGTTTCCTTCCTTCCCTCCCTCCTTGCTTCTTTCCCTCTTCTCTTCCCTTCTTTGTTCCTCCCTTCCTTCTTTTCTTCTTTCTTTCCTTCCTTCCTTCCTTCCTCCCTCCCTCCCTTCTTTTCTTCTTTCTTCCCTTCCTTTCTTCTTTCTTTCCTCCCTCCCTCCCTTTTTCTCTTCCTTCCTCCCTCCCTTCCTTCTTTCCTTCCTCTGATATGAAACAGCTCTTTGCAAAAGAAGGGAATGTGTCCACAGAGAAAGAGCATTTCATTTGAACTCCAAGGTCTTGAGTCCCAGTTCAAACTGCTACTTTCAACCTGTGTGACCTTGAAAACCCTACATCACTTCTGGACTCCAGGTTCCTTATCTGTTAAATAAAGGGGTTGGACTAGATGATGTCTAAGGTCCCTCCCAGCTCCAACTCCTATGATCCTTAACCATTCATTTGGGTTAAATTTTTTTCTTATTTCCGCTCCAAATGAGGACAAGCATCCCTGCATGCACACGGCTTAGAAGGCGGCACACAATGCCAGCAAGGAACGAAGGGCATTCAGCTTGCCCTCTCTGACCTTCATTAAATGAGTTGTCTAGACGGAGAGCTCTGGCAGCCTTATCAGGGACCTCGGCCCATCAGCAAAGCAGAGAAACTTTACAGGCTCACAATCTACAGAGGGAGATGGGTTTTCATTCTTTTTCCCCCTCCAAGCTCATTTTCTATTGACTTGACTTAAGCTCCTTGGGGCCCCTGGCCTTGGAGATATTTCTTTATGCCCCTCTTTGCCAGCATCCCAGACAGCTCTTCTGTTGTGGGTAATGAGTTTGATTCACATGAAAAAACCCGAGCCAGTTTCTGAGGCTTTGAGCAGAGGCTTGTAGGAGCTTGGCACTTCTATTGCGGCTGTCTCTTGTCTTCCATCTCTCCCAGACTGAGGCGTTGGGTCCCAATGTGCCCAGAGGACCCAAAAATTCTTTTTTTCTCTCCATACTATTCCAAGTGTTCCAGAGTGAGTCAAACACCCAAAAATCTGGTGGGAATTTTCCAATGAGAGAGCTTCCAAATCGCTCAAGACTTGTATTACCTTTCCATAATTGGAAAAGTTCAGCAAACAGCGATGGAATTATCTCTTTCTCTTCCCCAGCTTGCCAATCAAAACGAGGACTGCATTAATCCAAGGCATGGGGGCCCATTCCCAACAGCTAACCAGCAGTAATTGGAAGCAGCCTTTTCTCTGCCTTTGGTCTGGGGGTATTTTCGTTGTTGGGCTGTTAGAGCCAATACTGAGACTTTTGCCAAGGAAAACTTTCTTTTGAAACTTCCATCCTATCTAAATAAAGAGTTGGAAGTGACTCTTGGCAGCCTCTGAGGTGGCTTTAAGTTATGAAAAATAATACACGTCAGCTGGGATGTGAGTCTATCCTGCTTACAGGGGGAAGATTATGTTCTTTACCTGTCCTCTCTATTCAAATTGATCTACTCATGCACCTGTTTAAGCCTCCCCCCATTGTCACTGCTCTGAAACATCCATTTGACTCAACTAGGGGTGCTGTTTTCAGAAGCAGTTAGGAAGAAAAGCTAAACAGAGCTCTGGGCTTAGAATCAAGGAGATCTGAGTTTAAATCCAGCCTCAGACCCATCCTAGTTGTATGGCCAGACTTGAGCAAGTTATTTAGCCTGTTTGCCTCAGTTTCCCCATCTGTAAAATGGGGATAATAACAGCCTTTCAGGGTTGTTATGAGGATTAAACAAGATCATAATTGGAAAGTGTTTCACTCAGTACCTGGTACATAGTAAAGACTATATTAATGTTAGTAGTATGAAGGTCATGCACTGTACATTCTCTGAGGAAAGAAAATGAAAGGAAATTGGTGATTAGAAGGATCACTGGGGTGAGAAGGAGGATGCTGCATTCCACAAGCAGCACCTTTCATTCTCCACTTTTGAACAGGTGTTACATCTCACTGAAGCCTAGCTTGGAAGTGGAGATGTTAGAAAACAGGCTCCTTCCACATGTCACATAGCCTCCAGGGTTGGGAAGACTGAGAATAGGAAAAAGTCTTCATAAGTATCCAAAGAACTTTTTTCAGTTGTTCAACAAGATCTCTAACCAGGGGGTTGTCTGTCATTACAGTGAAAGGATCCATCAGATTCAGAAGGGATCTCAAAGTTCACCCAGCCCAATTACCTTATTCCACAAATGAAGAAACTAATTATTTAAGTGACTTGCCCAAGGTCACATAATCAGTAATCATTGCAGGCACTATTTGATATCCTGATTTCCTCTTTTTTCAAAGCCAGTACTCTCTTTCCTTCACAATGTTCCTGCTTCTGCTATTGTCCCTCCCTCCATCTCTCCTTTATTTGTAAAGCACTTAGCACAGTACCTAGCACATAGTAGGAGATATGTAAATGCTAATTCCCTCCTCCTTCCCTTTTCTTTTTTTTTAAACCCTTACTTCCTATCTTAATAACAATTCTAAGACAGAAAGACAAGGGCTAGGCAATGGGGGTTAAGTGACTTGCCCATAGTCACATAGCTAGGAAGTGTCTGAAACCAGATTTGAACCCATGTCCTTTGACTCCAGACCTGGGTCTCTCTGAAACTCAATTTTGAGAAGGGACTCAGACCAATATTACTTTGTTTTCTGGACTTTGCCAACAGACCCCCCCCCACAAGTGGGTGCTTTCACTCTTCCCCCACTGCTTTTTAGTTCCTTTTTATGCATTGTCTTTCCCCATTAGAGTGTAAGTAAGCTCCATGAAGGCAAAGACTGCCTTTCTTTTGCTTATATTGGAATCCCTAGTGTTCAACATAGTTCTTGGCATATAGTTAGTGCTAAATAAATGCTTGCTGACTCTGATGACAACACTCCCCTCATTCAATTTCTCACTTTATTTATGAGGAAATTAAGGTGAGACTTCCACAGCTGAATGGTTAGTGCATTGGGTCTGGAGTCAGGAGCACCTGCATTCAAATTCAGCCTCAGACATTTCCTAGCTGTGTGACCTTGGGCAAGTCAGTTAACCTCTGATTATCTAACAAAAGGTTCCACTGAAGCAGGAAAGGGCAAACCACTCCAATATTCCAACCAAGAATACCCCATGAATAGCACTAATGTTCTCTGGTCCATGGAGTCACAAAGTGTGTAGATAGAATCTGCTCCCCTTACCCCAGCTAGTCCCCACCTGGCTGTGTGTCTGGATGTCACATGAATGCTCCAAACAGGGGTCACAGGTGAAGAGCCCTAAGAACATGACCTGGAACTAAAGGTTACAGGTCCAGATTCAAAAGAAATGATAAAGGTGTGGTACAAGGCTCTCTATTCCCTTGGAGACACTGGGGAAAAACCATGGCTGAGCAAGGCAGCCCTGTGGAAAAACACTTGGTCAGAGTTAGGTTAGATCAGACTTAAATCTCTATATAACTGCTTTCTCTATTTCAAGTGATAATTAATAAGCGCTATGGAAAATAAGAACCTGGAGTTATTAATTTAAATCTAACAAAAGAATCATACAAGATTAAACAACAACAACTTTTAGAGAAGTAAAAGGGCTTTTCTCAAAGCCATACAGGTATTTAATGACAGAGATGAGATTTGAACACAGGTACCCTGCCTCCATTCACTAAACCATACTGAAAGCCTGGGAAGAAGAGAATGGGTTTGGCAAAATACCAGACTTTCTTCTCTCACCAACTGGCACTTAGAATTCTTCCTTTGATTAAAATTTCTAGAGCTTAACCTTCTCCTGATTTCCCTATCCAAAGAGTAAAATCTTGAATCAAAGAATCATACAATATTCACTCTTTAATAAATCTTAGAAGACATCTAAGCCAGGTCAACAGACATAAGCCCAAACCCAACCAGACCGTACAAAAACAGATTTTGGGTTGGATTGGGCCATCAATCATAGTTTTCAGACACCTGATCTACTTCAATTTGCTAATGAGTAAACTGAGGCTCAGAGAGGTAACTTGCCCAAGACTACTCAGCTGGTTAATAACTTAATGTGTCAATTTACTCTTGTCACTTTAATACAATACTAAGGAGGAAAGAAGCACTTATGAAGTCCTTGCTTTGTGCCAGGTATTATGCCAAGTGCTTACAATTTTCTCATTTGATCCTTACAACAGCCCTGCAAGGTAGACACTATTATTATCCCCATTTTACATATGAGGAAACTGAGGCAGAAAGAAGTTAAGGGACTTGCTCAGAGTCACACAGCCAGTAAGTGTGTAAAGCCAGATTTAAACTCAGATCTTCCTGACTCCAGACCCAGAACTCTTATCTATCCACTGTTCCACCTAGTTGCCTACAGTAGGAAAGCAATGGAGTATTGTGGGTATTGCATCTAAAATCAGATTGACTCTATTCACTAGTTATTGGATCTAAAGCAAGTGATTTAATCTCTCCAATTGGCCCAGTTTCCTTTCATGCAAAATGAAAGGGTTGAACTAGATCAGAGGGGTCAGCTTGTGCCTTGTAAGAGTTAAAATAGTTGGTTGTCATAAACTGTAATAATTAAAATAGTGGAAGACTTAAATTGTAGTAGATATAAGAGTGGATGTGTAAATTGTGACCACAGGAAATATGGTTTCAAGACAGTGTCTTGTTTTTAAATTAAATATAAGGTGGTCGCCAGGGGAAAATTCCCAATTATTAAATATACCCAAGACAGCTGGGTTTTATAGAGATTTTAATTAATACAAATGAGGAATTAAAGAAAGAGAGAAAGAGGGGAATAATGAGAAAGGGATAAGCTGGCCCAGGGCAGCTCTGGCTAACCCAGGCCTAAGCTCTAAGAGAAAGATCAGTCAGTCCTTAATCACTCACCACAAGATTTGTCCAAGCAAGGATTCAGAGGGACAGAGTCTCCTCAGAGGGAGTTCCAGCCAGAGTCAGCCTCTCTCAGACTGTCTTCAAGAGACTCCCTCAAGAGACTGTGTCCTAGGAGACTGTCATCTCCTTATAAAGGGAATTTTCTCCTATGTCACCTCCCCTAAGTTCTCCCATCTACCAATCACAGTAGACATTTTTCAAAAGACAGACCATTCTTAGTTTACACGTAAGAAGACTTATCTTTTGAGTAATTCACACCTGAGTAGACTAGAATCTCTGAGTAAGTTCTCACTTCTTTGCTCCTTGTAAGTTCACAAGTTGCCTGACCTTTATAGGTACTTAGCACCCTTTTGTATTAGTCCTAAAACAGGCACAGCTTAAGAACTTTTTGCCTTATTATAAGTATGGGTTTAAGTATTTTTCATTGTTCAGCAGAGTTTACAACTTTATCTTCCCCTAAGGCATGCTTAAGTTATGGTGAAGTAGAGTTCTCACATTCCTGATCTAAGGTACTTCATTGTTTAAAGTGGGGAATGGTCTTAACCCAACATTATGAAGTAGGGTCTGGGAATTTTTTAAGGTTTACAATCCTAACCTTATGAAGTAGGGTCTGAGAATTTTTAAGGTTCACAGCCTGCAGCACTTATCACAACCTACAACGGGAACTAGATTAAAATGTAGTTCCTATCTGATTTTCATGTATTGATGTATTAATAATTTTAAGGGAATATATGAATATGTATGGTTTTCCAAGTCAATATGTGTCTCACAGGCATATATGGGTTAGTGGCCTCCATTTATGTTTCAGTTTGATACCACTAGACGGGATGATCTACAAGATCCTTTCCAACTCTCCTATGATCTTGAGCATACCAGAAGCATTTTACTACATTCCAGAGCACTGATCAGGGCATATGCACATTTGGGCAATCACCCAAGATAGAAAATAGGTATGGAGGCTGAGAAGCAGCAAAAGTTCAGATCTCTGAAAACCCTTCCTTACTAATCACAAACTAAATGCTCCTAGAGGACTGAAATTCAAACTTAACAACAGGACAGAGCTGGGGAACCCGCCTTCTGGACTCAAATCAAAAGGTATGCCCCCCAAAATCCAGAATCCTAGAACACTCAGGCCTAAGGAGAAGGCAGAAGGAAGGCCCCAGGACCCTTCCCCCCAACCCAGAGTGCTGAGCCCGCAGCAGCAGCGGGAACCTCAGGGCCAGCAAAAGTGCTGTTCTGAGGGGTGCACCTTGAAAGCAATCTGGGCCAGTCTTGGGGCATCCAACACAGATGGCAAGCAAGCAGCCTGAGAGAGACGGGGGGAGCTTGTAGCCCCCTGGATGGGTCTTTCCATCGGAGTCTCACCGGAGGTTTTTGCCTCGGGGCACATCCAGACCAACCCAGCTGAACCTAATCCCATCAGGAGCCCTCAGAGCTCAAGGAGGCCAGGACCCCTGCCCCCTTAGAGTGCAGGGCCTCCTGAAAGGACAGGAACCTCAGGGTGGGCAAAAGCACTGTGGTACCTGGTGGACAGTGCTGTGCCAGACTTGGAGCATGGAAGTAAGGCAGCAGAGAAGCAACTGGAGGGAACTGAGAGCAGTAACACCTGAAACGCCAGCAGGCAGGGGAGGGCAGACCCTGGGCTTCCCCAGGAAGACAGCGCAGCTGCAGGGAACAGACAATTTGCCTGGGGCTAAAGCCTCAGACCATCAGAAAGATACACTAAGAGCCAGTCCTCCTCACTCAGATTTCTGACTGGAAAGGGGAAGAAAAACCATAGAGATGGCAAACAGTACAGAAGTGCAAAAGCCTCCAAACACCAAGAAAAGCAAGAAGAAGGGGGTGACTTTGAACACATTTTTATGGAGCAAAAATACAAAATACAGAGGAGATAGAAGAGAAAACACAAACAAATGCTCCAAAACCTTCCAAAGGAAATGGAAATTCTCCACAAACTCTTGAAGAATTTAATTCAGAAATTATCAAAAAGATGAAAGCCTTCTGGCAGGAAAAATGGGAAACAATGCAAAAGGAACTCAGCATTCCGGGAGACCAAAATATGCAAATGCAGAAACAGCTCAAATCCTCAAAAAACAGGTCAGACCAAACTGAAAAGGAAAACCAATCTTTAAAGGTCAGAATCAGGCAACTGGAAGACAATGATCTGGCAAAAGAGCAAGAATTAATAAAGCAAAGTCAAAAGACTAAAGAATTAGAAGATAACATAAAATATCTCACTGACAAGGTGACAGACCTGGAAAACAGAGGAAGGAGAGACAATCTGAGAATCATTGGTCTACCAGAAAAGCCAGACATAAACAGTAATCTTGATATCATAATACATGATATCATCAAAGAAAACTTCCCAGAGATTCTAGAACAAGGGGACAAAATATGCATTGAAAGAGTTCACAGAACAACTTCTACACTAAATCCCCAAAAGACAACTCCCAGGAATGTAATTGCCAAATTCCAAAGCTTCCAAGCAAAAGAAAAAAATCTTATAAGAAGCCAGAAAAAGACAATTTAGACATAAAGGAATACCAATCAGGGTCACACAGGACCTAGCAATTTCCACTCTGAACGACCATAAGGCATGGAATGTGATATTCAGAAAAGCAAGAGAGCTGGGTCTTCAACCAAGAATCAGCTATCCATCAAAACTGACTATATACTTTCAGAGGAAAGTATGGGCATTCAACAAAATACAAGATTTCCAAGTGTTTGTAAAAAAAAGACCAGAGCTCGGTGGAAAGTTTGACATCCAAACACAAAGACCAAGAGAAACATGAAAAGGTAAATATGAAAGAAAGGGAAAAGGAGAAAAATGTTATCTTTTTCTTTAATTCAAACTCTCTTCTATAAGGACTACATTTATATCAAATTATATATATATATTAATATGTGGGGGAAACATAATGTGTAACTCTCAAAAATTGTATGCATCATTAGAATAGTAAAAAGAATCATGTATAGGGAAAGTTTGGGGCATTAAGATGATATGGAGAAAGGGGGGGATAGAAAGAAAAAGGGAGGGGGGAATCATTGATGGTACTAAGATATACTCCAAGAAATAGAAAAAAACTAAATAGAATAATATTTCTCACACAAAGATACACATGGGAAGGGGAGGGGAAGAATTCTCCTATAAGAAGGAGAGGAAGAGAGTTTTTACTTAAACCTTACTCTCAGTGAAATCAACTCTGAGAGGGAAGAACATCCAGATCCATTGGGATCTTGAATTTTATCTTATCCAACCGGGTAAGGGAGAAGGGAAAACCAAGGGGGGGATGGGGGGAGGGAACACAAAAAGGGAGGGAAGGAGAGCAGGGAGGGGGAGTGAACAAAAAGGGAGGGGCTAGAAAGGAAAACATATCAAGGGAGGGGACTAGGGGGACTGATTTAAAGTAAATCACTGACTTAAAAGGTTATAGCTAAAGAAGAAAGGTCAGAATTAGGGGAGGATATCAAAATGCCAGGGAGTCCACAAGTGACAATCATAAGTTTGAATGTGAATGGGATGAACTCACTCATAAAACGTAGACAAATAGCAGAATGGATTAGAATCCAAAACCCTACCATATGTTGTCTTCAAGAAACACACATGAGACGGGTAGACACTCAAAAGGTCAGAACTAAAGAATGGAGTAAGACCTTCTGGGCCTCAACTGATAGAAAGAAGGCAGGAGTTGCAATCATGATATCTGACAAAGCCAAAGCAAAAATATACCTGATCAAAAGGGATAGGGAAGTAAATATATTTTGTTAAAAGGGACTATAGACAATGGGGAAATATCACTAATCAACATGTATGCACCAAATAGCATAGCACCCAAATTTCTAATGGAGAAACTAGGAGAATTGAAGGAGGAAATAGACAGTAAAACCATATTAGTGGGTGATTTTAATCAACCACTATCAAATTTAGATAAATCAAATCAAAAAATAAATAAGAAAGAGGTAAAAGAAGTGAATGAAATCTTAGAAAAAGTAGAGTTAAGAGACATATGGATAAAAATAAATAGGGACAAAAAGGAATACACCTTCTCAGCACCACATGGCACATTCTCAAAGATTGACCATACACTAGGTCACAGAAACATGGCATACAAATGTAGAAAAGCAGAAATAATAAATGCAGCCTTTTCAGATCATAAGGCAATAAAAATAATGATCAGTAAGGGTACATGGAGAACCAAATCAAAAATTAGTTGGAAATTAAATAATATGATACTCCAAAATCAGTTAGAGAACAAATCATAGAAACAATTAATAATTTCATTGAGGAAAATGACAATGGTGAGACATCCTTTCAAACCTTATGGGATGCAGCCAAAGCAGTAATCAGAGGTAAATTCATATCCCTGAGTGCATATATTAACAAACTACGTAGGGCAGAGATCAATGAATTGGAAATGCAAATAAAAAAACTTGAAAGCAAACAAATTAAAAACCCCCAGAAGAAAAGCAAACTAGAGATCCTAAAAATTAAGGGAGAAATTAATAAAATCGAAAATGATAGAACTATTGAACTAATAAATAAGATTAGAAGCTGGTACTTTGAAAAAACAAACAAAATAGACAAAGTACTGGTCAATCTATATTAAAAAAAAAAGGAAAGAAGAAAGGCAAATTAACAGCATCAAAGATGAAAAGAGGGACATCACCTCCAATGAAGAGGAAATTAAGGCAATCATTAAAAATTACTTTGCCCAATTATATGGCATTAAAAATACCAATCTAGGCAATGTGGATGAATATATACAAAAATATAAACTGCCTAGACTAACAGAAGAAGAAATAGAATTCTTAAATAATCCCATATCAGAAAATGAAATCCAACAGGCCATCAAAGAACTCCCTAAGAAAAAATCCCCGGGCCTGCTGGATTCACAAGTGAATTCTATCAAACATTCAAAGAACAGTTAATCCCAATACTATACAAACTATTTGACATAATAAGCAAAGAGGGAGTTCTACCAAATTCCTTTTCTGACACAAACATGGTACTGATTCCAAACCCAGGCAGGTCAAAAACAGAGAAAGAAAATTATAGACCAATCTCCCTAATGCATATAGATGCAAAAATCTTAAATAGGATACTAGCAAAAAGACTCCAGGAAGTGATCAGAAGCATCATTCACCATGATCAAGTAGGATTTATACCAGGGATGCAGGGCTGGTTCACTATTAGGAAAACCATCCACATAATTGAGCATATCAACATGGAAACCAACAAAAATCACATGATTATTTCAATAGACACAGAAAAAGCCTTTGACAAAATACAACACCCATTCCTATTAAAAACACTAGAAAGCATAGGAATAGAAGGATCGTTTCTAAAAATAATAAACAGTATATATCTAAAATCATCAGCTAATATCATCTGCAATGGGGATAAACTAGATGCATTCCGAAAAGGATCAGAAGTGAAACAAGGATGCCCATTATCACCTCTATTATTTGACATTGTGCTAGAAACACTAGCAGTAGCAATTAGAGAAGAAAAAGAAATTGAAGGCATTAAAATAGGCAATAGGAGACCAAGTTATTGCTCTTCGCAGATGATATGATGGTCTACTTAAAGAATCCTAGAGATGCAACCAAAAAGCTAATTGAAATAATCAACAACTTTAGCAAAGTTGCAGGATACAAAATAAACCCGCCTAAGTCATCAGCATTTCTATATATTTCCAACACAGCTCAGCAGCAAGAACTAGAAAGAGAAATCCCATTCAAAATCACCTTAGACAAAATAAAATACTTAGGAATCTATCTCCCAAGACAAACACAGGAACTACATGAACACAACTACAAAACAGTCTCCACACAACTAAAACTAGACTTGAGCAATTGGAAAAATATTAATTGCTCATGGGTAGGATGAGCCAATATAATAAAAATGACCATCCTACCCAAACTTATTTATCTATTTAATGCCATACCCATTGAACTTCCAAAAAATTTTTTTCCTGATTTAGAAAAAAACGCAACAAAGTTCATTTGGAAGAACAAAGGATCAAGGATATCAAGGGAAATAATGAAAAAAATACAAAGGAAGGTGGCTTTGCAGTCCCAGATCTCAAACTATATTATAAAGCAGCAGTCATCAAAACAATTTGGTACTGGCTAAGAGACAGAAAGGAGGATCAGTGGAATAGATTTGGGGCAAGTGACCTCAGCAAGACAGTATATGATAAACCCAAAGATCCCAGCTTTTGAGACAAAAATCCACTATTTCATAAAAACTGCTGGGAAAATTGGAAGACAATGTGGGAGAGATTAGGTTTGGATCAACACCTCACACCCTACACCAAGATAAATTCAAAATGGGTGAATGACTTGAACATAAAGAAGGAAACTATAAGTAAATTAGGCAAACACAGAATAGTATACATGTCAGACCTTTGGGAAGGGAAAGATTTTAAAACCAAGCAAGACTTAGAAAGAGTCACAAAATGTAAAATAAATAATTTTGACTACATCAAATTAAAAAGGGTTTGTACAAACAAAACCAATATAACTAAAATCAGAAGGGAAGTAACAAATCAGTAAACAATCTTCATAAAAACCTCTGACAAAGGTTTAATTACTCAAATTTACAAAGAGCTAAATCAATTGTACAAAAAATCAAGCCATTCTCCAATTGATAAATGGGCAAGGGACATGAACAGGCAGTTCTCAGCCAAAGAAATCAAAACTATTAATAAGCACATGAAAAAGTGCTCTACATCTCTTATAATCAGAGAGATGCAAATCAAAACAACTCTGAGGTATCACCTCACACCTAGCAGATTGGCTAACATGACAGCAAAGGAAAGTAATGAATGCTGGAAGGGATGTGGCAAAGTAGGGACATTAATTCACTGCTGGTGGAGTTGTGAACTGATCCAACCATTCTGGAGGGCAATTTGGAACTATGCCCAAAGGGCGATAAAAGACTGTCTGCCCTTTGATCCAGCCATAGCACTGCTGGGTTTGTACCTCAAAGAGATAATAAGGAAAAAGACTTGAATAAGAATATTCATAGCTGCGCTCTTTGTGGTGGCCAAAAATTGGAAAATGAGGGAGTGCCCTTCAATTGGAGAATGGCTGAACAAATTGTGGTATCTGTTGGTGATGGAATACTATTGTGCTAAAAGGAATAATAAAGTGGAGGAATTCCATGGAGACTGGAACAACCTCCAGGAAGTGACGCAGAGCGAGAGGAGCAGAACCAGGAAAACATTGTACACAGAGACTGAAACACTGTGGTACAATCGAATGTAATGGACTTCTCCATTAGTGTCAATGCAATGTCCCTGAACAATCTGCAGGGATCTAGGAGAAAAAACACTATCCACAAGCAGAGGACAAACTGTGGGAGTAAAAACAACGAGGAAAAGCAACTGCTTTACTACAGGGGTGGATGGGATATGTCTGAGGAGAGACTCTAAATGAACACTCTAATGCAAATACTAACAACATGGAAATGGGTTTGAATCAAGACCACAGTGGAATCATGCGTCAGCTATGGGAGAGATGGGGGAGGGGGGGAGGAAAAGAAAATGATCTTTGTCTCCAATGAATAATGTTTGGAAATGACCAAATAAAATAATGTTTAAAAAAAAGAAAAAAGAAAGAAAAGAGGTATGGAGTGTGACTCTGACCACCTTTGGAGATGAATCTCACTTAGAAATCCTTTTGTTCTGGATATTTCAGTCTGGTCTACTCCTAGCCAGTGGTCTAACCAGCAGAATGAAAACTTTGTGAGGGAAACCCTAAATTTGTACTATTTGTGTCTTTGCATCTACAGTGACTACCACAGTGCCTGGCAAATTAAAAGTACTTACTAAATTATTGTTAATTTGTTGATTCAGTCCCAGTCTAGCTCTCTTTCTAGTTCCTCCATCCTTTTCACAGTCCAAATTGAGCTTTTCCTGGGTTCTATTTGACTATCAGATGACTTGCTCTCATCAGGTATCTGATTCTTCTTCTGGATTCAGCCTAAAATGTATCCATGGCCTTCCCACCCTCACCCCACCTCCATATCTGGGTTCTGAACTTATGCTGGTCCTCAGTTTCCAAGAACTAATAACACTAATGCATCTGTATTTTGAGCTATCATCTTCCTTTCACCTGGACCCTTGGATCCTCTTTCCAATCCACTATTAAAATTGGAATCCAGAGCCCTCCTATCATTCCACATTGAGCCAGAGACTTCTCTTCCACTGTTACCAATTAAAGTTTAGTTCTCGTAATTAACACTTATGACCACAGCCACTCAGCATAGATTCATGTCCTGAACACAGAGACCTTGTGGGACCATGCATGCGGTGGTACTGAGAAAGAGGGTTTAGAGTCAGATGACTGATTTGACTCTGTCAGCCACTTAATTTATCTAGGTGATGGACAAATCGCTTAACTTCTCTTTGCCTCAGTTTCCCCTATTATAAAATGAGGAGTTTTAGACAATCTCTAAAAACTCTGTCAGCTCTATGTCTATATATGAGCTTACATTCAAAGCTGTAAGATATATATACAACCAAACTTCAAGTTTCCTTTATAACTCCCCTCACCCTGCTGTGTTAGAGAAGTTGCAGTTGCTATAAGCTAATTCCCAACCAGGTCCCTGCCCTGCCTCCTTCTTCCCTTCCCCTCCAGGCCCCTGGAATGAGTTATAGAGGAAAGAGTGGGAGAGGGGCTAAATAAGGATTATCTCCCCCTCAGATCACTTTTATGTAACCTCATTTCATTTTTCTTAATCATCAGGAGAGAATGAGCTAGTGGGAGGGTGTGGTGGTTGGGGGTGACAGAGAGAGCAGCATGGCTGACTCCCCCAAGTCTGCCCCATTTGCTATCACTTTTATCTCTGGGGTTCTATAAGCAGAAGAAAGTTTAATTGGTATCCTGGTGGAATGAGATGGTAGAAGAGCTGAATGGCAGCAGGGTTGGGGTTTTCTCTCCCATTGTGCTGGCGGACATAATCCCCACCATTCCCTGTCCTCCTGCCTGTGGTTCAAACCAAAGGCGGGAGCTGGAGGTGGTCCACTCAGTGCATCTGGCTGTTTTGGAAAGCTCCAGGGAGAGACTCATCACACATAATCTAATGCATCAATTAAACCCAACAGATCGCTTTTCAATCACTTGTAGCAGCAGGGCATGTATACATGTGCGTGCACACACACACACACACACACACACACACACACACACACCCCAAATAGAATTATCTCAATCAGTTGATATCCCAAGATTCACGCCAACCGCCCCAGCATCTGCCATGTGGGGACCAGGCAGAAAGCTATTCAGGCCACAAGGTGGAGGGGAGGGGAGGGTAGAAAGGGAAGAGAGAAAAGGAAGGGGGGTGGGGGGATACTTGCTGCTGAACTTGAATGAGTGCCCAAGAAGGTCCAGGAGGGCTGGAGTATAAAGAGCTTTGAAGGCAAAGAGCACCATACTGATGCTAATTGTGCTTATTTTTTATTGTGCTTTTGAATCTCTTTCTCTCACTTGGATACACAGAGAACTGAAACCTAGGGTGTGAGTCCCTGGGCCATTCCCTGAATTATTGGAAAGAAAGAGGCCAGCAGTGAGGGAGGGAGACTTAAAGAAAGAGCTCATGTCCAAGATGGCAGGTTAAGACATCACCATGGTCAAGCATGAACTTGAGTGCATCAGGAAAGATTTAGATTGGGCATAACGGAGAATTTTCCTAGCTAAAACTGCTATGAAATAATCTGAATTACTAAGAGATTATATAATGTCCTTCTGTGGCCGAGTTTAAAAAATTGAGACAGACATCTGTCTGCAGTAGTTAGAATATGGTCCTATTTCCCCAACAGAGAAATGACCAGAGGACATAGCAGACTGTTTTCAAAGGAAAAAATTCAAGCAATCAACAAACACATGGGGGGGAAATGTTCCAAATCACTAATAATTAGAGGAATGCAAATTTAAGCAATTCAGAGGTTCCACCTCACATCCATCAGATTGGCAAAGATGATAAAAATGACAATTGTTGGAGGGGGTCCCCAAAACAGGCCCACTAATGCACTAATGCACTGCTAATGGAGCAAATGGTCCAGCCATTGTGGAAAGCAATTTGGAACCGTGCCCCAAAAGTCACTAACCTGTATATTCCCTTTGGCATAGTGATCCACTGTCAGACTTCTATTCCCAAGAGATCAAATAAAGAAGGAAAGGACCTATATGTACAAAAACACTTAAAGTAGTGGTTTTTGTAGTTAACAAAGAACTAAACACTAAGGGGTGTCCCTTTATTATAGGCTGGCTAAGTAAATTATAGTATACAAATATTTTTGTGCCATAAGGAATGACAAAATGAATGGTTTCAGAGAAATCTGGGAAAATGTATAGGAACTTATGCAGGATGAAGTGAACAGAGCTAGGAGAACAATTGCTACCAAAACAACATTGGAAAGAAAAAGAATTCTTAAAGACCTGAGAACGCTGATCTGTGCAAATGGCAACCCTCATTTCAAAGGATTGATGATGAAGCATGTGAATAAGAATAATATTAATAGGAAGCATCTATATGGTGCTTTAAGGTTTGCAAGGCATATGCTATCCCATTTGCTAACTATCTCTTATGAGAAAAGTGATCATTGACTCAAGGGGAAAAATGAAAAATACACCTCCAGACACAGCCAATGTGGGAAATTGTTTTTCTGGCATATTTGTTACAAGGGCTTTGTTTTTCTTTCTTCTTCCCCCCCCCCCCAAGGGCTAAGGTAAAAGGACAAGAAGAGAGGAGAGAGAGAGAGGGAGAGGAGAAATAGAGGGAGAGGGAGAAGAAGGGGGGGGAGACAGATAAAGAAAGTCAGAGACAGACAGAGAGGGGGGATGGAGGGAGGGAGAGAGAGAGAGGAAGAGAGGGAGGGGAGAAGTAGGAGAGAAAGTATGTGTCACTGAGGTATTTGTTTTTAAAATATTCTGTAAAAAACAAAAGGAAGGCCAGGAAGAAGCACAGATAAGCAAGACAGCTTTGGAAGACAAAGGTTGACTTTATTGTATACTTAAAAAGAAAAGTGAGCTGTACATAATAAAGACATTGTAGCTGCATACACAATCTTCTTTTTCTGTTCTACTATGTATATGCAAACATCCATTTTATTTGGTATTTGTTAAGTTCATAACCAAGGGATATAGTCCAACTAAAAGACTCACCAATGACCTGGACTCTAGAGAGGCATAGAATGGGATAGCAGAAAGAACTGCAGCTCTATAATCAGAAGACCAGGATTCTAATCTCAGCTCTGCCAATTATTCTTTGTGTTCATGAACAAATGATTCTACCTTTGTGGCCTCAGTTTCTGTCCTCTGTAGAAAAAAATTGAATAAGATAATTTCTAAGGTTGTTTCTAGGTCCAAACCTGTGATCATGAAAATGTCTTTGGCCTCAAAAGTAAATTTACAGGGGCAGATAGGTGACTAAGTAGTTAGAGAGCCAGGAACAGAGATGGGAGGTCCTGGGTTCAAATTTGACCTCACACACTTCTCAACTGTGTGACCCTGGGCAAGGCACTTAACCCGCATTACCCCTGGCCTCTACCACTTTTCTACCTTGGAACCAATATACATTATCAAAGCTCTTTACACTCCAGCCCTCCTGGACTTTCTTGGGCACTCATTCAAGTTCAGTAGCAAGTGTCCTCCCCACCTTCCTTTTCTCTCTTCCCTTTCTACCCTCCCCTTCACTTTGTAGCCTGAAGAACTTTCTAGATATTCTAAAACAGAAAGTAAAGTCTTTAAAAAAAAAAAAAGAGTAAACTTATGAATGAGAGCCAGGATGGCAGGCCAAAACCCTGGTTCTGCTAACTGTTATAGGATAATTGCAGCCCAAGAAAGAAGCCACTTTGGCAAACTCCATCTTTTACAAGGAAGGCTAGGCCTTATCATCAGTTATACTTCATGTGTTAGTCGGGTATGGGGGAAGGGGGGCTACATTCTCTGTGCCTGGCTTTGGGGATAGGAACCAGACCCAGGATTTCCTAAGCCATAGATTTGGTGCTTGGCTCCAGAGCTCCCCTCTCTCCCAAACAATTAGATAATCCAATAAGCATCTCAAACAGGCATGTCTTAATGCAGCTAGAGGCAAGTGTCAGAGCTGGATGAAAGAGAATCAGATTTGGAGTCAGAGAACTTGAATGTGAATGTTGGGTCTGCTATTTACTGTGCGTGAACGTAAGAAAGTCAGTTCACCTCCCTGGAACTCAATTTCCTCATCCATAAAATGAGAAGGTTTGGTCAACATGATTTCCCAGGATCTCTACTTCCTTCTTGACCCAATTAAGCAGGGTCTATTCCAGTTCAGCTCCCTGATGATCACCAAAGTTCTATCTGGTCAAAAGAGATTGTGTGTGTGTGTGTGTGTGTGTGTGTGTGTGTGTGTGTGTTTGTGTGTGTGTGACAGACAGACAGACAGAGACAGAAAGAGAGACAGAGAGAGTGTGTTTATATAGAAGTGAAAGCTGCCTAGGCAACTGGATCTTTTCACCAATCAACAAGTATTTATTGGATATATGCATATGTATATATATATATATATATACACATACATACATACATGTGTGTGTGAAGCCCTGTGTTCTGTGCTACCCAGGCAGCTAAAGGAATATGAAACAGTCCCTGTTGTCAGCCTTCTGGATAAGGAGATGGCATGTCTACACATAAAACAGGGAGCAATTAAATGCTAAGTGATAGCATACTGACTGACTCCAAGTACAATAGGAATTCAGGCATGTGTGTGGGCTGAGGTATTCAAAGAAGATTTCCGGTGAAAAAGACCAGGTTCTTAGTGGTCAGCAAGCTCAAGGTGAATCCATATGGGTGCCCCAGAAGTCATGGGCTTGTAGGCTGTTTTAACTGAAGCATGGAAGGCAGCTGAATGACTCAGTCAATTGAGAGCTTCAGGCCTAGAGATGGGAGGTCCTGGGTTCAAATATGACCCCCAGACACTTAGTTCTGTGGTTCTAGACAAGTCATTTAACCCTCATTGCCTAGCCCTTACCCCTCTTCTGCCTTAGAACTAATAATGCACAGTATTGATTCTAAGACAGAAGGTAAGGGTTTAAATTTTTTTTTTAATGAAATATGGTTACCCCAGTGAAGGAAGTGGAAATTCTGTTGTACTCTTCTCCGGTGACACCACAGCTGTAGCGTTCTGTTCAGTTCTGTTCAGTTCACATTTTGAGAAAAATATTGACAAACTGGAGAATACCCAGAGGAGCTCAGCATGAGCTGTGAAGGACTCCAAACCATGCCATATGAGAGGGAAGAAGGCTTAAGGGAGACATGACTATTGTCTTCAAGTATTTGAAACGTTGTTACTGGGGGGGGGGGGGGAGATTAGTTTTACTCTGCTTGATTCTTGAGGGTAAAATAATAACAATAATAACAAAGGAGAGAATAGTATATATTAGATTTGAAAAGTATCATACACATGTTATCTCATCTGATCTTCACTGCAACCGTGGGAGTCAGGTGCTTTAATTATCCCCATTTTAAAAATAAGAAAAATCATTGGAGTTTAAGTGACTTGCAATAAGTGTGTGAGGTAGGATTTGAATTTGTCTTCCTGACTCCAAGTCCATAGCCTTCACTCTCTCCACAGGGTGGCAAACCTCCCTTACAGGGTTGGTTCTAGGATCAAACAAGATATTAGCAAAATCCTTCACACAGTGTTTGGTATATAGTAGGCTATTAATAAATGTTTATTCCCTTCCCTTCTCTACTCACCATCTCACTGAAGAATGGGTGTTGGGAACAGGATGATGGGAAAGCTACCAGGGGTAAGAGTTGGAGCATGTCAAGGGGAAGGTGGCAAAGATGGAGATGAGACCCAAAACTTTGCCATATGAAGAGTGACAGGTAGTTGTTAGAGCTGGGGATGTGCAGCCCACTGAAGAGAAAATTTAGAGTGAGAATGGGGTGAGGAGAAGAGGAAACATAATCCCTGACTTGACATATTTAAAGGGCTGTCATGTGGAAGATTTATTTTGCTTATGGTAGAATCAAGAACAAAGGAAGGACATTATTGGGAGTCCAATTTGGGGTCTTCTTGAGAAGAAACTTCATAACTCTTTGTGTAAATTAATAGGATGCAGAATCTCAAGGGATGTGAATGAATTCTCACATATCAGTTTCTCTATAGGGTTTATTGAATAATATTCAAGACATGCACATATTCATATGAGAAATGTACAAGAACCCCTGAGACCATCATCATTGCCACCCACTGAACCATCGTCTGTGGTCTGGGGAATAAAGCTGCCCACAGAACAGCTCCCCAAAGGGTGGCACATTCTGAGGGAACAGAGCAAGCTCCACAAGGTCCACAAACTATAGGGACTCTACAGTCTAACAGAGTTGAACTGTAAGCAGAGTGAGGACAATAAGATAGCAACAAAAAAGCAGACAGCACCTAATTTTTCAGGAATAATAAATTAATTATATATAATATACAAATAATTAATTTTAATTAATAATTTTTTTAAGTTTCCAGAGGGATGCCAGGAATAAGCTCCTCACCAACCCAGTTATGGACTCCTTGAAGCAATTTCATCATAGGGTCTCCATCTCTACCTCAATAAAGCAATGTTCTCCCACCCCTCCTCCAAGCCTCAACAGAAGGAGTGGTTGGAGCGGCTAGGTGGTTCAGTGAATAGAGTGCCAGCTCTGGAGTCAGGAGGATGGGTTCAAATCTGTGTGACTCAGACATTTCCTTGCTGTGTGACTGAGCAAGTTGCTTAACCCTGATTGTATAGCCCTTACTGTTCTTCTAGCTTAGAAATGATACTAAGATAGAAGGAAAAGATTAGAAGAAAGAAAAAAAATCAGAAGGTATGGTTTATACATCTTGCCCTAGGAGAAATCTGAGGTACTTTCTCAAGCTTCAAAGATTCCCAGTTATGGCTCACCTTTGAATACAACAGTCATAAGTAAATCTGACAAGTTGACAAACAAGATTGGTGGTAATAATAATAATAATAATAGCTGGCATTTATAGACAGTTTTCAGGTTGACAAAGTGCTTTACATATGATTTCATTTTATGCCCACAACAACTCTATAAAAAAGATGTTTCTTCACTTTACTAATGAGAAAACTGAGACAGAAATTAAGTGGCTTGCCCATGCTTGCAGTTAGTCAGTATCTGAGGCAGGATTCAAACTCAGAACTTCCTGAATTCAAGTCTGGCATTTGATCATTGGTAAAAATTCTTTTAGAATCAGGAGGATTTCTAAATGTTCATGAGACTTTTTGTTGTCTCTGACTAGGTCACTCTTCTTACAACTAGATAAAGGGGTCTCTGAGCTAACTAGCTTGCCTTGGAATGAATTGCTCTTCTGCCTTGACTACTTAGTATCAATTGTAAGATGGAAGGTAAGGGTTAAAAGAAAACTTTTTTAAAATGCACAGAAAAAAAGACAAGATGTTCTGTGGCACCTTTCTGGTTTTTAGCTTCCTTATTCCTAAACAGAGAGGATTGGACTAGAGGTCTTCTCTGGCCCTTGACAATCAAAAATCCATCATCCAAAGTCTTCAATCAAGTACTGTAAGACTACTTGTCAGTAAGAATTTTGCAAGCTAGGAGAGCAAAGAAGGGAATATGCTTTTCTATAGCACCTATGATGTGCTAGGCATTGTGTTAAGTACCTTATAAATATTATCTTATATGGTCCTTACAATAATCCTAGGAGATAGATACTATTATTAGCTGCATTTTACTTTTAAAGAAACTGAGGTGAACAGAAGTTAAGTGACTTGCTCAGGGTCACATAGCTAGTAGATATATAAGGTCAGATTTGAATTATGTTTTTCCTTATTGTAGACCCAGTGCTCTACCCACTGTACAATCTAGCCATCTATTAATATTATTATCATTATTGTTGTTTATTATTTATTTATTTTTATTTATTGTTATACTGTGGAGTGCTTAGGGTGTGTTGGAGCACAAAAGACAACATGGCCATAAAGGTGTAACGATTTTTCGTGCCACTGGACCCAGGCTTCCAATGCCGAGAGAGTGGGACTGTGTCTGTGCATGGACTTTTCCACTTAAATCTCCTTAATGCACAAGTGTTTTTGTGCACACTCATCTACATCACAGATGAAAGCGCACAAAGACAATTGTCATCCTTGGTTACCGAGAGACTACTACTATTGTTATTTTATAGATAAGGAAAAGATAGATGAATAACTCATTGGACTTAGAAGGATCTGGATTTGGTTCCTCTTGAGCAAGTCATTTAACCTCTCTTGGGCTCAATTTCTCTACCGGATAAAATGAAAATAAAAATGGAGGGTGGGGATAGATTCAGTGACCTCTGACTTTCTTTCCATTTCTACACCTATAATCCTTCTATAACTGTGGTCATCCCATGGAACATGGGCAGGGATAGACCTGAACCCTGACTACATCTAGTGGCACAGGGTCTAATTGGAATCTTACTAGTGAGTGAGACTGAGCTTTGATCACCTCCAGTGAGATATGAGCTTTTTGAAAAAGGTCAGGGGCCAACAGCCTCTGATTGGTCCTCATGTGTCACTTTCTCTAACCATGCCATCCATGATGGGGGAAGAGGACATCCAAGAATTTCTCTCAGGAACAAAAATTGGGAGCAACCACTGAGTAGTATACTCAATATTCATTCAAGGGAAAGACAAGCCTCTTCTGCCTCTGCTGAGTCTGTCTTGGGACTCTCACTTATCTCTCTTAGATGTCTCATGAAGAGAAAGAGAAAAGGGAGAGAAAAAAATATTTCTTCTGTCCAACATCTATGAGAGTAATAGCAATAATGTGCTGACCTAGAGAATCCTGAGACTGGACCCCACGTCTCAGGCTGCATCTTCTGCTTTCTATTTCTTGACCTGACTATGTGACCAAAGAACATCCCTGAAATGGAAGTTGCTAGTTTTTTGTGGCTATCTCATGAACTTGAAAGGTTCATCATGGTCATCAAGTGGTCAAAGTGATTAGGTTCAGAAAGTACTTTTCCTCAATTACACATTTCTTAGAAGAGAAGATGGATACTTGCAGGAGAATGAGCCCATGACTTGCCAGAAGATAGGAACCTTGAGTGCTGAAAGAATACAGAGCTGAGATAAAAATGAAATACCTGTTCAGCAGTTCCACAAAGCATTTCATGTTTTAATGTTTTAGATATAAACCCCTGGGGAAGTATGGGTTACTAGTTCATATTTTAAATAGTTGTCCACGAGCAAATATGAGTCCTTTGTGTTTTAAGCATCTCTTTTGTGGTGGAGGAAATAAATAGCTGACCTAATCTACTTTGTGCATGGAGCAACTTTCTAAAATCAACCCTATTAATCCTTTTGGAGGATGCCTTAGAACAGTGATGTGTGATTTTAGAGGGGCAGGTGATGTGATAAATATCCTCAGGTGCCCATGAAGAGGGGGAGGGGAGCAGCCTGGTGCCTCTTCTCTCTGACTTTCTAATAACAAACTGTCGAATTCTGTGCTGGGGAAATGGCATGTGTGACCACAGAGAGGGCTCTAAGTGCCTCCTCTGGCACACATGCCATAGGTTCATCACCAGAGTCTTAGACCATCCAACTTAAGCTTTAAGAAATTGTTCCCAAAGAGGAAGATATAAGAAGCCAGAGATAGCCCATCTCTTTAGAGACCAGATTTCCCCAGGATAGATGCTAGTCTGTATGCATATAGAGTAGGAAATGGTTTCCCAGCCCCATGTGTTTGTTACATGAGGCCAGATTACTGAGGATATTGATAACAACTCAAGAGAGACAGAGACAGAGAAAGAGATAGAAACAGAAAAAGAGAAATTGATTTATTGCCTACTCATTGGAATAATTTACTCTCTTGAGATTGTGCTTAGTGAAAACACTCTTTGAAAATCAAAATGTATAAATGAATGTATAAATAAATAAATAAAATAATTAAGGGAGGTTTAAAAAAAAAAAGCAGAGCAACATTCATTTCAGCTTTACTGAAAACCCAGCAGGAGCAAAAAGCTATATTTGCCAAATTCTAGAAAGAGACACAATTGCTAATGGGGGTGTAGGAAGGAAGAAGGGATAGGCGGAGGAGGGGTCCAGTGTTGTTTTATTCTCCTGAGAAGATATTGCAAATAATGGAGAGGTATAAAGCAGGGGAGGAGAAATTACTTTGACAGGACCCTTTTAGGGAAGAAAATGGAGCTAAGTACACGTTCCATTATTCCCGATCTTTCACTCAGCTCCCCATTTACACAGGGGCTCCTGGAGTTGATGTTTCCCCTCTGCTGTCATAAGTAGTCATGGACTGGAACCCATCATTTCAAAATAACGGTCTGCAATTCCCCCATTGTCATGATTAACACAGGGGAATAATTATTAGCCACACTGAAGACGGCAGTGAATAGATGTTGCTGACAGCTCAGACTGCCAGCCAGCTCTGCTTTTCCAAAGCCCATCAAGTTCAATTCCCAGGCCTTCTACCAGGAAGGACTGTGATGCCCCTAAGAGATTAGAGAGGGTGAACTTTCCTCTTCTCTCAGAAGGGAGAAGTGGAGGCCTCCCACATCTATCACTCAGCCAGAGCTCTCAAGCTGACTTTAGTCGTGTGTCTCAAACCTATAACTACCAAAGGGAAAAAGCAGGACTTAGAGTGAGGGTGGTGCAGGGGAGGGAAGAAAGAAGGCAGATAGCCAATTCCCCCATTCATCCCACAGTCTTGGCCCCTGAAAGCAGCAGGGAACATTCTCAGCTGAATGGATCGAAGGGGCTAGAGCCACCCATGACTCAGAAAGATTCATAACTCCAGGACTCTGAGTAGGAGAGTTTATCAAAAGCAAGAAAAGAAAGAAATCATGGGGCTAGAAATGATATTTCTCATCTTCGTCCCTGGATTGCACTGCTTCATCCTGTCTTGGTCATCCAACTTCCTTGTCTATTAGAAAACCACTCTTCACTCGGTGCAGAACCTTCTCTCTTTTGCCTAGGAATATTTAAAATAATCATAAAACAAACATTAAAGCTGGGAGGAACTTTAGACTTTATCTAGTCCAACCTCCTCATTTCAGAGACTAATAATCAGGGGAAACAGGAAGGTTAGGTTTCTTGTTCAAAGTCCCATAGTATTATTAACCAAATCTAGTGTCCATGTCCCTTGACTCCATGACAAATAAAAAGGAATGGGATACATCAGGGGTTCTAAATATGTAATTGGAAAGCTTTTTTTTAATGCTTAACATTCTTGGTTTCAATTCTAAGACAGAAGAGCATCAAGGACTGGGCAATAGGGGTTAAGTGATTTGCCCAGGGTCACACAGTTAGGAAGTATCTGAGATCATATTTAAAGACAGGTCATCTCAATTCCAAGTCAGGCTCTCCATCCACTGTTCTACCTAGCTGGCCTTTTAACCCTATTTTGATATAAGTGGTTTCTTTTGCAATTATCTATATTTTATACATTAAAAAACATTATTCTAAGAAGTGGTTCATAGGCTTCACCAGACTGCCAAAGGAGACCATGACACTACAAAAAAAAGTTAAGAATGTTAAGCTAGATGAATGAATGATTGAATAAGCATTTATTAAGCCCTTACTGTGTACCAAACAGTATCCTAAGCACTAACAACATAAAAAGAAAAGCAACATAGCCCTTTTTTCAAAGAACTAACATTCTAATTGGGGAAAACAAGACTTATAGATGATTCCTTTCCCTTCTAACATTCTATAAGCCCAGGAGTCATATGTAGGGAGGGTTCTGGGTGAGCTAGTTCCTCTCTTTCTTCTTATTTTACATGGTGGTGGTTTAACTATTTGACCAGGAATTTTGGGAGAATGCTCAATTCCATTTATCCAGATACTGGTTTTCCATGATAGATAACTACAGAGCCTTGAACCTCAGAATTGCAAAACACCTACAAATAACCTTTCAGCTATTATTCCTTATAAAAGCCACCCACTTCACTAACTTACTCAGATACCTCATTAAAATATTACTTATTTAGGGGGCAGCTGGGTAGCTCAGTGGATTGAAAGCCAGGCCTAGAGATGGGAGGTCCTAGGTTCAAATCTGGCCTCAGACACTTCCCAGCTTTGTGACCCTGGGCAAGTCACTTGACCCCCATTGCCTAGCCCTTACCACTCTTCTGCCTTGGAGCCAATACACAGTATTGACTCCAAGACAGAAGGTAAGGGTTTTTTAAAAAAAAATATTACTTATTTAATCATTATATTGTTAATAGTTATATCTGATGAATTCAGAACATTCATTCTAGAATCCAAGCAGCTGGATTCCAATCCTGCTTCTATTGTTTAATTCCAATGTGATGCTAGGTAATGTCTAGGATTCAGTTTCCTCACCTATAAAATGAATGGGGGGTTGACCAGATGTCTTTAGAGCATCCTCATCTCTTCCCACTTTAGATCTGTGAAAATCTGAGGTGTCATTATATAAATGGTGGTCCCATTCTCCCCTTTCCCATGTCCTTGAAAAATATGAGTCAGTGTTTGAGTTATGGGACTGTGGGTGACCATGAACTCCGTCATACTTATGACTAGTGTCCAGGGTTTATGCATAAGGTATTTTGATGCTTATTTTACAAAATGTTCAGATTTGTAGAATTAAGAATGAGATGTTAGATTTCACTCTTCCACAGCACCCTCCTTCAGGAATCAAGAGCCCTGCAGAGCTCTATGTATCTGGTTGAGTTTCTCCAGACTTCTTATGTTTCCCTATTTCATTCCATACTCTAGACCCATGTTGGCAAAGATGTGGCACACTTGCCCTGGTGTGCCAGAGGGGGCTGCTCTGTTCCCCCTCTCCACATACCTGAGAACAGTTTTCATATGCCCTGCCCCTCTGCCCAGCAGATCAATGTGAGCACTTTTTCCCTCTGCTGTCTGGGGTAATAATGTGAAGTCTCATAGGCAGCTTGAAGGTGCAGTTTGGGCGCACGAGTTCTAAAGGGTTCACCAATGCTGCCCTAGACACACTTAGAGAGTAAAGTGTTGCTTCTCAGAATGAGATTGTTTATCATTCCCACTATGCCATTGGGCCCAGCACCTTCTTAAACACTACAGAGTTTAAACAGGAATTGGAATGGGAGGATGGGGGAGGGAAATGGGCAGCTTCGTCTCCTATCCCCAAAGGCCTTACAACTTTGAGTCAAGGAAGAATCCTTTATTATCATTATTGAACACTGTTTCCCCCTAATTAGAAGAGCATGGGAGTTCAGGTCCATAGAGGTTTGTGTGACTTAAATGTCATTGAGGATAACAGAGTGGCTGCTTATGTGCTTACTGTCCCTTTGCCCCTGTACAATGCTGCAGAACTGACCTGGCACATCCTTCAAAATGGGCAAATTTTACATTAATTAAGTCCAATTACATCATTACTTTGAAGACCCATGTCCAGGTACATGAAGCTGTGGGGGACAGAGGTGGTGATCCCCTCGCAAGGATTGGCAAATGTTGGTAGTATCTTTGTTTCATGCCAGGCCCCCATCAAAATAGGGGGAAATCAAGCTTATTAGTATTGTTGTTGTCAACCATTGTTAATAATAATAATAATAATCAGCATCATGAAACACTCCCTTTTCATATAAAATACTGATACTCTTTATCTACTATCCTAGAATATGTACCCCCAAGGTTTTCTAGGCAGGGGATATCTTTTCCTTCATCTATTTTATGACAAAAAAAAAACACTAGAACACTGAGTTGATGAGTTCAGACAGAAGAGATATCCTTACTTCTCCTTCTACCTGGCTTTTAAATCATTGATTTCCAATCTTCATGTTTTACTTTACTGGAAAGATCATAGGATCTGTGATACATAGAATCCATACATATTTTGAAGAGACCTCAGAGGCCATCTACTCCAAATCCTTCATTTCAAAGATAAGGAAATGGGGCCCAAAGAAACAGTGATTTGCCCAAGATCACCCAGGTAGTAAGCAGAAGAAGTAGGATGTGACATAACTCAAGAGACAGCTTGGTGTAGGGAAAGGAGTCTGGATCTTGAGATGCCACATTGTGCAATGCTATATTTTGGTCAAATCCAACCCCTGCTGCTTAATACCCACTGTGACCCTGGGCAAGTCTTTTAAACTCCCTTTGCTTTATATTCTTAAACTGCACAATGAGAGTCTAGTCTAGATGGCCTCTAATATCTCTTCCAGCTCAAATCTATGACCTTAAGTCCCAATTCTGGACTTAATAGCAACCATGTGACTGCACACCAATATCTTTATCTTTCTATTTCTATTTTCTCTTCTAAAAATGAGGGAGTTGGACTAGATCAGCATTAGCGAAGTATTGGCCTGTGTGCCAAGGTGGCACTCAGGATGCTGCTCTGTTCCCCACTCTTCACAGCACCAGAGGACATTTTTTTCATGACTCACCCCTCTGTCCAACCTCCCAAAGTAAACACTTCCTCCCTCCATTCTTTTGGATAATGGGGGGAGGAGCTCACAAGCTGCTTGAAATTGCATCCTGGGCACCCAAACTTGAAAACCTTTACCAACACTGGACTAAATGGACTAGAGGGAGCTAGACTAGAAGGTCAGGTCTAAATTTATAATCCTGAGTCCCAGATATGAATCTTACTAATCATTTAATTATAGATCAATCACTTAGTATCCTTATGCTTCAATTTCTTCATTCACAAAATGGGAATAATATCTGCACTTACCAACCTCATGTAGTGGTTGTAAGGATACTACTGTTTGTAAAGTGATATTTAATTATTAGATATTGTTACAAACATAGGGCAGCTAGGTGATATAGTGGACAGAGTGCCAGGCCTGGAGTCAGGACGAATCCTCTTTCCGAGTTCAAATCTGGACTAGCTATGTGACCCTGGGAAAGTCAGTTAAACCTATTTGCCTCAGTTTCCTCATCTATAAAATGAATTAGAAAAGAAAATGGCAAATCACTCTAGTATTTTTGCCAAGAAAACTCCAAATGGGAACATCAGAGTTGGACATGACTTAAAAATGACTAAATAACAACATTATTACAAAACCTGGGCAAAAAATGAAAAATTAGATAAAATGAGTTTCACTGGTACATTGAATTTCTTCATGCCCTATCTTCTTACAACATAATCCTCTAGAGTCCCTTCACTCCTAAAGGCTAAAAGGGAATGAAAGTACTTGAACCCTGAGCTAATCTGAAGCAAAAATTTTCAATCTTATCTAATCAGATATCTAGGAAATCAGCCCAAAAGATTTGAGAACATTAACATTGCCCCACCCTAACACAGTCTGTGGCTCCTGATGAGTGGTCACCAAGAGCAGAACAAAAAGGTGATAGGTTATTAGCTGCTACTATAAGCACCTGGTCTTCATAGCATATTTTGGAAACTCGTCCTCATAATGTATTGCTCAGTGGAGTTCAGAACTGTTCCAATTCCTCCATTATTGAGGCTTTTTCCCAGGGATATGGGACTGTAACTATGTTTCCTTAACTTCCTACTAGCATGAGTGTGTACTGCTTGCTCTTCCCAGAGGCAAGGGGTCAATTCCAGAGTCAATCTATCCCACCATGAGGTAGAGAGAACAGTAAGCAAACTTCTTGCTAATAACTTTTTGTTGTTATTTGAGGATTATCTGGGTGTGGGAGGTTCCCACATTATGATCATCAAAAAAAATCAAGAAATTATATGGGGAACAAGGGAAAACAATACAGTTTCCCAATATAAAACAAAAGGGTATTTGTATGGTGACTATTCTGTATGAAAATTTCTCCATAAGAACATTGTACGAAATAACAATATTGTACCATCATCAATTGCAAAAGACTTAGCTGTTCTGGGCAATACAGTGATCAAAGGCAATTCTGAAGGACTATGGATGGAAAATGCTATCCACCCCCAAAGAAAGAACTGATAGAGTCTGGATGCAAAGAGAAGCACACTATTTTTCACTGTTTTCTTTGTGGGTTTTTTGTTTGTTTATTTGTTTGTTTTCTTCCACATGATCAATATAGAAATATGTTTTACATATATAACTTATATCAAACTGCTTACCACCTCAGGGAAAGGGGAGGAGACAGAGAGAATTGGGAAGTCAAAATTTTAGAAAACTAATGTTTAAAATTGTCTTTACATATAAGTGGAAAAAATAAAATATTGAAAAGAAAACTTCCACACAGAGAACAGGCCAAGAAAGATGGATTGAACTTAAGCTCCAACAATGAGGAAGAAGGTCAGGCAATAGGAGAATTTCCAGACTTTGAGAGATGGGATCATACCTTAGGGACAGGCAAGGCAATCTTCTTTTCTGAGACTTTTAGAAAACTAATGAGAGAATATAATGTATTGAAAATATAATCCATTGAGACTGATAAAACATAAAGAAAGGCTCTGTGGTATGATATAAAATACAGGAGCAGCTAGATAGGACAGTGGATAGAACACTAGGCCTGGAGTTAGGAGGACCTGGGTTCAAATATGACCTCAGACATTCCTTAACTGTGTGACCTTGGGAAAATTATTTAAGCCTGTTTACCTACCCCTTGCCCTTCTGCCTTTGGGTTGGTACTAAGAAAGTAAAAAGGAAGGAAGGAAGGAAGGAAGGAAGGAAGGAAGAAAGGAAGGAAGGAAGGAAGGAAGGAAGGAAGGAAGGAAGGAAGGAAGGAAGGAAGGAAGGAAGGAAGGAAGGAAGGAAGGAAGGAAGGAAGGAAGGAAGGAAGGAAGGAAGGAAGGAAGGAAGGAAGGAAGGAAGGAAGACTTAGAATTATAGTAGCTCCTAATAACAAATTCAGGACAAAGGGAAGTAAAAGCTAGAAGCAAGGAGGGAAAGGTAGATATGTATGGAATGGAGACAGCTGACAGGATCTAAACTCCTCTTGTGGGAGGTTCAGTGAGAAAGAAGCAAAAGCTCACCCTGTTTGATTTGTAACCTTAACTGCTTGCTACTGTTTCAAGTACACAGGAAAGTGGGATTTGCAAACTGATGAGAAAGAAGGAGTGATGGTGACATCTTTATGAATGACTCTGAAAGCCTCAGAGTAGGTGTCCAGCTCATTGTTTCCTAGGTTTAGGGTTCAGGCAACCAGGGCCTTCTGGAGTCACCCCATTAGGCATGTGGGCTCTGAAGGCCAGGCGCTCCACTTTTCCCTTGGTTTATGACAGTTTCCAAGGCTGCCACCACTCCGACACTTGAAAAGAACCAAGTGATAGTGAAGAGCGAAGGATGCAAAAGGAATCTCTGGCCCCTGCCCTCTAATAAACTAAACCAGGGAGCCCACCCAAGTTAAAGTCAAAGGCAATTTCAGATGAGAGACAAGTGGGTGGGAGATCTTATCATGGTCCTACACCCTCAAAACTGAAATCAGGCCTGGGATGTGCAAATACACAGCCACATACTGAGAACAGACATGCACAGCCACCCCCACATGCCCTCCCCAAGGCATGAGGCTATGCACACATTGGCTGCCTACCCCTCCCTCTCCCCCTCATACACATTAATCTAAATATATGCACACACACACTCTCACATGCACCGGCATTCCCATGCTAAACCTTGACAGCCCAACACGCCACCCCCACCTCCCAAAGGCAAGCAGACTTGATACTGAAAGGCTGCCAGAGCCTGGCGAGCTTCCAGAACCAAAAATACCTTCTCTGATATGAAGGGCTGGAGAAGCAGAGTCTTATTTGTGTGGCTAGTCCTGAGTCTGGGCTCCAAAGGGGGGCTGTCCCCCTCCCAGGGAACTGACGGGCAGGACCAAGTAAGTAAGTAAGTGCTCCTTTTCTCTGAGCCCAGGAATGTCAGTGGAAGCTTGGGATCTTACCAGCAGTCTCCGTGACCTGAAATAGTCTCCCCCTAGAGTGAGAGACCCATTCCTCCCCATGAGTGCTCCCCTCTATTTTCCTCTCTACATCTCCTAGACCTGCCCCCTAACTCCCCCCCCCCCCTACACACACACACACACTTAGGGAGCTGAAAAGGAGAGAGGCTGCCTTCAAAGAAACAGCGTAGCATCAATTGTACAAATAATTATACCTACAGAGTGTTTTAAAGTAACAAAGAATGTTACAATGCATCAGCAAGGGGCAGCTAGGCAGCCTGCAGGTCTTGGATCAAGAAGACTCTTCTTAAGTTCAAATGTGACCTCTCTTACTAGCTGTGTGATCCTAGGCAAGTAATTTAACTCTTTTTGCCTCAGTTTCCTTTTCTGGAAAATGATCTGGAAAAGGAAAAGGCAAACTACTTCAGTATCTTTGCCAAGAAAACCACTACTGGGGTTGCGAAGAGTGGGACAGGATGGAAAAACAACTGAACAAAATCTATTTTTTAAAAACTTATTTTCTGTCTTAGAATGGATACAAGGCAAATAGTGGCAATTGGGGGTAAGTGATTTTACTCAGGGTCACAAAGCTAAGAAGCGTCTGAGGTCAAATTTGAACCCAGGATCTTCTGTCCCCAGACCTACCTCCTTATCCACCAAGTCACCCAGCTGTCCTGTGAAGAACATTTATAACATGTTCCCAACCTGATTTTTCCATCTCATACATGATGTTCTTCCATGCAGTATATAGTCCAGATAACTTGGCCTTTTTGCTATTTGTCACATATGACCTTTCATCTCATCTCCCATTAGCTATCCACCAAAACATGTTATAAAGCCAGACATTAATTCATTTGATACTCGTAATAACCCAGTGAAGGCCATGGTACAGGTATTATTACCTCCTTCTTACAGATAAGGAAACTTAGACTCAGACAGGTAAAATGACACATCCAACTATGGTCATACAGCCAATAAAGGCAGACCTTTGGGTTCAGAATTAGGTCATATAATTCAAACCAGTATTCTTCTTTAATATCTATTTTTTCCAACTGTATTACACAGCAATTCAATATACTGGGAACTAAGATTCCATGAAAGATGGCCTTAGACATGTCCTAGCTGTTGGATCCTGGGCAAGTCACTTAACCCTCTAGCTCTTACTTCTCTTCTGCCTTGGAGCCAATATATAGTAGCTAGTCTAAGACAAAAGGTAAGGGTTGGGTTTTTTTAAGAATCCATGAAAGACTTTATTCTTTTCCTCTGAAATATTAAAAAAATTGCATTATATGTGAATCCAAAATACTTATAATGTGTAGCAGGTTTTTTTATGGAAAAGCTTTATTTTTATTTTTTGTTCTAGAACTTTCTTCAACTTGGGGGAGTTGGGAGAGGAGGAAAGAAGGAGAAGGGAGTCCATAGCTTCAGAAGTATTTATAGCTTTTGTCAATTTACTTTTATTACTTTTATAATCCATTAATATTAGGTAATTCTGATGAACAATAATTGTTCATTGTTATTGTGGTTAATAATGGTGAATCCTTTCATTTTGATAGTTCTTTCACTTTTAAGAGTTCTTTCACATTTATAATATAATTTTATCTTTGCAACAATCCTTTGAATAAAACAGGGTATCTATAAAGAAACCAAGGCACCTACAGGATAAGTTTCAGAAGCTTCAGAGAGGACTCTAGAGCTAGAAGCCTAAATCTCAGTACCTTCTCCTGAATTCAACTTGCTTTTTGGATTACTTTCCTTTCTGTTATATTACAATGACCTTTCAAATTCTCTAAATCTTAGGCCCCAAAGTCTTGGTGCTTGGATCTGGAACTAGGTGAACTATACTCTAATGCAAAATGGATCATCTCCATGGGAAAGCCCCTCCTTTGAGAGTTTAGAGTTTCCTTTACTTAGAGCATCCTAATTGGCAGAAAAAAAAGGGGAGAAGAATAATTTGGGTTTTTCTTGAACCCTCTAAGGATTTATGAAAGGATTGTAATCTAAACTTGGTTGGTAGGAGATTAGAAAGAAATTTATGTTTATGTTTCTTAGATATGATGAAATTCAAGTACAGAGAAAAGAAGCAAATTGTGCCTGATCACAGCTCAAGCTTAACATATTATTCAACTGAACAGAAGAACTGAAAAAATTAGGAATAGGCAAAATGGATGAATGGATGGATGGATGGATCGATAGAAGTAATGAATACATGCAAACAGATGAGTGAAAACACATTTATGAAGTATTTACTATGTGCCGAGCTTTGTGCTAAGAGCTAGGGACTTATATAACAGCAAAGAGAGCCCCTGCCCTCAAAGAGAAATAACATACACTGGGAAGTGGTGGCCAAAAAGTGATAGAAGGTAGCCAAGGGGAGGCAGCTGGGTAACTCAGTGGATTGAGAGCCAGCCCTAGAGACAGGAGGTCCTAGGTTCAAATCTGATCTCAGACACTTCCCAGCTGTGTGACCCTGGGCAAGTCACTTGACCCCCATTGCCTAGCCCTGACCACTCTTCTGCCTTGGAGCCAATACACAATATTGACTCCAAGATGGAAGGTAAGGGTTTATTTAAAAAAAAAAAAAAGAAGAAGGTAGCCAAGATGGGCAGCTCTGCTCAGAGTACAAAAAAGAAGGAGGAGAGCACAACTTTTGGATATAATTTCTTTAATAAATACATATATTTTCAATGCCATAAAATATAGATAGGATGACATGAAAGGTCACAGCTGGATGGACTAGACTCAATTAATGAATGAATAGCATCAAGGGATTACTATGTGACTAACACACGATAAAGCCAGTCAGTTCCCTCAAGGAGCTTACATTCCAAAAGTAAATAAGAAATATGAGAGAGTGGTGTTTTTGGAATGGGAAATGGCAAGTGATGAGTGGAGTCATTCGTTGATTGACACAACCTCTCCAAAAGACGGAATGCTATATCATTTTTAGGTAAGGCATTTTATAACCTAAAACAACTATACAAGTGAGGGCTATAATGACGATGATGAGTTCAGAGTTCCTTCCTGCTCTCATATAAGGATGTTACCCTGGGATCCTTTTTTTTTTTTAAACATCAATGAAAGCTAATGCCACTAGAGGGCAGGAGAGAGCGCTTTTCAGAAACCTGGGCGAATAGGTGACACTATTCTGGGCTGAGATTGAGAGACAGAGCATTAGAGACCATCAACAGCACTGCGTTCAGGAACCTCTCAGATGACCTTTGGTGGGAGGTCTAAAGATTACGGGATACCTGTATCTGAGGTACACAGAGGTTTTCAAACACTCTAGATTTGATTGGAAAGTCTTCTAGGGAATGACAAGAGTTGAGAATTCTCTTTGAAATGCAAACTCTGTGGACCAAATAAACTGAATTAAGGTAAACAAATCCAGATAGCAGAGAAAGTGAAGCTAGTGACTCATTGTTTACAGTCGGGAAGGGACTATTCTTCTTTGGGAATCCCACCTGTCTAAGGGTCTGGGAGGGAACAAAAACCCAGCTAGGGGCTAATCCCCAAAAGCTAAATCAGGCACTGGTATTCTCTGGAAAGAAAAGAGGGAGAAGGTGAAAGTCATTCAACAAAGAGTTTTAGTAGAGCAGAGCACTGGAATCACACTCCTCTGTTAGGCCAGGAAAAGGAGAGGGGTGGAAGAGAAGAAAGAAAGAAAGAAAGAAAGAAAGAAAGAAAGAAAGAAAGAAAGAAAGAAAGAAAGAAAGAAAGAAAGAAAGAAAGAAAGAAAGAAAGAAAGAAAGAAAGAAAGAAAGAAAGAAAGAAAGAAAGAAAGAAAGAAAGAAAGAAAGAAAGAAAGAAAGAAAGAAAGAAAGAAAGAAAGAAAGAAAGAAAGAAAGAAAGAAAGAAAGAAAGAAAGAAAGAAAGAAAGAAAGAAAGAAAGAAAGAAAGAAAGAAAGAAAGAAAGAAAGAAGAACCCGCTATCTGGAGGGGAAGTTTGTGTTCGAGCCTGGAGTCTGAGGATTGAGATGGGGGATCTGACTAGTGCTGAGAAACCGGCTGGGTGGAGTTCTAAGAAAGAACACTTTATTTTGCACACCAACGACCCTAGTTCAAATTCTTCTATTTTTTTCCCTAGCTGTGTGACCTTGCATAAGTCACTTAACCTCTGTAGGCCTCAATTTCCTCAACTGTAAAATGAAGAGGTAGGACTTAAAAGTCTCTGAAGTCCTTTCCAGCTCTAATTCCTATGAATCCATAACATCAGCGTTCAGAAATCGCTTACTAAAAGGGCGGTCAAGCGGGTATCTCTTTCCCCTCCCCAGGAACGCAGGTCTTAATTAATTCTAAAACCTAATTCTCCTTTCCCCGGGGGAAAAAAAAAATGACTAGTGTTTCTCAACCTTGAACCGCCAACTGAAACCTCTACATACAAAACAGGGAAGGTCTTTGCATTTTAAAAATACTATTTTTTTTAATAGCGCGGAAACCACAATCGACGTTTACTTGCTTATCTATATTGCCTATGTGAGAATAAGATTCCCATTTGGGAGGAGGGGGCAGATACACCCCCTCTGCGGTCCCTATCCCCGCCAGGCAGAAATAAGGATGAGACGGGGATGGAATGCCCAAGTCCAGGGGCATGTGGTGGAATAGTGGCCCCTTTGAGCCCACCCTGTCCTGCTACCTCCTGTTCTCATCGCTACCCCGATCCGGCAGCTCTGGCAGCCTGGCTTTCGCAGCTTTGACCCTGAATCCTCCAGCTCCGTCAGAGGTTTCCACTGCCCCCGCGGGACGCTTAAGGTGGCCGGTTAGGTCCAGCCCGGACTGGCGGCCAGGCAGCCTCCCCTATGCCAAACAGGACTTTTCCCTTTGTGGACAGATGCCAAGAGAGGCAATCCAGGAAAAGCGCGCCAGGCTGTGGGGAGGGGAGGGGTAAAGAAAGAGGAGAGGCAGAGGGGAAAAGATGGGACGCGTAGATGCAGCGGCTGGTGCCAGCCCCCAGCCCTTGTGCGGCTGGCAGGGAGAGAGTTAATGCCGCCCGGCCTCTATGATAATGAGCTGCATGGTAATATAGAGAGAGGGGCAGGCTCAGTAGGCTCTGCCGCCGCGGCTGCTGTAGCTGCCGGGCGATGAGCCGTCAGTGCCAGACTGGAGCAGGAGCTGGGGCTGAGCGCAGTTCCTGGGAATTTTTCAGCTGGTTCAGCGAGCGAGCGAGCGAGTGAGCGAAAGGGAGAACGAGAGAGACACTGAGAGGAGAAGGAGAGATTAAAAAGAGAGGAGACAGAAAGAGAGAGATACAAGGAGAGACAACACACGCACGCACACACATGCACACACACACACATAGACACACGTGTGTGTGAAACAGATCCCCGGAGGAAATAGGACTGTGAAAGAGTCGAAGAGAAATAAGGGAAGGAAGCGCTGGGATTGCTGATGTCAGAGGGAGCCCGGAAAGTCGCGGTGGAAAAAATCGGAAGACAGGCACTGCTTGGATCATTCTGAAGAAAAGAGATTGCCACCTACCCCGGCGCGCTCACACACACACACACACACACCCCTTTCGGCGCCCCCTCCCCAAAATCAAGGCAGCCGAGCCCTGGCTTCGGGGGCTGGGGAACCCTGAACAACTAGAGGAAGGCGCTGATCGGAGACCGGCGGCGGGGCGACTTGAGGAATACAGATAAGTGGCTGGCGGCTTGACGTGGATTTTAATGAATTTGGGCTCCATGTGGATGTTTTCGTCTCTGTGAATCCGAGCTGGGGGCAGGGAGCGAGGCTCCGCGAAGCCCCCGGGGGCCAAGGCAAGCGGGCAGCCGGACAGACAGACATCGGCAGGCTGGGTAAGCAGCGAGGGACTCTAGCCCGGCTCGCCCAGCGGGCAGCGTCTGTCTCGCCCTCTCCTTTCCCCAAACCTTTGGCCGCCTCTACTAAAGAACCCCCCCTACACACACACACACACACACACACACACACACACACACACACACACACACACACACACACACACACATATACACACACATACTCCTTCACCTTTGGGGCGTTGAGATACCACCGAGAGAGAGGAAGAGACGCGGGAGGAGGGCAGCTGCCTAGGGAAGGGGGGAGAGAGTTCGCGGCTCCATTTGGCTCTGCCCACCCCGCCCCCATGTCTTTCCTCTCTCCCTTCCCATCCCCTAGCTCCGTGCCTCAGAGAACGCTGGGCCACTTTCCTGATGCTGGCATGCGTGTCTGTGTGTGTGTGTGTGTTCGCGTGTTCGTGTGTGTGTTCGTGCGCGCGAGGCAGAATGACCGGCTGTCTCCATCTCCATGGGGGAGTGGGGGAGAGAGAACTGGAGGCATTCAGGAGCGCCCGGGATTGCAGTTCCAAGGGTTTGCATTCCCAGTCGTTCCTTGAAAATCCGAAGCTTAGGTAAAGGCTGGAGCTCGGAAGGCAACAAACGTCCTGACACCCAGTCAGAAAGGGCCTCCCTGGCTTGATTAAGAAATGGGATGAAGGGTGCAAAATCTGCTGGAATTCTTTGGGAGTTTTTTCTAATAATAGGCTTCCCAGTCCCCTAGTACCACTGCTCTGGAACATCAGAGGACTTGGATTTTGAGGCTAAACAGCCACCCTACATGTAGTTCTGGTATGGCTCTAGGGGAGATCCCAAAGCACTGAATAGGGGTCAGTATCTTACCAGTATTTTCTAAGAGCAGCACTCTACTGAAGAGCTTCACCACTGTTAGGTGGTCAGGAGGTTGAAGGTGTGTGTGTGTGTGTGTGTGTGTGTGTGTGTGTGTGTGTGTGTGTGTGTGTGTGACTATATGGTGGGGGAAAGGGGGTATGGACTCAACTGAGATTTTGCCCAGGGTCATAGTAGACACTTTTGTGAGCTCTCTTCAATTTAAACAAAAAATCCTGGCCAGTGGCCACCTCCTCTCCTTAGTCAACCCAAGAATCAGGCCTAGGAACTCTTGCTTTTAGTCTTTTATCCTAAGGCACTACTGATGCCATCTGCTCATATTTGGGAGGTTGGTCTACGGAAGGTGTTCCTCAGAATCTGCTGTTCCCAGTTCCCCAAGGAACTTCACTTGGCTTGAGAGCTTTTCTTGTCTCCCCCTTCCCTAACTGGCCCATTGCTGAGACCCAGGCTCCTTGGGAGGAAGCTACATTTCCATGAGAGAATGTTCCGTGAGGGACTAAGGCTTCTAGGTTATCATTCCAAAAAGAATGAAGCTCATCCTGAGGGTAAAGGGACCGTATTCATAACAGGGGTCTCATGTGGGCATCTTCAGTCCTGATATAATAACTGCAAAGTGGTGATGGGCATAGAGAGATGTGACAGTGACCCTAGTATCTTGGGTCCCTTAGTATGGATGCGGGGAAAGATGGAGGTTAGAGTTTGGGAGTTTCTGGCTGGGGTTAGAAGCAGTGACTTGGGGTCTCACTGGAGGAAAGAACTACAGGGTTACTGGATATAAGACTCCTTAATAGCCTAGTGAACTTGGGGGTATCTCAGAAAGTTAAACCACCAAGCTACTTATTGGCACGGTTGAGAGACTGGAATGAGTGTAGCCTTCCTTTGGTGAGGGGCCCCAAACACCATCATTCTTGTGAAACACAATGCCAGGATAGCTTCTTTATCAACCTCCTCCTGGGGCTTGGCAATTCAGCCTCCTTTCTGGGTTGGATAAGGACTCCAGGGCCCTTGCTAGAGCAGTTCTAGCAACTAGATGCTATAGTCATGGCTTAGGAAATTTGACTCTGTCTTGTAGTAATTGAAATACACAACTTCTGTGCTGAAATGCCAGCTATCTCAACCCTCCCTTCTCCAGGTAAGCAGAGATGTCTGACTCCCTGGATTCCTTGTTAACCCCAAGGCACCATAGGATAGAAGTATAGTGTCTCCCCAATGGCCTGAATGTAGTACAAAATGATATAGAAGAAGGAATCAGGTAGATGTTGGGTAGAAATCAGGGGAACTGGATGGGGAGAAATAGCGTATCTCTTTGTGACCCTCCTATCAACCATTCCCCATCACAATCTTTTACCCAGACCCCCTCTCTAGCCCTGAACTTGCCACCTACAAGCCATTACTGGGAAAACTAGCCCTGTCCCACAGCTGATCCCCACCAGGGATTTGATGAGAGAGAAGGTGATTCCGGCTGCCCTCTCTGCTCCCACATGGGCCTCAGCAAATTGCATTAGGATGGGGCAAATTGGCTTGCAAAGCAGCTAAATGGAGATGACATTTGGAGCTATTTGCAGTGGGGACGCCAAGGGGCAGCAGCTATAACAGGGAAGTGCCTGAGCTTCATAGCTCTAAGGCTTACAGAACCAGGGGACTAGCCAAGAAGGTCTCTCTTGGCCTTTGCCTTGAGCTGTGTATCTCTTTGAAGATTGGGGACCTGGACAGGGGCAAAGGAGACTGAACAACTGGCTGGCTGACATATCATCTTACTCCAATCCCAAACCTCTCTGGTGACTAAGAAGAAATGCCAGTAGTTACAGGAATCTTATTTCCCTCCTTCCTACATTGACTAGGGTGCTCTCCATTGCCAAAGATCCAGAGTCTCAGTCTCTCTCTCTCTCTCTCTCTCTCTCTCTCTCTCTCTCTCTCTCTCTCTCTCTCTCTCTCTCTCTCTCTCTCTCTCTCTCTCTCTCTCTCTGTGTGTGTGTGTGTGTGTGTCTCTCTCTCTGTCTCTGTCTCTGTCTTTGTCTCTCTCTCTCTCTCTCTCTCTCTCTCTCTCTCTCTCTCTCTCTCTCTCTCTCTCTCTCCTTTTCCCCTCTTTCTCTCTTCCTCTCTCCTTCTCTCCCTCTCCCAACCATCTAGGACTAGGATCTGGAGAATGTGAAAGTTCACCCTTCCCTGGCATCTGCTTAAAGCACCCTTCAAAGAATAGCGTGAGGGGAGAATGAGCCCACCTTAGGGAACAACCACTTCCTGGCCAGGCCCATTTCCCATTTACAAACACGTCTGATTATTCAGCTAATCTTTATTTCATGGGCATGTTGCAAGAAAACACACAAGCAGGAGGGGAAGCCAGTGACACGGTTAAATATACACGGCGGCAGCAGCTGGCAGCAGTCTAAGCGCACCGATTCAGGTAGTATGAAATATTGATGGAGCCGGGCTTGTCACTATGTTTAGGGTTTTTTATATTGTCTGTCCTGCTCTCTTTCCCACAGATGCCTCCCTGACGTGGGCTGTGGCAAAGGAGTCCCCCAGCTCAGTCTCTGGAGAGGCACCGCTACACACACACACACACACACACACACACACACACACACACACACACACACACAGCTGTCTGCATGTGTTGCCACACACAGCTGTCTCCACACACATAGACTGAGGCACAATATACTTCTGTCCATCTCAACGAATGGAGAAGGCAGTGAGCTCCAAGCCACCCCCCCCTTCACATGCCACGCACCCCCCCCCCCGCCCCCAACATAAAGAGACTGGAGCATTGTGTTACAGTCTGTTAAGGAGAAATAATTCAGGACTGTCCATTGGGGAAACTGGTGGAAAGCAAGGCTTCGAGATGCTGGTGTTTTATAGCTCAGCTTCTCCACACACCACCCTTCTCTGAACCTCCCCCCCCCTCCTCAGGGATATTCAGTTATTAATTCATTAGATTTGAATTTTCTAAACCCGCCTCTCCCCCACCCCTTATACGCTCAATTCGAACAGTGATGAATGGACTAAAATCCCTCAAGGGAAACAGTTTTTCACTTAGTTACAAAGATTTCATGCCTAATTAGAAGAAATGGGGCTTGGGGGTTCCTTTTTGGGGCCATTTTTAAAGGTGTTCTCCTTCATCCAGCTTTGCTAAGTCCAGGGTTTCCAGACAGGACAAAGAGAAAGATACTGTCAGTGGGAGGGGGGAGAAGGAGAAACAAATGGGATGCGGTGGGGGCGGCGGTGGGGGGTGGTGCTCACAATTCAGACCTTCTGGCCCTGCATAGCCTCCAGAGGGTGACTATGGCAGGGTCCCTGGTTTCCTCTCTCTCTGCTCAGGCTCCTGGGTTTCGCTGACTCCCTTGCCTTGCCATTTAGACACATGGAGCTCTGCTATCCAGAACCATGCTCTATCGGGTCTGATCTAGAGCAGAATCAGAAGAGAGAAAGTTCTTTGTCTTTAGGAGTTGGTTCAGGGTAAAGAGTATGGGGAGTGGGCAGAGGAGGGAAGAGCAGGGAGCTCAAAGAAAAGGAGGAAAATCCTTTGCTTTCCCAATCAGTTAACTATTAACCTTCCTGGCCTGCCTTGGCTGCTATCTGCTGTCCGAGTGAAAGGATATCGCCTGGAAACCCAAAGGACTAGCAGGTGTTTCACGGGCCCTGCCATCACAGATAGTTCGTGCTCTCGCTTTTCTTCCCTTTCACTTCTCCCCACATGTCTCCCCTTTTTGCTCCCCTCTCTCTCCCCCCCAACACACGCTCTTCCCACCCCCCCTACCAGCTGTCCCTTCACCCAGGCCTGCCAGTTGTTTTGGTGAGAGGGCACATCTGAGAGTTGTCACAGAGCTGTGGAGGACTGAGGACAGAGCTCTTGTTCCCTTCAGGGTTCAGAAGAGGCAGGTGCCCCAATCTCCAGGTCATAGAAAAGCTTTCCTTGGCCAAAGTTTGCCACCCAACCTCCAAATTGCCCCAAGGAAGCCTGGCTCTTGTTGTGCCTTCAACTCTGAATATTGTACATTGAATCTTGTTGTGGTCCTTCTGGGTGTGAGGCATTTTCAGTCCTGTCCAAAGTTTTTTTTTGTTTTTTTTTTAACTCTTACCTTCTGACTCAGAATCATTACTGTGTATTGGCTCTAAGGAAGAAGAGTGGTAAGGGCTAGGCAATGGGGGTTAAGTGAATTGTCCAGGATCACACAGCTGGGAAGTGTCTGAGGTCAGGTTTGAACCCAGAACCTCCCATCTCTAGGCCTGTTTCTCAATCCACTGAGCCATCTCATTGCCCCCCTGCCCCCCCCCCTCCAAAGTTCTTTCAGAAAGCTTGGAAACTTGTAGTATGGTACCAGGAAGAAGAGGGTGGGATTGGACAGAGACAGGCTGAGAATACCTATAGAAACAGGGATTAGTCGATCCATTAACATGTATTGAGAACATACTGCATGTGGGGTCCTGAGCTAAGCACAAAAAAGGGCAAAAAATATGAGAATACAAGGTGGCAGAGATGGAGAAAGAAATGAAGGAAGAAAGCAGGAGCAAAACAAGATCAAAATATAAGCAGAGACAGAGGTGGGACATGGACCCAACTGTCGCTGCACAGCCACAGGGAAGGTGGAGGGGGGAGAATTAAAGAAAGGGAGAGAAGAAGAAGAGCAAGAAAGTGTGAGACTAGTAAAAATTGGGAATGGAAAGGACTTCTGGGCTTTGTATGAAAGTCCCTTGCGGAGGCTTGGGGAATTAAATGGGGAATGGCAGTACCACCTTATGGCCACTCGAGGGAGCCTCTTGCAGATAAGGCTGACTTGTAAACCATAGCTTTTGTGCATTTGGAGGGGGGAAAGAGAGAAATGGGAAAAACCCAGCTGTCACTGCACAGAGACCACAAGTGGCTATGTTGTGTTGTCAGCAAGACCCCAGGGTCCCCGTCTGGCTGAAGGGGAAATTGAAAAGGCTCCTGCTAGCCTTAAATAAGACTGTGCCTAGCACTGTAAGGGAATCAGGGCGAAGTGGGAGGCAAGAAGAAAAGGTGGGAACTATCCTGGAGGGATGCCCTAGGCATGAAGTTGGCCCTCAAGGTGAAGGGAGTTTGTCTTTATCTGGGAGAGACACTTGGCCCATCCCCACCCCATGTGCTTCCTGGTTTCTGCATTTAATAGATTCCTGAAGCTCCCTAAATACAGATTTGCCTAAGACTCTCAGGTGGTAAAACTGATCCTAAAGGGACTTAACAGGGGGAGAGAAATGGTCCTTGCAATAACTGAACATATGTCAGAGATGTATCACAGATCTAATCTTCTGCTTTGTGTTCTCAGTGGGAGCTTTCCTCTGAGTTATAATCCACCCTTACATTTCAGCTGGAGTACAATATTTAGAGAGCAGAGTCCAGTGTCTTTCCTAGCCTGAGGAGTTAATGACTGTCTAACCGGGACATTGGAAAAGCATTGAAGTTGTGTCCTGGGAGAGAACTGGAAAGGCGAGGGGGTGGGGAAGGGACCAGAGGGAAGCTTCTCTTCAGATCTGATCTTGTCCCCTGATACTAAATCTTGCCTTTCCTTTGGCTCAAATTTACCTTGGGGGGGGAGAAAGAAGAAAAGCAAGATATATGTATCATGTTATGAAAGTTTAATCCTGCTTTCCCTCAGCTAAAATGACTTTCAAGATGAGAGATTAAAAAAAAAAAGCCACAGCATCACTCTTGGAAAGTTTAACTTGTCTCTGAGGAAAGAAAAAGGAGAATAGAGGTTGGTAGGAGAGCAGGAGTGGGAAGAAACATCCAGAATGGTGTTCCCTCCATTCTGAGGTTATATCAGTACCCCGCCCCATGAATCATGAATGAATGAATGAATGAATGAATGAATGAATGAATGAATGAAAAAAGCCTCTGTGAAACATATGTTGTTGTTCAATTGTGTCCTACTCTTCACAACCTCATTTAAGGTTTTCTTGGCAAGGATACAGAAATGGGGAGTGGTTTGCTGTGTGTCCTTCTCCAGCTGATTTTACAGAGGAGCAAACTGAGGGAAAGAGGAGTAAGTGACTTGTTCAGTCACATAGCTAATAAATGTATGAGGTCACATTTGAACTCAGGAAGATGAATCTGGCTGCAGGTTCAGCATTCTATTCACTGTGCCACCTAGCTGCCAATTAAACACATACTATGTGATGAACATTGAAGATACAAAAACAAAATCAAAGACAGTCCCTGCCCTCAAGAAACTTATATTCTAAAAGTGGAGTCTGAACACATAAGAGAATGGTTGCTAGTGAGGGGCAATCTAGTCTTGAAAGTTCCAGGGATGGTAAGTGACCTTGATGGTGACCTGCTTCTAGAGTTTCACTTCAAGGGACATTATTACAGCCATTTCCAAGACAGCTGTGACATAGGATCATCTCCTTCTTCCTCTTCCTCTTCCTCCTCCTCCTCCTCCTCCTCTTCCTCTTCCTCCTCCATATTCCTCCTCCTCCTCCTCCTCCTCCTCTTCCTCTTCCTCCTCCATATTCCTCCTCCTCATCCTCCTCCCCTCCTTCTCCTCCTCCTTTTCATCCTCCTCCCTTCTTTCTTCCTTCTTTTTTAAATCCTTACCTTATGCCTTAAAATCACTACTGTGTATTGGTTCCAAGGCAGAAGAGTAGTAAGGGCTAGACAATGATTAGTAAGTGACTTGTCCAGGGTTACAAAACTAGGAAATATCTGAAGTCAGAGTCAAAGCCAAAACTTCCATCTCCAGGCCTGGCGCTCTCTCTCTCCACTGAGCCACCTAGCTGCTCCTTGTCCCTATCCTTCTAACTTAAACTCTGAGTACCATGGGGGGGGGGGGGGGGGAGGAGGTCTCAGAGGAAAGAGAACATTGAGGGATATATATGTAGCAAGCTAGAAATCAAATCTCAATTCTGATACTATCATAAGTCACTGAGCCTTGGCAATGCCACTCAGTTGTTGTGATAGTCAAATAAGTTACTGCATGAAAAGCATTTCATAAACCTTTCAAAATACTATTTAAATAGCATCTCTGTCTGCTATCCGAGGGGCAGGGTCTACTGAATTTCTAGACCAGGTGTGTACTACTTTTTATTATCAATTTAATTTAATCTGAGCTAGAGCTACTTTAAACTGAACTGGATGGGATGCACAGTGAAGGCAGGAACTGGACTCTTCCAAGTTGTTTCTGTAACACAACACCTCTTACTAATACATACCATTGCCACTTTGAAGTGGTTTCCTGATGGGGGGGGGGGTGGGGGGGGCCCAAGATGGGAGACAGGTGCTTCTCCCTCAAACCCTGATTCTCTGCCAGTACAAAAGACCAGACACCCACTCTAGGACTTCTACATCTAATGTTCAGAGGACATTCCTTTATACTGAAGAGGGACCAAGGGGAAGAATAAAGATCAGTGGGTGGCAATTCCAGGGAGTCAGATTTGGACTCCTTATAATAAAGAACATTGTAGCAATTGAAGTTGTTCTTCTGTGGGACTGTTAGCTATGGGAAAGTAAAGTTCCTTTTTAGCACAGAAACTGGATGACTACCAAATGGCTCAGTGGATAGAGAGCCAGACCTGGAGATGGGAGATCCTGGGTTCAAATCTGACCTCAGACATTTCCTAGTTGTGTGACTCTCAACAAGTCACATAATCCCCTTTGCCTAGCCCTTAGTGTTCTTCCTTTGAAACTGATAATAGAGGGTTTAGAAAAAATAAAATAAAATCCTGGCTTCACCACTTTCTCTCAGTATGACCTTAGACACGTCTTAAACCCAAAGTTTCTTCATCTATAAAATGAAGAGAGTGAACTTACATGGTTCCTAAAGTCACTTCAAACTCAAAATATATCATCCCTACCCTCCATGAGCTCTTGGGGTGTCACAGAGGGGATTTATGGTTGGTTGGGTCATAGTTGGACTATCTCCAAGACTCTATGATTCTGTACTTTAGGATTGCCTGGGGGGGGGGAGGGGTAACAGGACAGATCTAGAAAACTGGGCTTTTTTTTTCCAGATCAAGAAAATGATCTAATACTGTTATGCCACTACTTAATCACATGACCTTGGGCCAATGGTTCCACCTCTTTGGGTCCTAGTTTACCCATCTGTAAAATGAGGGGACAGGTCTAAGTTTCCTTCCTGCTCACAACCTTTAGCATCCCAAGGAATCCTAAAGAGTGCAAATCAGAAAGCAAGACCACTCGAAGCCATCTGACTCTTAACAACCAACCTGGGAAAGCGAGAGGACTCACAATTTCAAGGAGACAGAAGATTTGGGATTGCTGTTTGCCAAGAAAGATAGGGGCAGGGAGTAGAGTGACAGAGGGCAGATAGAAGGTTCTAGCTCACTGCCAGCATCTTTCTTTGTCTCTCCAGAACTTAGCAAAGTTCCTCTCTTGTAGTGAGCATTTAATAAATGATTGATTGTTCACTGACTTCTGCTGAGTTAAAAGATGATGTCCAGTGGGACAGACAGGAGCTGTGGGAGGGGAGGCTGTCACTTTGAAGTGGTTTCCTGATTGGTGAAAGTGAAAGGCTGGGTTGGGTAAATATTCAGCTGGCCTGTGACCTCTCACCTCCTGGTGGCTCCCATTCTAACAGCTGAGGAATGAGAATACCTGAAAGGAAGAGGGATGGTTGTCTGAGAGTGAAGGAGATCATTCCTCAGGAGGAGAGCTTGGGGCTGAAGAATCCTTTAAAAACAAAAAAAGACACTATTTCAGGACCCCACAGGACAGACAGACAGGCAGATCGATATGAGAGAGATGAGAGACAGATGGAAATTCCTTCCTTAGAACCACAGAGTCAGAATGGTACAGTGAACTGCTAGACTGGAAGTTAGAACAACTGGTCTTCCAAAATTGTCTTCTTAGACGATGATTGCTAAACATTTAGCTTCTGTTTTCAATCAGTCTACACATCTGAAAAATGGAGATAAAAGTAGCACCCACATCACAGGTTTCATGTAAGGATCATATGAGAAAATGTGTTGAAAAGCTAAATGCAACATATGCATATCATCTATTATTATTATTTATTGAACCCTCACCAATCTTTATCAATTTTAAGACAGAAGCAAGGGCTAGGCAATGGGAGTTAAATGACTTGCCCAGGGTCACACAGCTCAGACAATTCTTAGGTCAGATTTGAACTTAGCACCTCCAGACTCCAGGCTTTTCATTCTATCCACTATGCTACCCAGCTGCACTTTATTATTTATTAATGGAGCTAGAAGACACCCAAGAAATCAGGGAATCTAACCCCCTTGATGACAAGTGAAGAATCCGAGATGCCAAGAAGTGACATGCCATAAATGACATAGCTTATTATTATAAGTCAGAATTGAATCCAGATCTTCCAATTACAAATCCTAATCTTTTTTTTTCTTCACATCTCTTTATCATTTTCCTCTGTGGGGTTGGAAATTAGTAACCCTGGGGGGGAGGGGTTTCCTAGTTGCCAAACAACCTTGAGCACTTTGTCTTGGGTGTGAATGAACTGGCCCCAAAGTCACACACTGGTGGGTGAAGGTATATGGATGAGGAGGGGGGAATGGCAGGCAGGGGGTCACAAGGGTTGAGGACAAAACAGATCAACTCAATCACAAGGCTCTGGTATCACAGGATGGGAATCTTAACACATCCAGAACAAAAGGCTACACTTACATTTCTCACACCTTTCCAGCCCACTTCCTCCCTACAATTTGGCGTTTGGCCCTACCTGGGCATTGGGGGATGGAATAACCAAACCTCCTTGAAATAAGGCATATATATTATATATATATATAGATTACAAAACTCAGCATATATATATATATATACATATATATATATGCTGAGTTTTGTAATCAAAGCCAGGCCAGGGTCTCTTGGGTAGCTGTGCCTCTGCCCCTCTCCTGGGGTTGAGGGGGGGGAATTGGCTGCCAGAGCCCAGCCCCCTCACCTCAAAACCTCCCTGACAGGCCAGTAATTGTCTCTTGCCCCTGCCCCTGCCCCCCCCCCCCCAGCACTCTACTTTGGATTAGCATGAGTGCCATTTTGTACATGTTTGACTGGTCCAGTTACCAACCCAATAAATTCTATAGAGTAGAAAAAATTATGTTCTCTATATATTTACATATAAATATCTAAAGGATATATGTCCTCTATATATTGATATATTCTATATAATATATTTGTTATACAATATATTTATATAACAATATAATAATAAATATATATTCATTTATATATACAAGACAAGACTAGTAAAGATCTTGCTGGAGGGAGCATCTGAACATGAGAAGACACTATACAATGATAGAGAAGTTGAGAGATGGAATGTCACATTTGTGGAAAGGCTAGTGAGCCTTTACTTTGCTTGTGTATTTTAGTTGTTACATCATTGTTTGAGAATGAGAGTCAGGAGTTCCCTTGTAACAGGGAAGACCTGAGTTCAAATTCTGCCTCATTGTGTGACCCTGGGAGAGTGATTAAATCTCCCAGTCTTCTAGGCAGCTATCTAAATTGATAATGTGCTTTGGTAGAGCCAATATCCTCATCTGGGAGTTCTCTGCCCCAAAGAAATCACAGGCTGAGCCCCTTTTCCTACAGGGCCATACTCTTCCCAAGAGTTCTAGCTTAGAAGCGGGGAGAGGAGGACTCAGAGATCAGAAGCAACAACTTCCCCAGAAAGGGGAAATTTTCACTCCCTTACACTGGTTTGGAATTTGTCTTCAATTCTAATTCGAAACATTTGTTAAGCACGTACATGTGTAAAGCACAGTGATTCATTCAAAAGTAAGATTTGTACAAAAAGCCACACTCAGGAGAATGCCATGGTTATAACCAGCCTGACTTTATTCCTTGAATTCCAAATAGCTTTCAGCTCCAAATATCCCCATTTGCTCCAACTGTATCTCCTGCTATGGTATGCTATTCAATGAATTCTCTCACTATCCCAGTCACTCTTCTCTAAATACACTTCCACTTGTCAAGGACTTCCTAAAACATGATACTCAGAACTGAATGCAATACTGGAGATGTAGTCTGATGCTGGCAGATCTCAGGGGATCTGTTTTTGTTATTTTTGTTTTTCTTTAATTTAAAAAAACAACTTTTTTTTTTTAATCCTAAATTTTGGTTCCAAGGCAGAAGAGCAGTAAGGGCTGGGCAATGGGGGTTAAGTGACTTGCCCAAAGTCACACAGCCAGGAAGTGTCTGAGGGAAGAATTGAACCCAGGACCTCCCACCTCCAGAGCTGAATCTCTATCCACAGAGCCACCTAGCTGCCCCCTCCTGTTGCACTTTTAATTAACTGAATTTACTATTGTCCCTACCATCATTTCCCACACAGACTGTTGTCTAGCCACACCTCCTCTTGTACTTGTGTGGTTGGTTTGTTTTAACCCAAATGTAGAATTTGACCTAGTCAATAGTCATTCAACATTTATTGTATCTATGATATTGAATATTGTGACATTTATTGCTACTTTATTTTTTATCATATCAGACTTGAACCAATTGTTATAGCTTATGCAGATTATTTTGGATCTTGTCTCAGTCATCTGAAGTGCTAGCTGTTGGGGCAGCTAAGTGGCTGAATCAATAAAGAGCCAGGTCTAGAGAGAGGGTAGTCCTGGGCCAAACCTGACCTCAGACTCTTCCTATCTAAGTGACCCTGGACAAGTCACTTAAATCTAATTGCCCAGCTCTTACCACTCTTCTGCCTTTGAACCAATACTTAGTATCAATTCTAAGGTAGAAGGAAAGAATTTTTAATAAATAAATACAAATTGCTAGCTATTCCGGAATATGTTGATAAATGTTTAATGACTGGCTTCTGACAGTGAAAGTGCACCTAAATTTAATCAGCATTATTGACATTTTTCCCCATCATCTTCTTAAGGCTATATAATAAGCGTGCGCGAATACATACACACACACACACACACACACACACACACACACACAGTCCCATTTTGTAAAGTTTGACAATTTCTGAGGGGAAATACTTATCCTGGAGATCTGACCATCAGCTCTTCAGAGTCCTTATGAAGTAGCCACAGCACACCTTATATGCCTCTCAGCTTTGTCTCAGTATAAATATTTTTAAATGGATAATCATGCAATCTGTGATATTCATTGATAAAATACTGTACAGAACAGGATCCAAAATAGATACTGGGGCATAGATCCAAGCTGACATCCATTTATTATTTAGGTTGATGAGATGATAGATTTAAAACTTGAGGGAACCTTAAAGCATCACATTGTCAGACTCCTTCATTTTACAGTAGAGAAAATTAAAGTTCAAAATCTTTTCCCCATAATGGCAGAGATATATGTAGCAGAGACAAGATTCCAACCCAGTTCTTCTTACTCTAAAGCCATTCCACTATACTCCCCTGCCTCTTAGTCATTCAATTTGTTCTGAATCTTCTCACCTAGGCTTTGTCCATATTATCCACAAAGGTAACAAAAGTCATTGTCAGAATTTTAGCTGAGATCTAGCTATATTGTCAGAAGCCATCTCCAAATCTACTTACTAAGATGCTAATCCTGTCCAAAAAAGACATGAGGTTAGTCTGGCACCTTTTCCCCTTTCTAAGTCCTCATAAACTGCCCCCCTTAATAATGAATTTCAGATTTTTTCTAGGGATTGAAATAATGGTCACTGGCCATTATTTGGAGATATAAGGATAAACATTCTTCCCATTCTAAAAAATAAAAGTATTTCCTGGTTCCCAGTCTTCTGTTGCTTTTTTCATAATCTATGCTTTTTCAAAGATCAGCAATAATATCTTAAATTATTGTAACAGCTCCTTGGGAAATAGTTTGCCCCTGCTTTGTGACCTGAATTCATTGAACATAGCTTTCTTATCTTGGGTTTTAATTCCCTATTACCTATTTCTGTTCTGTCCTTAGCACAAAGATCATCTTCCTTAGTCAGGAAAACAAAATCAAATATAAGTTGAGATATTTTACCTTCTTTCCTTTAAACATTTGCCCTGAATAGCAATGTTATCACTTCCATCTTTCACTTTTTCCCCAACATAGCTAAAGAAGCCAATTTTGTTGGCTTTAGCATTTATTGTATACCTTAACTAAATCTGAGCTTTACAGTGTTCAACATGGATATGGGGCTTTAGTATTTTTTATATTCATTCTCATTTACCTTGTTATTTCCATTTCCTTTAGGCCTTTTTAAAATATCTGAGTAGGTAGATGAGTTCCCAGTTCATCTACATCAGTCTCTGGACACAATTTACTCCTTTTTTACTCCTCAAGACTGTTGTTCTATTATCAAATTTTCTTGATACTTGAGAGTATTTCAATCCCACTAGGGTTCCCACTTGTCTTATAGGATTTGGAGCCAGGAGTTCTTAATGGTCCCTTTTTTGAAATCTTTTTTTCCTCAAAATTGAGGGTGATTTCTCTTTAGAGCAGTCACTTTCTTCCAAGTTTCCCATCATTTCTAGTAAGGCAACTGATTCTTCCTTATTTTTCAGAATTGAGTCTAGAAATAACAATTACCTTTATATCTACCTCTAAGTTTTGAAAAGTAGATTTATCACTAAAGTTCTTAAAGATTGTATTAGCTGTTCTTCTCTTAGCAGAAAGAACACTCCAGCATCTATATGTATATATATATGTATATATACATATATATATATATATACAGAAGAATATTGAAATTACCCTATATTGAAATATTGACATTATCCCTATAAAATAATAATTCCATGTCAGATTTGTGATTCTACTCTAAATATTTCCATTCCTTTCTTCTGGTCAGGTGGTCTGTAGTATAGTTCTTTCACAATATCACACTTTTTCTTTGGTTGTTCTTCATCCAAATGCTCTCCACTATGCTTTTGGATTTCATAACATGAAGACCTATTCTTAAAATATTCTACCAACTAATGGACATTCCTTCAGTTTATAGTACTTTATCTCCACAATGTAGGATTCTGTCCACCTCCAGAGAATGAACTGATAAATAGAAATAAGTAAGACATAGTTTTATATATACATTTGTCTTTTTTGTCAGATGGTGCCTTCTCTAATGGGGGAAGGGCAGGAAGGAGTTAAATGAGTTTTTTAATGTAAGGAACAAATAAATTAACTTAAAAATAAGAAATATAATATCACTCCACAAGATTAATCTAAAAATGTGTATATAATAATGTATGCTACTAAATTTTCATTCCCCTGGACTTCAACCACCCAAGAATTTTGGTTTTGTGATATATTTTATTTTCCTTTTGATCTGAGTAACATTCTTAGGTGAAGACTCTAGATATCACAGCCGATGTCTTGTTGTTTTTTTTTGTTTTGTTTTTAAGGGTTTTTTTTGCTATTCACTAAACATGAAATATGCATACATACTAGGTATACTCTATATTTATACACATGTACCACACAATCCATATTCTAATTAGATTTTTATAACAACTCAATGAAGTAGTGATTATGAAAATTATTATTCCTATTTTACAATGAAGAAACTGAGGCTGTGAGTTTAAGGAATTTGTCTATGCTCATACAACTACTAAGCAATGAAGGCAACATTCAAATCTAAGGCTCTTATGATTTTATGTCCAGTGATAGATATTTCTACTTTACTACATGAGGCAGATACCCCATGAGTCTATCATCCTATTGCCAAGCAGAAAGGAGGAAGATTTTGTAGTACCCCCTCACTTGTTTGCCTCTGATATGGTATGTGATTGTCTTACATAAAGCACTCTTTGAGAAACTGACATTCAAGGCTTTATTCCATCCACTCCATTGGATAAAGTCTCTGTCCATGAACTAGTGATGGTTTTTCTGACCTGGATTCAGAAGGCTAGATTATGAAGTCATGGAATTTGAGAGTTTGAAAGGATGGAAGGGAAGGAGAGATGATATTTAGTGACTGGGAAGATAAAGAGAACCCTTTAGAGACAATGTGACTTGATGCTTGGAGTCAAATCTTGGGGAATACCCATGGTATGGATCTGGACCTAGATTCCAGTATTGGAGAATGGCATCCGTGATCAATTACCCTTTTGAGAAAGAGATTACAGAATAAGGAAAGCTGACAACAGGTGTTCTTGCCAGATTTAGGGGGTGACTCATTGTCTCCTCCCCAGTAAGCATGAAATGGATTCCGACTTCTTTTGTTTGAATTGTAGAGAGAGAGAGTGGCTGTTTGCCAAAATAGTTCTCTTTGCCTTCTTTCAAAGTTCTCTATACCCAGTGGACATTTTTGGGCTGGTTTATTATACAGTAAATAAGTGAACCGGACTAACTGTGCATTTTCATATGAATTTCTTCCTCCCATCCCCATATAGCAGATATAGCATGGGACAGTAGAATGAACAGTGAATTTCCTCTTAGGAGATTTGCATTCAAATCCTGACTCTCAGACTTTCCAGCTATATTATTTAGGTCAAGCTTAGAAGCCTCAAGTTTTCTGATCTATAAAACAGGGATAATGGCATTTGTACTACCATTCTCACAAAGTTCTGTAGAGGAAAGTGCCTTGAATACCTTAAAGTCCTCTCCAAATGTCAGTTATGAGTATTCTAAATCCAAGTTCCTAGTGGATGTGACATGGTCTGGATCACATGGCAAGCTGATAAACAGAAAATAAACAAGACTTTCTAAGTGATTTCTTTGTTCAGTCCTAGAGCCATTCTGGCATCTTCTCCCCTTTTCCTAGACTTTAGGCCAGATAGATTTTTCTTTTTAAACCCTTACCTTCCATCTTGGAGTCAATACTGTAGGCAGAAGAGTGGTAAGGGCTAGGCAATGACCCTTATCCAGGGTCACACAGCTAGGAAATGTCTGAGGTCAAATTTAAACCTAGGACCTCCCTTCTCTAGGCCTGGCTCTCAGCCCACCGAGCCACCCAGCTGACCCCCAGACAGATGTTTTATAGTAAGAACTAGCCCACCCCAGGAAAGCTTCCCACCAGCAGCCTTTTCCCCAGCCTTCCCAGAGAAAATGAAAGCTCATTCTTGAAAACTGACTAGGGGTAGGCAGTTAGGTAGCTCAGTGGATTGAGAGCCAGGTCTAGAGATGGGAGGTCCTGGGTTCAAATGTGACCTTGGACACTTGATAGCTGTGTGACCCTGGGCAAGTCACTCATCCCCTACTGCTTAGCCCTTATCACTCTTCTGCCTTGAAACCAATATATAGTATTGATTCTAAAATGGAAGGTAAAGGTGTTTTTTTTTTTTAAAAGAACACTGACTAGGCTTTGGCACTTAGGATATGACCACCGGTTTTCTAGTATACTTAACGTAGCAGGAGAGAGTGATGTATAAAGACACTCATGACCTAAAAAGCCCCAGCTAGTTCTGCATGTATTGTGGGCTCTGCTATTTGTAGTCAATGACTGGTCATGGGCAGCTGAGTGGTTCCTGAGAGCCAGGGCAATCCTGCTTTGTGTTTGTGCCTGTATACACTCAGCTTTTAAAACTTCAGGAAGGAAAGACAACAAACCAGGCAACTGCCTACAGACTTGGTTGGGAAGGGAAAGGCAGATGCTTAAGCATCCTTGGTAGGTGAGAGCGCTGCTCTGACTCTGAGCCATCACCATCCACTCTTCTCTGTTGGTAGTGGTGTTATGCACTGGCTGGCATTTAATGAGTGCTTTTTTGTTCTGAGACTAACTGATCCAGCGAGGCTAGAACAGGGGTTTATAGCCTAGTGTTCCGCTCTGGTGAGATCTGATTTCCACCAGTTTTATTTCCTGTCTGGATATTTAAGGGCAGCTAGGTGGTGTAGTAGATAGAGCACTGGGCTAGGAATCAGGAAGACTCATCTTCCTGAGTTCAAATCCAGCCTCAAATGGTAGCTGTGTGACACTGCTCAAATCACTTAACCTTGTTTGTCTTGATTCCTTGTGAACTAAAGAAGGACATGGCCAACCACTCCAGGATCCTGTCTGACTCTTTCTGACCCCATGATTAAAACACCTAAATGACATAAGCTGTTGTTTTGAGGGATGGTGCCAAAGATGGTAGCTGCAAAGGGAGGGGCAGAAAGCTCAGAAAGAAAAAAAGAGTTAAAGGTCCTAGGGTTCTTAGGCTTCAGCAGTATACTATCAGCAATATAAATGCAGGTATAGTTATGATACAGTGGAAAGATTCTCTGGAGTCAAAAGACCTGAGTTCAAATCCCATCTCTATCACTAATATTTGTATATCCAATCCACTAACCATTTATTGACCTTTAACATCCCTGGGTCTAATTTCCTCAACTGTAAATTGAGGGTCAGGGGTTGGACTAGATGGCTTTTAAGATTCCTTCCAGCTCTTAACCTGTAATCCTTTGACCATGAACTGAAAGATAAATGACACCCTCTTCCCCTATTTTGTCCCTGAAAACAGTGGAGAAAAGGAAGGGCTTTGGGAGCCATTGGAATAATACTAAAAATTTGTTTTCCATGCCCTGAGAGCAATTAACCTTCCTCTCTAGTATAGGTAGGTTTCTCTTCTCAAGGGAGGAGAGGAACAAAGATGGGAGGAAAATCAAGGAGACTACCCTTGAGTAGAATCTTTGAACTATAAAAGGAAAGAGATATTAGCCATTAGCCTGGGTATAAAATACTCTCGATGCAAAAATCAGGAGAGCTGGGGTTTTGATTTCTGGTTTTGCCATTAGCTGGGCACTCATCCTGGGGTCATCCTCTTACCTACTCTGGGTCTGTAAAATGGAAGAGTTGGTCTAGAGGAGTTCTAAAGTCCCTTCTATCTCTAGACGTGTCCTTCTAAGAATCGGGAGCTCAGAGTGCTTTGCCCAGTCTCCCAGCTTACTGAAAACACTAAGATCTCTTCCAAACTACTCAGTACAGAGGAGAAAAACGGAGACCTGGGGTGGGGGTGGGGGACAGGTGTCAAGTGACTTGCCTCAGGCCTCGAATGGAAGGGAAAGTCCATTAGGCTGGTGGGAGAGCCTGACCTAGACGTTCCTGGCTCCATTTCTTCCCAGCGCGGAGCCTCGATTAACCAGGGTCTCCTCCAGTAGCCCAGCGCCTCTTCTCCTAATAGTACTGAAATTAGCATTCCCTTTCCATGCAGGGGCAGAGCTCTCTGAACTGAGCCTTGGTCAAGCCTCTGCCTCCTCGGCTCTAACTTCTAATCATTGTCATAAAGAGGACTGAAACAGCTGCTCACTCAGGTCTATTATCAGCTTGGTTGGAGACGGCGAAATTTAAATGACAGTAAGATGCTTAGCAAAGAAACGAAAGTCAGTGTTAAAAATAAAGAAAACAAGACAGCTTGTTTCATCTAAATAGAAGGGTTATTAAACGGGCCTGAATTAATCAGTGATCTGCCAGGGTGGAGAAATTGAAGAGTGAGGCCAGAGTGGAGAGCCAGCCGGGAGAAGACTGCAGGGAGAGAAGTCAGTCTGCAGGTAGGAGCCCTTCTTGCACAGGCTGTCGGGAATATGGAAATGTTCTCTTCTTCTGAGGTCGACTTGGCAACCGGCTGGGTTTCTGCTCTAGAGTGCTGAGCGCTGAGGGTAGATAAGGGGAGGGCAGAGGGGAGGCTGGGACTGTGCTTTGGCACTCAGCTTCCCTCTCCGGCTTAGTGATTCTGGAATCTCTCCATCTGCCACCACTGAGCTCCAACTCCCGGCCCCTCTTCCCCAAATGCCCTCCAAGTCTCTCTCACCCTCTCCCAGGCTTGGGTCAGAGCCAAGCTGTTGGAGCTGTCACCTTGCGATTCAAGAGACAGCAGGGAGCTGCTGGCCCCTGGCTCTTTCTTCAGATCTCCACGAGGGGAGGTCAGAGGTTTGGGGATGCTGAGCTGTGAGGGCTGAGCTCCCGAGCAGCCCTCCATTCCACCTTAGGAGTCTCTGTGGGATGGCCTGAGGTGACAGAAGGTATCCACATAACTCTGGAGAAATAGCCCAGAATTTGGGAGACCTTGATCCAGCCGCCGTTCAGGTAGTCCACACACCTGAAGAGCATAGATTACTGCCGGAAGGGACCTTAAAGGGCCTCTCATCAAAAAACTCCCTAACTTTACAGATGGGGAAACTGAGGCTGAGAGAGACTTTCCTAGGTCACAAGACTAGTAAAAGTATCCAAGTTCTAATATTCATATGCAAGTCCTCAGTTTCTAACTCCACGGTTCTTCCCACTGCCCCAACCCGACTTTCTGAGAGATAAAGAAAGAGTTGTGCTTGAGGGGAGGGTGGGAGGCTTGCTTTGTGCTCCTGGAGCATTTTGCTCTTTGACCTTAAACATTCCTTTATCTCAACCCTCTCTCCCCGACATTCCCCACTCCCTCCAATAAACCCACCCTCTACCTTGGGTAGCTTCACCTCTTCCTCCAGGCTGTTTAGCCTCTTGCGCTCTTACTATTGCACTCCATTCATCATCCTGGGGCCAGACTCTCCCCGGCTCTTTTCATCTGGGGCTTCAGGTCAGCCCTCACTATCCCTGGCAACCTCATTGCTCTCCTCTCAGCACATTCCTCTCACTTTATCAGTGATTCTGACTTCTCTCTCCTTCACTTTCCCACTTTAGAAAAAAAAATCTTCTATTTCCAGAGTTGGCAGGGTCCTTGAAAATCAATGTGCTGCATCCCCCCCCCCCCCCCCCCCCCCCGTTTCCCTATTGGAACTGAACAACTGTGAGGCTGCTGCCTTCTAGAGGTACCGAGATGGTACTACCTTGGTACAATTTTCTTGGCACGGCCATGGGCCTAAGACAGAGCACTTGTTGACCACCGACAGCAAGCCTCGCCCAGGGACACATTTGCTGTTCAGTCATTTCAGTTGTGTCTGACTCTTCGTGACCCCATTCAGGATTTTCTTGGCAAAGCTACTGAATGGTTTGCCATTCCTTCTCCAGCTCATTTTTACAGATGAGGAAACTGAGGCTAACAGGGGTAGGTAACTACCTAGAGTCTAGAGTCACACAGTCTAACAGGGGTAGGTAACTACCTAGAGTGTGTCTAGAGTCACACAGTCAGGAACTTATCTGGGGTGGGATTTGAACTCTGGACCAGGCTCACAGGTTCACGATATCCAGCTTTAGTCAGCTTCCCCATCTTTGGTTTTTGGTTTGCCCTCTGTCTTTTTCATCCCCTTGTTCCTTGCTTTGTGTGTGTGTAAGCCTGCACATCTGCTACTTGAGACAGGCTGGAGAGCTCAGGAGATGGGATCCTTGACAAAGAATAAAGGGTGAGACAGTGCAGGGGACAGTGGGCCCTCGGCTGCTTCAGAGGCTTCCTTCTGTCGACACAAGAGTTCACTTAGAGCTCTTTATCCTGAGGTTGGCTGTCGGTTTGGAAACGTACTTAGGAGGGGAGGCAAGGAGAGATAAGGAAGGAAAGGAAAACCTCATCCTCTGGGTTGGGAGCAAGCCCAGTGTCAGAGGAGCCCTAGAAGAATGCAATGAATTCCAACCAGAGGCTGGGGTGGGGGTAGGGTCACCTGAAGGTGCTGAGGGATTGCTTATCCAGGGAGCACTTCAGCCTCCACCAAAGACTTCTCTCCTCTTTCCTCAGCACATCCAGCTCCAGGAGCCTAGAGCAGTGGCTGCTTTCTCTGGCCAGCTGAAACCTATTCACTGAGTATCCAGCTGGGGTGGAAAGAAGACCAGAGGGGCATTGTTACTGCTTAGTCCTCTCCCACTCGTTGTGACCCCATTAGGGGTTTTCTTGACAAAGATATCAGGAGTACTTTGCTATTTCCTTCTCCGGCTCATTTTGCAGAGGAGGAAATGGAGGCAAAGGGCATTAGGTGACTAATCATGGGTCACACAACTAGTGCCCAAGGCCAGATTTGAATGAACCCGGGTGTTCCTGACCCCAGGCCTGTTGCTCTAGGCACTTTGTCACCTAGCTGCCTCAGAAAAAACTCTCAGAAGATTCCTGATATTGTGGCCAGAACATGGGATCCAGAGTCAACCAATGAATGAATCAAGTATGTTTATTTAAACCCTTCCTCCCTTCTCAGAATCAAGACTGTGTATTGGTTCTGAGGTAGAATAGTTAGAGCTAGGCTATGAGAGTTAAATGACTGCCTGAGGTCATACATCTAAGAAGTGTTTGAGGTCAAATTTGAACCCATCTCTCTGAATCAGGTATTTACTAAGTGCCTTCTATGTGCCAGACATTGAACTAAATTAAATGCTGGTGTCAATTTAATTCAACAAGCATTTCTTAAATGCCTACTATGTGCTAACCATTGTCTAGCACAATGGCCTGGTGTTCTATCCACTGAACCACCTAGCTGCCCCTCCTTCTTTTTTTTTTTTAGTCAATTTAGATAGAACATTATTCCTTGGTTACAAGAATCATATTCTTTCCTTCCCCTCCATCCACCCTTCCCATAGCCCACACACAACTCCACTGGGTTTTACATGTGTCCTTGATCAGAACCTATTCCATGTTGTTGTTTGCACTAGGATGTTCATTTAGAGTCTACATCCCCAGTCATATCCCCCTCGACTCATGTAGTCAAGCAGTTGTTTTTCTTCTGTCTTTTTCTCCCACAGTTTTTCCCCTGGATGTGGATCCTGTTCTTTCTTGTAGATCCCTCCAACTTGTTCAGGATCACTGCATTGCCACTAATGGAAAAGTCCATTACATTCAACTGTGCCACAGTGTTTCAGTCTCTGTGTACAAAGTTCTCCTGGTTCTGCTCCTCTCACTCTGCATCACTTCCTGGAGGTTGTTCCAGTTCCCATAGAATTCCTTCAGTTTATTATTCCTTTTAGCACAATAGTATTCTATCACCAACATATACCACAATTTGTTCAGCCATTCCCCAATTGAAGGGCATCCCATCATTTTCCAATTTTTGGCCACCACAAAGAGTGCAGCTACGAATATTCTTGTACAAGTCTTTTTCCTTATTATCTCTTTGGGGTACAAACCCAGCAATGCTATGGCTGGATCAAAGGGCAGACAGTCTTTTATCATCCTTTGGGCATAGTTCCAAATTGCCCTCCAGAATGGTTGGATCAATTCACAACTCTACCAGCAATGAATTAATGTCCCAACCCCTACCTATCTTTTAATCCCTATTTCACACTCTACATTACAGCTAAATTGGGTCTTTGTTATTCCCCCTACTTAGCATTACTTCTCCTGCTTCTGGACATCAATGTTAACTGCACTCTCCATCTCCTGCCATACCTAGAATGTATGTGCTCCTTCCTCATCTTTGTAGGATTTTTATCTTCCTTCCAGGCTAAACTCAGGTGTCATCTTCTTCCTGAAGTCTTCCCTGAACTCTGTGGATGTTAAGCTTTCTTCTTCCTCAAACTATTTAGTATTTTATTTATGAGTATAATAAAATGTAGATGAAATTTTTAAATAATAAAATGGTCCCTACCCTCAAGAACCTTACCAAGAGAAGGGAAAAGATGCTGGACACTTCAGGGAGCATTAATTTCTTTCCTTCCATAACTTTGGGGGGGTGGTGAAGAATAGGGATCACCCTAGTAGAAAGAACATAAGTCACTTGAGGTTAAGTATTGTTCCATTTTTTTCTTTATATCTGCATGGTGTACCATATGGATAAAGTGGCATAAAGTAAGCACTTAATGTTTATTTAACTGAATTTATGACTATATGAATTTGTCTGTGTTCAAATCTTAGCTCTAATGCCTGCAGTCTACCAAACATTAATTAAGTAATTTAAATTTCTCTAGGTCTCAGTTTCCTCATCTGTAAAATAAAAGTTTGGATTGCCTGCTCTCTAAGGGCCCTTCCAACTCCACTATGATTCAGTTACCCATTTCACAGAGATATTTGAGAGAAATAATTTCACTTGACATTTTGAAGGAATTTGTTCTGGGATTCTCTTCAGGAGAAGTGCCTTCATAGGACCAAGGACGGGACTCCATTATCCTAAACTTTGAAGAGCTAAGACATCTGGCATTGAGCCCAGTTTTTGATCTGGAACTTGTCAACATTTTCTATTCCAGAGCAATGTCTTCTCTGAGGATTGTTTTTCTTTGCCTGTCCCTGGAAGTATTCAATTCATGTACAAGGTTTATACTTAGAAAAGTGGGGAAATAGAGCAGGAAGAGAAAGAGAGAGAAAGAACCTCTAGGGACACAGACTTCATCATGGGGTTTCTACAAGTGAAATGGGCACAAGCTCAGAGAAAAAGATAGTGGTCCAAACTCCTGCCCAGAGATTGGGATGTCCAGTGCCATCACCAAAGTCCACCTCTTTGGTTCTCCAATCTTGTACTCAAGTTTCCTCTGTTGGTACAGAAGTCTCCACTCTGAGCTCCTTCCCTAATCTATGCTGCCATTGACAGGTAGGATCCCCAGAGAGTGCCTGACGACTTCTCCCCTCAGGCTTCTAGGAGTAACCTTCAGGGGTTAGGGATTTTTTTCTATCACTGTCACTCAAGCCCCTATTCATTGTGCTCACAGCTGAGTGTCAATTAGCTATTTTGAATTAATTAGTTTTTGGAAACAGGAATTTACTAAGGGAGCACTGGAGGAACAGTTAGTATAAAACATTTCTCCCTACTGGGGACAAACTGAGTCCAGGAGGAAATGAGCTCAGTCTTACCAAGCACTTGACCCAAAGAATAAGTTCATCTTTGAATTATTAGAAATTCTTTTCTCCCTTATGGAGTCCCTCATAAGGTTTTCCCTGCTGGGGAAAACTGGGCTACACTAAAGAAGTCATGCTCCCTGAAGGTGCCTTTCCTCGCATCTAGTTTGTTCACTTTCAGCTCCTCTGAACATACCACTTTTTACTCGGCCAGTGGCTCTCCAGTGATGTGGTCAATGGAAGAGGGGGACAGAGTGTGACTCTCCCTCTAAACTCACTCCACCCCCACCAACATGCACACCCAGTGAATCATCATCTGATTTCAATAAATGGATGAAACTCTTCTTTAGACTCCCAAATGTTGATTGATTGATTCAATAGAGGTGCTTAGAATTTGTTTACACCTTTGATTGATTCTGCAATTTAGAAAAAGTGGTATTCTCACCTGATAAAGGCGTATTTTTAGTAACATTAGTTAGAGACTGGACAGTGTGAAGGAAACCTTCTCACCTACCATGGAGAAAAAGGAATTCTGGCCTTCTCTAATATTTCTTCTCTACTATTTAGTACAACTTTTGTTTCAAGATTGTTATTATAAATAATGCCACTATAGTACTTTTCCTCATTATGGGGTTTTTCTTACTTTCAATAACCTCTGTCACACGCACATACACACATATATAATCCTGGTATTGGAAAAATCTGGGTTAAAGGATATAGATAATTTAATAATTTTTTGTAATTACAAATTGTTTTCCAGATAAGTTAGACGAATCTACAGGTATAAACTTGCATACCTGTCTTCCCACAGTTCCTCCAACATTGATTGTATTTTCCTACCTTTTCAACTTGGTGTGGGTGAAGTAATAAAACCTCCCAGTTGTCTAATTTTATTGCCTCTGATTATTTGTGATTCTGAACAATTTTTTAAATGGTTGCTGATATCTTTTGATATTTTTTAAAAACCATTTGTGTCTTTTGATTACTTTACTTGGAATGAATCTTAATCCTATAATGTCATATCAATTCCCTATCATAGTCAGTGGAAAGACAACCACACTGAGTTTGAAACCCAACACTGACATTTATTTACCACCTATTTTATATATCCTTAAAATAAGGATTTCAGTTTAGATGACCTCTAAGATCAGTTCCAGATTTAAAGCTATGATCTGAATGTCAGGTTTTTAGCAAATATCTTATCTTTTTAATTTAGTTGCATTGATTTTGTTAATGCAAAATTTTAAATTTACATATTCAAAGTTGTTTATCTTTTAAAATCTCTATCCCATGTTTGGTTTTGAATTCTTTCCCTCTTGTGAAAAGGACTGGTTGTAAATGATAGAAATCTTTGATTTCCTCATTTGAAACATTTGACCTTTTATTAAGCTGTTTATATATTAGTAATTTATCTTGGTATATCATTTAAAGCACTTCTCTCATACCATGATGCCTCAATGTTCCATGAAAATAGCTTTAAAGAATCCAGTCATCTTCTCACTACAATGAAGCATTGAGTAGGACTTTAAGGAAGGTACAGGGAATAAGTGTCAAAAAATGTTTTGTGAATAAGAAAGCTGTATACTTGGGAGTAAACCTTTTAAAAAACTTTAGCCTGGATCCCTCTAGTTCTGGAAAGTTTTGTTAAACCGGAGAGTATTTGAAAAGAAGATTGTAAGTTTAGTTTGCAAATAGTCAGAGATTCGTTAATGTAGCCTTTGACTCTTAGCAAAACTAAATACCTCTTTTCACTCTTCCCTGCTTTTCAAAGAAACATGATGGTTATTCCCCCCTCCCCCATCTCTTTAATATTAGAATAACTTCACAGCTATTAGTGGTTGCTTAACAAGAACCCTGCCAAGAAAGAAGGGAAAAGATGAGTTAACATCAGCTAGAAAAGAAGAGGGTGCTAGTGTGTGTTGGATGTACTCTGAGGACCAGCTCAGGGATAACACCCACAACTTTGATAGATTTTCTTAGTCTAATAGCATCCCTGCCTAATTCACCCAAACCCCTTAAGGCCTAGGGCCTGAGTAGTTTTGACAAGCAAGCTCTAATTTGTGCCTTTCCAACAGCGTTAGAGAGAGGGAAGAGAGGAGGGATAAGGTTGGGATGGCAGGGGGGGAGGGGGTTCAAGAGGAAAGCACTGTACAAAATTGATTGCTCTTATAGTTTGGTTTATACCATGCTGCTCGTTCAGCTCTGCCCGGGTGGCGACCTTTAGATAATAAAGGGAATTCTGGGAGATTTCTGACAGGCCTGTGACATATGGGGCAGGTCTGCAGGGTCAGTCAGTGTATCTCCCCACTCTGGGCCCCAGGGTAATGAATCTTGTTTTGGCTTCGAAAAGCCAGTCCAGCCAGTGCCCTAGAAAGATGAGGAGCTACGGGAATGGGATACCAACCCCACCTCCCCCAAACCCCAGCCCCCAAATGAGTACATGTCTTTGGAGTCCTTCATAATTCAAGGAGACAACTCCAAACTTTAATAGCCTGCGGAAGAAAAGACAAACACTGGGTGTTTTGCTAAGGTCCTGGGAGAGCCAGCTCGGTTTCCAGGGTTTGACCAGAGCCCACTGGGGAGACCTGGGAAAAGAAAAAAGGAAAAAAAAAACACTAACTGGCATCAAAAGCCACAGTCCCAGGACAGGGATCAAGGAGGAGGAGCTGGGACAGGAATCAAAGGAAAAAGAGAGCTCTCCCTAGGAGCTAAGAAACATTCAAGAACGATTCTACTGGCTAGCAGGCTGTCCTCACTGAATTCTGAGGATTTGAAGGGGGCAAGAGAGGATAATGATATGAAAAGTGCCCACCAGATGAGGACTTTATAGACCTCAAGTTGAGCCTACTGTTGCCTTGCTGTGTGTAATGTGGCACAAGTTGCTAAATGAAGATTTCTGGGCTTCCGTTTTCCACCCTGAGATGGGGAGATGCTTCCCTTGACTCCTTATAGTTTAGGAACACTAAGAGATTATTTGTAGGGCAGTATGGTAGAGTGGGCAGAGCCCAGAATTTCCAGCCAGCAGACCTAACTCCCACTTGTACTGCTTTCTCCATGTGGTGTGGGTGAGTCCTCTCACCTTAGAGCCTGCCTTCCCTTCTTGTAAAAGGATATAATTACTCTTGTACCACCTACCTCACATAAGCTATTGTGAGAAAAGAATTTTGCAAAAAACTATAGAACATTATAGAAATGTGAGCTATTAATATTATTGTTATTCTTGGAAATCTCTGCCTTTGACCCCCTCCTTTCCTCCACTTCACCCTTGCCCTTCAAAAAGAAGAACTCCAAACAAATTCAAGTTGGAACACATTCTCCCCTTCCCGCCTTCCATTCCATTGCCCATAGCACTCTGCTTTTCTGGGTGTGAGGTGCTCATGCCCTCCTCCCCAGATTGTTCTGTCACCTTGCCTTGGGGTTTGAGAGAGCTATGAGATTCTAATGAGAATGCCAATGACTCCTACTTTGGTTCCCAGGTAACTTAGGTGGCATGGTCCTGAGCATCATAGGAGCCTACCTTCTGTCCAAGCCCTTCATAGTGAGTGTATTTCCTCCCTTGCCAGAAACAGCTTAGATCTTTTTCTTTTTCAATTACATGTAGAAACAATTTTTGATAACTGTTTTTCTGGCATTTTATGATTCAGATTTTCTCTCTCCCTCCTTCCTCCCTCACCCCCAAGTTGTAAATAGGCTGATACAGGTTATACCAGTGCTTTCATGCAACACATTTCCATATTGCTCATGTCATAGAGAAGACACACATCACACATATAATGAATACAATAAAAATTTCGGGAAGGAAATAAAGTGCAAGATGGCATGCTTTGATTGGCGCTCAAATGCCAACAGTTCCTTCTTTGGCTGTTGATAGTATTTATCATTATGAGTCTCTTGTAGATTTCTTGGGAACTTGCTTCATCGACAATAATTTAGTATTTCACAACTGATCATTGTACAATGTTGCTGTTACTGTGCACAGTATCCTGGGTTCTGTTAACTTCACTTTATGTCAGTTCAAATAAGTCTTTCCAGGCTTTTGTGTGATCATCTTGTTTAGCATTTCTTATGGTGCAATAGCATTCCACTGCAACCATATACCACAACTTGTTCAGCCATATTCCAGTTAATGGATACCCCCTCAGTTTCCAGTTCAACAGTTTAGATCTTTTTTTTTTTTTGAACTGGATTTATTACTGCTGAAGGATTTCTTCTTTTTCTTTGTAGATCCTGAAGATTTTATGTCTTGTGTCTTCATGCCAGGCTTAATCTTGGGAGTGCTAAGACTATTTTTCATTTCTTCCAAGAAGCTTCTGCTTTTACCATCATATCTCACTGTTTTGTTGCATGCTTTACAGGTAACCAACAGAATGCTTCTGGAGTTATTGTACTTTTTAAGAATCTTTGCTTCTTTAAAAGTGAGTCTACAATTTTTTGATTCTCGATTGAGAACTTTCTTTACTTTTGGTGTTAGTTTTGGCTTTGGCTTGAAGGGAACTCTGTATTTACCCAGCACCAGAAATTGGTAACAATATGGATACTGGCCTTCTGAAACTGTATTTTCACAGGAGATACCGGGCCTGGCCCGGGCAGGTTTCTATCAGCTTCTCAGCAGCCACCTTGAGAAAATGTTTTTTCATAATCGACCCCGCCAGCACAGAACAAGTGCAAAACTTGTTCCACAGTGGTCAAAGGGGGGAAAAGCAAACAGTTTAAATCTTGATGAGTTGCCATCTCTTGCTCTTTCCCTGGATCATTTAGTGACCACGTTCTGCCATTTTCTGTCTCACCTGTGAAGAAAATGGGATGGATGTTTCTTGACACCTACAATATGTCTCTTCTTAGCATGAGAGAATGTCTCAGTTGAGATTTCCCCCAAAAAGAGATGCAATCCATGATAGAAAGGTAGTCAATCCCATCTCCCATAATCAGTTTTCAGTGACTTGAAATGCTGGATATGGAGTCAGAGGTTCCAACTCATGTGGGCTTCAGAACTTACTCATGAACCTCTTCTCTGTTCCTCTGACTCAATCTCTCTCTCTGTGTTTTTTCTGTCTTTGTGGGGGCTATCTTTCTTCATCTATCTCTCTTCCAAAATGCCTTTTTCTCTTTTTATCTCTTCTGCCTCTTTTTTTGTCTCCCTCTTCCTTCTCTGCCTCTCTCTTTTCATTTTTCTTTCTCTGAATATCTATCTATCTATCTATCTATCTATCTATCTATCTATCTATCTATCTATCTATCGATCGATCGATCGTCTATCTATCTCTCCCTCTCCATGTCTCTTATTTCATCTTTATTCTTTCATCTCCCTACCCATGTGTCTTTCTCTTCTCTTACTCTCTCTTCCAGTCTCTGGCTTTCACTTTCTATTTCTCTTTCTCCCTCTATGTCTCTTTCTTTGGGATGAGGTATAACAATCTCAGTTCCACACAGCATAGTAGACTCTCTGAAAAAAAAAAAATTGACATCGGATTAATGAAACTAACGCAGCTGGTACGGTGGTGACATCTAAATTGTTCCTTTGGTCCCGTTATTTTCTGTAGGAAATTCTCTCTCTCCCTTTCTCTCTTTTCCCTTTAAATCGGGTGCATAAAATACGCTAATAACAATCTTCGGTGTCTCTGAGTGAGTGACAGCTGAAATAAGAAAAAGACTAATCATCCCTCCTGCAGCCCTGTCACATGGAGATTAAATGAGCCTCTCTTTTTTCCCTACCCCCACCCTCCACTCCTTTTTCCCCTCCCCTACTTGCTTTCCCTCCTGCTTGCTCTTTTCTCAATGAGAACCCTGGGCATTGGAATAATAATATTATATACACCATCAGGGTGACAGTGGGGGGAAAAAATCAGCCCAGACCCATGATTATTCCTTCAATCTAATAATTCTTTAAATACCAGATAACTCCTTTCACTCTAATTGAGGCCTTTCAGCTGCTGGCATTACCAGCACTGTTCCCCTTGCTTCCTCCCTCACCTTGTGCTGCCCAACATGTTTGGAGGTCACTGTGAGAATTCTACTCAAAGGATCCCCAGTGCACACAAGATGGCCAAACAGAGCTCTGATAGCTTGGATGCCAGAGCTAGTCCCTATGAACAGAGCATTCCCACCTTGCTTTGAATTTACAGAAATCTTGGTCCAAAATTATCCCTCACCCTGATTTCAGGTAACTGCTCAGACAGGTAGTTCTGTAGCCTTACTTAAAAAGAAAGACCCTAGAGACAGCATCTAGCACATAGTAGGTGGTTAATAAGTATGTGTTGGATCAAACCTGATACGTTGTGCCAAGTGCTTAAAAGAAGAAAGACCATCTTGCACATAGTAGGTGATTAATAAATATGTGTTAGATCAAACAGATAATGTGTGCCAAGTGCTTAAAAGAAGAAAGACCCTAGAGACAGCATCTAGCACATAGTAGGTGATTAATCAGTATGTGTTGGATCAAACCTGATAAGTTGTGCCAAGTGCTTAAAAGAAGAAAGACCATAAAGACAGCATCTAGCACATGTAGGTGGTTAACAAGTGTTTCGGATCAAATCTAATAATGTGCAACAGATGCTTAAAAGAAGAAAGACGGCAAAGATAGCACCTAACACATAGTAGCCAGTTGATTGGGTCAAATCAGATAATGTGTGCCAAGTACTTTAAAAGAACCTTAGAAATAGCATCTAGGTAATAGTAGGCATAAGCAGTGGTAGTAATAAGTGTTTGTTGGATCAAATTGGATAATTTGTGCAAAGTGCTTTGTAAAACTTATCTTACTTTATAAATGTCAACTACTATTAATGTCATCAGTATTGTTGAACTGACATTGTCAAAAGTCATCTAATTCATGCCCCTGCCTTCAGATAACAGCACAAATAAATGTCTACTCTTACCTGAAAAAGAAAGGAAGTAAGAAAAAAGAAAGACAATCCAGACATAGATTTTTAGCATCCACAGAGCTCCAATAGCTAGGTTGCTGGAGTCAGTCCCTATGAACACACGAATCCACCTGGCCTTAAATTTACAGAAATCCTGGGCCAAAATGAGCTGATGAAGGTCATCTAATCCTTCACCCTTCCTTCAGGTAACTGCTCAGATAGCGCTGTAGAGCCTTACCTGAAAAGAAAAAAGACCCCAGAGACAACAACTGGCACATAGTAGATGGTCAATAAGTGCTGATTGGATTAAATGAAATGGTGTGTACAAGGAGTCTTGTAAAACATAAAGTGCTTTATAAATTTGGCTGATATTATTCTCATTATTATCATCATTGAATTAACAGCTAAAATGGTGTTCCACAACTTCCCTCCGGAGGGTTCTCCAGTATGAGAGAACCCTTCCGGTCAAGTTCTTCCTAATAGCTAGCTTCAATCACTCCTGCTGCAAATTTAAGCTCTCTGTGAATTCAGAAATTCCCTCACTCATGCAATAAATGACCTTGCTTGGGAAGTATCTTCAATGTAATAATAATCTTTCACATTCCTTTTATGGGAATTTGACAGTTTTTAAAGCATTCTTATACGTTATTTCTTTTGATTCTCACAACCACCCTAGGAGACAGGCGAGGAAAGGACTGGTCCTACTCTATTTTTACAGATGATGAAAACTTGAGAAGGGGAAGTAATTTTCCTGAGGTTACAGAGCAATTAAGAGTGGAGCTAGGATTTGAACTCAGGCTTTTCTGCCTCCTAGTCCTCTGCTTTTTCTATCACTTTCCACAGTACCCAGATGCTTGACATGAAATGCTTAACTTCTCACACGAAGGATATCATCTTTCATGACATCTCGTATTCCTCCTTGGGAATGGGAAGGGAGAATAGCCAAACCATGGAGCTTGCTTGTTTAGGGATGGGAGATGGCAGAGTGTATAGCTCTGTATTTGCAGTTCTAGGATGTCGGATTAAATTCTGTTTCTGCTACTTGGTAGAAGATGGAATATAATGTATAGGATGTGGGTTGACTTTGTAGCGAAAAAGACTTAGGTTCAAATCCTGCCTGTGATAGCTTAATATCATTAAAAAAAAATAACCTTCTTTCTTAGAACCTATACTGGGTGTCAAAGCAGAAGGACAGTAATGGCTAGGCAATTTGGGGTTAAGTGACTTGCCCAGGGTCACATAGTTAGAAAGTATCTGAGACCAATATCTCTCATCTGCAGATCTGGCTCTCTATTCACTGAGCCAACTAGTCACTCCTTAATATCATTTTGACTGTGAGCAAGTCACTTAAGTTTTCTGAGACTTTCCTCATTTGTAAAACTAGATTAATATTACTTTGGGCAGTGATGGCAAATTTTAGAGACTGAGTGCCCAAACTGCAACCTTTGTACCACATGTGAGCCACCCCTCACCCTGCCTTATCCCAGATAGGGGAGGAAGAAAGAGCTCCCATAGGGCTGCTGGGCACAAGGATGGGTCATGTGAGAAATGTCCTCAACCTTCTATGGAAAGGAGGAAGGAAGCAGCCCCTTCTGGCACATGCCTGTGTGCCATAGGTTTACCAACATGGACTTAGAGTATCCACCTCAAAGGGTTTTGTTAAGGCTCAGATGAGATCATTTAAAGCACATCATAAATGTTAGGTATTATTATTATTACCTCTGGGACCTTGGGTAGGTTAACTTCTGAGACTTCAGTTTTCTCATCTGGGAAATAAGATATTAAGCTCTATGATCTCAAGTGTCCCTTCCAGCTTTAAATCTACTAATGAGACATTTTGCTAGTTTCTGGTCTCTCTCCCAGATTTCTGTTCTCATCTGACTCCTTAACCTCCTCTCATTCTTTATTCTTTCTGAGCACAGATCGCCCATTGCCATTCCTTACACTGCCCCTCTGAATCAAGCTGACTTCTCCACTACCTTAACAGCATCCTGTTCAGTGGTATCCTATCTCTCTCAGAAGTGCCACCCCAGAAGAAAGATGACTATCAGATCCATACATGGTTATTTCTTATTTCAATAAACCTTTTATTGAGATCTTTTGTTTTTTATGACACCTAAATGTTTCCCAACATTTCCCCTTCCCCTCTCCCAGGGAGCTATCCCATATAAAAAAGAATATTTTTTAAAGAAAAAGAGGAAAATTTTTAAATCAGTAAAATAGAACAATACAGGAAAAAATTCTGAAAAATATATGTAAACTTTTTTCACTTTCTAAGAGAGGCAGCATGGTACAGTTAAAAGAAAATGATCAGGAATTAAGGACCTTGGGTCAGATTCCCAGTCCTATTGCTCTATTGCCTTTCTGTGTGATGCAGGCAAAGTGACTTTACTTTTCCAGGCCTCAGCTTCCTCATCTGTAAAATGGAGGAACTGCATTCCATCATGTCCAAGATCTCCTACAAGCTCTAGGAAACATGATTCTAAGGACTCAACAATACCCCAAGGCCAAGTGGGGTTCCAAACCACTTTCTCCATTCTCTGGTTACTTATAAAGAATTCAGGGAAGAATGCATGCAAGAAGGGAGAGAGCTGAATTGACTGGAGAAGTCCATTACTTAGTCTGTTGACTGTGCCACTCATTCTCCTTGCTCAGAGTCCCGGGGTTCTAGCTGCTTTGACCTTCCAATCCTCTCCATTGGAAGGGGAATGGGGAGGTTGGTGTAAAGATGGGAAAGAAAGCATCAGGCTTAACTGAACTGAAGAACTGAAACTTCTTTTCCTGCCCTCTCACTGACACCTGCCTCCCAGACAGCTCCTCTGGTTGGTATCAGTGCCATCTAGATCTGTCCCCAACACCTGCTGCCCAGATCCTCATATTGGGAGATCATGTAAACAAGCCCTTGAGATAAAATATTTAGTGGAACTGGCTTCTCAGTCCTTGAGTTCTCAGTCATCCAACTTGGCCCCAGTGACTCCAAACAGAGCAACATCCCATAGATTGAGATTCAGGATAAGAGACTAAGGAGTAGGTGAGAGGCTGAAAAGAGTGCTGGACTTGGAGAACATTCAGAAAACCTGAATCATGTTTACTGTGCCATGATGGGCAATTCAATTATCTGGGTTTGTCTCCTTCCTCATCTGTAAAATGGGGATAATACTATTTTACCCAAGGATTATCAGAGGAAAGGTATTTTGCCAGCTATAAAAAACTGAGAGAAATGTGAGCTGTTATTATTTTAATAACCCTTACCTTCTTAGAATCAATACTAATGATTAGTTCCAAGGCAAAAGAATGGAAAAAGCTAGGCATTTGGAGTTAAGTGACCTGCCCAAGGTCACCCAGCTAGGAAGAGTCTAAGGCCAGATTTGAACCCAGGACCTCACATTTACAGACCTCGCTCTTCATCTACTGAGCCCCCTAGCTTCCTTGCTACTATTATTATGGAGAAATCAAGAAAATATAGATCCCAGGACTATATATGTATGATGATGGGATCCCTTCAGTTAGCTGGAGATGGGAAGCTGTAGATGAAGATAGACCTTTTACAGTATCCAGCAAAAACTTGCTGGGATGCAATGTAGGTGGGAGCAGGAGTCAAGAACAGACTCCTGAATGAGCAAAGACACAGGAATATAGGAACTGGAAACACCAAATTGAATCAATCAACAAGCATTCATTAAATATCTACTATATGCCAGGCTCTGTGCTAGACACTAGGGATACTACAAAGACAAAGAACACCAGCCTTTCTTCTCTGGAACTCACATTCATGATCTTTTGAATAAGACAACTTGTAAGTTGAAGATAGTAGCCTGTTCAGAAAGGTTAGGTGGAGAAAGCTAAAGGAATGGGGCTCTAGGGGGCCAAGTACAAAATAAAACAAAAATGATGCAATCCCTGCCTTCATGGAGCTTATATTCTATTGAGGGAAACGACATGAATCCACACAAAAGTATAACCAAAATGAACTTGAAAAGTCACTCTAAGGCTGCCCAGAAACCGGGGGTGGCACAGGGTGAAAGGTGAGTGAAGGACTAGAGGACCAGTGCTGAAACTCTCTTCCATCCCTAAACTCAGAATTTGAATGGGAAGTCTCACCCTTTCCAGAGTGGCTCTGGCATGCTGCAGCACCTCAGTGCCATTTAATTTGGCCACCAAAGGCAACAGGCTCTTGGTTTCCTCCATCTTTGAGGTCAAGAGAACTCCCCAAAGTCACAAGAGAGAAGTGACTGGGGAGGGTCCCATCTCCTCACCAGGAAAGGGAATGTTGCTGCAATGGGCACTGGGTTCTTAGAGTGACAGCTGAGTGCTTCTCTGTGGCACCAGGGACCTCAATCCCTTGGCCCACCACCAGGAACAGCCTGCTCTGATCAGATCCAAACTGCCCTAAGAGAAGAGGCTTCTGCTGTCACTGATGGGGAATCTTGACTCATACAGCCCAGCCTAGGGGGTTAGAAATCTCTAAGGTGGTCACATTTCTAGCCTCTGAATGCTGAGGGGGCCTTTGAGATCGTGATATCCACCTCCCTCATTTTACAGATGGAACTGGTGAGACCTGGAAAGACTTATCTCCTCTGGAGAGAGAGGTCAATCTATCCATCAATCAAATATTTGTCAAGTTCTCACTGTTCTAGACATGTTCCACATTGGGGATACAAGTACAAAAGATGACACAATTCTGACTCACAATGAGTTTACAGTCTGACCAAAGGACCAATATCCTTTCTGCACCCCCACTTCGCTTCCCATTTCACTGATCCAGGCAAGCTCACACTTGCCAGACTACTATGATCTAATGTCTCTGTCTGTGTCCCTGTTGATTTGAGAAGGGGGCTCTGTTATCCCAGCTCTGTTGAGATGACACTTGTGGCTACCACATAGTTGCCAACCCCTCTCCCTGCTGCCCCCCCCAATAAAACAAATCACTTTCTAGATTCAGAAAGGGAGCAGTAACAAAACAGACATATGCTGGAAGAGTCAGGATATCATGAGGAGAAAAACATAAGCAAAGCTGGGAGTCAGCTGCTTCATGCATCTCCTACTTTACAAGTCAGAGTGATGGATCAGGGATCTGATAGGGAAGGGCCCCAACTGGTACAATTCAGTACAGGTCTGGAGGTAGAGGGAGATGATTCATCTTGATACTCGAACCTGGCGCCATCTTGAATCTTCCTATGCCTGGGCCCCTACAGTTAGCAAATACTCCCATCATCCTATATTCATGGAAAAGAAAGACTGGAAAGAGGAAGTCTATTGGCAGAGGGTCATAGAATTTTTGAGTTGGCCCTCCGAGGTCATTTGGTTTGTCCCCTCATTCTACAGATGAGGAACCTAAGGTTCAAAAAAGTAATGTTAATGCCTATGAAATTTAGAGCTGGAGGGGATCTCAAAGATTAACTTCTCCATTAACCCTCAGCTTACAGATGAGGAAACTGAGGATCAGTGAAATTGAGTGAATTACCCAGGATTGCACTAATGATAGGTCACAGAGCTAAAATTCAAACCCAGATCTTCAGATTCCAAACCCAAACACCAGGTTTCCTGAGGTCTGACTATTTCCTCTACACTTTAGGTGCCAAATACACAACTCACTGGTCCCATGAAGCTGTGGGGTTCCCGAGTACCACTTGACTGTGATTAAAATGGCATTGGGAAATAGTTAACAAAAGAAATAAAAATACAATAAAACATAGATCATATTATATTATAAAACTAAATCTATATGTGGCCTTGGGGATCTTTATGAAAAGGTTCTATTTGAATCTATTCCCTCTCCATTAAACCATACTGTCTTCTTCTAGGACTTACTACTAGTCAATCAGTTGTTCCAAAAGCATTTATCTGGGATAACTAGGTGGCTCTGTGGATAGAGAGTCATGGCTGGAGACAAGAGGTTCTGTGTTCAAATCTGGCCTCAGACACTTCCCAGCTGGGTGATCTTGGACAAATCACTTAATCCTATTACCTAACCCTTACTTTTCTTCTGCCTTGGAACTCATTCATAGTGTTGATTCTAAGATGGAAGGTCAGGGTTTTTTAAAAAAGCTTTTATTAAGCGCTGAATGTGTCCCAGGAACTGTGGTAAATGCTGGGCATACAAAGAAAAGCAAAACCAGTCCTCACCTCCATGAAGCTTACATTCTATGGGGGAGGCAACATGTAAATAAATAGGTGAATACAAGAAGAGCAGCTGGATAGCTCAGTGTATAGAGAGCTAGACCTTGAGATGGGGGTTCCTGGGTCCAAATCTGGCCTCATTTCTTAGCTGTATGACCCTGGGTAAGTCACTTAGCTCCCATTGCTTAGCCTTTACTATTCTTCCACCTTTGAACCAACACTTAGTATCTATTCTAAGTCAAAGGATAAGGGTTTAAAAAAATAGATATACACAAGATACATATAGAATAGATGGAAGACAAGTAGATGGATGGCAAGCCTAGAGAGAAGTGGCAGCTAGGTGTCATAATGGATAGAGTACTGGGCTTAGAATCAGAATTCTAGGTTCAAATTCAGTCTCAGATACTTATTAGCTATGTGACCCTGGACAAGTCACTTAACTTCTGTTTGTATTAATCCACTAGGGAAAGAAATGGCAAACCACCATATCTTTGCCAAGAAAACTCCTTGGACAGTATTGGTGTTCTGTGGTCCACGGGGTCACGGAGAGTTGGACACTACTGAACACCAATAACTCTGGGGGAAGGTCCCTGCAGGTGGGGAGGAAAGGTTTCCTGTAGAAGGTGGCCAGAGATTCTAAGAAGCAAAATAAAGGAGGGAGAGTATTTCAGGCATGGGAGAGAGCCATTGCGGGACAGGAGATGAGTGTGATGTTTGAGGATCAGCAAGCAGGCCAGTGTGGATACATCATAGAGTCCATGGAGAGGAATAAAGTATAAAAATGACTGGAAAGGTATGAATAAGCCAGGTTATAAAGGGCTTTAAATGCCCAACTCATTTATTTAGTCCTGAGAATAATAGTGAGCCATATGAGTTTAGGGTCAAGGGAGCAGCGTGACTAGACTTAAGGAAAGTCACTTTTGGCTGTGGGGGCTGGCTCAGAGGGAGAAGAAACCAATAAGGTGGTCTTTCATGTTGACACTGTCCATTGCATGTGCTATAATATCATTGTATTTGCACAATAACTCCTTGAGCAAATAACAACAAAACCAGTAGCTAGCATTTATAGAACACAAGGCAGCTGGGTATCCAAGTGGAGAGAACTTTGGACCTTGAGGCAGGAAGACCCGAGTTCATATTTGACTCACAAACATTTACTAGTTGTGTGACCTTGGGCAAGTCATTGAACCTTTGGATGTTTCACTTTCTTCAACTACAAAAATGGGGACAATGAGATATTTGTAATACACTTTGTAGATTATTAAAGCACTATATAAAAGTTGTTAGCTGTAAAGGTTTGTGAACAAATTTACAAAATTTATAAATATCTCATTTGATCTTCTCAATAACCCTGGAAGGTACCCTGGGTATTTTTATCCCTATTTTATATATGGGGAAATTGAGGCTCAGAGAATTTGACTAGTGCATGGACATATAACTAGGAGGTATTAGATATGGATTTGAAAAACTCTTTGAATTCTGCTAGAATTTGGCATTTTCCTACCCAAAGATGTGGTGGGGATGGGGCTGATGAAAGGCAATGTCCTTCCCAGGTACTCTGGGTGAGTCTCTGGAAATCCTAGGATTATCTTAAATCCATTTACCTCTCTTGGAATCTGAATGTTACAACCTGCTCTGGAATGCAGCTAAAAATACCCTCTGGCTTCCAAAGCAAAGGGGAGCTCTTGTCAGGAGCTCCTGTTGGGAGGGAGGTTTGGCCAGTGTGTGTGCGTGGAGCCGGAAGGGCTGGGACAGAAGGATCTGAGGTCAGCCTGTGGCTCACGCTGCTGTCCCTTTTCTCCTCTCAAGGAGGCCTCTGGGACCTCATGACTCACCCCATTGAATACTTGGGGTGACTCTGCCCCAAGGTATGGGGGTTCTTTCTCAGGGACTCTGCCTTGGACAGGGAGGCACTGTTGTCAGCCTTGAATCAGAAGAGCCGGCTGGAGTAGGATTTCCAAGGAAAGGAATGCTGTGAAGCCTTGCAAGGCTGTTGTGTCCTGTTCTAATTATAACCTGGCCAAGCCGGATGGGGCAGGGTTCAGGCTACTCCTGAGCAGTCTTTGAATAAGATTTCCACCATCCATTTGGATGTTTACAACCCCAACACACACACACACACACACACACACACACACACACACACACACACACACATCCTTTTCCCAATTCTTCAGCATAGATTTTGCTGCCTCATTCCTCTGCTGTTGGGTCATTTCAGTCTTGTCCAACTCTTTGTGGGGTTTTGCTGGGAAAGATAATGGAATGGTTTGCCATTTCCTTTCCCACCTCATTTTACAGATGAGGGACAGAGACAGATGGAGTTACATGACTTGCCCAGGGTCACATAACTAATGAGTGTCTGAAGCCAGATTTGAACTGATGAAGATGAGTCTTCCTGATTCCAAGTTCAGTGATCCATTCACTGCACCACCTAGCTACCCTTAGGATCAAAGACATAAGATATAGACCTGGGGCCAGAAGAGACTTCTGAGGCCATCTAGTCCAATCCATTCCCCTCTTCTTACAGATGAGGAAACTGAAGCTTAGAATCATTGACTTCCCCAAAGTATTCGGTGACTCCCAGTTGCCTTCCAAGTAAAGTTTAAACTCCTTTGACCGACATTCAAAGCCTCCTAGAATCTGAAACTATTTGATCTTTCCATACTTATCTCATTGCTTCTCTGTGTTGCAGTCCAAGTGAATTAGTCTATGTTCTGTCCTAAAAGAGCCCTATACTCTCCCACCTCCCACTATTTGCTCTCACAATTTTCAGTTCCCTCTGCCTAAAATACCATTTAATCCCACTGACAGTGTATAACTCCTATAAAACTCGATTCCAATGTCACCTCCTATAAAGTCTCCCCTAATTCCCCATGGCCTTCCAGCTTAGACCTCCGGTAGCATTTTGTATTTATCGTGTAATTTTGTCTATTATCATTACCCACGTTTGTCTCTGGACTCTAAGGAAACCCCTTTGAGGCAGTCATCTCACCTTACCTAAACTTCCTGTCTCCCTCATTAGCTAGCACAAGGCTGTGCATGCAATAGGCATTTAATCAATATTTGCTGAAATGAAGGTCACTTAAAGTGATCATCAAATCCAATCCCTCTCTTTTAGAATAAAGACCCAGAGAAGTGAAATGACTTTCCCCAAGTTCACGCAGGCACTAGGGAAAGAACTGAAGGCTGATCTCAAATCAAAAACTCTTCCCACTACAGCAGGAGTCCTCTTTGGTTCCTTAATTTCTCTTCAGTTTTCTCTTCTATGAAAAACAAACATCATTAATTATACTTTTAAAAAATAACCCTTTCTGTTTTAATAGCAACTCTTGGAAAAAAGCATTAAGAGCTAGGCAATCATGGTTAAGTGACTTGCCCAGGGTCATATAGCTAATAAGTGTCTGAATCCAGATTTGAACGTGGGTCCTCCCAACTCTAGTTCTGGTGCTTTCTCCTATGTGCCACCTGGCTGCTTCCATAATAACATTTAACCTCAAATAGAAACAGGGGCCACTAACCATGCATAAGAACCTCTTCAGGGTATACATGGACTCAAGAAACCCTGTTAACATTACTATGTTCTATTAGATTTTTATTTATTATGTTAAATATTTCCTACTTATATTTTAATATGGTTTGCAATATTATATATTATCATAATATAGAATATATATTACTATATTTACGATTGCTCCTCATCCAGGTCTCATGTTTGATGCCTGATTTAGCAGTGATGCTATGAGATTAGGACTTTGTAAACCATATAAGATCTCCCATGTAGGAAGCTGGAAGAGACTTCACTGGCCTCGACTGTTTCATTTTATAGATGAGGAAACTGAGGCCCAAAGAAGTTGAGGTCTTTTGTCCAGTCACACAAGTAGAAACCTTAAAGCACAATCAGTATGTGAATTGCGGTTATGAAATTATTGTTATTTCACAAATGAATAGTCGAGAAATGCCTGGAGTAGGAGTGACCCACAAACCTCCATTGCCCCTGCTTCTCTACCCCGCGGTGTTCACGGGGTGCAGTGTGGTTGAGTGAACATGACCCAGAAAACTATTTCCATTAGCAAAATCTTGAGCAGCCTTTAATGCGGAGATGCAGAATTAAGCAGCTTGCTGGGGTGGCTGGACTTCCCTTGTCCAAATGGAAGAAGAATCAGCAACCCTGCCTTCCTGGGGCCATTCTTCCTACTGAGTGGCACTTTGGGGCCATTAGCCCAATCTAACTCAACTGGAAAAACTACAATGCCTTTTTTTACTAAGAATGTGCCTGAGTGGAAGGTTAAAGAACAGAGATGATTTGGTCTTCAGAAGAGAAGTGTGGGAGGAAAATGTTTGTTGCTGTTGAATCACTTCGGTCATGTCCGACTCTTTGTGACCCAATTGGGGGGTTTTCTTGACAAAGATACTGGAGTAGTTTGCCATTTCCTTCTCCAGCTCTATCCTCCAGATAAGGAAACTGGGGCAAACAGAGTTAAGTGACTTGTCCAGGTTCCCAGAGCTAGGAAGTGTCTGAGGCCAGATTTGAACTTGAGAAGAGCCCAGTGCTCTAACTAGTGTGCCATCCAGCTGCAAAATTCATGAATCCCCATTTCACAAATAGTGCAGAAAGAAGGATAGTGGAGTGTGGTTGTTGAGTTGTATCTGACTCTTCGTGGCCCTTGTTGGAGGTTTTCTTGGCAAAGATATTAGAGGGGTTTGCCATTTCATTCTCCAATTCATTTTACAGATGGAGAAACTGAGGCAAAGAAGATTAAGAGACTTGCCCAGGATCATACACAGCTAGTATGTGTCTGAGGCCACATTTGAACTTGGGAAGATGAATCTTTATGATGCCAAACCTAGAAATGGGGAAGTGCAAGTGCAGAGGAAGTCAAATGAACAACTTTTTATAGAATAATTAGATCATGGATCTAAAGATGGAAGGATCTTTATGAGCCATCTAGGAGGAACTTCTCATTTTATAGATGAAGAGACATGAAATGATAAGCCTAGGCTCACACAGGCAGTGAACCCTCAGAGGCATGATTTGAATCTAGGTCCTATGACTCCAGAGCTACTCTTCTATCCCAATTATGCTGAGAAAATGATTCTCCAACTAATTCTTCCTGTGTATAGAAGATAGAATAAGGAAAAGTGAGTTTAAATAGGAACATCTGGGTGATTCAGTAGATAGAAAGCCAGATTTCTGGAGTAAGGCAGACCTGGGTTCAAATTTGGTCTCAAGATACTTCCTAGCTGTGTGACCCTGGATTAGTCACTTAACCCCTGTTGCCTAGTCCTTACTGCTCTTTTGCCTTGGAATCAATATTTAGTATCAAATCTAAAACAGAAGGTAAGGGTTTAAAAAATTAAAAAAGAAAGTAAAATTAAACAGCAGATAGAATGTTGGTCTTGAGGTCAACAAGACCTGGGTTCCAAACCAGCCTCCTACACTTGCTGTGTGACCCTGGGCAAGTGATTTGATGAGTTTCAAAATCTTCACCCAGAAAGTGGGATTGGTGATAGCAAGGTAGTACCTATTTGTAAGGCTCATGTCAGATAGAATGCACACATTCTGAGCTTTACAAACTTTCAAGTGCTGTGCAAATGCCTGTAATAACTGGAATGATGAGAGGCATTGACTTGTCAGGAAGAACCAGATTTTAATCCTGCCTCAAGCCCCTACTGCTTGTGTGACCCTGATCAAGTCACTGAACTTCTCTGGGCCTCAATTTTCTTTTCTTTCCTTTTTTTTAATTAAAAAAAACCAATATGTGTTGGCTTTATTTTGTTAAGAATAAAATATTCCATCAAAATCACTCTATTCATTACAGGGATGTGCTAAACTGTTGCAAAACACATTCTCCAGTGTTATGAGAAGACTGGCAGAATGACCTTCCTCCCTTGCCCCATATTTATCTTCATTTTATTTTTTTCTGAAGGGCTCATGGAATGCAAATGGGCCTCAATTTTCTGATCTGTAAAATGGGGATAATAGCATCAGACTGTTGTGTGGATCACGTGAGATAACCTAAGTAAAGAGATTTGCAAACCTGAAAGTATAATCTAAATATGAACTAGTATAATCTAATATAAGTGAATGAGGTTGAGTTTGAAATCTGTTCCCAAAAAGTCTTTAATAACAATAAATTTTATCTGAGTGAGATGCTTAGAGTATGCTCCTTAGATTAAGAAGACTCTGTGATCTGGCCCAGGAATAAGGATCTGGTCCTGGTTCTGGTACTAATTGGACTGCTCCAACTTGAACAAGAAATCTCACTTCCATTTAGTCCACAGTTTTTCCATCTTGAGCTTTTGTAGGGGGTGGATAATATATGTAGAGCCACTTTTTAAAAACCTTTATCTTCTGACTTAATTTCAATTCTTTATTTTATTTTTATTTGAAAAAGTTTAATTAATTTAGAATATTTTTCCATGACTACATGATTCATGTTCTTTCCCTCCCCTCCTCCCACCCCCCTCCAGGAGCCAAGGTACAATTCCACTGGGATTTACATGTGTCATTGATCAAGAACTATTTTCATATTACTTGATTTCAATTCTAAGACAGAAGAGTGGTAAAGGCTAGGCAATGGGGGTTAAGTAACTTGCCCAGGGTCACACTGCTAGTAAGTATCTGAGGTCATATTTGAACCCAGAACTTCCCATCTTTCAGCCTGGCTCTCATTCCACTGAGCCACTTGACCGCCTCCCACCCTTTTTTTCTTAAAAGCAAGCAGGGTTAAATGACTTGTCCAGGGTCACACAACTAGTGTCTGAGGCCAGATTTGAACTCAGAAAAATGACTTCTTGGCATTCTATCCACTGTGCCACCTAGATGCCCATTCTCTTCCTCACTAAAGCATTTTTGCTTTGCAGTCTCACTGAGCTAGGGAAGAACTCCTGTGGGAGGAAAACCCCTCTACCAAAGGAGGTCAGCCCTTTCTCTTCCATTAATTGTCTTAGGGAGTTGCCTAGAGGACTGAGAAGTTCACTAACTTGCCAGTGCTGGAGGCTGTGCTGAGCCCAGGTCTTTGAGGCCTCGGGGCTGGCTCTAAGTCCATTGCATAGTGCTGTCTCTCTCCCTTAACATCGCTCCAAAGGTTACCTGCATCTCACTTTGTCTACTTTGTGTTTTCCAGAACCATGTGAGTCTCCCCCTTGGAGTGTGGGCTAAAGCAGACCTTGGAGAATCTGTCTCCTCTCCCTCCCCCCCTCAGAATGGAACAGAAGAGACCTTGGCCTCGGGTCCCAAACTCCCATGGTTGGCCGGTGGTTCTGTTCTCAGTAGTTTGGGGACTGCTCCTACCGCTGACGGCGGGCACATCCCCAGTCAGCACCTTCCACTCCGAGAACAGAGACTGGACCTTCAACCACTTGACTGTGCACAAGGGCACGGGGGCCGTGTACGTGGGGGCCATCAACCGGGTCTACAAGCTATCGGGAAACTTGACCATCCAGGTGGCCCATAAGACGGGGCCGGAGGAGGACAACAAGTCCTGCTACCCACCCCTCATCGTCCAGCCCTGCAGCGAGGTGCTCACCCTCACCAACAATGTGAACAAGCTGCTCATCATCGACTACTCTGAAAACCGCCTGCTGGCCTGTGGTAGCCTGTACCAAGGAGTGTGTAAGTTACTCCGGCTCGACGACCTCTTCATCCTCGTGGAGCCATCCCACAAGAAGGAGCACTACCTATCAAGCGTCAACAAGACAGGCACCATGTATGGGGTGATTGTGCGCTCCGAGGGAGAAGACGGCAAGCTCTTCATCGGCACGGCCGTGGATGGCAAGCAGGACTATTTCCCCACGTTATCCAGCCGCAAGCTTCCGCGGGACCCAGAATCTTCCGCCATGCTGGATTATGAGCTGCACAGCGATTTTGTCTCCTCCCTCATCAAGATCCCCTCGGACACCCTGGCCCTCGTCTCCCATTTTGACATCTTCTATATTTACGGTTTCGCCAGTGGCAGCTTCGTCTATTTCCTCACCGTCCAACCGGAGACGCCGGAAGGTGTTGCCATCAATTCGGCGGGTGACCTCTTCTACACCTCCCGCATCGTGCGACTCTGCAAGAACGACCCCAAGTTCCATTCCTATGTCTCGTTGCCCTTTGGTTGTACTCGGGCTGGAGTGGAGTACCGCCTGCTGCAGGCTGCCTACCTCTCCAAACCTGGAGACTCTCTGGCCAGGGCTCTGAACATCAGCAGCCAGGATGACGTTCTCTTTGCCATCTTCTCCAAGGGGCAGAAGCAGTACCACCACCCTCCTGATGACTCGGCCCTCTGTGCCTTCCCCATCCGGGCCATTAACACCCAGATCAAGGAACGTTTACAGTCTTGCTATCAGGGTGAGGGCAACCTGGAACTCAACTGGCTGCTGGGGAAAGATGTCCAGTGCACCAAGGCGGTAAGAACTCTTATCAACTCCCTTCTCTTCTAGGGCTGGATTTTCTAAGCTAGCAGTTTCCCATTTGCCTTCCCTATCAATCAATTCATACTCTTCTCACCACATCTACGTATCTCTGAGGCTCTGAAAGGGCTTAGAGTTCAAGAATCATGTGCCAATATATGGACAGCGAGCATAACACTTTGCATATAGGCATTATTCAATGAATAGTTCTCGAAAGATAGCATGATGTAATGAATAAAGTGCTGAACCAAAAGTCAAGGCCTGGGTTCGAATCCCAACTCTCCCTAAGCTAAAGCACTTAATGTTTCAGCCTCAGGTTTCTTATCTGTAAAATGGGGTTAATAATAATTCCCCCAGGGTTGATATATAAGTATTCAATACGAAACTACATATAAAATGCTTTGCAAACCTTAAAGTGATATATAAATGTCAACTATTTATAGTAATTATCACATTAATTATATTATAATATATAATTATATTCATCTAAATTATTGTTGTTATCATCATCATTATTGGTTGATTGGGCAAGATTAGGATTTGGCACTGGAAGAGATTTTAGAAACCATCTTGCCTAGTCCCCTCATTTTATAAATGAGAACAATTGACCCCAGAGAGAAGTAGGGATTTGTCCAAGTCGTATAGCAGTAGAGTTGGGATTCAGCCTAGACCTTCTAACCTCATATCCTGGGTTTTTTCCACTACATATTAATAATTTCTTAAAACCTTTACTTACCTTCCATCTTAAAAATCAATACAGTATATTGATTCCAAGGCAAAAGAGCAGTAAGGGCAGGTTGGACGGACCCTGGCCTGAGCCAGAATGGCAAGACTTTTTTAGGTTTCCTTCTGAAACAACAGTTTAGACATATTCCAATGAGACTAGCATGAATCTTCCTTAACAGATGGGCAACTCAGGCACTTTAAAGGGAATGACAGGATGCTGTAGGCTATAGCCTATATGACATAGCCCAAAACGTGGCTGGGCAGAAGGTGATCTGAATACAGTATGGCTTACTGAAAACAAAAAGAAAATACATCAGCAAAAATTAACAGACTCGGGTCCACTTTGGATCTTGATCTGGCCTTCCCAAGACCAGTAAGTAGCCTTGACCTTTTATGATGATTTTAATTTTTTTAACCCTTACTTTCCATTTTAGAATGAATATTATGAATTGGTTCAAAGGCAGAGGAGCAGTAAGGGCTAGACAATCAAGGTAAAGTGACTTGCTCAGGATCACACAGCTAGGAAAGCCTGAGGTCAGATTTGAACCCATGTCTTCCCATCTATGGGCCTGACTCTCTATCCATTGAGCCACCTAGCTACTTGAGCTCTGACCTATTAGAGTCATTAGTCAGTACTATTGGGAGTGGGTGTTGCTTTGATCTGGACCCCTGCCTTCTGAGGTAAGTTCCTAATTATTCCCCATGATCTACATCCTTTAGGAAAAAAGCCAAGACCAATAGGCAGTATTCCTTCTCCATGCTACCAGAAAGATCTTCCTCCTCCTTATAAAACAAAGTCTTGCTTTAGGGGATGGGTGAGCATTGCTTCTATTAGTGAAAGAGACTGACAGAGATGAGCTGGAGTAGAGCTGGAAAAGAAAAAGAGGAGCTGATGAAAAACATCATAGAAAGGAAGACTGGAGGTAATACTAGGGTTAATTCTCCCTTGCTTCACTCAGAGGGTGTTCCCACAGAGCAGAAGTGGGCCTTGTCAGGAGGAAACTGCAAATTCCTGCTTTCGAGCCAGAGGAGAGAGGAAACCGACACCCTTCTTTGCTCCTGTATTGATACAGGGAGACACAGAGACAGGCCCAGACTTGTTATATAAGGAGAATGAGGACACAGGAGAGGGAGGAAGACAGCAAGGGTCTCCCTAGAATAACAGAAATAAGAATAACAACAAACAAATGCCTTTTACTTGTATACTGCTGTGCGGAGGCTCACAAAGTATTTTCACATACATTCACTCCATTGACCTTTGCAACAACTCTGTGAAGGAGACAGGAGAGGTATTATTATTTTCATTTTACATATGAGAAAACCACGGCTAAGAGTTAGGTGACTTGTGCAAGGTCACTGAACTAATAAGTGATGGAGGGAAAACAGATGGGAAGTACAGTGAAAAGTTCAGTGAATTAGATTTATGGGTTGTTGTTCAGTCATTTTTCAGTCATGCCCAACTCATCATGATCCTATTTGGGGTTTTCATGGCAAAGACACTGGAGTGATTTGTCATTTCCTTTTCCAAATTCATTTTGCAGATGAGAAAACTGAGGCAAACAAGGTTAAGTGACCTTGGACAAGTCACATAGCTAGTCTCTGTGGTCAGATTTGAACTCATCGAGATGAGTCTTCTTGACTACAAGTCTGGGACTCTTTTTACTGTGCCATCTGGCTGCCCTTCAAATAATGGAACTTGAGTTTAAATTCTTGCTCTTAATTTGGGCAAGTCATTTAATTTCTCAGAGCGCTTCCAGCTCCAGATCTATGATCCTATGGCTCACACCAAGGTCATGTGACTTAAAGTCCATTGCTCTAAGAAAGTCAGAATGACCAGCCCCTTGCCCCTTGCCCTTTGCCTCCAATTATGACTGTTTCACTTGATGACAACATGGTAAAGGGGAAGTGGAATAGGGAGGGAATTCCAGCATAAAAACCCAAGCTTTAGGTCTTAGAGCCAGAAGAGACCTCAGAGGCCATCTAGTCTGATTTCCCCATATTCTAGATGAATAAACTGAGAGCATCATCAAGCCCAGGACTGACTTATTCATTTAGACACCAAGGACTGGGTACTTGACCCCTGGACCGATGATAAACCTGGAGGTTAAGATGGGAATGGATCTGAACTTCAGAAAAGGACACTCTCCAGGTTCCCTTTCCATGGGACAAGGGGAAGGAGGGAAGGAATGGTAGAGGAAATGGGGAGTCAATGGCCAGGCAATATCTCTGATGAAATGATTTGTCTTCTATTCACTGCCTGATGATTATATAGCCCCAGTCAGACATTCCTCAATTCTTCAAAAATCTGTGATTTCATTGTTACACATGTACTTGAGGGCATACCCTTTAAAGATATAGATTGTAGCAAGGGCAGAGGACAATTAGAGCAGCTAAGCAGGTCAGTAGATAGAGAGCCAGACCTAGAGATGGGAGGTCCTGGGTTCAAATGTGGCCTCAGTCACTTAACCCCTATTGTCTAACCTTCACTGCTCTTCTGCCTTGGACCTCATACCTAGTATTGATTCTAAGACAGAAGGTAGGGGTTTAAAAACAAGAGTGGAGGACTATGTCCTATAGCCTGTCTCTCTAAGCTCAGGGCCTATGACTTCAGGCCTGTTGGAAAACTTGAATTAGAGGGAGATGGGCTTCTCTAGTCTCTGTGGCCAAAAGAACTGATTGTCAAGTGACCAGTCAGTCAACCTTAACTCTGAACTTAGCCCATCACTGGGCTCCACTTGAAACCTTGACATCTTGGAAGGGCCCTCCAAGGTCATCCCCTTTGAAAAGCCAAGACATTAACTCACTTATGATGAGGCCTTGGGTAAACTTAGGTCTAAGGAACTCCCATATAGATAAGTTTTCATTCAACAAACGTTAGCTATTTATCACATGTAAGGAGTCTCAGGGCTGAACACTGAGCATTCAGATATGCATGCAAAAACGTGAATATGTGTATGAGGGGATATATCTATTTGTATTAAACATGTCTATACATACATGTGTACATACATACCCCACAAGCCTACAAAAATGATATTCATATGCATAACATATGAATTCTGTACATATGTAAATTTTATGTATGTAGTTTTAAAGGGGGATCCATTCTACGGGAGAAGGCTCAGGGGTTGGAGATGACAGGAAAAGAATAGAGAATAAAGATGAGTATAATTTGTCTGGAATATAAGCAATATGAGGGAGAATATTAAGAAAGGGAGCCAGAAATGTAAATGGGAGCCAGATGGTAGAGAATCTGGAAAGCCAGAATCAGGAGTTTCTACTTTGTTCAATAGACAGTGGAGAAAAGCTAAAGGTTTTTGAGTTAGGGAGCAAAGTGATTCAAGAGGTGCATTAGTATTACTCAGGCATCTGCGTGAAGGCTGCATTGGAGCAGGGATAGACTGGAACAGAATGACCAGTTAGGAGACTATTGAAGTAGTTGAAGTGAGAAGGGATGATATAATGAACAAAGGTGCCTACATAGAAGGGGAACTGACAGGACTGAGAAACCATAGGCATCTTGGTATTCCCAGAGCATCACATAGTGCTTTATATATAGTAAGTACTTAATAAATGTTCATTGAATTAAATATGGTTTCCATGAATTCTGGTATCTAGCCCCAGAGTCAATAAAGGGAGTCAAGGGAAGGAGTAATATAGACTGGGAAGTTTAGATTCAATCACATTGTCTCCCCAGGAACTGAAGAAATGAGGTGTGTGGGTGGGTGGGTGGGTGTGCATGCCCAGAAACTGGGACTGTAATTTACCTAAGATTATATAGCAAATAAGGATCCAAGGCAGGATTTGACTCCAGGTCCAATATTTTGCCCAAAATACCAACCTGGGCTTCCAGGTAAACGTGGTGGCAGTCTAGAAGCAGGACTCTTCATCTCCTCAACACCTACTGATAGAGACTACCTCAAAAGGCCAAAAAAAACCAAATTTATATGAATGAAGAAAGGTTTTGAAGGTACATAGGATTTGGGCATTTCCACACTATAAGGGGGTGAAAAAGCATCCACCAAAATGCGAGTTGATCCACCCTCCCCCAACCCACCTACAGAGCCAGAATCAGAGCCAGTGCATACTAGAATCAGTGAGTGAGTGAAGGGAACCTCCAGAGCCAGTGAGGGGCACCTCTAGGTCCTTGGCAACTGACCAAAATACCAACCTGTTGTGTTATTAAGGATAGAGGATCATAGACACAGAGATATCTACTCAGAGAGCTTCTAATCCAACCATTTCACTTTCAGGAAAGGAAACTTGGGCCTCAGTCTGTTTGAACTTGTGCTCATCCAGGGGTACCTCATCTTTGCCTATGACATAGAAGGCTGGTTACTTAAGCTAGCCAGCTCATCCCTGACTCTGTTGCCAACATACTCATTCATGTATATAGGAGGAGTAGCAGCAGCAGTAGTAATAGTGGTAGTAGTAGAAGTGGTGGTGGTAGTGGTAGTAGTAGAAGTATTGGTAGTAGAAGTAGTGGTAGTAATAGTAGTAATGGTAGTAATAGAAGTAGTGGTAGTAGTGGTGGTAGTAGTAGTAATAGTGGTGGTGGTGGTGGCAGTAGTGGTGGTAGTAGTAGATATTTGTAGCAGCAGCAGGAACCAGAGTAATAATAATAACTGACATTTACATAATGTGTTATAGTTTTCAAAGTGCATTAAATACATGTTCTTCTTTCAATCTCACAACAATCCTATGAAGTAGGCATATCTTCCATATGAAGAACATGAGACCCAGAAAGGTGAAACAGAACATGCCTTCTGTGTGAAGTCACACAGAAAGTTAAGTGGCAGAGCTAGGTTACTAATCCCAAGCTTCTGACCTCACATACAAGGTTCTTCCATTACACCCCTCTCCCCCAAACTGCCCCACAGGATTAAAAAAATGGCTCTTCATTGCTGAAGGTAGGATGTCTGGGGGAGAGGAGGTTCCTCTGGTGCTTTCTATGCTTCCCACAATAGTCATTTCCTTCCCCCTCAATTTGGACAAGACTCATTTCCGTACCAGGAAGGAACTGCTAAGGGAGGATTAAGTGCTATTTCTCTGGCCTACCTTCCAGTGCCTTTCTGTATGGAACACTTGGCAGTAATCAACCATCAAGTACCATTAGAGTACCTGCTATAGCTCATAGAGCTCCTATCCTGTGCTTGTTGTCCCATGGTAGGCTAGGGAAGTATGGAGTTCAGAAATACATGGCACAACATCTTCCTTCCAAAAGCTTGCAGTCTAGTAGATTGGATCTTGGGATCATAATATTTTAAAGCTGTAGAGATTTTCTAGAGTAAGAATTCTTTTCTTTTTTTTTAACCCTTACCTTCTGTCTTGGAATCAATACTGTGTATTGGTTCCAAGGCAGAAGAGTGGTGAGGGCTAGGCAACTGGGGTTAAGTGACTTGCTCAGGGTCACACACCTGGGAAGTGTCTGAAGTCAAATTTGAACCTAGGACTGCCCAGCTCTAGGCCTGGCTTTCAAATCACTGAGCTACCCAGCTGCCTCCTAGAGTCAGAATTCTTCATCTTTATTGAGTCCTGGAACCCTCATGCTGCCTCCTAGAGTCAGAATTCTTCATCTTTATTGAGTCCTGGAACCCTCATGAGACTGGTGTAATGTTTTTTTAAATACATAAAACAAAATACATGGGATTGTGAAGGAAGCCTATTTTAATAAAATTCAGTTATCAAAATATTTTTAATATAAACAACTTTTAAAAAACAAGTTAATGGGGAGGCACAGCTAGGTGACTCAATGGATTGAGAGCCAGTCCTAGGGTCAGGAGGTCCTGGGTATGACCTCAGATACTTCCTAGCTGTGTGACCCTGGGCCTAGCCCTTACCACTCTTCTGCCTTGGAACCAATAGATACTATTGATTCCAAGATGGATGGAAGGGTTTTTTTGGTTTGTTTGTTTGTTTCTAATGTTAACAGACAAGTTTAAAATGCATGATCTAGTCACAGCTTGATAGAATGGATATCAAATATGTATTGGAGACCAAAGACCAGTGTTCAACTTCTGCTTCCAATACTTTGTTGCTGGGTGGCACTTGGCAAATCATTTTTCTGAGCCTCAGTTTTGTTATCTGTGGGTTGGAATACTTGTACTATCTTTCTGCCCAAGTTGCTGTGGAGAAAGAACTTTTGCTAAATTCAAAGTGGCACATAAATATGTGCTAGTATCTAGTGAGTCACATTTCTTTATAGATGAAGATCTATAGATCATTACATATAGGTAAAGATAGAGATATTATATATCAAAATATAGAAGTTCAAGCAGCCACAGAAGATGCTGATCCAACCTCTCATTTTACACATAAGAAAGCCGAGACCCAAGAAAGTTAGATGACTCAGTAAGATGACACAGTAAATGTAGAGGTAAGATTTGAATCCAGATCATTGTGGTCCAGATAAGTCAATAGTGCCTTACACAGAATAATAAGTGATCTGTAAATGATGAATTCAAATTTATTTAACCAAGGTTGCTCCACTACTTGGTGACAAAGTCAAGATTATAGTCCATGTCCCCTGACCGTTAGCCTAGCACTTTTTTTTTGGTGACAAATCCAGTGTGAATTGGAAATTGGGGATTCCTTGGAAATGCTCTGCTTGCTACTAAAGGAGTCTGGAAAGAAGTATATTGCTTTCTACCCTAGTATCCCAACTTTCTGCCCTAAAAAAGTTACAAACACAAAAGGTCAGAGAGATTTAAGGCCATCACCTCAATAATAACAACAACAACAAAAATAATAGCTAACATTTGTTTTGCACTTATGATGGGCTCTACATTGTGTTAAGCATTTTACAATTCTTATCTCATTCGATTCTCACAACAACAACTGTGGGAAGTAGGTGCTATCACTATCCCCATTTTATACATGAGGAAACAGAGACATACTGAAGTTAAATGACTTGGTCAGGATCATACAATCAGGAAGTGACATAGGCCAGATTTGAGCTTCCTTACTTTAGGCATGAAACTTTAACCAGTGTGCCATCTAGCTGCCCCAAGAATTCTCCTGCCCTAGAAGCGTCTTTTTCATTCTAGCCTTAATAGACATCTCCTGAATATAGTCCCTTCTCTTCTGGTCAGGACACAGTCACAATCCTAGGTCAAGTCCTTGATCACCTCTCACATGGGGCACATTACAATAGCCTTCTAACTGGTTTCCCTGCCTCAAGACTCTCTTAACTCTTGGCTTGTGATATCAAACTCATATAAAAAGAGTTCCCTGTGGGCCACATATAGCAATCCCATATAAGAAAACCACAAATCAGCATTATTTATGTTGCATTGTATTTTTATTTATTTTGCCAAACACTTTCTGATTCCATTTTAATCTAGTTCAGACTGAACTGGAAATTTTGCCAGAGGATACTTCTGGTTTAGCCCAAGTTCCATTCAGCAGCCAAAGTGATTTTTTCAAAAAGTTTTTTGCTGAATTGTTTCAGGCATGTTCAATTCTTCATGATCCCATCTGGGGTTTTCTTAGCAAGGATAATAAAATGGTTCATCATTTCCTTTTCCAGTTTATTTTGCAGATGAGGAAACTGAGGCAAAGAGAAGTAAGTAACTTGTCCAGAGTCACACTTCTAGGAAGTTTGAACTCAGGTCTTACTGACTAAATGCCAAATGGAGGATATTTTTATTTGTCCCTGGGGGCAGTACAGGGTCCAGGAAGTTTATTGAGTGAGCAGGGGAATGAAGTATTTATAGCTGCTCTTTAGAAACCTGGGTACTTAGTTGGCACAATGGATAAAGCACTGGGCTTGGAATCAGGAAGCTTAATTTTCGGTAACTTCAAATCCAGCCTTCAGACACTTACATGGTCACTTCATACCTTTCCAGTCTTATTACACTCCTCCATGCACTCTGATCCAGCTATCCTGGCCTGTTTGCTGCTCCTTGAAAACAAGACTCCATCTCATATTTCTGTGCCTTGGCACTGGCTGTCCCCTATACCTGGAATGGTCTCCATCTTCACCTCTGCCTCCCTACTTCCCTGTTTTCCTGCAAGACCCACTCAAATTCAACCTACTGCAGGAGACCATTCCTGATCCACACTAAATCCTAATGCCTTCCTCTCTCAGATTTCCTTCCAGCCATACTGACAAATCTTACACATCCCTACTTATTTACATGTTGTCTCCCCCATTAGAATGTAAACTCCCAGGACAGGAACTGTTTTTTGCCTTTCTTTGTCTCTAGAACTTGGCACATTGCCTGACACATAGTAAGTGATAAATAAATACATGTTGACTGACTGAATAAAGATGAGGATACAGAAGGCAGGGAAGAAAAATGACCAGAAGTTCCCTGCCCTTTAAAGGGAGACTACATAATAACACCCCCTGATGACAGGAAAATCTCAGTGGCCTCTTGGGGAAAGGAAAGGAGAGGAAATGGAACTTAGGGCCCTTGGGGGCTCCTGTTAGTATACCACCCAACAAATATTGAAATAAAGCACTTACCATGTACATAGCATTATGCTAACTCTTGGGGCAGATATAAAGTTTGAATAAGATAAAGTTCCTGCCTTCAAGTAGAGTGATAACAACAGTAGGAATTAAGTCTAAAACACAATAGGATTAGAGTACAAACAGAAGAGTGGCAAGGGCTAGGCAACCAGGGTTAAGTGACTTGTCCAGGGTCACACAGCTAGGAAGTATCTAAGTCCAGATTTGATCCCAGGTCCTCAGAAATTCAAATCTGGCTCTCTATCACCTGTGCTATTGCCCCCAACAGAATATTATTTGATAATTGCATTGGAGAGTTACAAAACAAAGTCCTTTGTTCACTGGTTCATGCATTGGTTGTTATGTGAGGTCTCAGAAGGAAGACTCTTATGGACCAGGAGAATCAGGGGATTTTTTTTTTTAAGGAGTTTCAAATGGTGTCCAAAAGGCTCCTGATCCACAGTGAACTTAGATCATGGAAAAACCAAAAAATACATTTCAACATTGCAAGTAGTCACTAGTCACCTTCCCCACAGTGACTTAGTGACAACCTTAGATGAATGGTAGCGGATCATGTTCACAACATCATAAGATTATAGATTTAAAGCTGGAAAAGGACCTCAGAGGTCACCTAAACCAATCCTTTCATCTAATAAATCATTCCTTGGGACTCTTGGAAACTTCTTTGTAGGGTCCTGTGAAATCTCTCTGTGGGTCAATGAATAGTTCTTTTTATAATCAATCAAGCAAAAAAAAAAAAGCCCTAAACATCCATTTATTAAGTATTTAACATTTCCAGATAATCGAGGATGAGGGACAGGCTTTCCCCAGGAGGCTTCTTTAACCAGTGATGGCAACTGAGTTTAGCAGGTATCTCAGGCTTGAGGGAAATGACCATTTTCTGTCCTTATCCTTACTCACAATTGTCCCTTCCTTCTTTTCCAGCCGGTCCCCATAGATGACAATTTCTGTGGCCTGGACATCAACCAGCCTTTGGGGGGCTCCACTCCGGTGGAAGGGCTCACCCTCTTCACTACCAGCCGGGACCGAATGACATCAGTCGCCTCCTATGTCTACAATGGCTACAGTGTGGTCTTTGTAGGCACCAAGAGTGGCAAGCTGAAAAAGGTAGGCACTTTAATGCACTCCAGGTGTCATAGTGGGATTTGGATAAAGATGCTGGCACGAGGATTTTCTGAAAGACCACAATAGGAATGATCTAACTAACCATAGGCAATTGGGGGGGGGGGGCAGGAATAGTGCAATTTGTGGACTAACTAGAACTTTTTTTAAAACTTCAGATTGGCTTCCTCTACCAGCTAGTGTGGCCCCATCCCTTACCGCCTCTTGCCATGATCTTGTGGGGTTTTCTTTATTATTGCTGTACATATAATTTATTGATAGTTTTTGTTCTGCATCATCTAAATTTCCCCCCGAATCTCTTTCCCTTCCACTTTTCCAGAAGGCCATACCTTATAAAGAATCTCAGCAAAATACATCAATACAACAAAAACCTGATATTATATGCAATGTCTCACACCTGTCTACCATTATCCTGTTAGTTCATCATTCCAACCTGTTGAGACAATGAGAAAATCTTGATTGTGTCATCCAATGTGTTAGCTATCCCTTCCAACTTCATGCCATTCACAAATTGGATGAGCATGCAGTCTACGCCTTCAGCCAAATCTTTGATAAAAATGTTGAACAAACCATCAGTTGGTGGCTGTCCAAGGAATTAAAACTCATTTTACTCTTTCCCTAAGCTACAAAGGTACATCTTGTTGGAAGTTGGGGGACAAGAATCAAACAGAAATTAATACCAAATAGGAACAATTTTTGTATGATCTGCTTTCACATTATTTCAACTATAATTGACCCCTTAACTCTAACTGGTCTAGATAGTAGAATGGATCACAAGTGGTTTGGGTTTGGTTTGGTCTTTCTGATGCCTGCTTGGATGCAGAGAGGCTGGTTGCAGCTGAGTTGGGCTGTAAAAGAGTAGAGGTCTTGGAGTCAACTGAGTTCAAGCCCTAACTCTGTTAATTATCAGTATCCAAAGGTCTCAATTTCCCTGACTGTAAAATGGAACAATAATAATTTTAACTTGCAGAGTTGTTGGGAAAATAAAATTAGATAATGTATATAAAGTGCTTTGTAAACTTTACAGCCTAATATAATGTTAGTAATTATCATCATCACTGCCAATTGTGCCAAAATGTGTTACTATAAGAAAGTGCTTTGTAAATCGTCAGCACCATATAAATCTGATTTGATTCAACAAACATTTCTTAAGGCCCTACTGTACTAGAAGCTAGAGATAACAGGAGCAGAAGTACACAGTCCCTGTCCTCAATGAACATACAGTTTGATAAGTGTTAGAGGGAAGGACAGATAAACCAGTACTGACATCAGCTATAAAACAATCATTTTAAAGGATGGTCCAGGTACAGTGTTGTTGTTGTTGTTATTGATTTTAACCCTAACCTTCTGTCTTAGAAGCTATACCAAGAATTGGTTCCAAGACAGAAGAACAGTAAGGACTAGGCTAGCATTGGCGAACCTTTTAGAGATCGGGTGCCCAAACTGCACCTTCCAGCTGCCTGTGAGCCCCCCAAATTACCCCAGACAGAAGAGGGAGGAAGTACTTACATTGGTTTGCTGGAAAGAGGGGCGGGGCATGCAAAATGTCCAGAAACAGAACCCCCCCTTCATGCCACCTGGGCACTCATGCCACATCTTTGCCAACATGGGGCTAGGCAATGGGAGTTAAATGACTTGCCCAGGGTCACACAGCTAGGAAATATCTGAGGTCAGATTTGAACCCAAGTCTTCCGATTGCTACCCCCAGGTAAAGTGTCTTGGAAAATTTGTAGAAGAAAAGATAACTTTCTTCTTGGGGATGAAATGGTCAGATAAAAAAAAACAAAAACATTTAATGGAAGGGGTAGCATTTGAATTTAAACCTTCAAAGGAAAGGAGCAACTTCAACCTATTGAGAAATAGGAGAGGGAGGTTTATTCTATGCATAGGGGAAAACTATGGCATAGAGGTTGGAAAATCTAAAATGAGGATGGGAAATGGAGAGTAGTCCAATTTGTTGGGGGGGTCTCATATAGGGGAAAAAGCGGGCTCTGGGGTAAGTTAATTTTCACTTCTTTTACTGCCTTGCTGTCTGAATTTGCGCAAGATGCTTCATCTCCTTGGGCTTCAATCTCCTCAACTATAAAAAGAGAAAGTTAGATTAGATATCTGCTGAAGTCCTTTTTTGCTCTAGATTAAAATCCTACAGAAGGAAGTTGTATAAAATACGGCTATAATTATTATCTCCTTCGACTCATCCATCATTATTACTGTTGTTGTTGTTACTAAAACTCATAATACTAATTTCAACCCAAGGAGGGTCAGGGTGTGGTCTTTGGTACGCCACTAATCCAGGATGGACGGATAGGTTTGCCTGGAGTTTCCCTTTTTCTCCTCCTTCTCCAGCTGGGTGAACCCTCACACCATGCCCTGAGAGCCTGGGTAGCATGCAGTCTGGTAGGCAGCTTTTCCGGCCCATGGTGACATCACCAGCTAGAGGGTTCAGGCTGCCTGACTCTGGCAGCCAGGGAGGCCACTCTTGAGATAGGCTAAAGCCAACAGCTTGTACCTGCTTGTCAAGCATTTAGGGCCTGGAGCAGGAGCACAATCTCATTCATTATGTGGGATTACAGGAGCAGCATTCTTTCCGGTCCCAGTTCAACCCTCCCTCCCCACCACCTGCCACTGAGAGTCTCTGTGGAGGCCTCGCTGCATCTTCTCTTGGAGGCTAACCCAATCTTCTCTCTCCTCAAAGCTCAGTTGAGGGTCTTAGAAGGGAAGGAATTTGGGAAGATTGGAAAGGAGGAGTGAGGACCCAGCAGAGGGAGGGCAGGCAGGCAGGAGCCCTAGGAAGAATCCCTGGAAAGCTGCCAGGAAGGATTGAGAAAACAGATATGGGTTTGTCATGAAGGCAACAAACCTTCCAGATCTTGTCACTGGGAAACTCCCTTTAGCCCTTTCTCAATCCAATCAAGATGGCGCCCCACTCCCTCCCTTGTATCCCTTTAGTTACACATGGAGGAATAAATGCCTAGGAAAGGTGCCCCCTGCTTTCTTCTCTTAATCTGAGAACTCATACTAGTTTCTTAACACAGAGAGAGTTCAAAGAATCTTAAAAACATAGAATCAGGGGCAGCTAAATGGCCCAGTGGATTGAGAATCAGGCCTAGAAATGGGAGGTCCTGGGTTCCAATCTGGTCCCAGACACTTCTTAGCTGTGAAACCCTGAGCAAGTCACTTAACTACCATTGCCTAGCCTTTGCCTCTCTTCTGCCTTGGAGCCAATACACAGTACTTATTCCAAGATAGAAGATAAATGTTTAAAAAAAAAAAAGAATAATCCAGAGAAGAAGGATTTGGCCTCCATGGTTCTAAGCTGCCCCATGTCTGTGGGTTTTTGCAACCCACCATTTTTCCTAGGGCATCTTTTTAAACTGAATGCTCTCCTTGGATATGTTTAACTGACTCTGTAGGAAATGTGGACCCAATATGCAAGGATATAGGCAAGTCAAAGGGTTCAAGGGTGGAGCTGGGGAAACCGCAGCCTGTGGGGCACTTTCAGACTCATCAACCAGCTGTCCTTGTGATGTTGGCTTGTCCTTTGCATGACTGTTTTCCCGACTTAATCACTCACCTCCCCTCGACTAGCCACCCTCTACTTCCATATCCACCTCCCAGGGCGCTATATGGCTCTGAAATTGCAGCCTTATTCCCCTCCCCGCCAGGTCACTGGCCCCCACTCCCACCTCCAAGCTTCCCAATGAAGCAGCCTGTCAGGAAGCCCTGGAATGTCCCCAGGAAATGCTTCTCTAGTCCTGGCCCCACAACTCTTTCAACATGGAAAGGGAAATAAAGAAGAAAATAGACAAGGGGGTGGGGTGAGGGGAGGAAAGCTGAGGGTGCTCAGCAAACAGTCATTTGTTCCTCTGCTGGGCCTTGCAGCTGTCAGCCTACTCTGTCCCTGACCCATAGAAACAGCCCTCTCCATTGGGTGACAAACTCCAAATTCGCCAACATCGTCCCCATCTCCTCACCGCTCCCAGGAGCCCAGGGGCTGCAGGTGGTTTGGAAGGGGGAGCTTCATGAAATCAGGTGGAAGAGGCCTCTGATAGCATCTACCCAATACCCACCCTGGGAGGATGCTCCTGTCCAAGATCTCCAAGGGGCCATTTGTTCTTGACCTGGAATCATTCATTCCTTCATTCGGCATTGATTAAGTTCCTGCTTAATACAGCTTTCAGAGGGACTTGGGATTCAGCAACAAAAAGTCAAAATGATTCCAACCTTCAAGAAGCTAAATTTCTTGTAAGGACATATGGAGAGAATCTCCAAAACTTCAGAGCCATCAGAGACCTGGAATTGAAGGGGAATGCAGAGGCCATCTCAGCCAACCCCCTCATTTGGTAGCTGAGGAAACTGAAGTCCAAAGAGGTCAAATAACTGCCCAAAATGATAAAGCTGGCAAGTGGCAGAAGTGGAATGGGAACGTCAAGATTTTCTTTACAATTGGCCTGTTGTGTATGATATAATGTCATCATATTGGAATAAAACATTTGGGTCAAAAGAAATAGAGATCCCTGCTGGTCACATGTTGACTTAGAAAACCACAAATTAACATTATCTATGTTATATTGTATTTTTATTTGTTTTATTAAACACTTCCAAATTACATTTTCCCTCTAAAATCCTGACTTCTGTCTTGGAATTCATGCTAAATGAATAAATAAATATCCAATCCCAAGGAAGAGGAGCAATTTTGGCTAGGTATTTGGGGTGAAGTGACTTACCTAGAAGCCTCTAAGGCCACATTTGAACTCAGGATCTCCTGTCTCCAGGCCTGGCTTTCCATGCACTGAGCTACCCATTCACATTTTAATCTAGTAGGGAGTTCTAGAGGGATTTCATGGTTTTGTGGCCTATTAAATTAATACCTCTGGTCTGAAGGTTAGCACTCTATGTACACTAAGTTCAGGATGTTGAAACAGAGTACCTGGGTCCTACCACCTTCCATTACTACCTGTCTGACCTTAGACAAGTCCCTTAAAGTCTATGAGGCTTTCCTCCTCTGTAAAATAAGGGAGTTACACTAGGGACTAGATGGCTTATAAGGACCCTCAACTTCTAACTAGATCTGGGACCCTGTGAACACTTAGTAGGACCTTTAGAGAAGCAGCGGGTATAGACAGAGAAAAGAGTGAAGGTCTTATAGAGGCCTGCTTTGAATTCTGATAACCCCTAGTCTGGAAGTTATATGAACTAAGGAGGTCAGCTAAGTGGTGTGTAGTGGATAAAGGGCTGCACTTTGAATCATGAAGACCTGAGTTCAAAACCCTCCTCAGACACTGATTAACTAGGTGGTTCTAGGAAAGTTATTTAACCTCTATTGTCACAGTTTCCTTTTCTGAAAAAAATGAAGATGAGAATAACACCTACCTCTCAAGCAGGATTAAATGATTAAATTAATATGTAATTATCTGACCTTAAAGCCATTTATATTTATAAAAATTTCTTCTCCTTCTTCCTCTTCCTCCCCTTCCTCCTCTTCTTCTTAATTTTGTCTTTCATTATCATCATTATTATTGAAAATCAGTGAATGCACCACAAGAAACAATGAGCAGATTATTTGTAAAGAACTACATGAGATAGTTAAGAGTGAAACATGTAGAACCAAAAGAACATTCTATACAGCTACAGATTTAATATTTGAAGAACCAATGGTGAATGTTCTTTCTTCCAACACACACAGAAATAAGTACCATTAAGCACAATGTCTTAAAGGCATGCAGGAAGAAAGAATTGTTTGTTTGTTTTTTAATGCAATTTACAAAGTTTTGAAGACAGAAAGAGACTTTCTAAAATCTGGATTTTATAAAGATTGAGATGTTGGTTAGAAAGATCTTAAAAATGGAAAAATTCCCTTTTTGGCCCAGTTGGGCTAGAGATAGTGGTGTGGGGGATGAAATGAGTTTTTGCCACATCCTTTAGAAAGGGAGCTTGATATAGAAGAAGGAACACTGGAATCCTTCCCTAGAATCAGAGAACTTGAATTCAAATCCTACCACTGGGTGGCCAATGGCAACTGGAAATAATGGACCTCATTTTCCTCATCTAAAATAGGAGAGGATTCAACTAGCTGGCCTCCCTTTCAACGCAGGATCTAAGATTCTCCCAGAGCTTTTGTTTCTAGGATTCTGGTTTGTGAGTAACCATCTGATGGTCCCCTGGGGCATTTTTGCAAATTCACAAGCTTTGCCCTTTGAAAACACATGAGGGGAGCCACTAGACTCTTGGCAACATCCCCATTCCCATTAGCTAACCATGACTGAGATGCCTGTGAAATTCCTGAGGAAAATTCTTCTGCCTTTCCCCAAGGAACAAACCAACACAAGGTCTCCGGTCCCTGGCGCACAGGAAGCACTGATGTCACAATTCTATTATTCTCCTCTCTGTAATCTTACCAACAATTTATCTAACAAAGCTCTAGAAACTGACTTTCAGTTAATATGTGCTAGCTACCATCTCCCACCTGAGTCAAGAGCATTCACTGGCCCAAGCCCCAGGCTTATTGCTCAGGATTGTGGCTTTGGCCACCCTGTCTATGATCCAACAGCCTGAGTTTGCCTCTTCCCAAGTTCCTTGAAGGCCCTACATCGAATTAGTGTCATTATTACTGTACCCCCCATTTCACAGATGAGGAGAACTGAGACCCAGAGGCATAATGGAATTGACCTAGACTCACAAATCCACCCTCGTGGTGGAATTAGAGATCTATGAATCAATAGCTCAACTTTTAAAAAGCACCTACTATGTGCCAGGCAGCCTGCTACTTGCTGGGGATAACAAAAAGAGGGAAAGGTCTGTCCCTGCCCTCAAAGGCCACATCCCCTTCTAGAAAACGGGGATAATAATAGCACCCACCTCCCAGGGTTGTTAGAAGGATCAAATGAGACGATAATGACAAAACGATGCCTGGCACAGAGTAGGAGATTCACAAATGCTTAATCCTTCCTCCCCCTACTCACCTCAGTCAGGGACGCGTACAAGTTTCCAACCTGTTGCTTGGCTCCATCATGAGGTAGGGGAGGAGTTGCTGAGCCTGAGCCGGAAGGAAGGCTGAGCTGGATAAAAAGCTGAGAAACATGCCATCTTCTCAGCCAGCCAGGCCAAACAATAGCAGCTCATTCCCCTTCGGTGGAAATGATTCATTCCTCTCTTGGTGTGAACTCTTGATTCTGTAAATAGTGCAGGCTCCGGGTCAGATTCTGGGAGATGGAACTAGCTCTGATCTTGGCATCCCTCCCCCATGTCTCTCTAGGACACCAGGCCATGCTGGGGGGGAGGAAGGCAGGGAGCTAGGTTTCCCTCTCCCCTTCGAGCTCCTCCATCACCCCCCAGCCCTTCTTGCCCCCAGCCTACAGCCAAGAGGGAGTGGGATAGAGACACCGAGAGCACATCGCTGCATCCTTGGTAATGAGTTTGGCTGCCTGCCCAGGTTCCTGCCAGCAATCTTGTTGTTTGTTTTGTTCGTTTATAGGCCTCTTGGGTCTAAAGAGCTGGGCTTCTGAAAGTGGATAGAGGCCGAGTTTGGTCAGCATAGGAATGGAACCTATTTACCTCCATCAACCACCACCCTAGGGCACTACCCTAACAGGTGAAGAGAAGGGTTGTGTAGGTTTATTCGGCTTCCAAGCATCTGCTTCTGTCATGACAAGATGGGATGCTCTAATAACAACTCCCAAGCCCCCTAGAAGCATAGGCTTTGGAGGGTCCCCTTGCAAGGGCCCTTATGGATCATCTCATCCAATTCCCTCACTTCAGGAGTGAAGAAACTAGTCCCAGAGAAAAGGGATTTCTTGTTTTCCAGTCATGTCCAACTCTTCCTGACCCCATTTGGGGTTTTCTTGGCAAAGATCAGTACTAGAGTTTTTGCCATTTTCTTCTCCAGCTCATTTGACAGATGAGGAAACTGAGACCAGCAGGATTAAGTGATTTGCCCATTCACAAGGCTAATAAGTGTCTGAAGCCAGATTTGAACTGGGGAAGATGAGGCTTCCCAATTCAAAGCACAGCCTTCTATCCACTGTGCCACCTAGATGCCCACAGCTCAAAACGAGGAGCTCAACAGCATTCCTTGACTCCAAGTTCATTCTAGTGTCTTGCCTCTTGATAGTATCCTTATTTGTGGGTTTATCATTATTATCAGTGTAGCATAGTAGATGGATATCTGGCCAGGGGCATCTGGCTTCCAGTCCTGTCTTAGACACATCCTAGCTGTGTGACTCTTAAAGTGGAGAGAGAAACCTAGAGCCTTGCCTTCCTAGTAAGGCCAGGTGTCCTGGAGAGGTTTGGGGAACAGCCCTGAGATCTAGAGCTACTTCCATTTCCCAGAATCTGACCCAGAGACTTCACTGATTTCTCAGAGTCCTACAGGCAATCCCCTAAGAATAAGTAAAGCTCTACATGGGTAAAAGGGCTTCTTCCCTGGAAAGTTCCTACCCCAATGAAGTCATATGTCCTAGATGGAAAGAAAAAAATGTATATTTATATTGTGCTTGTAAGGCTAATGTCTTTTGATTTTATGATACCCCTATTTGGCAGACGATGAAAGTACTATTAATTCTTTCATTTTACAAATGAGGAAACTGAGGCTCAATAACTCTTCAGCCTCCAAGTTCAGGACCACTTTCATTACAGCTCACTGGCTGCTGACTCTCTCATTTCATTTTTTGCAACTCTTACAGCAGCTTCTTTCAGACAAAGATTTCCTACTAAGTCCCGAGTGTCAGGAACTGGACCATCTAATTACCATCTACTCTTAGCAACCCAGAGACAATTTCTAGGTTAGGGTTGCCTGCTTTTTTACATACTCAGATTTTATATACTCAGATTTTCTAACTGCTTGATCTCAGAGGGCAGAACCATTTATCCTATAATTAGCTTGTTTGTAAATACAGGTATCCCTTCTATATCAATAGGGTTAGGGGCACAGCACTCCCTCGGTCTTCATGCCAGAGAAAAAGTCTGAAATTTATTTTCTTTTGTGGGGTTTTTACAGTTAAAGAACTTGTGTATTTTTATGGCATTAAAAGAGAAGATATATTGATATTATATAATACTATACATATATTTTATGCATTTCCAAGTTCCTAAATTTGTCTGTGTCATCTGCTGGCCTTTGTATGTCATCTGCAGCTTCCACAAAACTTCTCTCAAAATTTCCATTTAATTTCTTATGCCGACCCACGATATACCGAAACCACTAAGGGAAAAGTCGGATGTGGAATGGACACCTGTAATCATTTGCATGTTGTTGCCTCCTTTAGACGAGAAATCTCTTGGGAGCAGGGACTGTCTTTTGCTTTTCTTAGTATCCTCAGCACTTAGCTCAATCCCTGGCACATAGAAGTCACTTAATAGATGAATATTGACTAATTGGAACTTGGAGAGAGTCAGATTTCAGCTCAATAATATAAGAAAAATTTGCTGACAATTTGAGTTGGGTAAAGCTCAACTCTCCTAAGGCATGGGCTTCCTTGGGAGATGGAGAATAGCCTCACTGGGAGTCTTTAAGCTGAGACTGGGTTGCAGAAAGGCTTCTTATTCAGGCTCGAGTTGGACTGTAGGACTTGAGGTTCCTTCCATCTCCTGTGACCTGATAATGCTGATTTGACTGGTGTTTCTCAACCTCCTCTCAGGTATAGGTACCTGGCCAATGGGAAGGCTGCTCAAAGAGCAGGGAGCAGAATTACTCTCCAAAGTGGCAGCTTCCTCTCTTCCTGCCATTCTCATTCCAGAAGGGACCTCGAGAGAAAGTGGACTCAAAGCCCATGTCTTTGGGCAATAGGGTACTATTGACATTAATAGATGAGGCTTCAGAGCCCCAGAGAAGTTAACAGATTGGATAAGAGTCACTCACTTGGTTAACCCATAATGGAAAATAAAGTGGAACCCAAATTGTCCTTCGGATCCAGCATGTGCTATTTTCTCCACCCAACCCTAACCTTCTTGATAAAATATATAACTGCTACTCACAGGCATAGTACCAAGTTCAGGCATATACAAGAGACCAAAACACTTCTTCCTACCCTCTCCCCAAATTCTAGAGTTGCCTGTTCCTAGAGAGGCTCAGAGACTCAGAGTTTCCTAGTGGCCAACTCATGAGCTCGTGCTTTGGCGAATTCCACTTCCTCCATGGTTCCCCAAGATGCTAGAGCAGTCCGAGCAGCCTCCTTGGCCACATGGATGCAGGGATTGGACAACAAGAGGAGAAGCCACCTTCTCAGGCCTGAGTCATGGGAAAGGATATTTAAAAGGCTAGACCATCTGACCTTGATTCATCTAATCCAGTGGGACTTCTGCCTCCAGTTGCATTAATCACCCAACAGAGCAGCTCCTCAGTGCCTAATCAACAGCAAGCAATAGGTCTGCAGCTCCCCTCTGAGGGCATCAGAGATAAAGACAAGTTTCTATTCTTTTACTGGAGCATTGCAGAATTATCCAAGAAAGTTGTCCCAGGGGGTAGGTAGGTGGCTCAGTGGACAGAGCCAGCCTTGGGGATAGGAGGTGTTGGGCTTAAAGTTGGCCTTAAGAGGTTTCCTAGGTGTGTGAGCACAGGCAAGACACTTAATCCCCATTGCCCAACCCTAGCCCTATTGATTCTAAGACAGAAGGTAAGAGTTTTAAAAAAAGGAAAAAGAAAATCCAATCCCTCATCCCCTTGTAATAGCAATAATCATACCTCTATATTTGTAGGTACCATTTATAGAGTGCTTTAAGTTTTGGAAAACATTCTACAAACATCCTCTGGTTTGATCCTTGCATCCACCCTGGAATGTAGGAGCTATTATTATTCTCCCATTTTACAGATAAGGAGACTGAGGCTGAGAAAGGCTAAATGGACTGGCCTAAATCACCCAGCTAGTAAGGATATGAAATAGGAGTGGAGCTTAGGACTTCCTGGTGCCATATTCATCATTATGTATATTGTATCACCTAGCAGACTATAATTCCCAAATACAAGAATCAATGAGTCACCTAACCACTATGGCCTTCAGTTTCCTCATCTATAAAATGGAAATCTATATTGTAGGACACCTGAGTTTTCATGGCAGCTTATAATTTTCCTGTAAGGAATTCCTGTCTCTAGCTTCTTCTCCTTATTTTCTCTGAAAGGTAAAGTAGGGTTGAGATTTGTCTCCTCTTGTTACAGATAGAGAAAACTGAGGCTCATGAAGGTTAATTAAGAAAGTACCCAACTTTGTAGAGCAAGCCCTTCATCATGGAGAATTCAGTAGAAAGGTCATTGTCATTGTAGTCAAAAGATCTGGGTTCAGTGGCCAACTGTGTCAATTACTTGCTCAGAAAAGACACTTCCCCTTCTCTAAGCTTCAGATTCTTCACCTGTAAAATTGGGGTGTGACACTAGATGATCTCAGGGATCCCTTCCAGTTTTTTGTTCGGTTGTTTTGTTTTTTTAAAAACCCTTAACTTCTGTCTTTGAATCCATATTCTCTGAGACAGAAATGCAGTAAGGGTTTAGTGACTTGCCTAGGATCACACAGTGTCTGAGTTCAGATTTGAACCCAGGTCCTCTCAACTCCAGGCCTGGTGCTCTATCTACTGTGCCATTTACCTCGCTGCTCCTACTTACCAGTTTTAAATGAAATGATTTTTAAGACATGAGAAATAGGGCCAGGGCCCCGCATTCCAATGTATGCACCCCCACACACACTGATCCAGAGATCTTTAATGAAGCATTTGGGAATGTCTAATGGAAGATAATTAAAGTAGATCACACTTCCTTTCTGCCTTCTCTTATTTCAGGAAGTCAAGGCCTGAAAGGCCAACCTCTTCCAAACCCCCTATTTCCCCTACCCACCCCCCACCCCCACCGAAAGCATTAGAACAAGTCCCTGTGGGGTCCCAGCAGGAGAGCAGGCACTGCTTGGGGCTCTCTCACCTGCCTCCTTCCCTGATCTCTTTTTGCTAGCATTTGTTTCCTAATTCAGAAACTGATATTGCCAGCTGTGTGTCCCCACCTAACCCAGGGAAGTAAACAGCAACAACTAGGAGCTAGAAGAGGCTTCTCACATCTTTCTTTTCCTCACCTGGGAGAAAGGTGCCAGCTTGGGAGAAGGAGAAGCCAGGAAGAGAACCAGGCTCTTTGGAGAACAGGGGAGGCCTTTCCAGGTCAAACAGGATCAGGATTACTTATTCAAATGTGGGTGCCAGGAGGAGAGATTTGCCTACCCATCTCTCTCTTGCCTGGGTATTGCCTTGACAGAAGCTAGACTTGAGTTGCTTTGAGCCCAGGGCATTTAGAATTCTGTTGCAAAGCATTCCTTCTAAGGATCATTTGCCTACGGAGAGTTAGCCCTCAGTAGAGACAAAAAATAGTAGGAATGATAGATGGAGAACCGGGTCTGATCCTGGATAGGCTTTGCACTGCTTGTATGATCTAGGGAAAATCTCTCCCTCTCTGGGCCTGTTTCCTTATGGGCCTCCGAGCCCCCAGATCTCCTGGTCCTCCGGTGGATCAGAGAGGGCTGCCTGCTGAAGAAGATGTTTGACAGCTGAATTAGGAGAATCTGACAACTTCATGTGTGACCTTGGGCAACTCACAATCAATCTCTGTGGGGCTTGCTTTCTTCATCTGTAAACATCTAAAATGAGGGCGTCCAACTAGATCCCCTCTTGGGTCCCTTTCTTGTTCTAATTCTTTGGGCAATAAACTAGAGAGAGCACCGATAGCCTCCATTCCTGGCTCTAAACATGTCCTGGGACCATTTGGGGTCTCTGTTTATCTAGAGAGCTATGGGAGGAAGAAGCAAGAAGCAAATACGCTGAGCTCTTAAAGGAAAACGCTGTCTTGGAACTCCCAAGGACATTGACTCTGACCATGTTGGCAGAGGCTGCTTTGTCGTGTTCCTCCAATTGGGTCTTCTCTGCCTCCCTTCCCTGCGCCCCCCACCCCCCAGCCCAGCCCACAATGCACTGGGGTTGCAGCCCTTTATGCCACACGCAGTTCCCAGCTGACTCCCCTTTATCTGAGCCCCATTGTTCCCAGTGAGTTCTCTGAAGGGGAGACAAAGGATCCTGGATGCTGAGGCCAAGAGCCACTGTGTAAAGCGTGGGGCCTGGGCCCCGCCGTAGAGCATCCTTTGACATCCCCAGGCTCTCCTTCAAAGACCCTGTCTGGGATCTTTGGTGTGCCAATCATGCCCATTCAGAGCCCGGGCGAGGCAGGGGGTGGAGGACATTCAGAAATGGAGTCATTTTGATAGAACAAAATTGGAATAGACATTAATGCAATAGTTAACAAGGGCCCATCGATGGGGGATGGGCCCTCTTTCTTGTTCTCTGTTTATGGGGCTTATGCAATTCCATCAATATTGATGCCTGATGCCTTTGATTCTGACACTAATCATTGCTATGAATTAAATTTGCAGCCATATAATTAGGATTGCTATTAATAGGGCCCTGAGCTAAGTGCTACGACATGGCATGTCTTTTTCTTGATATAAAATGGCATCCTTGGAACTCTGCTAATGGGGTGCACCTGGGATTTGCCAAGAATGATGTGAAAATTATACATTCTATATTTATATTGGGCTTTTGTGCACAGAGGTGAGGCCCGAGAGAAGGTATTTTCTGGACTGGGGTTGTGGCTACCAATTGTGCACCTATCCTGGGTTAAAATGTCTCCAGGAGATTCTCTCCATTGGACAGGTACCTTTGGACTCTCTGCTTAGCCTCCAAACCCTCCCAAGTTGGGAAGTCTTTCCCTGAGGGCTAACCTAGTTCCAGCTTGCTGTGCTCTTGGCTATAATCCTTTTTGCTCATTGGCAATAGAGGACAGTTCTTTTCCTGACCTTCATAGACTAGATAGGATAGGAATAACAAATGAACCTATAATTTCTTGGCCATAATGAACACTTGAGTGAAAAAAAATGCCTTCTTTTAATGCAGGACAGAACTTTCTCTGTAATTTATATTCTTGGGAAGTTAACTGGAACACTAAGAAGAAGGTGACTTGCCTAGGACCACACAGCCGATGTGCAACAGGCTCTTCCTGATTTTGAGGACAGCTCTCTAACCACTAGGCAATAATGCCTAATAATTGAGAAGGGTTTATTTATCTATTTATTGTTTAAAACTTTTATTTCTGTCTTAGTGACAGCTCTTAAGACAGAACAGCAAGGGTTAGGCAAGCAAAGTTAAGTGAGTTGACCAAGATCACACAATCAGGAAGTGTCTGAGACCAGATTTGAACCCTAGTTCCTCCTGACTCCAGGCCTGGCACTCTAGCCACTGTGCCATCTGCCTGCCTCATCTAGGAAAGTTCATTCTTTTCCCTAATAAGAAAATCTACTTCCCAATCAGATGAATGAGGTTTAAGCCTAAATTTCGATTGCAATATAGAGTGAGGAAAAATCTTTTTCTGCTCTCCATCATATAATTGTACTACTTCCCTGGTCCAAAGTCAGTTCCCTGAATAGCTGAGACCTCATTTGGAAAAGTAAATCAGGCAGCTATATAGTGGATAGAGAACTGGGGCTGGAGCCAGGAGGACCTTGGTTCAAATCTGCCCTCAGAGACCTATAAGCATCTGACTCGGAGCAAGTCATTTTAACCCTGTTTGCCTCCATTTCTTCATCTGTCAAATGAGCTGGAGAAGGAAATTGCAAACCACTCCCCTATCTCTTCCAAGTAAACTCCAAATGGAGATCATGAAGAGTCAGATGTGACTGAAAGGACTGAACAACAAATTGCTCTTCAAAATGGAACACAATTTAAGGTGCCTTTTGTGTGCTACCCTGACCACTGGCACAGTTGGCTACTAAGGCCTCCTGCCCCTGAAGACAAGTTTTCTTCACTCCTGACTCAGTGGAAACACTCAGATCACCCGAGCCCTTTCTAGAGCTTCACATGGCTTGGAGCTCTACTAAAATTCAGACTGACTCATCCTCTACTTTTTGTGCAAGTCATGAATCCCAGCCTTTCCTGGTGAGCTCTCTAATGAGACCTGACAGTTAGATACAGTGCTTTAAGATGTGCAGATTTCCTTTGATCCTCACTGCTCTGTGAGAGAAGTGCTATTATTATTCCCATATTACAGATAAGAACACTGAACCTAAGGAAAGTTGAGACTTGCCCTATGCCACACAGCTAGTCTCTAGGACTTTTTGACTCCAAATTTTGTCAATTTCCCCATTCACTCATGCCTCCCATATGCCATGATATAGAAGTGCCTTTTTATCACTTGAGAATGTATATTTTCATCAATTTGCATAAGGAATACATCAGCCCATTCCCTTCTGCTAACTTCAGATCAAAAAATTTTTTTGCTCCCTGAAGCCAGACTTTTTTTTCATTTTTTTCTTCCTTCCTTCCTCTCTCCCTCCTTCCCTCCCTCTCTCCCTTCCTCCCTCCTTCCTTCCTTCCTTCCTTCCCTCTTTCCTTCCATCCTCCCTCCCCCTCCCCCCCTCTCTCTTCCTTTATCTCTTCCTTTCTCTCTCTCTTTCTTTCTTTCTTTCAAGTTCTGCTTCCTTTCTCAGGTCTTCCAATGGTCAATTTATTTTTCTCTTCAACTCAAAGAGAATAGAATGCACTCTCTAAGTGATACAAGATGAGGATGAGCTGTTCTGTCCTCCTCGGAACACGGATACACATAGGCACTGAGAAGGAAAGTCCTTTTTTGTGGATCTCACAGCAATTTAGTTCTATTTGACAAACATCATTAAGCTAAATACAAGCTAGTCCTGTGGTAGGTGCTAGAGATATAAAGACGGAAAGAGTCCTATGGTAAGATCATAGATTTAGAACTGGAAGGGACATCAGAGGTCATCTAGTTCATTTTCTAAAAGAGGAATTGAGTTCCCCAAAGTTGAAGGGACTTGCCCAAACAACATAGGAAAAGGGAGTGGCAGAATTAGGATTTGTATCCCAGTACACAGTGCTGTGTACCCTCAAGGTCCATACCTTATACTTAAGGGTTGGAGATGGGAAGGAAGTGTATCTAGTACATACAACAGAGGAGTACAATGTAATTCAAAGATAGAGAGAGCAGGGGTAGCTACATAGCTGCCAGAGCCAGGCCTAGAGAAGGGAGGTCCTGGGTTCATCCCACCCCTACTTCATTACCTAGCCCTTACTGTTCTTCTGCCTTGGAACTAATACTTAGTATTGATTCTAAGATGGAAGGTAAGAATTATGTAAAAAAAAAAAGTTAGAGAAAGCACTGCCTGGAAGGTGCCCCTGAAAGCATATCAGGAAAGGTTTCAAAGAAGAGATGGCATCTGAGGTAAATCTTTTACTTTTTTAAACCCTTACCTTCCATTTTAGAATCAATACTGTGTATTAGTTCCAAGGCAGAAGAGTGGTAAGGATAGGCAGTGGGGGTCAAGTGACTTGCCCAGGGTCACACAGCTAGGAAGGGTTGGAGGCCAGATTTGAACCTAGGACCTCCCATCTCTAAACCTAGCTCTCAATCCACTGAGCTACCCTAAGGAGGCAAGTAGCCTGTACAGGGGTGAGATAACTCTTGAAGGAAAATGCATCCTGAAAGACAGAGATGAAAAAGAAGTATAATACAATCATGGAGGGTAGCATGTGAATATGTACCAAGAGCAAGAGATGTGGAAGCCAAACAAAGAATACTCTCAATCCATTCTTCTCCAGGCATGGAGGGGTGGGAAGGCATTCCTCTAGGTATCCTTTCTTCTTATTTATGCTCTTTCCACAAAAATGCCAAACCACTTCACCTCTGTTTCAGCAACTCTGTAGGACTTAATTGTCCTTGATGGGAAGAGACCATAGTTGAATGGAAAGACACTAGGCTATGACACTAGTCCCTTGCGGAGGGCCTGGGCTCAATCCTCTAATGCGTGTTTGACTTTGGACAAGTCACTAATATCCCTAGCAGACTAGGAAACCAGCTAAGTCAGCTATGTTGTCTTACTCTGTTAGATCCCAGGATAGTGACGGTGTGGTCGATGTTGCTGTGTATTCATTTGCAGATGGGATTCCAAATGGGATGTATCACCCTACAAACCCACCCCATCAGTCAGCCTCAGTTTTCCAACCTTAGACCTCAGAGAATAAAGAAATGTGTGTGTGTGAGTGTCTCACCAGAACCCTGCAGTAAGATGTACCTCTAGCTGGAAGTCTCCAGGCTAAATCAATCTCTCAGCTTATTAAAGTGGGTTCCTGTACAACTGTCAGGATCTAAGCATGTGGAGCTCTGGGAAAAGGCTACATTGGCTTGAGCACTCACCCCAAAAAGAAGACTCTGCCAACCAGTGAAGCCATATCACTAGCTATAGGAAGGCATGATTTTCCACCACATTTTTGTCCAATCCTCTACCAAACACCACACAGTTACATAGAATACCTACATTAATATCTTAGGAATCATACCTGGGGCAGCTAGGTGACCATGGATAAAGCACCAGGCCTAGAGTCAGGAGGACCAGGATTCAAATCTGGCCTGAGACACTTCCTAGCTTTGTGACCCTGGGCAAGTCACTTAACCCCAATTACCTAACCCTTACCCTTCTGTGTTACAGTTGTAACTAAGACAGAAAATCAGGATTAAAAATAAAAGTAAAGAAATCCTATCTCCATTAGCTCTCTTGCTTACACTAATATCCAATTGACTAGTTTCCATCATTAGCCATCAACAATTGACTAATATGCACTAGAAAATGACAGACAGCAAAGTACCCAGTTGCTATAGTGCCATAACTTCAGTTTCCTAACTGAATCTTGAATTACTTATATACTAAAATAGATTAGGGTGCAGATTTCCTCCACTGATGCAGATTAAAAGCTTCCTTCCAAACCTACAATCCCGCTCAGTTCCTGTGCATTTTCCCCCACTCTTTAATAGAAGGTGTCCCAAAAGTCTTAGTATTGTTTGAAGCCTTCATAGTTTAAATCTCTGTATATTGGGAGTCCTGCTGCAACATTAAAGTTGTCCATCTATTGCTCCTCTGTCTCTGCACAGCTCACCCACCTCCTTTTCCTGTCCTTTAGGAAATGTATTTTATGATGTCTTTTATGCTGCTTCTCATGCATGTCATCCTTGGCAATATGCTTCAGTCTGCTTATATCCACAGTGAGTCTTTCACTATTCACTTGGAAAATTAAACTATTAATATCCAGAGTTGAAGGCAGTGTTGCCCAGTGACTCAGTGGCTGAGCTTAGAATCAGGAAGACCTGGGCTCAGATATTTAACCATATGTCTATAGGCATTCACCTCTGTTTCTGCAACTCTGTAGGACTTAACTGTTCTTGATGGGAAGAGAGCACACTGCAATGGAAAGACACTTGGCTCTGAAACTAGTCCCCTGAAGAGGACCTGGGTTCAAATCCTTCCTATAATATTTGCATGACTTTGGATAAGTCATTAATTTTCCTGGTCCTCAGTTTCTTCATCTGTAAATTAGCATTTGATTAGATGGCTTCTGAGGTTCCTTCAAGTCCTGGGTTTGTGGTCTGACCTCATTTAGAATATCTGCCTGCATCTCAGTTTGACTATAAAATGAGAGGCACTAGGGGCAGCTAGGTGGCTCAGTGGGTAGGGAGCCAGACCTAAAGTCCAAAGATCCTGGGTTCAAATCTGATCTAAGACAATTCCTAATTGTGTGACCCCGAGCAAGTCACTTAACCTCCATTTGCCTAGCCCTTACCAGTCTTTTGACTCAGAACCAATACAAAGTATTGATTTTAAGACAGAAAGTAAGGTTTAATTTTTTAAAAACAAGTCATTGGACTAAGTGAGTTCTGAAGTCTTTCACTGTCCTATTGAGAGAAGAAATTCATGTAACAAAGGTACCTTCCCAGGGATGCAATCCCAGCTCTTTTGTATATCTGCATGATAGCTGAAGCAATATGTGGAAAGGCTTTTCTAATATTTTGGTTTCCACGGAATTATGGACAGTCGCCAGGCTTTCTGACTAACACTTTAGCTCAGTCAGCTATTGAATGGGCAAATACGTACTTGTCCATCTACTCACATACATTCCCTTAGAAATACATGACTACAGAGCTGTCTTATCACCTCCGAGACCATGGAAAAGGCCATATACCAGCAAGAAGAAGAAGGAAAAGCCATCCTAAGACCTACTGAAACAAGACATGTTTACCATTTCTCCTGCTTTCTCAGTCCTTTTCCTTTCTAGAAGCCCCAGTCATAGGGTTGTCTGTCCCCCATGCTGACTGGTAGTCACCCCAAGGGAATAACTGTAGCTTGAGGAATAAAGAGAGAAAAAATGACCCCAGCATCAAAGAAGAGAAAAGCTATCTCTTTGGCGTGTCCCCAATATTTATGACTGAGCTCAGCAGACACCCCTGGGCCACAGCTAGTCTGTATATTAGCATTAGTCCATTATGCCTTTTATGATACATGCTCCAACCCACTCTCCCCACCCCCAGTTTTATGACTGTCCTTTTCATTTCTGGAAAGAGCTTGCTGGAATGGCAGATGCCTACATTTCTGTCTTCAGGGAGCTGTTTGCAGGCAGCCTGGCCCAGGCCATAAACAACAGGAGATAAACCACAGCCAGTGGCATGAAACGTCTCCATGGCCAAGGGGTTCTAGGAAATATGTGTTTGTGCGTGTGCTTGGGGTGGGGGGGGTGCCCTGATTTATCTCTGTCTAAACCATGGGTTTAGGCATCTGGGCTGGGGTGGTACTCAAGAAGGAAGAAGAGAGTAGAGGCATTAGCTTCCCACCAAGGCTGGCAAACTTATTCATTGAGGGATGAGGGGAATCCCTTCCCCATCCTTACTACCATTACTTGTATCGTGACTATTCAAGTTAGTGGCTTCCCAAGATGAATGGAGCAGCCCCCTTGGAATGGTTTTTCTATTGTGTGCTAGTGTTGGTACATAGATTATTGTGGGCTATCTTTCTCCCATCTGTGGCTCCCATTCCTTGGTATGACTTTTCTGAGTCTTTAGCTCTTCTCTTCTTCAGTCCCCCTCCCACCACACAACCCCCTCCCACCCTTCTTCCCACTCCAATACCCTCTTTCTTCCCCTAAGACCAGATCCCCCCAATCCCTCACTGCCCCCCAGCTCATTAAACCCTCGGTTTGTTACTGGCGATGGTCACGAATGTGATATTTATCTCCAGCCTTCCACCAGCGAGTTACTCCTGAAGCTTTGGGAGACAGCACCCGGAGCCAGCTCTGCTCCTTAAAAGGCACCCCTGGGAGGAGGAAACCAAATTCTGAATGAATAATTGGCCTTGTGGAGATTTCTCATTCTTTCTACACACATACATACAAACAGCAAGTGAAAACTAAGAGAGTAGGAAAAATAGCAGAGAGAGGGAAAGAGGCAGCAAGCCCTGAATAATTAGTCGGTGGATTAGAGATATTCCTTCCTATCATTAAAGAGTCATCTTGGTGGTGGTTGTACAATGGAACAGGGGAGGGGGGAGTGTCCGTGTCTGTGTGTGTTTGTTTATTAGAGGTGGGGGATGCCCATTGTCTCTTTCTTCTTTGGCTCTGGGTCTCCACCTCCAACGGAAACGTGTAGATGAAAGCGATGTGCATTTAAAAATGTATGTACACATCAGACTGCTGAATATAGTCGCTATTATAGTGCGTGTGTGTGTTTTTTGCAGTAAGCTGCTAAATTATTTATTGGGCATTGGGCTTTAATCTCATAAACCTGCCTGCAGGCCCCAGGCACTGGCAGCCTGAGAGCGAAATAAAACACACAAGTCGGGGGGCACTGAGCACTCCAGTGACTCTAGGTAGTAATTGTTCATCTTCCCTCGGCCTTTTCCCCCAGATCGTCTCATTAAAAGCAGCCGGTCCCTATGAAGTACGTTCTCATTTTCCCATCACTGCTAACTTGGGAAATTGATTTGCATCTCTTATCAGACAAGAGGCCCCAGCTGAGTGCTGTGTAGCAAGGGCGGCAGGGGAGAAAGCTGGATCCCAAAGCCCAACCCTCCATTACCAACACTGAGGTGTTAGCCACCAAAGAGACAAAGACTGGGGTGGGGCTGGGTATAGGGGGAAGTTGGGGTTTGGCCTTCTGGCCTCTAGGACCACTCAGAATTGTTGGATGTACCCAGGACTAGGTGCTCCAAGCTCCAGGTTCCTTATGATTCTGTTAACCAATAGTGTTGACTCATCACTATAGCATCTTGCTATGGAAGACTACTATTGAGTCAAAACTCATTATTGATCTCCAAATACCAAGCTACAGTGTTGTTGTTCAGTCCTTTCAGTCACGTCCAACTCTGCCACCCCATTTGGGGTTTTCTCAGCTTAGATACTGGAGTGGTTTGCCATTTCCTTCTTCAGCTCATTTTACAGATGAAGAAACTGAGGCAGACAAGGTTAAGTCACTTGTGTAGGGTCACACAGCTAGTAAGTGACTGAGACCAGATTTGAATTCAAGAAGAGATCTCTTCTAACTTCAGGCTTGGCACTCTATCTGCCATACCATCTAGATGCCCTAAGAGTATTCTAGTAAGGATCATAGAAATCAAAGTGAACCCAAGAAAAGTTTCATTTTCTACCCTCTATTCCATCTCTCCTATGATAATGGATACAACTCTAGATAGTTCTGGCCAGTTGGAGTGAGTTGTTGTTGGCACTCTTCTATTGGTTATCACTGGAACAGTGAATGATGGAAACCACTTTGGGACTGGTGAATCAGGCACAGCCAAGGCAGGGAGGAATTTCGGTGAGGTATAGTCAAAGCCAGTCTAGTGTTTCATTAGGAATAAAGTAAAATGTAGCATATATGTCAAATGGCTTATATCAAGTGGATTTGACATTAGTGGGTCAAGATTCTATCAAGGGAGAAAGCACTCCCTTGGTTCCCTGAGATGATAGAGTTTCAGGGGGTTAATTATCCTAGCACCTGCCTATCCTAGCAAGAAGTTTCTGTTTTTTGGGAGGGGGAGGAATTTAATTAATTGATTTGGAATATTTTTCCCTGGTTACAAAATTCATGTTCTTTCCCTCCCCTCCCTCCACCCCCTCCCATAGCCAACCCACAATTCCACTGGGTTTTACATGTGTCATTGATCAAGACCTATTTCCATATTATTAATATTTGCATTAGGGTGATCCTTTAGAGTCTACATCCCCAATCATATCCCCATTAACCCATGTGATTAAGCAATTGCTTTTCTTCTGCATTTCTACTCCTACAGTTCTTTCTCTGGATGTAGATAGTGTTCTTTCTCCTAAGTCCCTCTGAATTGTTCTGGATCATTGCATTGCTGCTAGTAGAGAAGTCCATTACATTTGATTGTACCACAGTGTATCAGTCTCTGTGTACAATGTTCTCCTGGTTCTGCTCCTTTCACTCTGCATCACTTCCTGGAGGTCTTTTCAGTTCTAGAGAGAAGTTTCTGATCCAAAGACTAAGCCTTAGTCTTCATTTACTTCCTTTCTGCAACCTTGGGCAAATCACTTAACCTAGCCAGGCCTCGGTTTCTCTATCTGTAAAATGAGGGAGTTAGATTTGATGATCTCCAAGATACCTTCCAGTTCAAACTCAGAATCCTATAAACTCTAAACCTTCTCATAAAGTCATCAGTCTACTACTGATGGGACCTCAGAGCCCACCCATTTCACTTATTTTGTAAGTAAGGACATTGAGATCCAGGGAGATCTCAGTGATTTTCCCAAGACTACACAACTCAGAGATATTACTAAGAGCTCTCACTCTAAAGCAAGTGCCATTCCTTCTGCCCCATGCTGTCTTAGCTCTACCCACTCTCCAGGTTTTTGTTTAAGGACTTTATCCCTTTAGTGCCAGGCTAATCCCTAGGGAGCCAGAGAATCGTCCTCTCAAGATTTCATAATCTCTGACTAAGAGAGAATGACCTCAAATTTGGTTCTGGAGAACAGACAGGAGTAAAAAAAAAAACAACCTCAGTCAGTCAACAAATATTTATGAACATCTATAAGATACAAGACAGAGTGCTCAGTGATGAGGGAGATGCAAAGATGAATAAAATAGTCCCTCCTTGCCCTCAAGGGGCCTGTTGAGAGAGTTACCAAGATGAATCAGAGAGTCCCTCCCTGACTTCAAGGATGTTGTGGAGGCCAAAACCTACAAAGAGCAGGAAATGGTCATATACACTTTCTCTCAATACATTACCTCATTTTGAGCCTCAAGAGTTTTCCAGAACCTAAATTATGCTCATGGAATTAAGAGATTAGCTGAGCTGGAAGGAACCTTAGGGACCATCTACTTGGCCTTTTTGTTTTCTATATAACTCTTGGGTGATGGAGTAAAAAAGAACCCTTTTATATGTAGCTCCAGTCTCTAGAATTTCATGGACTGGGTCTGATCTCAGAATATGACCCAAAAGAGTTGACTTATCTTTGCCTTATCCTGCCTCTCTCCTCCTGAGTTTGTGATGGTTTTCGTGTTCTGTTTCATTTTTATTTCTTTTTATTGGTCTTGTGATTCCCTACATGTAGGAGGCTACCATTGAATAATTTCCTCTCCCAATGTAGATGGGTACATTCTCTTATATTGTCACATTGAGCACCCAGAGGTTAATAAACTTTTTATTTTAAACCCTTACTTTCCATCTTAGTATTAGTTCCAAGGCTGAAGAGCAGTGAGGAATTGGGGGGGGGGGGGGGAGGAGGAAGGGGAGAATATGTGACTTGCCCAGAGTCACACAGCTAGAAAGTGTTTCAGACAGATTTAAATCCAGGATATCCTGTCTCTAGGCCTCATTCTCAAGCCACCTAGCTGCCCCCAAGCAACTTTTTTGTTTTTTTTAAACCCTTACCTTCTATCTTGGAATCACTGGGTTCTTATAATTCAGAACAGTAAGGGCTAGGCAATTGAGGTTAAGTGATTTACTTGCCCAGGGTCACACAGCCAGGACAGACTGGTTAAACAACTTTTTGCCTGTGGCTATAAACCAATGTATGTCAGATTAGGAACTCAAATCAAGGTGCTTCTGACTCTAAGGTCAATTCTCTCTATCCATTAAGCCTTTGCCTCATTTACTCCCATGATTAGAAAATATCTGAGAAATCTCCAAATACAATTGAAAAAAAACTGGGCCTGTAATGTCATTGGTGTAAGGAGCCAGCTCCCCCTGAGGAAACTCGATTTACCAATGCAGGTTGGCATGTGCTTTGCAACTTTTAGTTATATAGAAACTGTTGGAGCAATGCCACATTAAATCACATGAACCCCTGGTTCCCTCATTCTAAGACCACTATGCTCTCCACTCTCTGGCACACTCTTTCCCCCCAAGTATATTCTTATCTTTCCAAAAATATTGATAATGGCATCTCTGGTCTTCTATACATACTAATGCATAATTAGTAGACGACTGCCTTTATTTCACCCCACAGAAGATGCAGATGGCACAAATGGTTTCTGGGAACCCATAAACAGATCCAGAAAACACATAGAGTATTCATGGTAGTTCTTAATTCCCCTTAAAAATAAACCAAATTCATGGTTTGGGGACCTAGCAAGGTCTCACACAGTCTCCCCAAAACACATTGTGCCATGATGTGATTTGAACTCTTCCAAGAAGGTGAACACACTTCAAGGCTGCTGGACAGGCAAGGTTTTTCCATCACACTTTCCAGTGGGTATCATTTTTAATAACAGCAGAGGATGTCAGCTTCCTGATTTCTTGCTCTCTCATGTTATAAATTCAGTATTCTTGCTTCCCAGGATCTTCCTGAGGAGGAGAGGAGATGTTTAGTTAATTCTCTTATTTCTTTTAAAAGCTTAGGTTTCTGAATTCTTGAACTCAGAGCTCTTTTCTAGCCAGATCCCAAGATTCATGCACCCCAAGAAATCTCTCTTCTCTTTTAGCAGCTAAATTCCAGAATCATGCTAAGAAATTATATTCTTTCTCCTCCTCCTCCTCCTCCTTCTTTTTCTCCTCTTTTCCTCTCCATCCTCTATTTCTCCTCCTCTCCTCTTCTTTTCCTCCTCATCTCCTCCTCCTATTCCTCCTCATTCTTCTGCTCTTCTTCTTCCTCCCCCTCCTCCTCCTCCTTCTTCTTCCCCTCTATTTTATCTTAGAATCAATTCTGTGTACTGGTTCCAAGGCAGAAGAGCAGTAAGAACCAAGCAATTGGTGTTAAGTGACTTGCCCAGGGTCACACAGCTAGGAAATGTCTGAGATAGATTCGAACCCAGGAATCCCTTTCCCTAAAAACTGGCTCTCAATCCATGAAACCACCTGTTCTTGGCGTGTCCCTCACTGCCTTTCATCCTGCCCTAACTAGTTAGTGCAATCCCTTGGGCTAGAAGTACATTATCAAAAAATCTTCCCTTGCTGAGGAGGTGAATGTCTAAAACTCACATGAATCTTCTTTTCCAAAACAGCTAGTAATAGGTCCTGGGGAGAGGAGACTATTTATATGAGCAGTCTTCCCATCTTCCCCATCCACCCACTTATATCCATGTCAACTCCACTTCACTCTACTCTGTCCTTTAAATAGAGAAAAGGTGGCAAAGTGCCAAACAAGAATATTGGGTCACTCATATAGTCTAGCACAAAGAAGTGACTTCTCTCCCACATAAGCCTATCACTCTAACCAGTCAGTCATTTGGGGGCAGTCTTATTAAATAGCCCTAACCTAGAAACTGATCAGAAATTGTCTTTGACCTCTTAACATATACTATCAGTTGATGAGAATAACAACAATAATAGCAGGTAAGATTTATATAGTGCTTAAAGATTAAAAAGAGTATCTCGTTTTTCCTTATAACAGTCCTGGGAGGTAGGTACTATTACTAACCCCATCTAACAGATGAGTAAACTGAGGCAGACAGCGATCCTATAACTTGCCCGGGGTCACACAGCTAGTATGTTTCAGAGGCTAAATTTGAATTCAGGTCTTCCTAATACCAGGTAGAGTCCTATTCATTTGTGTCACCTAGTTATGCTCATTGAATTTTATGGGAGTGAGCAAGAACTCCTTTAATTCTGCTCTCATACTGAGGCTCAAAGAGTTGAAATGACTGAAGTCAGAGCTATTAATAGAAAAACTCCAGATCTATTTTTTTCCTGAAAACTGCTATCTTTTGTTAATATCACGTATTTCCAAAAATATCTTTCCTCCCCAACCCAAAGAGTCATCCCCTATAACAAAGAATAAAGAAAGGGGGAGAAAAAAATCATTTACCCAAACTAACCAACATGTCGTCTAATTCTGACAGTATCTGCAAAGTTCTATATCCACAGGAGAGAGAGAGAGGTGCATTTTCTCTTTCCTCCTTTGGAGCCAAACTCTGTCATAATTGCAGTGTTTGGGGCTTTTGTTGCTGTTGTTCTTGCTACTATTCTTTCCATTTATGTGGTAATCATTGTGTATATGGTATTGTCTCCTTGCTTCTGCTTACTTTGTATCAGTCCAGATGTCTTCCTCTGTTTTCCTGTATTTTTCATTATTTTTTACAATGTAGCAATATCCCATCACATTCATGGACCACACTTGGTTTAGCAATTCCCTATTTGATAGGACCTGGTCTTTTGTCTTCAAATTCGATATTCTTTCCACTCTTCTGCTCTGCCTTACACCGATGCTGCCCACACCCAGCCTAACAAGTACAACTAACTTACTTATGTTAGCATGAACACGAACGGAAGCTCACTTATACCCTTCTGCCTGCTGCCCATAAGGACGTTACCAGTGCCAGGTTGTTGGGGAGTGTTGGGACAGGGAAAGTCAGGAGTGTATATCCAAGACTGGTAGCTGTACCAAACTACTGGGCTGTGGCAGATAGTGTAGAATACAGGCAATAGGAAAAAGGAGACATGTGTGCTATGAATCTAGAAGAGGGGTTTCCAACCTGGAGTATGATTACTCCAGAAAGTACAAGAAGCTTGCCTAAAAAATCCAAGTAAGGGGGCAGCTGGGTAGCTCAGTGGATTGAGAACCAGGCCTAGAGACGGGAGGTCCTAGGTTCAAATCTGGCCTCAGACACTTCCCAGCTGTGTGACCCTGGGCAAGTCACTTGACCCCCATTGCCTAGCCCTTACCACTCTTCTGCCTTGGAGCCAATACACAGTATTGACTCCAAGATGGAAGGTAAGGGTTTAAAAAAAAAATCCAAGTAAGTTTGAGATCTGGGTTTTATGGAGAGAGGGAGAGACAGAGAGACAGAGACAGACAGAGACAGACAGAGAGTGAGAGACAGACAGACAAACAGAGAGACAGACAGAGAGAGGGGGGGATTGAATCATATAACTTTGGAAAACTTATGTAAAAATTTATTACATGTAATTGGTTAAAAAAAAATAACCAAATCTGGGTCATCTAGGTAGCACAGTGGATAGAGCTCCAGACCTGGGGTCCAGAGGACCTGGGCTCATATCTGGTCTCAGATACTTCCTAGCTATGTGACCTTGGGCAAGTCACTTAACCCCAATTGCCTAGCCCTTTGCCACTCTTCTGGCTCAAATCTGGCCTCCGATACTTTCTAGCTGTGTGACCCTGGGAAAGTCACTTAACCACAATTATCTACCCTTGCTACTCTTCTGTTTTGGAATTGAAACTAAGACAGAGGTTAAGGGTTTGAGGAAAAAAAAAAAGAGAGAATCCGAGTTGACAATTAAGAGAGTATTGCATATCAAACTCTGCATTGGGGAGACAGAGGCAAACCAATCTATCCTCTCAAGGTATTCACAATCTAAGGAGAAAAAAATGCCAACCACTATAACATATACAAATACAGTAGAACCTCATTTTCCATGAATTCAACATATACAAATTCAGGAACATACAATCAGCGATCAGAAAAAATAAAGGCAGAAAAATACATGAGAATACATTTTAAATACACCCTAAGTCTACAACATTTCCCCAAGTGTCATAAAGTCTCCCAGCAGTTCACCCAAACACGCTCATTCTCTTTTCAAGAAGCATAAGTGAGAGTCAATATATGATTTGGAGGGAAAAAACACCCAACAAACCTTTACCTTCTGTTTTAGAAGAAATATTAAGTATTGGCTCCAAGGCAGAAGGGTTAGGCAATAGGGGTTAAATGACTTGCCCAGGGTCACACAGCTAGGAAGTGTCTGAGACCAGATTGAGCCCAGGACCTCCCATCTCTGGGCCTGACTCTCAATTCCCTGAGCTACCCAGCTGCCTCCAGTATGTGATTCTGCACCTTAAATTAGCTCCCACATTAGTCTGTCCAGAGTTTTGATTCTAACAAGTCTTGTCTGTGCCTAAGCAGGGCTTCTCTTTGTTTCACTAATACTATTTAGTTACGAATAATGGCCCCATCATATAAGAGTAGAGTAGTGATGCTGGTAGCTCTGATAAGCCTAAGAAAAGTCAGAAAGTGCCTAGGTATGTTCACATAAGAAATACTTATGAACTAAAAGGGCTCACTATTTTGCACAATTTTCATCTTATGCAAAGGGTCTTAGAATATATTGACTGCAAAAAAATGAGGTCTTACCATGAATATCAATTGTAGGAAATCAACAAACAGTATGAAGATATTAGCAATAAAGAAGACTGGGAAACAGTCTTGTAGAGGTATAAAGGATATTTGGTAAATAACTATTACTTTATTGAAATGAATCACTTTATTATGTTTTTATGGGAATCTGATGGTAAACTTTAGAACTTATTTCCTTTCGTGTTGAATAAGAATTATGGGAGGGTTTATTAAAAGCCAAGGGGTGCTGCAGCAGAAAACACTGAGAAGTCTCAATCTCGATGGTGAAGCCGAGATCAGGGTTTATGGCCCTTCGCCAAACTGGAAGGAACACACCTGGTGGGGAGTATGACTAGGGAAGGCAGTCGGTGCCTCTAGAGAACTAGACTTTGTAGGAAGGCCCTGGGTAAAATTCAATCTGCACATTGGCAGGATTTCTACACCGAAATCAAGGCTAAGAAGGATGGTCTAGGCAGAAGCCGAGTTTTGAGTCTCCACCAATGGTTCAAAATGAGCATGAGGGCATGAATGGGGAAAAGGACCAGCTAGGAAGATTAGAAACAGAGTTCTAGGATCTCATGCAGGAAAATGAGGCCACCTGATGGAGTCATCAGTAAATAATATGACTTTCAATCTTGGAGATGTCAGCAGTCAGCCTTGGTTTAAAAAAAAAAAAAGAAAACCATTTTGGTGTTTGGGGGATGCAAATCAGTAGTCTCAGTACCACTCCCCAACAGGTGAAGCTGTGCATTAGCTTGGAACCCATCACTTTCTATATAAGTGGAGGATTAGGATTGAGTGATCCTCAGAATCTCTTCCAACTCTAAATCCTATGGCCTTAGGCTCATGAGCAGAAGCCTAAGGATTTTAGGGAGGATTCCTTGATACACCCATCTGGAATCGTTCTCTGACTCCTCGGATATTCCTAGAGCATTTCCTTTGATCTGCCTGTTCTATCCTAATGCTGCCTCAGTCTCTCCCTTTCTTGTATTGTACTAAGTTGTATGAGATTGTAAACGCAGAGATCTAGAGCTAGAATGAACCTTGTTGTTTTTCCACTTGTTTCAGTTGTGTCTGACTCTTTCGAGGTTTTCTTGGTAAAGATCCTGTAGTGGTTTGTCATTTCCTTCTCCAGCTCATTTAACACTTGAGGAAACTGAGGCAAATGGGGTTAAGTGACTTTTCCAGGGTCACACAACCAGTAAGTTTCTGAGGCCAGTTTTTAACTCAGGAAGATGAGTCTTCTTGACTCCAGGCTTGGCACTCTATCCACTATACCACCTAGGTGCCCTGGCTGAACCACAGAGGCCATCAAATCCAATGCCCTCATTTTAGCTAGTATCTATGTATTCATCATATCCCCACCTCCCCCACCCCACATGCATTAAAAGAGAACCAAGTCTGGGTCAGTATTTATCTTTGTATCTTTAGTGCCTGGGTTACACATACGTGTTGAGTGTGCTGAATTCTAACCCACTTTTTTTCTAAACTCTTACCTTCCATCTTAGAATCAATACTATATATTAATTCTAAGGCAGAAGAGAGGGAAGGGCTAGGCAATGGAGGTTAAGTGACTTGCCCAGGGTCACACAGCTAGGAAGTGTCCAAGACCAGATTTGAACCCAGGACTTCCCATCAATACGCTTGGCTCTCAAACCACTGAGCCTCCTAGCTGCCCCCTTGACCCACTTTTTATGTTGAAATGTAAGCCATTAAGGTTGTCCCAAGTGCCCTTCAGGTTATGTTTCCCCCAGAAAGGGGATAACCCTTTCCCCTTGATTAGCTTGCAGTTTTTCCCACCTTTTGAGGCTTGGTCTAAGTCAGGACCAGCAGACCTGACCATGCAGGTGGCTGGAAGCTGAGAGGCCTCCGGGAGAGGTCAACATGGATGGTCCCTCTGGCCCTATCTGCCTCGTAGTCTCCTAAACCTAGCAAAATCTGTCCTTCAGCCATCATCCAATTAAGAAGCTCCCTCTGCCGCTCCATAGCTCAGGCAGGACATTATTGCTCACCCACCTCCACTGGAGTCAATCTTGAGAAATTGTCAGGGAGAGAGAAAAGCAAGATAAATGTGTGAAAGAAAGGAACTGGGTGGAGAGGAAAGCGAAGTCCATAAATACTGATGGGTACAGAGGAACAGATTCCTGGCAGGTCCTTCCCCCTGGCTATGGGCTGGACCTGTAAGTCCCATTTGTTTCTGAGGCTTTGCTGAGTGGGGATGGGGATTTGGGCCCAAAGGTCCAGCCCTCTTCTCCAAACTCAATGAAGTTTCTGGTCTCCTTCTGAATGGGCTGGGCCCCTGACTGGACCTATACAGATCTGCTCTTTGCCATGGGCTCCAATTGCTTGTCCTGATTTATGCCTGGAGAAAAGGACCTGTTATCTGATTTGTAGCTCCTGCTGCTGGGCTGGGTGGTATTTGTCCCCAGATGCTAATGCTTTCCCCTTGAGGATTACCTTCTAGCTACTCCAGATTTATCTTAGATGTACCTAACTACATATTTTCTCCCCCATTAAAATGTAAATTCCTTGAAGCCAGTGAAGATTTTTGCCTGTCTTTGTATGCCTGCATGTAACCTCCTGAGCATAGATTTAGGCTTGAATGTTAGGACATCGAGTCCACTCTCTCATTTTACACTTGAGAAAAATGACACAGAGAAGTTAAGTAACTCCCTCAGTATAACACAGCTAGTGCATGTCCAAGGCACAATTTGAACTCAGGTCTTCCTCATTCCAATTCCAGTATTCTTTCTATTTTCCAACATTCTCTCCACTGCTTCTCACTTTTCTGTTTAGTAAATGTTTGCTGACTGACCAACTACCCCCCTACCTCCTAGATTAATTTCTTTTTGGGGATCCAAACACATTGGTTCAGTGTGAGAGTCTTTGATGAGGGAGAGCTAGATATCACTGTGGATAGAGCACCAGGCCTAGATTCAGGAGGACCTGGATTCAAATCCTGTCTCAGACACTTCCTATCAGTGTATCCTTGAGCAAGTCACTTAAACCTCTATTGCCTACCCTTAGTGCTCTTCTGTCTTAGAATCGATATTAATGGATCAGATAAGTGGTTCAGTGGATAGAGCACCAGGTCTAGAGTCAGAAGAACCTGGGTTCAAATCCAACCCTTTGCACAATAAGATATGAAGGAGCAGCTAGGTGGCTAAGTGGATTGAGAGCCAGGCCTTGAGATGGGAAGTCCTGGACTCAAAGCTGGTCTCAGATACTTCCTAGTTGTATGACCCTGGGCAAGTCACTTAACCCCCATTACCTAGCCCTTACCTCTCTTCTGCCTTGGAACCAATAATTACTTCCAATTCTAAGATTGAAGATGAGGTTGGTTGGTTAGTTTTTTAAATTTTATTTTTAAACATTATCGTATTTTTACAATATTCATTTTCCTTCCCTCCCCTCTTTCCTCCCCCTCCCAGAGCTGACAAGCAATTCCACCTAGTTGTACAAATGTTATCATTTGATACCTATTTCTGCGTCATCCATTTTTGCTATAGGGTGATCTTTTAAAGCCTAATGTGGGTAGCATTCTTTCCCATAAGTCCTTCAGGAGTGTCCAGGCTTGTTGTCTTACTACTAGTAGCATTATTTGTTTGTTTGTTTTTTAAGAAAAAACTTGATACTAAGACAGAAGTTAAGGGTTTAAAAAGAATCCAGCTTTTTGTAATTGTCATCCCCTTTCGTGATCCACTCCTCACCCCCTACATGGTTCAGGCTTTGGGTCCTCAGAGAGAGAAAGAATTCTTCTTAAGGGAGTTCCCTGGGTTGGCACCGATCCCACAGACACACCTCCATGCAGCCATCCCACCCATCTCTGCAGTGAGTCAATCTCACTTACACCACAACTGTTGCTTGAGATCAGGTGAGATCAGAAAAGCATAGCCGACTGGCTTATTTCCACCTCAGCTCAGCTGAAATTCACAAAGGACCCTGGGAGTATTCGCTGCTCTGAGCTGATTGGCTGAAATCAAGCCTAGTTTAAATGCTGTCAAGAATGGACTTGGAACCCTAGGGCTGAATGCTCTTTGAGTTCATTTCCTTTCTCTGGGGCACTCTCCTTTATCTACCCACTTGTGACAGGTAAGTGTCTACACTAGTTTAAGAGACTCTTTGGAGGGAGAATCCAGTCTCCCTCTGAGTGCCTTAGGACAGCAGAGATAGGGGAAGTTAGGATTCCTTGAATGACCCAAAGAGAAGTGATTAATACATAGACTTCAATCTGGAAGGAAGTCCCTTGTAAAGTGCCCCAAGGATCTGACCTTAGGCCAATGAGGTTCAAGACTTTTATCTATGACTTGAATGAAGACCAACAGACTTTGCTGAAGACACAAAGCTTCTTGAGGGGTGTGCAAAAGCCAAGTCATCCAGGTTAATTATTGTTCAGTCAGTGTTTTAGTTGTGTCCAACTCTTCCCATTTGAGGTTTGCTTGGCAAAGATGCTAGAGAGGTTTGCCATTTCCTTCTCCAGCTCATTTGACAGATGAGGAAACTGAGGCCAAGAGGGTTAAGTCACTTGCCCAGGGTCACCAAACTAGTAAGTGAGGCCACATTTGAATTGAGGAAGATGAGTTTTCCTGACTCCAGGTTTGGCACTCTATTCACTGTACCCATGCAGGCTTGGGAGAGAGCAAATTGTTAAATTTCAGGCTGAGCCTTTTAGCCTTGGAAATCAGCAAATGTTAAAAAGCAGGACTTGGATTTATTGTCTTGATGATTGTCTACATTTAAGAAAGCAATGGAGAAAATGCTAATAATGTAGATTACACTTGAAAGTATGTCCCCTTAGGAGGGCAGTTATTAAACATTTACCGGCACCTTCCTGGCAGAGAGCTTACATTAGCCAACCTAATTAGAATCCAAAAAAAATCTGAACAGGCAAAAGCAAAGATCTAAGTCTCTAATGAGGTAAAACAATAGAGATAAATGTAAACTACTATATCTGGGTTTAAATAATCACTTTACACAAGTAGAAGATGGGGGAGGTATACCTAGATAATAGTTAACATTAAACAAAAAACTTCAAAGACTTAGTGGACAAGAATAACACAAATCAGAATTATGACCCTGGTGGGGCAGCTAGTGGCTCAGTAAATAGAGAGTCAGGCCTAGAAATGGAGGTCCTGGGTTCAAATTTGGATTCAAATAATTTCTACTTTGTAACCTGGAGCAAGTCACTTAACTCAGACTGCCTAGTCTTATCACTCATCTGCCTTGAAACTTACTATTGATTCTAAGATGGAAGGTAAAGGTTTTTTGTTGTTGTTGTTGTTGTTTTTTATTATGGCATGGCAGTCAAAAGGAAAAGTTAATATAATTTTATGCTACATTTATAAAAGTCCAGGGTCCAGAGGGCAGCTGGGTAGCCCAGTGGATTAAAAGTCAGGCCTAGAGATGGGAGGTCCTGGGTTCAAATCTGACCTCAGACACTTCCTAGCTGGGTGACCCTGGACAAGTCACTTAACTTCCATTGCCTAGCCCTTACCAGTCTTCTGCCTTGGAATCAATACACAGTATTGATTCCAAGACAGAAGATAAGGGTTAAAAAAAAAAAAAGAAGTCCAGTGTCCAGAATATGATAGTCATCCCATTATACCAGTTGTGCCAGGAGTTTGAAACTTGGGATCGATTAACTTTTATTTCTTTTTAATTCTATGTATCTTATTTTTGGCATTTAAAAACAGTATTCTGAAAAGGAGTCCATAGACTTTGCCAGACTATCTGTCCATTACACTCAAGCTTTGTGTTCTGTTCTGGACAGCATGTTAGAGTGAAAACACTAAGAAATTGGAATGGGAATTGGGACAAAACAAAATAAGTAAAAGTATAATAGAACATAGGTAATGTTAAGATGTGGTTTTCTAAGTCAATAAGCATCTGGCAGGGATCTTTATGTATCAGTTAGTGGCCCTTGTTTTTATTTTCACTTGACCCCACTCGTGGTAGAGTGGATCAGGTTTGGGTTTGGAATCAGGAAAATCTAGGCTTGAATACTGCCTCAGAACCTTACCAGCTGTCACATCATCTCTCTGTGGCTCAGTTCCCTCATCTGTAAAATGAGGGCTTGATTTCATTTACCGCTAAGGCTCCTTCTAGCTCTGTCTTTGATTTTTTTTTAATCCCTTATTTTCTGTCTTAAAATCAAGTCAATGTATCAGTTCTAAGACATTAGAGAGGAAAAGACGAGGCAATTGGGGTTAAGTGATTTGCCCAAACTCACAGAGCTAGGAAGTGTGTGAGATCAAATTTGAATCCAGGTCCTCCGAACTTCAAGCCTGGGGACACTGTGCTACCTAGCTGCCCCTGTCCATGATCCTTTGACCCTTATGGAGTAGCCTCAGGAGGATTTTAGACTAGTTGGAGATAATGAGTGGTTCAGACACCCTATCTGTGTCTAACCCTATGTGGCTTTGGCCAAGTCCTTTAAAGGCAGAGCCTCAGTTGTGAGAAAACATGAGGAGGAAACCTACTCGTGGTTGGGGTGAAAATCCAATTAGGTGAAGATTCTTTGAAAGAGCTAAAACAGGATTCAAATGGGGGAGCCTGGGGAAGGTGGGGTGATAGGAGGGTCACAGATGATGTTAGCTTCTTTTTTTTAACATTATTTTATTTGGTCATTTCCAAACATTATTCATTGGAAACAAAGGATCATTTTCTTTTCTTCCCTCCCCTTCCTCCCGCCACCTCTCCCATAGCTGACGCACGATTCTACTGGGTATCACATGTGTTCTTGATTCAAACCCATTTCCATGTTGTTGGTATTTGCATTAGAGTGTTCGTTTAGAGTCTCTCCTCAGTCATATCCCCTCAACCCCTGTAGTCAAGCAGTTGCTTTTCCACAGTTTGTCCTCTGCTTGTGGATAGTGTTTTTTCTCATAGATCCCTGCAGATTGTTCAGGGACATTGCATTGACCCTAATGGAGAAGTCCATTACGTTCGATTATACCACAGTGTATCAGTCTCTGTGTACAATGTTCTCCTGATTCTGCTCCTCTCGCTCTGCATCACTTCCTGGAGGTTGTTCCAGTCTCCATGGAATTCCTCCACTTTATTATTCCTTTTAGCACAATAGAATTCCATCACCAACATATACCACAATTTGTTCAGCCATTCCCCAATTGAAGGACATTTCCTCATTTTCCAATTTTTGGCCACCACAAAGAGCGCAGCTATGAATATTCTTGTACAAGTCTTTTTCCTTATTATTTCTTTGGGGAACAAGCCCAGCAGTGCTATGGCTGGATCAAAGGGCAGACAGTCTTTTATCGCCCTTTCGGAATAGTTCCAAATTGCCCTCCAGAATGGTTGGATCAGTTCACAACTCCACCAGCAATGAATTAGTGTCCCTACTTTGCCACATCCCCTCCAGCATTCATTACTTTCCATAGCTGTCATGTTAGCCAATCTGCTAGGTGTGAGATGATACCTAAGAGTTGTTTTGATTTGCATCTCTCTGATTATAAGAGATTTAGAGCACTTTTTCATGTGCTTATTAATAGTTTTGATTTCTTTGGCTGAGAACTGCCTGTTCATGTCCCTTGCCCATTTATCAATTGGAGAATGGCTTGATTTTTTGTACAATTGATTTAGCTCTTTGTAAATTTGAGTAATTAAACCTTTGTCAGAGGTTTTTATGAAGATTGCTTCCCAATTTGTTGCTTCCCTTCTGATTTTAGTTGATGTTAGCTTCTTGAAACCCAAGAGAGAAGGGATTTGGGTCACATGCTCAGCCCCTTTCCCCCTCAAAAAAAAAGAAAGTAACCAACCTTCTTTCTACCTCCCCCAACTGCTGTTAGTGGGATTTGGTGCAGAGATCTTTGGCTTTAACCTGTGGTTTATGAGAGAACAAAAGTGGAGGAAAGACTGATGGATTAAATCTTGAAGGGTTAAGAGACTGGGCTTTAATCCTTTCTCTGATATTTAGACCAGTTCTGTGACTTTGGGCAATTTATTTGACTTCTCTGAGTGCCTATTTTCTCAACTATAAGATGGAAATAATGGTATCTGTCATCTTTTTCACAGGGATGTTTTTGTGGAAATCAAAAGAATTAATGTATTTAAAAGTGCCTTTTAAAAAAAGCCATAAAGTCCCAAATAAATGGAAGGTATTATTATCAGTGTGTCTCTCCATTCACCAGCTGTCTTTTCACTAAACCCCAAATTTTCAGATTGTTCTATTTCTACTTCCCATTCCACTCCAAACCAAGGCCTAGGTTCAAGTCACCTGGGTATCACCAACTTCTAACCTCCCTGAAAAGTCCATCAGTTACTCAAAGGCCAGGGGAGGGGAGCAGTTGAAAAGGAACCCCCAAGTGAGCAAGAAGAGAAAAGGGCCCAGGATAACTGAGTGGTTATTATTCTATCCTGGCAGGTTGCTTCCCTGAAGGTGGAATGGCCTTCTGCCCAGTAGGCAAGCGGACAGTTGTCATGCAAATGGATACAGTTCAGGCAAGACCTTGATCATTGTCCAGACAACAAAAGGATTAACAGGACAGAAAATCAGTGTCTTTATTTGACTCTGGCCCTGATGTTTTCACTAAGAAAGGCATTTGGCTTAAGGAGTTTTCTCTTTGGGTTCCCCCTCCCCAATCAAGTTAGCATACAAAGGCCTGAGGAAAGCTTCAGTTGTGAAGGGCTTTTAGCTGTCTGATTTGTCAAGATCTATCTTTGTCTCCCTCCCAAACCTTGAGGGCCTCTTAGGACTATGAAGGCAGCCAGTCTGGACCTAAAAGAGGGGGCATCTCCCTCTTACTCACATGCCAGTCTATCTTTCCAGATGTGGAACCATCATAGAGCTGCCAGCCCATCACTTTTGCCAAGATCCATCTTGAAAGATCCTGAGTCTTCTTATTTAATTTTCTGGCCATTTGATCCCTAAGACAGCTATTTGTGATAAAAGAAGAAAGACAGAGAAGAAAGGACCAGAGCAATTAGTCTAGACTATTGCCCAAAGTGACACAGTAAGGTAGTTGGTGAAGACTCCAAGACCACAACTTTCACTGTAGAATCCAGGGCTAAAAGGATGTGGTGAGGTCATCTTGTCCATCTCCCTTGCCTCCAGGCAAGGTTTTATCCAAAATATCCAAAAATCATGACTTCCCCTCCAAATCATGAAGAACTTATTAAGCACCTTGTGTATATATGATGAACTATTCATTGGGTTTTCAAAGAAAAGAAGAGACAGTCCCTGCCCTCAAGGAGCTCACAATCTAATGGGGAAAATAACATGCCCACAGCTATGAATAAACAAGATATGTGCAAGACAAGCTGGAGATATTCCTAGAGTGAAGGCTTTAGCATTAAGGAGGACCACAAAAGGCTTCTTAAAGAAGGCAGGATTTTATTTGATAATCGAAGGAAACCAGGACATAGAAACTAAGAGAGAAAATTCTAGGCTTGCCCTTAGAAGATGGAGAATTGTCATGTGAGAAGAATATCAGGGAGGCCAATATGAATGGATTACTTGAAGAGGAGTGTACGGGGTATTCTGGGATGAGGGCTTGTTGAGCTTTTTACAGGGCTGCTCACTCATCCACCTTTCACCCAAATCTCAGCTGTGGCTCCAAGAAGCTGTAGCCACAGCCCAGTAAAACCTTCTCAGCAGCTGGCTGAACCAGGTTGAAGGTAAATGAGTCCTCCACCTCCTCAGTGAGTTAGAGAGATGTCTACCCCAAACATGTGACAACTTCTCTAGGCAAAATGGGTGGGTAGGAACAATTTGTTCCAGGGGCCATGAAGGTAGCTGAAACAGGAGCTGTGGAGCACTTAAAGCTTGGTCATACTTGGTCTTGCACTGCATCTAGGGCCATTGCTCATCATCCTGACTTTTGTCTTGCTACTGGACTTTGATGGCTCTGGAGGAGACAGGGAGGCTGATAACTTTGTGCCTCTCTGCCTCACTTAAACTGATCCTCTTTGAACTGAAGGAAAGGTAGGAAGGGGTCAGGATATGAAGAGATTTAAAAGCTAAACAGGATTTTACATTTGATCCTAGAGGTAATGGGGAGACACTGGAGTTTACTGAGTGGAGGTGGTACCATGACTGTGCTTTAGAAAGATTACTTTGATAGTGGAGTGGAGTAAGGAAAGACTTGTGACAGAAAGACCAATAAACAGATTGTCACAATAGTCCAGGTATGAGCTGGAGGGTATCAGTGTCAGAAGAGATAAGGACTTTATACAAGAAATGTTGAGAAAGTGGAATCCACAGAATCTGGAAACATTGGATGAGAATGGCGAGTTGAGAGTGAAACCCATGTTGTGAGCCTAAAATGAGTGAGAGTGTGGTGGTGTTCTTAGCAATAATCAGGAAGTCAGGAAGATGGGAGGGTTTGGGGAGAAAGGTAATAAATTCCATTTTAGACATAATTGAGTTTTAGATGTCTGTGACATTTAATTCTAGATCTCCAATGAGAAGACTGGAAGTCAGGAGAGAGGTTAGGGCTGGATAAATAGATCTGAGAATCATTTGCATAGAGATAATAATCGAATCTTTAGGAATTGATGACATCATCAAGCAAAAGAGAATAGAGGGAAAAGATCCTTGAGGGATACCCATAGTTAGCAGCTATAGCTAGGCTGAGGAGATGTCAGACAAGGATCAGGTAAATCAGGAGAGATGTCATTTATTCCCTCAGCTAGTGGAGGAACTAGAAGAGACATCAATGTCATTAAAACCCAGAGAGAAGAGAATGTCAAGGAGAAGAGCGAAACGGACAGTGTTCTATTCCCTAGACACCTTTCTTCTGGTGGCGGGACCATGTTCTCCTCTCCCTTCTCCTATATTCTTCATCACTATCTCTGCCTTCATTCCCACCTTCTGAAAACCATTCTTGATGCTGTCATGAAACAGCTGCTAGCAACACCTGCCCGTTTTCTCTGTTGTGCAAATAATAATCCAAATAAAAAGAAAAGGAGAAGATGAGAAAAGAAAGGTAATGGAGCAGGAAGAGAAAACAGAAATTGAACAATTTGGGAATTGTTTTTCCTAAACAAGTGACTTAACCTCAGCGCCTGGGGCAATTCTCTAAGACTATTCATTGCCAGGAAGATGCCTACCAGCTTTGATTGAGGGAGTTTCCTTACCTGTAAGCTCCCTAGACACATGAAATCATAGGTCCAGGACCTATCCCTCCTTCCCCTTCCTGGCACCCTCCCTTTTTTTTCCCTAAATTATACACCCTATCATTTCTGTAATAATTCTTTTGCCTCCTGCATATCCCCCTTTCTCTCCCTGCTTAGGAACCCTTTATGCCTTGAAGGAGGAAGGGCTAGATAGCTTTCCCCCCCACCCCAAGCCACTGCCTGCTTTCCTCTCCCTCCTTTCAACCCCATCACACCTTGAAGGAAGAGAAGTTGTGTGGCTCCCCCCACCCACCCAAGCACTGCTGCAGACATCTTTAAAAGGTTTGGTTAGGAAGATAGGGGGAAAAAATCCTTCACCACCCTCCTCCCTCTCAGGGCCTCCTTCCAAGAAATGCTGATGTGCCCTGATGAAGATAAGCTTCCCAGCACCTGGGCCTAATGATAACTCCCTCAGAAAGTCATTACCTGGGTTGCTTTCCCAGCCCCTTCCCCCTTCCCCCACAGTTTCGCTGTTTATCTAAAGGGCCATCAGAGAGAGATGCTTGCCTGCATCTTTGCTAACTGCCAGAAACACATGCCCCAGCGATTACTGAATGTTGTGTTATTATGTTAAAAAGGCAAACTGACACATAACAGCTCCCTTCACCCAGCTCCCTTCAGCACCATCCCCAGATAGTGGCCTCCTCAATCCAAGCCTCCCTTCTCCACATCTGTTCCCAAGTGCCATCCCATCCATCCCTCCCTGACACCTAGGCCTCCTCCCAGACTGCTGGAGCTAAAGTCAGAGCATCCTCCTGCCCCCTATACACCCCCCTCCCCAGGTGATGGGATAAAGGTGGAAGGTGCATGTTCCCATTTAGGGCCCAAGTCACCTCCTTCCAAAAAGTGGGGAGGGAGGAGAGAGCTAGGGGCCTCTGACAATAATGGGGGGATGGAGGGTGGCAAAAAGGGCTCTGCTACTGGAATGGAAATTTCAGGGAGTTTGGCAAAAAGGTCAGAGAGAAGCTCCATTTGTGGGGAAGATCAAACTGATGACTCGGCTGCTTTTCTATTGTGTCATGGAAAAGGCTTCTGGGGGAACACTTGCCAAGTCCTTAGAAAAAAGATATATATAGATGGAGATATGTATATTTATAGCTATATCTATATATGCTGCAAGAGAGATATTTATTCCATCATGGCAGTTAGCTATGTTGGGGGAGGAGTGCTCGTGGAAGGAGCACATGGCGCTGGTCTCTCTTTGCAGCTTCTTCCTTGGTTCCTAGGCAAGGGAGACAGAGCATCCCGGAAGGGGCCTGGCTCCTGAGCTGTCTTTCCCAGGTGCCTCCGTCATTCATTCACCCCTTCAGCTAGGAAAAATCCAGAGAGAGAGGCCAGACCTCAGAGCTGGCAGTTTTCCTTTGAGCTGAATTTCAGTCCTGACTCTGCAGTCCAGGGTATGCCTCTCGGGAAGCTATTTCCAGGGATCTTCTAGTCCTGAGTAACTTGATCCTCGGAGTAGGGGTGTACGAGGAAAGGGCTCCATATGGAAAAAAGAGCTGGGGGGCATGGGGCGGAGAGGATTTCCTTGTTTCCTAAAAGAGAAAAGGAATGATGTCTGGGGTTTGTTTGCTTTCCACCTGTGGGATAAGGGTTTAATTAGACTCTGAGCCTTGGAGGGGCCCCACTATGCTGTGAGAGGCTTTGGGGTTCTTTACTGCTTAGCCAAGCCATCTGTTGGTCCCCTTACAGCCTGGGGGAGCAGTTACGGTCTGCCAAGAAACTAAGCTCAAGATTCTTCTTCCCAGAAACCTCCCTGGGTCCCTGTACTCGGTGGGCATGCGTGCTGCTCTGGGTGTATGTTTTGCCCTCCCTGGTAGAGTCTGATGAGGGAGCAGGTAGGACAGCCCCAGGCCCCTGGGTGAGATGGGAGGTGGCGCTGACATGGGTGTACCTTATCTAGGCATCTCCCATCTCATCTCCATCCCATCGTGCTATCTTAGACAACATCCGAAACTCTGATTTGAGCCCAGAGCAGGGCTTGCCTCATCCCTCACCAGCCTCCTCTCCAGCTCAGAGGAGCCCTGAGGTGGGAATGAGTAAGAGATGTTAATGGCACCCCACCCACTTTATCTCAGTAGGTCTTGATACTGCTTTCTTGACTTTCTTTGGGGAAGGTTTGTTGCAAAGCTTGCTTGGCCACTGTCTTGAGTTCCCACCCTGCTACCCTCAGCCGCTCCCCAGTCAGGTTGAACAGTTCATCACTAGCAAAAAGGCACGAAGTCTGAGGGCAGTCCCTGAGTCAGCAGGGCAAGCTAGATGGATGGGACAGTTTTAACCCATCTCCCTCTCTTCCTGGATTCTCATAACTGTCCAGTCCTTCCTGCCAAGCAGACCCATCATTTCAAGGCAACATGGTCTGTGCCGGGTTAGAGGATGCTTGGAGATATTAATGGGGGACTCAAAAAGCAACTTCCTGGGGTGTGGGTGTCGCCAGGGGGTGAGTAACTCAGGAAGCAACAAAAATTTCCTTTAACCTTTAAGCATGAAATAGAATGCCATCCTGATGCCCACTACCCCCACCCCCACCCCACCCCCTCTGTCCTCCTCCTCCTCTCTTATCCTGCTGTTTGGGCTGAGATAGGAATAGCTCGAGCTAGAGGAGGAGAGAAAGACAAGATGACCCTGCAGAATGTGCACTGGTCTTGAAGTGAGTGAGAGGATCAAGCTTAAAATCTTGGGTCTGATTCTCGCCATCTGTGTGACCACTGGCAAACTTTGGCTTTAAAATGACACCCCGTGAGATCCCTTCCAGCTCTAATCCCGTGATCCCGAGTGCCTAGAATCCCACAGCAGGCACTTTCCCCAACCAGAGCTGCTCTAATATTGTATTCAGAGTGAGCCAGAGTCTCAGTCAGTGCTGGGAGAGTGTCCTCACCTCCCCACCTAGAACAACCTTTACCCTTCCCCCTTCTGCAAGAGGCATGGGTCCCTTGTGAGTCAGTCTGGGACTCAGCCAAGGGGTGGCGTAGCTTTGGGCATCTGGCTTCTCTCTGATCTCTGCCCCTTCATTTCTTTCTGGGCATCAGCAGCTTGGAGCCCCTGCTGGTCAGCGGACTCAAAGAAGGCCTCCCGGACCTCCCAGCTGTGAGCTGGAAAGGGACGTCGGGAGGGAAAGACAAGGGGGGATTCAGAGGGAAGTGAGATTCTAGTGACAGGAAAAGAGATTTCTGGGCCTTTCCTTGCCCTCTGTGTCCTACCTCAGGATGAATTACTGTCGGGTTTATAAGTCAGCAGTGCTTTCGCCATTCGCTGAGTTGCCAGTCCTCCCCACCATGCCCCTCGCTTCTCCCCCTCCCTTCTTCTAGGCATTTGCAAATCCAGCTGTGACCTTTTTTTGCTTGTGACCTCCTCCCTAGTGGGAGAAGGAGGAACTTAGATGAGCTTTCATCGCCTGTCCCAAGCTGAATACATTTAGGACCCTCTCCCTCCCTCCCTCCCCTTCTCCTTAGTTCTCCAGCGGAAGGGCAGGCTGGCCAGGGGAGAGAGAGCTCTAGTTCTGGGTCATGAGGCTGCTTGGCCCGGCCTCTGGCCTGGAGTCAACATGTGGAAGAACAAATTCCAGGTCTGAAAAATAAAATCTAATTGTTCCTTCTCTAATTCCTGCCCCGCTGACCTTGGTTGCCATCCGGGCAGTCAGTCGGCTAGCCAGGAATGCAGTCATTCTCTAAAGGCACGCACTTAGCACGCTGCCTAGAAGCCTGCCGCTCAGAGCCGGCCCAGTGACCCCGCCGGGGCCCAAAGCAGAATCTCGGAATGTCCGGATGGGAGGCCACCTGAAATCCTCTCATTCAGTGCCCTCGTTTTATAGACACGGAAGCCCGGAGGGATGCAATGAATTGTAGAAAGTCATGAAGCCAGGACTAATAGCTAAAATGTATAGAGTGCTTTAAGGTTAACAAAGTATTTCTCTCATCACAACACTTAGAAGTAGGTAATGCAAATTTTACTAGCCCCATCTTCTAGATGGGCCGCAGCTATTTGGCACATTGAATGGAGAGAGCTTTAGACCTGGAGTCAGGAAGATCGGAATTCAAATCCAGCTAGGTCACCCTGAATAAATCATTCAATCCCACATCTGCCTCAGTTTTCTCATCTGTAAAATAGGGATCACTGGAGCCCCTTCCTCTGAGTTGTAAGAATAGAATGAGATGATATTTCTAAAGGGCTTTGCAAACCTTAAAATGCTCCCCTTATGCTAGTTATTATTATTATAATAGGAGCAGCTAGGGTAGTACAGTGGGCAAAGTGCCAGGCCTGGAATCAGAAGAATTTGAGTTCAAATCCAACCTTAGACACGAGTGTGTCCCTGGGCAAGTCTGGTAAGCCTGTTGGCCTCTGTTTCTTCATCTGTAAAATAAGCTGGAGAAAGACATGGCGAACCCCTCTAGTATCAGAAAACCCCAAATGGTGTCACAGAGTTGGACATAACTGATTTACTAAATGATAATAACAGCAAAATTATTATTACAAGATCATGGAGACTCAGAGAGGTGAGTGCCTTGCCTGGATTCACCCAATATGCAGTAGAGGTAATAAGCTGCAGAGTGTGGGTCTGAACTGAGATCTTCTGACTCCAAATTGAGTGTTCTTTCTGCTATCCCAGTCAATTATCAAGCCTCTAGTAAGCTCTTGTGGCAGACACTGTAATAAGGCCTGAGGAAATAGAGAAACGATGTCATTTCTTGCTCTGGGGGAGCTTACATTCTAATAGGTTAGAAAAATAAGCACAAATGAGATATGCATAAAATAGAGCGAAGGCAACCTTAGAAAAGGCTTTAGACTCTGGGCATGGAGGTGCATCCTTGTAATCCCAGCAAACAGAAGGTTGAGGTTGGATCTCTGGAGTTCTAAAGTGTACTGGCCTAAGCCAATTGGGTATCTCCAAACTCCCAGATGGGAAGGGAGAGGGTACCAGTCAGGTTTCCTAAGGGGCGGGAGGTAAAACAGGGTCAGGCTGGGAAATAGCAGATCAAGTAAAAGCTCCCCAACTCATCATCAGTCAATCTATGAATGACTTCTGTACTTCTAGCCTGGGCAAGATAGAGGGGGTGAAAAGGAAAGGAGGAAGAGAGAAAGAGAGACAGAGACCGACAGAGAGACAGAGACACAAAGGGGGGGAGAGAGAGAGAGCAAATAAATAAATATAGAGAGAGACAGACAGACAGACAGACAGACAGACAGACAGAGAGAAAGAGAGAGAGAGAGAGAGAAAGAGAGAGAGAGAGAGAGAGAGAGAGAGAGAGAGAGAGAGACAGATAGACAGACAGACAGACAGACATGCACACAGAGATTAGCAGCTAGGAGGACTGAGAAAATCCACACCCAGGAGTCCTAATGTCCTAGCACTCTCCATAAAATCACTAAAAATAAAAATTTTAAAGAGTATTTTTTCCCTTTATGTTTCATTTCTTATCCAATTTATTCAATTCAGCATCTGTAGTAAACATCTACTGAGAGCAAGAGACTGTTAGCCTCAGGGTAGCCCATAGTTGACAAGAACCAGTTTGAGTTCTTCCTAATCAGTGTGAAACTGGGCAGGTAAATCATTTCATCCCTCTCTGGGCCTCAGTTTACTCCCCTATAAAGGGAGAGAAGTGGACTAGAACTCTTCTTTGATCTTTCCAATGATTAGCATTTGATAAGGTAAAAGATCCTATGCACTAGACTTAAGGCCTGGGTTCTAATCCTGCCTCTGTCACAAAATCACTGTAAGTCATTGGACAAGTGGGTCATTCATTTCCCTTCTTGGACCTCAAGTTCTGAACCCATAAAATCACTAGATGATTCCCAAGTTTTCTAAATTTCTGTGATTCTGAAACTTGGTTATTCACTGACCTCTTCTGATCGTTTTCTGTTTAGTTCCCCATGCTGCCAATTCTCCACCTTCCCAGAGACCCTTACCCCATCCCAACTCTGGTCTGCAGATGGTGGGAGCTAGGAGAAGAGGAAGAGATCTTCAGGGAGAGGGGTCTTGCCTTGGAGCAGAGGTGAAATTCCACTCCCAGCCCCTCTCTGACGTCTGACCTTTGCACCTCTCCTTCTAGTGACCCCTAATCTGCCTTTCTTGTCTTACACTCCCCAGGGAGGAAGAAGTAAGACAGTGCTAGATGGAAAAGGTATGAGAAGGAGGTTAGAGGTCATTTCACAGTAGGTTTTGGCAGAAGAGGCCCCTGAGACCACCTGTGAGATCTGACTTTCATCCTTTCCCTCTGGACTGTTTCCCTACATTTGGAAATAAAGCTCACTACTAAGTTTTGATTTGAAACTGGGTCCTATATACCCACAAAAGTCCTCTGCCTTCTAGAGAGTCTCAAATACAGCCCCTCTGGGTCTCCTGAGGACTCAGGCAAAATATTGATTTAAAACCACTGCATGCTTCTGCCTCCACAGCTATCTCAGCTATAAGAGGATGGACCCAGATCTGAAGAGGCTAAGGTTGTCTCCTTTTTCTGAATGTCTTTCCTGTGCCAAGACTGAGTTGAGTGAACAGCTAGGTGGTTCAGTGGATAAAGAACCAGACCTGGAGATGGGAGGACCTGAGTTCAAATGTGGCCTCAGACACTTCCTAGCTGTGTGACCCTGGGAAAGTCACTTAATCCCCGTTGCCTAGCCCTTATCACTCTTCTGATTTTGAACCAATACACAGAGGGAAAAAAAAGATTGAGTTGAATGTCACCTTGCCTATGAGCAAAGGGGATAAAGGAGATGAATTGTGGAAGGATGAAAACTTTCCAGCTCTTTAATGATATTATACTTGGCATGGAGGGAAGGAGAGGAAGTGAAAGAGAAGTTGAAAGCAATCTACATTTAGAGTCAGAGGTCTTGGGTTCAAATTCTGACTTAATATTTATCTAACATGTATAACCTATAGGTCAAAGTCAAAGAGGTACTCCTTCCCAAGAATGGTCCATGAAGTGGAAGGAGAAGAAATCTAACCAAGGATCCTCCTGATCAGTACTTGATGGATCATCCCCTATTGTTACATATATGATTTTGAACAAGCCACTCTCCCTCTACGGGCCTCAGTTTCTCCAACTGTACAATGAAAGAGTTGGTCTAGATGACCTGGAGGATCTCTTCTAGTCCTGATATTCTATGACACTGAGTTCTTTGTCTTGAGGGAATAGGGAAGAGCCCAGTAGAAAGGAACAGGGCTCAGGCTCAAAGCCTGAGAAATTCCAGGATTCCTGCTAACTGCTCAGGAGACACGAGGGGCTATGCACTTGGGTAGACCATATTTGGCCTCACAGGAGGAATCATGCCCCGCCCCCCCACTATCCCCAGTCTCAGGTCACTTTCCTACAGGATGTCTTCATGGCGCAACTCTTTTCCCTGCTGCCATCTTGCCCAGGTGCTATTCTCCTCACCTGTGTTGGACCTCCTTGGAATGGAAGCAGATATAAGAAGAGGAGATTCGTCAGCCAGTTTAATTGGGACAAAGTCTCCCAAGATACTACCTCTACCTCCCTACTTTCATCCCCCTTCCCCTTTGCAAGTGGCTCTTTTACCTGTAAACATTATAATTCTTCCACTATAGCCACATGTGCCACATGCCCTTTCCATCTGGGGATTCTTTTTTCCCTCCTTCTGCTCTCCCTCCTTCCTTTCCTGGCCACCAGAGCAGAGAGGTGCCTCCGTAAGCTACTTCTACCCCACCCTCCCCCTGATATGGGGGAGTTTTCTTTACTGACAGCCTGAAGACAGGTCATTTTTCTTCTCCTCCCATATAATGGCCTTTCCTTCCCCACCCCCTACTTTCCAACGTTTAATGACTTTAACATATACACACACAGTCCTAAAAAAAAAATACAACCCCCTAGTGAGCTGCTGCAAACCTCATGTTGTGGAAGAGAAACAACTTAAGCACATGTTCACAAGTCACTGCATGCGATGACAGGGAGCCTTGTGCTAATTTCCTCTGAGTGTGTTTGAAGATGGTGAAAGAAGGGGGGGAAGGGAGGAAGGGAAGAGGGAGGCAGAGAGGGGGAGACAGAGTGCTTGGGTCTTTAGCTGTTCCCTTTGAACTTCCTAAAAACATTGGAGCATTTGGTAAACTCTCATAGAATTATACATTGAGAGCTAGAATACATTTTAGAGGCTATCAAAGTCTGGACCCTCACTTTACAGATGAGGAAACTGAGGTCCAAGAGCTTTAAGAGATTTGCTGCAGCTCACACAGATAATATAGGAGGTAGATTAAAACCCAACTCCTCTGATTCCAAAGTCAATTCTCTTTCTTAAGTTAACATTTTCTTTTTATTCTGAATTTTAATAGTCATCAATGATCACTGGACGTTCAAAGTACAAGGAATAAAAAAGAATTGTACAAGAAACTGAACTGCAAGGGGCAGCTGTACGGCTCAGTGGATTGAGAGCCAGGCCTAGAGATCCTAGGTTCAAATCTGGTCTCAGACACTTCCTAGCTGTGTGACCCTGGGCAATCCCTTAATCCCCATTGCCTAGCCCTTACCACTCTTCTGCCTTGGAACCAATACACAGTATTGATTCTAAGATAGAAGGTAAGAGTTTAAACAAAAAAAAGTCAAACTCTTGAATACTTTTTATTATATATATATATATATATAAGCAAGGTAATAACAAAATTGCCCCATTTTGTATCTCCTCTGTATTTTTTTTCCTTCTGTGCATTTTTATAAAATGTTTTAACCTTTACCTTCCATCTTAGAACTGATACTAAATACCATGTGTCAAGGCAGAAGAGCAATAAGGGTTAGACGATTGGAGTTAAGTGACTTGCCCAGAGTCACACAGCTAGGAAGTTTCTGAGGTCCTATTTGAACCCAGGACCTCTAGTCTCCAGGCTTGGCTCTTTATCCACTGATTGACCTAGTTTCCCCCTATTAAATGTTTTCTTGATGCTCCTCAATGCTCTTTCCATTGTATCATGTTGTAGATTCTCTCCCTGCCAAAATACCTTAGTTAGAAAAGGCCTGTATCTGTCTTTTTTAAACAGTCCTGGACCAGGGGTGGGGGACGAGAGAGAAGAGATGACCTTTGGAGAGAAGATATGGAAAGCCAGCTTTGAATATCTATGGGGGTCTGAAGGGAAGATATGATCGATTGTCTTTCCCTGTTCTGCTCTCTACCCAAGTCCCTGACCCAGGCCCAGGCTCCATTCTTTTTTATATCTGAATCATCCCTCTCCCCTGCCCCCCAACTCCATCTCCATTTAGAAAGCACATGGATAGGTCTAATTTTTTTGTTCCTGATCATTTATTGGAAGGACCTCATCCAATGGCAGACCCCAGAGCATTAGCACTCTTGTATCCCCTTCAGATGACATGAGCTAAATTAGAGCTGAAGTTGTCATATTGTCATATGTCCAGGCAGCCTGGAAAGAGGCTTGGATTTTGACACAAAAGATCTGAGGTCAAATTTCAGCTCTATTATTTTGCTACCTGTGTGACTTCATTCAAATAACTTACCTCTTTGAAACTGCTGTCCTTGCTGCTTTAACCATGTGTTTAGTTAAGGGACTATACAAATTCTAAAGATAATGTTGAAGAGCGAGCTTTGGGCTTAGAATCAGGAGTCCTGAGTTCAAATTTCTACTCTGTTATTTGTTTGTTATATGACCTTGGGTCAGATCTCTCCATCTCTCTGAGTCTTGGTGTGCTTATTTGAAAAACTGGGCCAGTAACTTTTGGTACCATCTGCCCCACATCTACACTACAAATTTGAACTTAGATCTTTTGTGTCAAAATCCAAGCCTCTTTCCAGGCTGCCTGGTTGGCTTATATGACAACTTCAGCTCTAATTTAGCTCATGTCATCTGAAGGGGATACAAGAGTGCTAATGCTCTGGGGTCTGCCATTGGATGAGGTCCTTCCAATAAATGATCAGGAACAAAAAATTAGACCTACCCATGTGCTTTCTAAATGGAGATGGAGTTGGGGGGGGCAGGGGAGAGGAAGATGTAGATGGTGTAGAAATGAGGGATGCTGATTGGTGAAGATGAACTACTCCACCTAGGAATAACCACTGACCCCTAGAAATGGGGTGCAGATTTTCAGATGGATAAAGTGGAACTAGACACTCTAGGGTCTCTCTGTCTTTGTCTTCCTGTAATTTTACCAGCCCAGGAATGGGGCAGGCTCCCTTGCCAGGAAGAAAGAATTCTGCCTATAAGGGAATCCTTGCTGAGTCAGAGAATGGGAAACTTATTCTCCTGTTTCTGAACCCAGGAAGCCACTGGATCACTTCCAGCTCTGTTCACTACACCCCCCTCCCCCTCCACTCTTGCAGAGAAATATACCTGGGAAGCAAATTTTCCAAATCAAAAGATTTGTGCTCTAAACCTGCAACTTTACCCCTTGAGAGAAGACTGGAAAGTGTCTGTCTGACCTCCCATTATCCGTGCTATTATCGTCATTATTGTTAATATCACGTCCATCATGCTATAATTTACTCCGGAGTCAATGCCTATGGGGCTTGGGGCCTCCTCTGGGCTTTCTTGTTGGAAGTAAATGAGCTTGGGGAACTTCCCTTCCTCCAACCCCCATATGTAGCAGAGGTGAAGGGAGGAGTTGCCCTTCTTTCTTTAACTGCTAGCTCCCTCCATACATTCTGTTTTCTTTTTTTTTTTTAACCCTTACCTTCTGTCTTAGCATCAGTTCTAACACAGAAGAGCAGCAAGGGCTAGACAATCAGAGTTAAGCGACTTGCCTGGGTCATAGAGCTACCTCCCTACATTCTTCAGTGAATCTGCCTCAACATTATCTTGCATCTTCTCCCCTATTAGGGTAGCTGCTTGTCAAGGTTTGGAGCCTGATTGGACACTGAGCAAGAAGAGGGAAGAGGTGATGGTAGGAAGGAAAAATCCTTTAGGGATTAGAAAGGATATAATATGCAACTGACTCTTCATCCTTGAAGTGAGGCAGGCATTTAGATTATGCCACATTTATTACCCTGATAATCAAATGCCCCAGCAAGTAAACCCAGTGGATACAGCAAGGAGTGTAGGCTGCTAGCAATCAGAGAAAGCCCTTGGAGGAAGAGACAGATAGCAGTGCTCTCATCCATTACAATTTATTTTTCTAGACATATTTCCTATTATACTTTTTCATCCACTCACCACCCAAACTGGGCTTCTTCCCCTAACATTCTGTTCTCTGTCTTACCTCTGGAACCATAACCTGTTCCCTATATATGGAATTTTTTTCCTCTTTGCCACCAATTCTTAGAATCCCTATCTCCATTCAGGGTTCAACACATTTACCACCTCCTAAAGAAGGGCCTTCTTATAGCCCTTCCTTAGCAGTCCCCAATCTGCCCACCCAAATTACTTTGGATTTTATTTATCTGTGACCATATTGTTTTCCTTCAAGAAGAGGGAAAGCTCCTTGAGGACAGAAACCATTTTCATTTTTGCCACAGAGGGAATTTCTTCATCCTAAATCCATGGCACATATGCCCCCACATGCTGGAGGGGACTGCTATGTTCACCTTCTCCACAGTGCCCGAGGACATTTTTCACATGCCCCACCCCTCTGTCCAGGAGCCCAGTGTGAGCACTTTCTCCCTCCCCTGTCTGGAGTAATACAAGGGCTCATAGGCAGCTTGAGGCTGCAGTTTGGGCACAAGATCTCTAAAAGGTTCACCAATGCTGTCCTAGATTTTTCCAAGTTGTCTCCCCTATTAGAACTGTGAATTTCTTTAGAGCAGAGACAGTGGTTTGGGTTTGGATTTGTTTTTTTAGTTTAGAGGTTGATTTTGTTTGGCTTCTTTGTATTTCCAGTGCTTAAAATAGTGTCTGGCACATAGTAAACTCTGGTTGGTTGACCATATGTAATCCCCTGTGAAATCACACATCCAGCCACTCTCAGAATCCCTTTGTATCTCCAGCACCAAGGACAGCACCTGGTACCTAGCTGGTGTATCAGAACTGCCTAGTATTTTGAATTCTAGCCATTTCAGTCCTTCCTACCTATGTCTTTGCTTCAATAAGCCTTCGCCCTTAGTCTCACACTGCAATCCAGCCAGGTTGTTTTTGTGCAATAGTGATTCTCAGTTTTGCCAGTTACAAAAACTCCTCTGAACTAGTCTCTTTTTCCTCTTCAGTTTCTACATAATTGGTCCCTGTAGCAGCTAATCTAATGCAATGATGGATAATGGCTTTGGAGGCAGAAATTCTGGGGGTCAAATCCTAATTCTGCCATTTACTACCTCTGTGACCGTGGACAAATCACATAATCTCTTGGGGCCTCAGTAGCCTTAGTTATAAAATAAGGGGCTTGGACTAGATGGTCTTTAAGGTATCTAAGGTTCTAAGCCTATAATTTCCAACTTTGAGGACTTCTTTGGTTGATTGACCTCCAGTCAGCTAATGTATTACTTTTCTAGCTGCTCCTGTATCACCCTCTCCCTCCCAGTTTTTTCCCACTCTCTACCAAATCATTCTGTTTTATGATCCCCAGTTTTTCTAAAAGAAGTCCTATTTCTCTTTATCTTCCTCCACTCACTTCCTGCATCATGCCCTGAGGGCACCAAGATTTCTGACCTAGTATTCTTCTTTTCTAACTTCTTTAGCTTTCTCAAAGCCCACACTTTATTTAATATGACTTCTGCCTCTGCCAGACAAAGGTCCTCTTAGATCATAGAATCACAAAACATCAGAGTTGAAGAGAACTCACAGGTCATGTAATTCTGTCCACAATGCCCCTGAGAAGTGGTTACCCAACCTCTGCTTTAAAGAATACCCTAGCTCTTGAGGCAACTTTTCTGCAGCTCTAATTAAGAAGTTTTTCTTCATATCTGTCTTTGCAGTGTCCATCTAGTTTTAATTTTGTCCTCTAAGACCTAGTAAGACAAGCTTCATTCACATGACAATCCTTTAGACAACTATTAGGTCTTCCCTAAGTCCCCTCTTCTTTTCAGGTTAACATCCAAAGTTCCTTCAACAAATCATCAGCTGGCAGGGTTTCTAGTCTCTCATCCTTCTCTTCCTCCTGCTCACTTAATATCCTGGATGCCCTCTTCTGGACTTGCTTCAGCTTTATCAATTGCCTTTCTAAAGTATGGCACCCAGAACTGAACATAATATACAAGGTGTGGTCTTACTGGAAGATAGAGTGGTAGCACTGTATATATAATAATAGTTCGGAGTGAGGAAGAATGTCAAAAGATGTGGTTACTCCAGACCACTCTGTGATATTCTATTGTTTGTATCCAGCTTCAGAACCCTGGGGTGGGAGTGGAGAGAAATCAAAATCACTTTAGCCATCCTCAATCATCCAAGCTCTTTCCTTAGGAGATAATGCCAGTGATATCCAGGGTAGGGAGGGTGGACTACCTAGTAAGGAGAGGGACATGTTCTCTGCAGAACTGAGCATCAGGCCATCAAATCATCATTAGATGCAGAATACTCTATCCTGGGACACTTGTACTCACATTCTTCAGTTATCTATATTGGTGGGATTTTCTTCATCTCCCAACCTCCTCTGTCCCAGGTTGTTGTTCAGTCATGTCTAACTCTTCAATGACCACATTTCTTGGCCCAGACACTGGAGTGTTTTGCCATTTCTTTTTCTAACTCATTTGACAGATAGGGAACTGAAGCAAACCAGATTAAGTGACTTGCCCAGGATCACTCATTTAATAAGTGTCTAAGGCCAGATTTGAACTTCCCCATTTATTCTTTAAGGGCAGACTCCTTAATTTGGAGTTCACAAGCCACCACCCCCAGGAGATTTTAGCTGAGTATAATTCTGAATTTAACAATGAGGAGTCCCCCAAAATGAAATGCCCGAGAAGCTAAGGATGGTTTCTATGTAATAAAATTTTGTCTAAAAGTATAAAACCATTTTTAGCTCTCAGGCCATACAAAAACAGGCAGCAGGACAAATTTAACCCATAGGGTCATCCTAGACTAAATGATCTGTAAAATCCCTTCCAGCTCTATGACTTTTCTAGTGGTCAGACAAGTCAAGGGTCAGCAAACTATGACCCCACAGGTCAAATCCAGCCACCTTGGAGTAGGGAGAGAGGCAAATAAGAATATGTGCATTTTGTTCTTTTCCCATTTTTAAATGCCTGGATCCTGGGTTGCTTAGTTTTTGCTCAATGTTTGTACAAGTACATGAATTGTGCACCTATAAGCAGAATCATCACTAGAAATTTTTTTAAGAGCAAAATAATACTTGGGGGAGATGAGGTGGAGAGGAAAAATGAGGATGGATGATAGTCTGAGCAAAAGGTCCAATCCTAACAGAATAGAGTAACCCTGTCCCCATACATACAAATTATAGGTTTTAAGAGAAACAGAATATGAATAAATGGATGGAAAAACATTTCCTATGTGCCAAAGACATACTAGATACTGAGGATACAAATAAAATGAGATAGTCCCTCCTCTGAAGAATCTCACCCTCTAATTGGGGAGACAGTGTACATTAGAGTCCCGGTGCAGGGCATTTGGCAAGGTTCAGGGCTCCTTGGGGTATGCCAATGGGTCAAATGACAGTACTAGAGGTCTAAAGGGCATAGCAGCAAGGAAGATGGGCCTCTACCAAGAGAGGATCAGCAAGGGATTGGGACCCTAAAATGTAGTTGCCCAGAGACAGATGCCTATAGGTCTATGGGGTGGTAGTCAAGAAGCAGAGTTAGCAGGTACCTAAGAAAGTATATCCCCCGAAGTGCTCCCCTCTATGTTGGCTCTCTGAGGCAAAGGCCTATTTGCCACTCAATAGACAGAGTTCTGAATATGTTTGATATTGTCATTACCATGCACAGCCAGCATTCCTAGTCCGGATATGGGGTGATGAAAGTTGGAGCCGACTGCTGGAGCAGATGCTGTATAAGCCAATCCTCCTGGCTTGGCCATGCCCATCCCTCTATGGATCTGAGGGTCAAGCTGATAATGAGGGGATTAATTTTAGTTTCCAGACTCTGATCATCCACACACACCCCAGCACCATGCCCAATATGGTTAGCTAATGCCAGTTTAGCTGGTAGCATTTTCATTGGCAAATCCCTTCCCCTGCCCTAGAGGAAAGCTCAGTTGAAACAGTGAGCCCAGCACTGGACTTGGCAGAAACTGGATCCCCAGCCCCCAACTCGAGACAATAATGCAAGCCCAGTATCAGAACTGATCTTCTCTCTATGCCCCTCATCTGCCTCCTACCCCCAGTCACCTGACATCACTATATCACATGTTTATGTATAATTATATATTCAGATCTGGAAGGAACCTGTGAGATTATCTAGTTAAATGGGGTTGAACTCAAACAGAAATGAGGGCAGGAAAAGGAGGGGGGGGAGAGCTATGAATTTAGAAAACCATATATTAACAGTATCTTTGTTTTATTGCATTTATTATTTTATTAAATATTTACAACTACATTTTCTTAAACTTTTACCTTCTGTTTTAGAATCGATACTAAGTATTGGATCTGACACAGAAGAGTGGTAAAGACTAGGCAATCAGGGTTAAGTGACTTGCCTAGGGTCACACTGCCAAGAAGTATGTGAAGCCAGATTTGAACCATATTCTCCTGACTCCAAGCCCGGCTCTCTATCCTGTACTACCTAGTTGCCCCTTTACAATTACATTTTAGCTTAGTTCAGGTTACAGTGAATAGTGCCATGGACTCTAGGCAGTCCCCAAACAAATGTCTGCTGTCTCTGCACTAGGTTGACACCCTCTTTTTTGCAGATGAGGAAACAGAGCTAGAAAGGTTAAATATGCAACTTAAAGTCACACAGGCAAAGCTGGGGTTAAATTACAAAGTTTTCTTAATTCCAAAATGAATGGTCTTTTTATTGTGCCACCAAAAGCTTAATTCACAGTGTCTCAATCCTCACAACAGCCTGATGAGGTTTGTAGTACACATGTGCCCATTTTATAGATGAAGAAACTGAAGTTGAGCAAAGTGACCTAATTTTACTCTCCTCCACATCCTCTACCATTCAGCAACACCAGTCTTCTTGCTATTCCCTTCATATGATTCTTTACCTTTTGGTTAGTTGGTCCCCAAGCCTAGAATGCTCTCACTCCTCTCTTCTGCCTTTTGGCTTCCCTGACTTCCTTCAAGACACAACTAAAATCTCACCTTCTGCAGGAGGCCCTTCTTGCCCTGCATCTCTACTACTGCTAGTCTTTCTCCTCTGAGATTACCTCTTATCAGAAAGAGAGAGACAGACAGACAGACAGGCAGAGACAAAGAGACAGAGACAGAGAGAGAGAGAGAGACAGAGAGAGAGACAGAGAGAGGGAGAGAGAGAGAGAGAGAGAGAGACAGACAGACAGAGATAAAGAGACAGAGACAGAGAGAGAGAGAGACAGAGAGAGGGAGAGAGGAGAGAGAGAGGGAGAGAGGGAGAGAGAGAGATTACACATATACACATATATGTATATGCATTTCATTTTTTGTTTGTTATCTTCCCCATTGGAGTGTGAGTTCCTTGAAGGCAGGGATGATATTTTTGCCTTTCTCTTATATTCCCAGTGTTTAGCAGTGTCTGGCATGCAATAAGTACTTTATCACTGATTTACCCAAGATCACAGAATTAGTGAGTGGTAAAAAAGAGGACTCAAACCCTGGTTCCATATTCTTTCTACTCTACCTCCTGGCCTCAGTACTCAAGAGACATATAGTGATTGCTGTATCTGGCCAGGGAAAATCTCTGGGGCCTCTCATATCCCTTCTTCTGCACTAAAATACTTCTTCACTCAAGGTCTCACTTTAATTAATATCCACTATTCTGGTCCCTTAGGGCTGAATGGCAGCTAATCTAGATCATCTCAAACCTTTCCTTCTGAAAATGTTGGGAGCATGGTGTCATCTTGTCTGAAGAGTAAGCTCCTTTCTGCACTCTTAGAAACAGGGTCCAGCTTCTTTGGGACAGTTGCCATTAGGATAATCCAAAGCCCAAGGGTATGAGGGATGATCTAAGGGTCAGAAGCATGTTCTCACATCATTTTGCCCAGCTCTAAGATCAGGCCTTTGGTGGCTTGGGCTGTCTACAGATGGGAAAATTCCCCATTAGGTGGTCCTAGAACATCTGTGAGGTAGGGACAGGTATTAGAAGTGTTGCTTGTATGTGTGTGTGTGTATGTGTATGTATGTATGTATGTATGTATGTATGGGTGTGTGTTTTATACATATATATACATATATATATATATTCATTTGTGTTTTTAACAGAGAAAGGGAGAAAAAACCTAGAAATAGAATAAGCCAGTCTTTTGATTGGTATTTCTTTCCACTTCCACTCATTTCACTCCTTGAAAACTGCCAATGACTCCTGTCTACAGAATTAAATCTTGACACTGGAGGCCCTCTTCAATCTGACCCCAATCTAATTTGCCAATCTTCATCTCCCACTATTCACTTGCTAATGAGAACTCCCTTATTGCAGTCAAACTTGTCTACCTTTTCAGCCAACAGTCTTAGAAATTTCCATCTCTTAAGACTTTGAAGCTAACCCTGAACCCTAATCCCATCCAAGCCCTACCTTCATGTTGGTGAACCTATGGCATGAATGCTGGAGGGAGCTGCTCCCTTCCCCTTCTCCATACATGCAAGTAGATTTCTCACAAGACTCACCCTTCTGCCTAGCAGCCCAATGGGAGTACTTCCTCCCTCCTCTATCTGGGGTAAGGCAGGGGGCTCACATGTGGCATGAGGGTTGCAGTTTGGGCACTCAATCTCTAAAAGGTTTGCCATCACTGCCTACCTATCCTCCAAGGTCCAATTCAACCAATCAACAAGAATTTATTGAGTACCTCTCAATTGCCAGGCACTGTGTAAGGTGCTGGGATTTTTTCTAAAAGTTTCTGCCTTTATGGATCTTACACATATGAAAATAGACAAAAATAGCTATACAGTAATGGTAGGGGATGGTAGAAGACACTAGCAGCCAGGGGGGAGGAATCAGGAAAGGCCTCATTTAGAAGATGACCCAAACTCAAATTTGAAGAAAATTAAGGACTTTCAAAAGGGAGAGGTGACAAGCAAGTATGTTCCACATGTGATACCCAGTGGAATCACACGTCGGCTACGGGGGGTGGGGGGGAAGGAAAAGAAAATGATCTTTGTCTTTAATGAATAATGCATGGAAATGATCAAATAAAATATTATAAAATTTAAAAAATTAAAAAAAAAAGAAGGTATGTTCTAGGAATGAGTGCAAAGGTATGGAGATCTTCCATCCACCTCATTCCATGAAGCCTTTCCTTTAGCTCCCAAGCCTTCATTGACCTCTCCCTTCTCTTAGTCCCTATAACGATCATTATATGCCTTCTTCTGTAGCCCTTAATCATGCACTGCACTGTATTGTTCAATTACTTTTGGTGAGGGTCAGTCTTGTCCCTTGAGGGCAGGAATTATATCCTAGACTTGATTGATGTGCCTAGAGATCTCTCAAATGTCTTCCAGATATAAGTCCCCATGAACCTGTGGATCCACACAGCACTGGTACAGTGCTCTCCACAAGTAATTGGTTAGAAATTATTTGTTCCTGGAAGCATGCTATATGATGGACAGGGGATTTTGAGGAGGGAAGTGATTTCAACCTCATTTACTTGGCCTCCTTTGAAAGATAGAACCAAGCAGAAAGAATTTAGCGGCCTCTGGAGACTTGTTATTGGCTCAGTTAGATCTTTGACCAAGACAACCTTGTTCCTCCATCTTGGGATTGGCCAAAATAGATCCCATAGAAATATGTTCAGAAGGTTTCTGTTGGCATCTTCCCTGCCTTGCCCGCCAGCCATTAGACCCTCTACCTCTCTCTCAACAACACATTCTATACCCCTCTGTGAGTGACTGATGTTTCTCCTGCCCTCCCCCACCTGGTTCTAGTATAGTTTCTTCATGCTCCTACCTCCCATCAGCCTGTCAATCATTACTCTCTAGAGATCATCCCCCGGCCCCATCTCAGTTCTCCCCATACTCCAGTCACTAATAATTGCTTCAAGGCAGGCTGGTCTTTGTTTTAAGTTCTCTTCATTTGACTTTGGACTAGAGAGGAGAGTAAATGACACTCTGTCTCTTTAAGGCAAACAAGCAGCATTAGAAAAATACTTTTTTTTTCTTTTTTTGCTTTTGCTTTTAAGAGAAAAAATCCTCCAAGTTATTAGGGGAAAGAAAATCATTTGACTTAAGCAGCCTCTGGCAGTCTGGTGATGCTGAGAACAATATCCCTGTCAGCATCTATCAGGTTTGGAAAACAAAGCCATCTGCATATGGGGGGATGAGGAGGGGAGGGGAGAGCAGCAGAGCTCAGCAGAAGAGGAGGTGAATTACTAATGAGAGAGGCACAGAGGACCCCTTATTTCTACCAACACCACTACCTCCCACACACCCACACTGAGCTAGGGGAAGGTGGTGGAGACATTGGTCTCCATGGTTGGCCGAGAACAGGAAGACCCAGACATCTGGGGAAGAACTCCCAATACCTACGTCAAAGGAGGGACAGTTGGCAATCCCATCTAACTAGAGTGGGGAACAGAGAGCCACCTGAAACAATAATAGTGTAAGATGGCAGGATTTCCAGCAGAGGAGGGACCTTAAAGATCGTCCATTCCAAACTTCTCATTTACGTGTGATGAAAATCAGATTCCAGAGAAATGTGTTGACTTGCCCAAGGGCCTTATGGGTAGCATATAACAGAATCAGGACTTGGACTCTGACTTTAGGCCTAGTTTTCTTTCTACTTTACCACTCTAACATCTCTATTTGGGAACTAGAACCCCCTGTCTGTGTCTATAATCTCATCCCCTTCCATCTCTTGCAAAAAAAGATTTTGCTCCTTTAATCAGGCAGTTCCCTGCCTCCCCCCTTCAATTTCTCCTAATTAAAAAAAATCTTATATACTGGCTCTGTTTCTGCTGCCTATAAATGTGACCACCTCTTCTTCATCCTTAAGAAATAAAATGTCACTAGACCTGTTATCCCCTCAAGCTCTAATCCTGTGTCTCACCTCCTATTCATGCCAAACTCCTAGAAAAAGTTCGAATTCTTTTTCCTCACCTCTTGTTCTCTTCTCAGTTCCTTTCAATCTAGATTTTTGCCCCAGCATTCAATGAAAACTGCTTTCTTTGAGGTTATCTGTGATCTTTTATTATGCCTATCAGACAGACTTTTCTTAATCCTTATTCTCTTTGATATCTCTCCAACTTTTGACACTGTTGATCAAGCTTTTTCCTGGATCCTCCCCTCTTTTGGCTTCCATGATGCTGTTCTTTCCTGGTTCTGTTCCTATGTATAAGATCATTACTTTTCAGACTTCTTTGCTTCGTCTATTTCCCACCTCCTAACTTGAGTGTGTACCTTGAGGTTCTCTCTCTCTCTTTTTTCTGTCTATGCCTTTTTGTTGATAATCTCACTAGCTTCCGTGGACTCCCCATATATCTAACTTCTGAGGAGAGGAAGCTTTAGTGGGAAAGATAATGAATTCTGAGTTGGATGAGTTGAGTCTTGGTATTCCCAACTTTTCAAAAGTTCAGATAGAGGCACTGGAATGAAGAATATTTAGGGAAATAAAGCACCCACAACTGCCCAGGAGTTAGTCTCTTTCAAGTAACTTCTCCAATTTCCATGAGCGACTCTGCTTGCTAACATCATACCATCTCTCATGATGAAATCTCATCACCATGCTGGTTCACTCTATTTTTGATATTTAACAGCTTCTTGACTCCCCCAGTTATCCTTCCCCTCTGACTAGAGGGTGAGAGAACATTTCATTTCCCTAGATATTCTTCATCCCATTGCCCATACCTGAACTTTGGACAAATTGAGAATACCCAGACTCAACTCGTCCAATTCAGAATTCATTAGCTTTCCCACTAAAGCTTCCTCTCCTCAAAACTTCTCTATTTCAATTGAAAGTACCATCATCTTTTTTGTGATCAAGATGCACAACCTTAGTTATCCTTTACTATTCCCTTACCCTCAACTCCTATATCCAATCACTTGCCAAATCTTAGAAATTGTACCTCCATTATATTCCTTGTAACTTTTCCCTTCTTTCCCCTCCCATATCTACCACCTTGGTTCAGGGACTCATCACTATTCTCCTGAACTATTGCAATAGTCTTTTAATTTATCTCTTTGCTTAAAATCTCTTACTCCCTCTCTAACCCATCTTCAACAGAGATGCCAAGAATATCTTCCTAAAATAAGAAGCTTTCTAGTTTATTCTAATGCTCAAAAATTGTTAGTTGCCCCCTGTTTTCTTTAAATATAAAACCTATAAACTCCTCAATCTGGTGAGTTCTTTGAAATCTATTTCCAGGCTACCTTTGTAGACTTACTTCACAGTAGTACAATTCATATAATCTAGTTTGGCATTCCATTAAACTGCATTAGTTTGTTTCTTGACCCAGGCCTTTTATTTCCTAAAGGCATGATCATGTTTCTCCTACTCTGACTGGGACCTTTCAAATGTCAGGGACTGTGTCATCTGTCTCCTCCGAATCATTACAATGTCCAGTATCAGGCTCTACACAAAGGGAAACTCAGTAAAGAAGGGCAATTCAATTCAATATACATTTATTAAGCACCTATTCTGTGTCAGGCATTTCTCAAAGCCCAAAGAATACAAATTTAAAAAAAGATAATCCTTGCCTTCAAGGTGCACACAGTCTACCAGAGCTGCTGACAGAAAATGAATAGTCACTTGGAAAGGTCTGATGCAAGCTCTCTATAAAGGAAGGCTTTGGGAGGAGTTTGTGCTCTTGTCCTTCTGTCAGAGGGGAAAGGTAGCTGGGAGAGTCAAGATGTCAATGAGTATCAAAAATGCAGTGAAGCAGCATGGGTGATGAGATTGTAGGTGATCAGCTTATCCTTAGAGATGGCATGATGTTAATAAGCAGAGCTGCTCATGGAAAATGGAAAAGTTACTTGAGAGAGAATGACTCACAGGCAGTTGTGGGCACTTTATTTCTCTAGGTATTCTTCATCCCAATGCCCCTATCTGAACTTTGGACAAATTGGGAATACCCAGAACCTTGGGCAGGTGGCAAAAATGACTTTTCCCAAAAAGCTCTTTTTTTAAACAATTTTATTTTATTTTTTATTTTTCTCCACAGTTACATATTTTTTCTTGTCTCCCTGCCCTCTTCCCTATCGCTTCCCAGACTTGTCAAGCAATTTCACTGGGTTATACCTATATTATCACTCAAATCCTATTTCCATATTATTAATTTCTGTAATAATCTTTTAAAACCAAAACCCCAATCACATACTCATATAAACAAGTGATAAAGCATGTTTTCTTCTGCATTTCTACTCCAGCAGTTCTTTCTCTAGATGTGGATAGCATTCTTTCTCATAAGTTGCAAAGAACTCATTTTTAAAGAGAGGTAAATGGGCACCAGTTAGGTGGGTTGGTGGATAAAGAGCTAGGCTCAAGATGGAAGGTCCTGACTCAGATACTTCCTAGCTGACTGGCCCTGGACAAATCACTTAACCTCAATTGCCTAGCCCTTACCACACTTCTGTCTTGAAACAAATCCATAATATTAATTATCAGAAGCAGTTAAAAATAAATAAATAAATAAAAATTAAGAGAGATAAATGCATTTTCAAGATCAGCTCTAACTGAAAATAGCATAAGATGTAGGATTTCTCTTGAAAGGAACCAGTGATGGAGCTAAGTGGATGATAGAGGTAGAGATGGAAAGGATGTTAGAGATCATCTACACTCTCAATTCCAGACCAACCCCCTCATTCTATAGATAGGGAAACTGAGGTCCAGAAAAGAGAAAGGACTTGCCCAAGATCACAAAGCTAGTACTTGTCAAAGTCAGAATTTGAACTCAGATTTTGTGACTCCTGGTTCAGTACTCTTCTAACTGAATTTGGCTGAGTCCACAATGAGAGGAAGAATTAGCTTTCTAACTCCTAGATGAAGTTCTCATATGTCTGCTGTGGCTGTCCTCTTTCTCAATGCCCAGTGCCCTGGCTGGAATTGGGGTCTTCTTATGATATCAGTACATTGTAAGGGATATCCAATTAAGCTTTCATTAGAATCCTATTAGTTTCTGAGGACTGATGCCAGTTGCTCTCAGGAACTACCTATTCTTCCTTTTTTCCATCTTGAATTTTCTTTGTTGAGTTACAGATTCTGTAAACTGTCAGGGCCAAGCAAAGGTCATTTAGTCGATATTTTGTATGGGAAGTGTTGAAAAATACACTGATTTTAGAATTGGAGAACCTAAGTCTTCCCCTTACTATCTGGACAATCTCTGGCAAATCCCTTTACCTCTCTTGGACTCAGTCTCCTCATTTGTAAACTGACAGAGTTGGATTAGAGGATCTCTATTCCCTTCCAGTTACAAATTATGATCCTTGTTTCATAGTCTTGAGGGCCCTAATGCTGAGGAGAGGGGAGAAGGAACTTCTGCCTTCTGAAACTTGGAAAAAAGAGTATATGGATCTCCCTTCATCAGTTTTCTGAGTGTTTACAAGCCTAAATCTCAAGGACTTCTCTTCCCACTCCCATCCCCTAAACTAGAGGGAGCCAGACTACAATTCTCAAAGGGGCTGAAGGAGGAATGAAGCAGGGGCAGCTTGCTTGCAGGTGCTTGGGATCATACCTGGTGAACATGTGTGTGTGTGAAAATATATCTGTAGTGCCTTTAACTACAGAGCACTCAGTAGGGAATTGGTATTTGGGTGGCTAAGTAACCACAATTTATATTAAGCAGAAACATAGTCATTAAGCTCCATGTGCCAGTTGTTACAGGCTGGCTTGAATTAGAGGAGCAGGAAGCCAGCTCCATTGTGACCTACAGCAGGGCAGAGAATCTCACTGGGGGGGCTCCTCTCCTCTCTTTATCCTCCCCCAACCCCCATCCCACCCCCAGATCTCCAGGAACAGATAATGGAATGGAGGAAGGACCAAAGGTTTCTTCATTTCAACTTACATTCATGGACATGAAGCTCTCATCTTGGTGACCACCTCTGTGCATGTCTCTATAAAGCAAAGGGCATTCCTGTCCTAATTAAAGGAGCAAATACCAATCCTATACTGGGCAGAGAATACTTGTGTTGATATTTAATTATCTTGTGTGCACTGAGTCTATTAGAGCCCCTCTGGGGAGCAGGCACTGCCAAGACAATAAGGTACAGTGGGGTTCATTGTAAAATAATTAATTAATGCACTTGTGACCCTACTTTACCAAGAGCTGGCATCGGGTCTCTCACTAACAGCCTTAAATGAGGTAGTGAGAGGCTGATACTTTCCTGAGCTTTAACATCCTCACAGTCCTCTGCTCTCCATGGTCAGCATCCTTGAGGTCCATTCCAGAAAGTTCTTTTTTTATTATTATTTTTTTAAACCCTTAACTTCCATCTTAGAATCAATACTGTGTATTGTGGAAAGGGCTAGGCAGTGGGGGTTAAGTGACTTGCTCAGAGTGACACAGCTAGGAAGTGTCTGAGGTCAGATTTAAACCCAGGATCTCCTGCCTTAACTCTCAATCCACCGAGGCACTTAGCTGCTCCCTATTCCAGAAAGTTCTATGAAATTTACCCTAAAGAATTTAGCACCAAGTCGTATGCTATAGTCAAAGGTTTGGTATATGGCAAGGAGGTTAAAACTCCCAAACTGGCTAAAATGAAGTTGGCAGTTTGTTCTATAAAAAATTAAATATCTAATAAAAATATTATATTTTTAAGAGATTTATTAGTGATCATTAGAAATCAAGGAATAAAGAGGGTACAAAATAAAGAACATGTGCCCATGGCTGATCAGCCAGTTCAAATACCTGTCTTACCACCACTAAGTTTGGGACGGGAAATAAAGAGTTAGGACCCTTCAGGACCCCTGAAGCTCTCATCTTGGTGACCACCTCTGTGCATTTCTCTATAAAGCCAAGGGCATTCCTGCCCCCGTCTACAGGAAGTACATAAGGACAAGAAGCCAGTGGGCTCCCAGGAAATGTTGTTCTTTTTTTAGGGTAATAGATTTTCAATTATACAGTTCTACGAATTTCAGTTATCTAGATTCTCCCTGTCCCCCATAGGCTGGTGGGGAAAGGTAGGTAAGCTCTTTGAGGGCTGGGACTTCTCTTTCTTATCATCCTTATCTTTGCATCCCCAACATCTAGCACAATGCCTTGCACAAAACTTAATAAATATTTTCTGAATTAAATCTGTGAAAACTGGATCCTGAAGTCACCGGACTGGCTCTTTCCCACAGGCCCTTGCTTTACTTTCTGTTTTTACAATTGCCTTTCTCCTATTCCATAGCCCCATGTGCAAGCTCAGGTGCTAAGCTTGTGAGAGCTCAAAATGAGTCAGATTGTGCACTAGGGGGTTGGGGTGGGAGAAGGGAGGAGTCTTGAAATTAGCCAGCCATATGGATTAGCCAGGCACTGTGTGCAGAGCTAGGGTCCTCCATGATTTACTAATCTGACAATTTCCACTAAACTGAAAATCAGAAGACCTCGAGGTTTAAGACCTTTTCTGCCTGTTGGCCTAGAGTCAGGACTTCTGTTTAGCTCTAGGATTTCATGATTCTAGAAAATGCTTAAGGATGGAAGGTCCTATCTTTAAAGCTCCTTGTATAGTTCTGAGGATGTTGACAAACAACTCAAAGAACTCCTTCAATTCATTGATCTCCTGTAAATTTCACAGTCTGGCTATGGGAAGAGGTCTTCCCTTTGGCCATCTCTCTAATGCAAGGAAGGTTGAAGAGAGAGGAAGATGCAGGAGGGATCACCTTAACTTCCACTCAGGAGTTAGTTTCTTCCCCTTCTGGGCTGTACAATGTCTAAAGGGCTGCATTTTTTGGAGAAGGTATTGATTTTCACTTGCTATGTCCACTCTTTCAACCTTTCACCCTGGGGATGTTTACAAACATCTAATTCTTTATTCATAAAATTTAGGCTTAATGAGCTTTAAAGATCATCAAATACAACTCCTTTATTTTAATACTTGAGCAAACTGTGGCAAGGTCTCACAGATAGATAGTAAAAAAAGACCTGAGTTCAAATTAGACTTCATATACTTAACCGTGTAACTCTGGGCAAGTCACTTAAGCTCTGCCTCAGTTTCCTCAACTATAAACTGGAGATAATAATAGCACCTGCCTCATGTGGTGAGGATCAGGAGAGACAGTATTTGTAAAGCTCTTAACACAGTGCCTGGCACACAGTAGGCACTTATAAATGCTTGTTTCCTCCCTCTCTCCCTGTGTCTTCTAGCCCTCAATCTAGCTGATTCTTTTTTCCAGTAGTCAAACTACCTCAGTGCTGGGGAGAAGCCAGGACTGAAGCAAGCCTCATCGACTCAATTTTCCCAATGGATAGTCCGCCAGACCCTGCTTAGAAAAAGAAAAAAAAACTGACAGTGGCTCTCCCTTTAGCTTTGCTCTTCTGGCCAGCTGCCCAGTCTCCTCTGCATATGGACTAAAAGTCAGTGGGAGGCAAACAGTCCAGAAGCTCCCATCTCGATCATGTCCCCCAGTGCCCAGAATCCTCTCATTGGCCCTATTTCCCATGACATGTTTCCCACCTAAGCCTGTTTGCTCGCTGAGTATTTTTAACTCAAAGCCTCCTTCCGCTTTGCTGATCTTCAGACAAGGGTCCAGGCAAGATAACAGAATCCATTAGTGCCGCTAGAATCAAGCAGTGTTTGCTAAATACATCCTTAAGAGTCTCCCTTCCCCTCGCCGAGCGCTGCTTTGACTGCTGCTGCTACTGCGGCAGCTCTGGAGATCCTGCCCCGACCTCCCCTCTGGCTGCCCTTAGTGGTACCTAGGCTGAGTTCCCACACATTCCCCTGGCAAAATAAAGGAATCTGGGTTCCAGCTCCGTGACATCCCATGTACAGGAGAGTGAGGAGAGACAGCTGAAAGGAGAGGAATTTCCAGACCCAAATCCCAGTGGCTAGAGGAGAGTCGGTTTGCAAAGCGAGCAAGAAACGTGAGTTTCCAGAGCACCCAAGCTAGTGGGCCCACTTTAACATGAAAGTTGGTAGTGACCAGAGCAACCCAGCTGGACTGAGAGAACAGAGAGCGGATCTAAGCCTGGCTCGCAGGGGGTGGTCTGGAAAATCAAGGCACAAAACATGATGAGTATGTGTCTAGAGCCCAGTGGGATTGGAATTGTCATCAAAATAACTAGCTCAGATGAGAAAGCTCCTCTTCCCAGAACCCAGGACCCTGAGAGCAATTTTTTTTTAGCTTTCATTTTATTTTTTAACTTGATAAGCATTTATTCTTTTCTTCCTCTCTTCTCCCATTTTTCTACATAGAAGAAAGAGGCAAGTAGGTGGTTCAGTGGTTAGAAAACTAGGGGGGTTCAAATCTGGCCTTAAACACTTCCTAGGTGTGTGACCCTGGGCAAGTCACTTAACATCAATTGCCTAGCCCTTACTGCTATTCTATTCTTGGAACTGATACTTAGTATTGATTCCAAGTCAGAAGGTAAGGGTTATTAAAAAGAATAGAAAGAAAGCAAGAACTGTGACAAAAGTATGTACAATTAAACAAAACAAATTCCTATATTAGTCCTTGCCCAGAAATATATCATTTATTCTGCATCTTGAGTCAGTCAAAGTGCTTCATCATCTATCTAATAACTGGGATCCAAATTCTTAAGTCTTTCAAAGTTGTTTGTTTTTACAATGTTGCCCTTTTCATATATATTATTCTCTTGGTTCTACCATGTCATTCCATATCAGTTCATATAAGTCTTCCTAGGTTTCTCTGAAGTTGTTCTTTCACATCTTATTTTTTTTTAATTTTTTAAAACCCTTATCTTGCATCTTAGAATCAATACTGTGTATTGGTTCCAAGGTAGAAGAATGGTAAGAGCTAGGCAACAGGAGTTAAGTGACTTACCCAGAGTCACACAGCTGGGAAGTATCTGAGGCCAGAATTGAACCCAGGACTTCCCATCTCTGGGCCTAGCTCTCAATCCACTGAGCCACCCAGCTGTTCCTTCATATCTTATTGTGTAGTAATAAACATTTCATTACTTTCATATACTATAATTTGTTCAGCATTTCTCCAGTTGATGGGCACTCCCTTACAGTTTCCAGCTTCTTGCCACCACAAAATGAGCTGCTGCAAATATTTTTATACATATGGATCCTTTTCCTCTTTCTTTGATCTATTTGTGCCTGCTAGTTTCCATATTAAACCCTTCATTGCCATTAAATTAAATTAAACCATTCATATTAAACCATTAAGCAACGGCATCTCCACAGAGATCTCAGTGCCCATCAGTGTAGAGAGGGAAAACAGGGACAAATGAACAAATTAATGCTACTCTTGGGGAAGGAGGACAGCTGCCCAAAGTGGTCAGACTCCAGAGTGACAAATTCCAGGTACCACAAGCTCAAAAGCATCTCCTCTCTAGCCCCTCAGCATTTAGTCTATATAATACTAGGAGCCCCCAAAGCTCAGTTAATCCGACCTCCTCAGACACAAGGGTGCCAGTAGTTTTAAGAGATTCTCTTAGTGGTCTGGAGATTCTGTTATTCCCTTCAGCCATCCTTTCTAGTGTCTCCCAGGAAGACAGATTGAGCTAGAAGGCATCTGTTAGGCTGTTAGTTCACCAACCCCTCTCCATTTTGCAAATGATGAAACTGAAGAAAACAGAGGTGGCATGATTTACCCAGGGACACACAGCTAGCCAGAGGCTGAACCAAAGCTAGAAATTCCCATTTGATTGATTAAATAAGCAAAGAAGACCTTTCTCAGGAGGTCTGTAACAGTTTGAACATTTTTCATTTTTCTTCTTCAGAGGAGAACACAAATGGTCTACATGTCATCCATAATCCAATCCTGAATATTATTGAAGGTCCTTAAGAAGATACCCTTCAATCCACTCTTCTCCATCCTAAAGAAGTCTGCTTGTCCCAAAGAATTGAACCTTTTCTTAAAGACCCTATTTCCTGGTCCTCTGATCACGCTGACGTCCCTTCTCTGCCTCGCCTCCCGAGCCTTCCCATCTCTCTTTCAAAAAGGAACCCCAAAATGAACTTGGACTGGACTCTTAAGCTCTCATGCCTTTCTTTTGAAAGGTTAGAAATGTGCCAGTAGGAAAGCATGGATAAACTGCAAAGGAAATAGGAGCTTGGTAGCTATAGAGGGGTATACTGACCTGTTAAATCCCTTCCCCTTTCCCCCACTGACTACACATTCAGCCTCTGTGGTCTCTTCCTCTCACTGTGGATGGGATCCAACCTGGAAACCGCATTAAACATTACACAAAGTGGTTGACGTGCAATTAATAAAGTACAGATTTTGGCTGGAAGCCATTGCTTAACATAGCCACCATGACTCCTACGGAGGAAGGACAGGGGGAGGGAATCAGGGGAAAATGGCATGTGATGAGAACCAAGGCTGATATCTGTAAGGGTAATGGGACATGTTCACCACAGCTTGTCCTTCAAACAGCTTCTTGAAATTAGGGGAGAGGGGACAGCTGGGTGGCTCAGTGGATTGAGAGCCAGGCCTAGAGATCAGAGGTTCTAGGTTCAAATCTGACCTCAGACACTTCCTAGCTGTGTGGTTCTGGGTAATACACAGTATTGATTCTAAGATGGAAGGTAAGGGTTTCAGAAATTAAGGAAGAAACCTCATGATTCCACTTTTCAAAGGGAGTGAAACTGAGATGCAAAGACGTTAAGTGATGTACTCAAGATTACTTAAATACCAGTGTGCATGGCATGGTGTGAAATGGCACTGGACCCAGAGTCAAAAGACATTAGAGTTCAAGTCATGGCAGAGAGGCACAATAATGAGGTGGGAATAATTCTGCTCTTGGATCTGAGTACTCTTAGTAACTTTGTGACCTTGGGCAAGTCACAAGTCTGTATCGTAGTTTTCCCAACTGCAAAAGAGGGATAATATTATACTACCTACCTTAAGAAGATAGTATAAGGTAAATTTTTTTCAGCCCTAAAGTGCTATTTAATGATGAATGTCTATTTCTTAGGAACTCTTTGCTGCCAACTGGCTGTGCAAATTCCTTTATTTCTCTGGACCTCAATTCTCTCCTTTGCAAAATGATAGGATTAAATAAAGCAGGTGATTTCTCAAGTTTCTTCCAACTGTAGTAACTTTTTTTTTTCCAGCTTTTATCTTCTGTCTTAGAATCAATCAATACTGAGTAACAATTCTAAGGAAAACGACCAGTAAGAGCTAGACAATTGAAATAAATTGACTTGCCCAGGATCACACACAGAGTGGGGAAGTATCTGGGGCCATATTGGAATCTAGGATCTATCATCTCCAGACCTGGCTCTCTATGCACTAAGCCATCTAGTTGTCCCTGGCTTCAGGAATTTTCTGTGATTCCATGATTATTCTCTACTAAAGTGATTTGCACTACCTCCATTCACAGAAAGAGGATGGAAGGAAACAAGCATTCAGTAAGTGCCTACTTTGTTCCAGGCAACTGTGCTAAGTTCTTTAACAATATTCATATGGAAATACGTATTGTACACCAGCACCCGTATAACCTAGATCAGATTACATGCAGTCTTGAAGAGGGAGGGAGGGGAGAGAGGGGAGGAGCAAAATGTCAGAAAACAAACGTTAAAAATCATTTCTAGGGACAATTAAGTGGCTCAGGGGATAGAGAGCCTGCACTGGAGACAAGCATCAAACACTTCCTAGTGGTGTGACCCTGGGCAAGTTGCTTAGCCCCCAATGCCTAGCCTTACTGCTCTTCTGTCTTAGAACTAATTCATTGTATTGATTCTAAGACTGAAAGTAAGAATTTTTTAAAAAATCATTTCTCCACGAAACTGAGAAAAAATACAATAAAATATTATTTGGAACAATTTTTAAAAACAAAAATATCATTTCTAATTTATCCTCACAACAATCCTGGGATTCAGGTACTATCGTTAATCCTATTTTACAACTGAGGAAAGTAAAGCAAACAGAAGTGAAGTGACTTGGCCAGGTTCACCCAACTAATAAGTGTCTGAGATTGGATTTGAACTCAGGTCTTCCTGACTCTGGGTCCAATGCTCTATCCATTGTATCATTTAACTCAGGACTCTCTCCAGTCTAGTGCTTTTCTACTCCCTTCTGGTTTTTTTTTTAAACCACATTTTAGAGCTTTGCTTAATTTAAGGGCCTTTTGGGGGCTTTTAAGACAGCTGTTGGTTTCTCCATCAGTCTGCCTCTGCCCCTCTATTCATCATTCCTTAGGGAGGCTGGAGCAAACATGCATGTTCTTTGAAGAGGCCACAAGTGCTTTTTCCCCCTGCCACCATGTTCAAAAAGGCTTTTACTGAAGTTTTGCTCCCTATTGTTTAAGAGAGCAGAGTAAGAAAAAGTGAAGGATACAAGGCTGGGCAGCCAGGAGGAATGTAGGTAAAAATACTTCTGTAGTCAATTCAAATGGTTAGACCTTCAGGCATTGGCTATTGAAGTTAAAGCCCTGCTGTTCCCTACTCAGTGAGATCCCAAACTGATTTTTTGAAGCAAAATGCAAATTTCAGCCCAACTCATCAAAACTAGTCCATTCTGTACAATCTCCAGTCTGCCTGTCCTTAAGAAATGGCCCAGATAAGAGATGGGGGCTGCTGCAGTAAGGCTTGAGGAAATTCTGGGAGCATGTCAGGGGCTCTAAAGCCAGACACTACAAAATAAAGCCCTTAGTACAGAGGGGGAAACTGAGGCCCATTTCACCAAAGGGACACTCTGATATGTCATGGCACTTGGAATGTCTTATGAAGACATGTCTTCAGTGTTTACATTCATGGCCTCCTCTCTCTCTGAAGACAATCTTCTCTGGTTCTTAGCTATGGAAGAGACTGGGCATGAGCATATCTAAATTCTTCCCTGCTAAACTCCCAGCATTTCATAAATATTAATTAAATGATACAATAATGTCATGGAAAGATAATATTAACTAGCATTTTAGTAACACTTTAAGATCTGTGAAGTACTTTGCATATACTATCTCCTTTGATCTTCACAACAGCCTTGCAACACTGAATCTGTTACAAGCTCCACTTTACAGTTGGGAAAACTGAGGCAAAGTTTAAGTAACCAAGATCACACAATTAGTAAGTAGCTGAGGTGGCAGGATTTGAACTTGGGTCTTCTTAACTCCAGTCCCAGATCACTATCCCATCTAGCTATGTCATAAAAGATAAACACAAACTGCATCTCGATTCCAATTAGTGGGAATAATGAATTCCCTGAAGTGATCACATCTAACCAAATTCTCTCTATCTGAAGTTATAATTATCTAAAATTGGCTTTGGCTTCCATTCCAATGGGTGTGTGTGGATTATGACTTCCAATAATGGGACCATTTCAAGGGAATTATTATTCACATGAATCAGGAACTGGCTGTAGGTAGAAGGTAACAGTAGAGAAGATGGCAAGAGAACCATGGGGTTGGGGCAGGGTGATGAGGAAATGTTTCCCGAAATAGGTGACCCTTGAGCTTCATCCTAAAGGAGACCCCAAATTCTAAGAGCTAGACTGGGAGGATGAGCCTTCCCTAAGGAACAAAGAGCACAAAAATATGGAGATGGGAGATGGAATGTTGTGTACCAGGAACAGCAAAATGGGCTAGGATGACTGCATGATAACATGTGTGGAAAGCATGAGAATACCCAAAGACTGGAAAGGTAGGAAGAAGACAGGCCATAAAGAGCTTTCCCTTCCAAACAAAGGACTTCATATTTGATGCTGGAAGTAATAATGAACCACTGCAGTTTATTGAGTAGGTGTGACATGGTTGCCCTTGTGCTTAAGGAAAATCACTTTGGGGGTTCAGTTGAGCATGGGCTGGAGTGGAGCAAGGAATCTAATGAGAAGCCTACTGCAATAGTCCAGGTGACAGGTGATGGGGGCCCAAACGAGGGTGGTGGGCTGAGGTCCGGGAGGGAAAAAGAAAGTGTTATCTGGGCACAGATGGAGAGGGATAGAAAGCTGGTGGAAGTCAGGGTTAAATTTCACTGGCATTCCAGAGCAAGGCTTCTGATGAGGGCCATTTCCAAGCAGCTGAATTCTAGCTGGGGTCGCTACCTAGGGATTCAGAAGTCACGGAGCCTACTTCGGACAAACCTGATACCCTCATCTGGAATCCATCCACAGCACATTTCCTCTCCCATGCCCTGAGCTCATTAGAGAAGCTAGGATGGGAGCTGAGTCCAGACTCTACCAGAGACCTCCTCCAAGCAGGCAATTCCCCAGCATGCCAGATTATTGGGAAGAGTTAACACAGACTAGTGCCTTTCTAAATGTGCAAAATCTACAGTCCCCACCCTGCCCCAAGGCTTATGCTTTCTTCTTTCAGCATCCTATTTCCCTTCCTTTGATTTCTTATCTACATTTTCCTGTCTGAGCACCAAAACCAACTAGCATCTTGCCCTCTGGGTTAGGTAAAAGGGAGAAGAAAACTATGTCTCTCACTGGGTGTTTTTTGAGCACTGAATTCTAGTCCTATTATTTTTTGCCTTCTTCTGTTCTGGCAGAAATCCATTCTTTAGGTGAAATATGGGCCCATTTTGGAGAGTAGGCTTCCCAAAGATATAGAGCCCTAGGAATAGCTGTTTGAAGTTTGTGAAATTTAAAGCCCAATTGCCCCAAATTTCCTACCAATCTAGCACCTGGGATACATCTCTTTAGATAATAGTCATTAGAATGCAAGCTCCTGGAAGGGAGACACTGCTTTCCTTTAAATTAACATCATCAAATTTAAATCGATTTATATTAAACTTAAATTTTTAGATTAAATTTATATAATACAATTTTTTTAAATTTCAATACTGAAGAAACTCTAGTCAGTACTTGCTCTACATCTTAGAGAATTGGGGGGGGGGCAGGACACTGATAGTTTTAATGACCAAGGTCACATAGCCAGTATGAGTTGAGAGATCAGACTTGAATTCCAGGTTTCCTTACTCCAAGGTTGGGTCTGTGTTCCACTAGGTCAGTGATGGTGAACCTTTTAGAGACTAAGTGCCCAAATGGCAATCCTCATGCCCCATGTGAGCTCCCCCCACCCACTTTACCCCAGACAGGGGAGAGACGAAGCACTCCCATTGGGCTTCTGGGCAGAGGGGCAGGTCATATGAGAAATGTCCTCAGGTACACATGGAGAAGAGGAATGGAGCAGCCCCCTCCAGCAATCTCTGGCCCACGTGCCAAAGGTTCACCAACATGGACTTATAGAGTGCTGCACTGAATTTGAAACTCCCAGGCTCACCCAAGGTGTCATGTGTAATAAATCACTAAGTAGAGTAGGACTCAGATGAGCTGAGTTCTAGGACCAAGGATGCCATAGTCCCACTCTCTGGGTCTCTGTCTCCTCATTTATAAAGCAGAAATAATAAAACCTGTAGTTGTCGATAGTTAATAGTGTTAAGGCTTTGAAAAAAGTTGAAAAATACCCTGGAAAAGTATGTTATGATTATTACTAGATGCATCTCCTCAACAGAACAATGGGAAAAGCAAAGGCTTATCTATGTTGTATCAACAAATGGCATTCTCAGGTGGGTAATCTGAGAGTCAGCCAGTCTGATCCTGCTGCCCTCAGCCTCTGCTGGTTAGAGGCTGTCAGCAACTGGAGGGTAAGGATTTCCCATTCTCCTCCTTCAGGCCGAGGGGAGTCACAAAGTTCTTGTTGTCACCCGACTCATTTTATTAACCTTTTGACCACATCTCTGCTGGAGTACAAAGAGTGTAGGGGAAGCAGATCTGGTCAGCTTGCACGCACACACACACACACACACACACACACACACACACTTTCATTTGAGAATGAATATTTCCTCTGGGAACATCCTCCCCTTTGGCATGCTGGGAGCATAGTATTACAATTTCCCTCTGGAGGTATCCCCATCCTTCTCCAGTTGCAGTATTCTGAAGGCCCAAGCAAGTTATCCCATTAGCAGAAGGAGCTATCAAGGGTCAAGGGGCAGCTGAAAGTACCACCCAAATCTTTAGGCCCAGCAAAGCAAAGCAAAGCAAGGCAGAGAGAAGCAAGTCCCTTGGAAGGGAGGGCCACAAAGCTGTTTAAACAACACACTCCAAGAACAGCCTGTTTTCCCAGTGCAGTTTCCTGCGCAGTGTTTGCCTGACCCATCTGCCCAAAATCCCTCTCCAAACACTGGGTTTCCTGCCTAACACTAGCAATCAGAGAGCTAATTATCTGGGATTAGGGATGGGATGGGATAGGATGGGATGGGGAGAGGAGGAGGGAGCTTTAATTACAGGAAAACATTAGCCTCACTAATGTCCATCAGGCTTCAGGGATTATGGCAGAAAACCTGGGGTTTGAACACAAGTATGTCAGAAAGGGGGGATGTGGGTAAGGTTTGTCTGTCAGGAGAACCAAGTTGGTCTGTTGGTCTTCTCTCCTGTGCTGGGGTCAGTCATAGGATCTTGGAATTTTGGTTATTTAGGGGTTAGGGGTTAGCAAAAAAAAACCTGTGGGGGGGGGGTGCATGCATGTGTGTATGTGTGTAGAGCAGATCCAGAGAGGATAGACACAGTCAGATGGCTGCGAGTTATAGCGAGATTAAAAGAGAGAGAGGGCTGCCTCCAAGCAGACAAATCCAAGACAAGAAAGAGGCAAAGGACTGCTTAGAAAGAACTGCTTTCCTGAAACTGAAATTTCTGTGGACTTTGTCACTGTCCCATTCAAGGAAGCACAAGAGAAACCCAGAAGAAAGGCTCCCCAAATCCCCTGGGAAAGAGTGTGTTCTTCACTAGTAGTCTGGTAGCCTCCTCAGTTCCCTCCATTCTCCCATCTCCCCCCCCACCCCCCATCTACTTCCCCTCCCTTTTGCCTCCTCCTATGGTCCATGGCACACTGACCCAATTCTGCATTAGGCCTGTGTAAGTGATGCTTCTCCCTCCCAGGGGAAGAGGATGGGAAATAGAACGTGAATCCAGTCAGGGACGTTGAAGCCTAGAGTGACCACTGTGTTCTCCAGACTGGCTTCCTGGGGACAGGGCTCCCCAACTCCCAAAGTAGACCAAACCCTGATTCTCCTTTCAGAAAGGAAACTGATGGCTGAGCTACTAAACATAGGTAATACAGAATATAATTAAATGAATGATCGAAGTGAGAGGATAGATCAGATTTAGAGAAGACACACATGAGGCCCATAAGTCCAGCCCAATAAGGTCCTGTATCACTGTTTGCAGCCATACAGATACATCTGAATTATCTCGTATATTTATGGAACAATTCTATTTGCAGATAGACATATGTCTCCCCTTACCCAGACTTTACAGAGGATCAACTGCATATGTGAAGAAGCATAGACATTTCTTCTACTCTTCTGAATCTCTTTCTTCAAACCTCAAGCCTTCAGCTTCTTTTAGAAGCAGGGAAAGCCTGGAGAGTTAGTCCAGCATTGATTATTGAGTGCCAAAATAATGGGGATAGATCAGGGCAATACCTTGGGAACAGAGGACAGCATGATAGAAAGACACCTTGGTTCGAATTCTGAATCAATAGTTTCTCTGCTTAAGCATTTTGGGGAAAAGTCTCTTCCCCCACTTTGGGTCTCATTTTCCTTCACTCTGACTTCAGATGTTTGCCTCTCTCCTGTCACTCATGCTCAGGGGCTCTTTATTTGTTCCAGGATGAAAGTGAAATTCTTGTGCTTGATATTTAAAGCCCTTTGGAGTCAGGTTTCATCCTCTCTGATGAGGGTGTCCCAAAAGTCTTAGTGCAGTCTTGAACCTTAATAGCTTAATTAAACTTAATAATTTGATCTTTAAGCTATTAAAGCACACTAAGAATTTGGGGGATACCCTCTACCTTATTCCCCATCACACACTCTAATATGCTCCCACCAAACTGGTCCATTTGCTCTTCCCAGGTAAGTGGGAAAGAATTCATCCTTTGTTTCTGTATCTCTGCATAGGCTGATCACTGTACCTGGAAGGTGCCTCATCTTCACATTAGCCTATCAGAACTCCTTGCTCCTTTTAAGACATCCTACTGCAGGCCCTTCCTGATCCTCAAAGTGGTCACTGCTTCCTACCCTCAGATTGGATTTGTGTTTATTTCGTATATATATTTGGGGATATATGTGTGTATACATAATATTATTCTGGACTTAAACCCCCCCCAAAAAAAAGGATTTAAATATATAAAGTGGTATTGTCCTTCAATTGTTTTCAGTTGGGTCTGATTCTTGATGACCTGATTTGGAGAGGTTTTTTTGCAAAGACACTGAAGTGATTGGCCATTTTACAGATAAGGAAACTGAGGCAAACAAGATGAATGACTTCACATAGCTAGTGTCTGAGGCTGGATTTGATCTCAGGAAGATGAATTTTTCTAACATTGGACCTGGAACTCTATCCTCTGTACCTCTGTATCTAATTGCCCCAAAATATATAAAGTAGAACAGGAAAGAAATGATTGCATGTAAAATTGCAAATCTCTACTGCAATTATGGTGAACCTTTTAGAGAGCACATGCTGTGTCCCACCCCACCCCCAGACTGAGTCCCCCCCCCATACACAACTTAGCCTAAATGTGGGAGAGAAAAAGAGAGGGGAGTGACCCAAGCACTCTGCTCAGGGAAGGGAGTAAATGGAGAGGGGTGGGGAAGGGAGGTAGAGAGGGTGAAGGGAGCAGCTCCACTGGAGTTCCTCTGCCTTTCTAGTTACTAACTCTGCCAGGGATGGCCCTTGCCCCCAGAGAGGTCTCTGTGTGCCATCTTTGCATGCATGCCGTAGGTTTGCCATCACAGCTCTATTGCATATAACTTGCTGTTCCTTTCATGTAAATAACATAAAAATATATAATAAATTTAACATGTAACTGGAAAAGCTGTTCTGCGTGTCTATTTCCTTCTGATATTTCCTATTTTAAGCATGTAAAAGCACTCATCAGTGACTCTCTTTTCATTCTTCTTTTCTTCCTTTTTTGACAACCCTTTGACTAACCCTACTCTTCCCTTCCAATCCTCTCTCAATTGAAAAATAAGAAACATCAAACCTTTATAGCAAATGTGCAGTCAGGCAAAAATAAAATTCTATATTGGTCACATCCAAAAATGCAGGTCTCATTCTTCATCTGAGCCCATCCCCTCTGCCAGGAGCATTCTTAGTCATCCTCTGAAATTGATTATAACTGGCCATGGCAGTAACTGTCATGAACACAGTTCTGAAGTCTTTCAAAGTTGCTTTCCTTTGCAATGCTGTTGGTATAGTATAAAATCTCCCAGTTCTGCTCACTTAATTCTGCATCAGTTCAAACAAGTCCGTTCAACTTCTCTGAAACTGCCTCTCTCATCATTTCTTAGGAAGCAATAATATTCCATTATATTCATAGCTTGCAACCAATGGGAATCCCCTTTGTTCCCAATTCTTTGCTATAACAAAAATACTTGCTATAAATATTCTTATATTCATCTCACTTCATGGGTTTAGTTCTGATGTTTCTGGGTCAAACTGAATGGAGTCAAGCAAAGTTTCAAATTGTTTTCCAGAATGGTTGTACTAATTCATAGCTCCGTCAGTACACATTTAGTATGCCTGTCCTCCAACAACTGTCATTTTCCATTTTTGTCATCTTTGCCAAACTGATGAATATGATGGGGAACATTAGTTTTTTCATTTGCATTTTTCTAATTATTAGTGCTTTGAATCATTTTTTGATATTGCTATTGATAGCTCAGCTAGGAAATATGTAAGGCTAGTTTGAACCCAGGCTTGCCTTTCTATCCACTGAGCCACCTAGCTGCCCCTGTAGATCAATATTCTAAATAAGGAACTCCTATTGTACTTCTTTATCATTTTCCTGTAAGACCTAACTTTTATACCTGGTTGATTTCTCCCTTCTATCACTCTTCCATAGGACTTTTCTTTGGTGCTTGAGGTGAAAGGGTTTGGGCTTCAGGTCAGTAACAGGTGAAGAAGTGCCTTCATAAAGTCCCCCTGTCCCCCAATATTTTCTGTTTAGGAAGGGATACAGACTAATAGTTTTTCTCTGGTCTAGTTTATTTAGGCCCTAGAGACTCCTGTAGGAATGTGATGGAGCCAGCTCATAGGAAAATTCATAGATTCAGGGAAAGCTCGTTGTTAAATTTTCAGTGTGAACATTTTCACCTCAGCAAACACTACAAAGCAGGGCTTGATTTTTGATTTGTTTTGTTTTGTTGATTGTGTAAGAGAGGTGTCAAACACAGGGCTGGTCAATATACCTAAGTACAGCTGAGCCAGATTAAAATATAATTGGAAAATATTTAACAATAAAAATATAATAAATAATACATTATGTTTTTAAATGAAGCTAGTATGCTGCCACAAGGATCCTTATATATGTATGGTTTAGTGGACCCCTTGTTTATCTGAGTTTGACACAACTGGTCTAGACTTAAAGTGATGGAGAAAATGTTAATAATGCAAATTAAAAGAGGGCAGCTTGGTGGCTCAGTGAATTGAGAACCAGGCCAAGAGACAGAGGCCCTGGGTTCAGATCTGGCCTCAGACACTTGCTAGCTGTGTGACTCTGGGAAAGTCACTTAACTGCCCCATTGTTTAACTCTTACCCCTCTTTTGCTTTGGAATCAATATGCAGTATTGATTCAAAAATGGAAACTAAAGGTTGAAAAATAATGATAATAATGCAGATTAAATTTAAATGAGCATCTTTTTAAAGACCCTATCATTAAACTTTTATCAGCACATCCCAGAAGTCTAGCAAGCCTATCGAGTGATCTGGTTTTAGGGTAAATGGCCCAAAGTCATATGTAGAATTAGTGGTAGAATTAGGGTTCTTAGTTCTCCTGACTCCCAGGTCAAGTTTTTTTCCCCCCACTACACCCAATTGCCTCAGTTTTTCTTGAGCCAGCTTCCTCGAACCCGTCTCCTCCATCCCTTTGGCATACCCTCTCCCAGCACACACACACACACACACACACACATACACACACACACATACACACACACACACACACACACACACATACACACACACACACACACACACACACACACACACACACACACACACACACACCCTCTGTCCTCCCTGACCTGTCTCTGTGAGGTGTAAGTGTCAGGAAGAATGAAGGGCAGTAGTTGTCATTTGTCAGGGTAGTCAGGAGGGGGAGGGAAAAGGATTTCCCATGGCCCACACTGGATGTCAGCCAATTCCTGGCAGCCTTGAGGCATGGCAATTGGGAGAAATGAAGGAAAGTTATGTGTTCCTCCCCCTAGCAGGGAACCCAGGACTTATCAGAATGACAGAGCTGGGCCAAAGAGAAGAGGGCACAGTCAAGAGCAGGTGGGGCTGGACCCTGGCAGCCCAATGGATTGAAGCCCAAGTCATACTCCCACATTTCTCCCAGCCCTTTTTTTTGCAGCTTCCCAAAGTGTGTCACCTCACTGCCAAATTGTCAAAAGCTCAGTGAGACAAAGTACTCTTCATTTAATGATTCTGGTCCCCAGAGAGGGTAGCAATCTTTTAAAGAGAAAGAGAGGAGTGGGCAGGGATGCTTAAATTCTCCACCAGAAAGAGATACCACAGATCCTTCAGTCTCTTTTAAAAGCTCAGATTAGAAACCAGCAGATTTGCCCTGAATTGCCTTCTCTCTGTGGGTTAAAGACCAGGACCTCCATCTCTTTCCTTTATTTTTTCTCCAAGTGAAAAAGCCTAAAAGAGAGAGAACTCCCCTTCCCTCCCTGCCCCAGCATCCTCAGTCCTGAGTACTCTATTTAGGTCCTGTTGGAATCCTGGCCAAGCCAGGGCCCCCTGCTCTGAGTGTGTCTACCTTTACAAAGTAGGCCAAGAAAAGGAAAACTAGAACCCTTCTCTCCCCTACTAATCCAGTTCAAGGTTTGGTTCAAGCGATTGTTGCTCCCTTTCCCATCCTTTTTTCACCTAATAAAGGATAAAAAGTGAAAATTAATTGATTGACCTATTGGCCTCCTTGGGGAATACCGCTTTAGTCCTTTCCCTAGATCTCTCCTCAGCTCCATCCTAGGGCCTTTAGATGAAAATAGTCCATCAATCAATCAACAGACATTTACTGGTGAAGTTTATGGAGTGTCACTGTGTACCTAGCTCTGTGTTAGGCATTATGAGTGGGGTATAAAAGAAGATGAAGAAATCAGTCTCGTATATATGGCATCTTTCCAGTGAGGAAGACATTAAGATGGGAATGGAAAAATCTAGCTGAGAGAACTGGGAAGCAGCTCCCTGAGCCATGTCCTTCCTGGAACTCCACTCTCATTTCCTTCTGAATGGAACATGGCTTTAGAGACAGAAATTTTGCAGTGGTTTTCACTTGTTTGTTGTTTTTCTGCTGTATCACTAGAGCAAATCTTTGTGGCTTGGACCCTCCTACAGCTGGCATTTTTCTCAACTAACTCAAGATGCTATAGGCACAGGGAAGGGAATAGACATTGGGAAAATGGGTATTTCTGGGGTACAGTATTCTTATGGCCATCTAGGAAGGCTGCCTGAGAGTACTACCCTTCTGAAGGATTATCCTAAGAGAGAGGAGATATCTTCTTTTTTTTATTATTCCTTATTTTATTTTATTTTATTGAGGAGATATATTCTGCTTGATTTCCAAAGCAACAGGAGTAATCATTAATGTCCTTAGCAATTAGAACTACCCCAAAGCAGAACAGGGTTCTCCTAGGAAGTACTGAGTTCAAACCACTGGACATTTTCCTGTTGTTGGATGACCAGTTGTAGGTGATAATTCTGTTCAGGTAAAAATTGGGCCAGATGGACAATAGGAGAGAGGGGTTGGGGGTAGTGGTGGGGAAGGGTGGCATCTCCAACTCAGAACTTCTATGATTCTGTTTCACCTGGGTGACATTAACTAATATTCTCTTATTCAGTTCTTGAGTATTCACACCCAAGATTTTCTAGGTTGTTCATTGCTTGGGCTTAATTTTGGTTTTTACTCTACAGCCTCACTGGAGGACTCACCCAATAAGCTTTTAGTCCACATGCTGAGGGGCCAAAGTTATTCATCTCAATATAGTAATACTGTCACCTCACACTTCAAGCGGAATACCAAGTGTTTCTTGAATATCTCCTGATAAAACAGATCTGGTCATTCTGACTATTCGGAATAGCATTTGGACAAGATAACCAACTCCTCCATGAGCATTTAGTCCTACACAACCAAGTTGTTCACGTACTTTGGTGCTTTGGTATTTGGGTGCTCATTACAAATTCAACATGGAGTCCCTCCTGTCAAGAACACTCCTATGTATGACATGGAAGCTACAGGCTTCAGGACGGGTATGGAAGGGGTGTGAAAAGAAGGAAGAGAAGAAAATTGTTAGAGTCAAAGTGAGCATTACCCAGGTGACTGGCTGTTCTCCAAAAGCCTAGGAAGGCAGAGTACAGGGGCAGCTTTACAAAAGTTCAACCCCCCTCCCCCATTCCGGTACCCATCTCCCTCCTGGGATTTGACACCTGCCGTTCCCAGCCACCATCGGGGTCTGCACTCGGGCATTCTGCCCAGCAGCTGCAAATCAATCACATAAGAAGGAGGTGGGCAGCTATTGAAGGAGAGAAGCAGGTGTCCATCCAGGGAATATTGGGAGAAAGGCAGGTGTCCCTTTCCTGGAAAGGGCCATTTCAGAGGGTTGTGGGCACATTCTATAGCAAATCGCCAATAAAAACTCCATTCATTCTTCTTCCCTCCCAAATTTGATTAGGATGAATCTGGTCCCAGAAGAATAGAAGCGAATTAATTAGGGGTCTGTTGGTATGAGGCAGCTCATTATTAAAGTCTCTCTCCTGGGAGTGGGAATAGGAAGAGGTGTGGAGACGTCAGCTATTCAAACAGAAAGCCTCTTTAAGAATCTCCTGTTCCCTTCAACTGCTTGCTGTGCCCTTGGGCACTGCCAGGGAGTGAGCTGTCTAGGCATAGGACACCCCTAGGGCTGCTAGGTTCCTTGAAGGGCATCGCTTCTGGAAGTTAACATCTTTTCTGGCCTCCCTTTCCTTACCTCTGCTGCATCAACCTGCTTATTCCAAATCCTATCCCCTGATCCCACTTATTTAGACTCCATCTCTGAGCCAGAGCACCAGCTGGTCCTCGCATTCTTTCCCTACTAATAACAACTTTCACTTCTGTAAAGCTTTTAACCCCACAACAATCCTATGAGGTAGGGAACATGAAAATATTATCATCCCTGACCCTTGGCAAGTCACCTGATCTCTCTGGGCCTCGGTCTCCTTGTCTATATAATGGGGATAATAATAGTAATTTGTTCACAGAATCGTAGATTTAGAGCACAAAGGGACCTCTTCAGGGTCATCTAGTCTAAGCCTTTCCTTTGAAGGGAATGTTTAGCAAACTGACTTGCCCAAAGATCACCCTGGCAATCTAGTACTTCTTATGACCCTAAGTTCCATGTTCCTCCCCCCTGACATAAGGGAATATGGGGAATAAATGAGAAAACATAAGGGCTTTATGAACTTTAAAGCATAATACAAGTGAAAGCCAATAACATGTCCTTATTTTTTTTAACATGTCCTTATTTTGTTATTATTGATGGCAGTGGTGATTGATTTTGCAATGATGTCCAGTTCTTGGTGATCCCATTCCAGGTATTCTTGGCAAAGGTTTGTTTGTCATTTCTTTCTCTGGCTCATTTTACAGATGAGAAAACTGAAAGGGTTAAGTGACTTGCCCAGGATCACACAGATAGGAAGTGTCTGAGAGCAGATTTGAACTCAGGAAAATGAGTCTTCCTGACTCCAGGCATTTCCACTGAGATATCTCCCTGCTCTGAAATCATATAGGATTCCTTAAAAGATAAAAGCACAAAGATAAATGACCTCTCTGGTCTCTAATATAAGTTAGCACAAAACTGGGAGATACATAATGGTTGTTTGACTCTTCTATCCTCAATATTAGACTGGAAACTCCTTGAATGAGGGACCCATTTCTGTTTTGTAATACACATATCAATCCCAAGCTACCTAACAGTCATCGAAGCCATAAGATAAATTCAAGGACCAGTGGCTAACTGGGGGGGTCATACATTGGCCATGCTGGAATTCCTTTGTATCTTCCCTCCTCCAATTCTCATGTATTTTCTTTATATGGATCCTGTACACACTTGTTTGTATATGTGTTGTCTCCTCCAGTAGAATATAAGTTTCTTGAGGCAGTAATTATTGAATTTTTATCTTTGAAGCTCTAGCGTCTTAGTAGGGTGAACCTAGTAGATTAGAGATTTAATAAATACTTGTTGGTTGATTGATTGCTGGGCATGAAAGCTATTTCCTGATGTGTTGAAGAAATTATCCACTGCAGATCTTTCTTACTTATGCTTTTTTATTTTAAGAAAAGATTTCACAATTAACACATGAGCATATCAAGGGTTAAGTTATTAAATTAGGACTATTCTTGTGGAATGAAGGGAGCCACATCTAATCTAATGGTGGAGAGAAAGGAGCCAAGGCTCCTAGATAGAGAGAGCAAGACAGAGAAAGGGTTTAATAGGCCATTACCTATATGAAAGCCAAGAGAACAAAGGATTGGAGATCCTTAATAGACTTACAGATTCTTAGAGCTGGAAGGGATCTTTGTTTCATTTAGTTGTTTTTCAGTCGTGTCTGACTCTTTGTGGACCCAGATGGTATTTTCTTGGCAAAGATCCTAGAGTGGTTTTCCATTTCCTTTTCTAGCTCATCTTACAGATGAAGAAACAAAGCCAACAATTTAAAGTGACTTGCCCAAGGTCACACACTAAGTGTCTGAGACCAGATTTGAACTTAGGAAGATGAGTCTTCTTGATTCTAAGCCCCAGGTTCTATCCACTATACCATCTAGCTGCCCTGTCCTCATTTTATAGATAAGGAAAATGAAGAAATGAATTTGCCTTCAGTTACACACCTATACTTACATGAGCTGGAATGCCTATGCAGATTCAATACTCTATGAACTACATTTCACCATATCAACCTCTTGGATTTGTCTTGCCTAGAGCTCAAAGCTCTTTTACAACTTGTCTCCTTTGTCTTTATAAGTCCAGGAAGAGCAGTGACAGAGGGGTTGATTCTTTCCTCTGCCTCCCCCTGGACTCTAAACTACCACTTTATACATAAGGTACGAATGGTTTGAGGCTGTGTTTATCAAAAGCAGATATTAGGTCAGTGGAGGAGCTAGAACTGCATAGAAACCAGGACACCTCATATTCTATGGTCCAAGTCCTGCCATCCCCCTTAAGGCCTATTTCTACAACAAGACATTTGGGAGAAAGATGGATCAAAATAGTAAAGACAATGGGGGTTATGAAGATCTGTGGTACATTTTAGGCTTCTAAATTCTAGCTAAGAAATTCTAGCTAGGAAATGAAGTCTTTCCAAACCTATTACTCCCTTTCTTAGTATCAGGGGTCATCTATTTGGTTGATTAATTGGGTATCCACTACTTTAGACTGAGCTAAGAATAGTGAAAAATACACAGATGAATGATATCAGCTGTACCCTGCCCTCAAGAAGCTTATAGTCTAATGAGAAAGGTAAGGCATGGACATATAATACAAGGGAAAAGCAACAACATAGAATATGTGATGCATCCAAAGTTCTTCAGACAGAAGATGAAATCACCAAGTCCCTTCTAACTCTAAAGCCTGAGGCTAGGATAATTAGGGAAGATTACATAGGTGGGGGGGGGGGGAATAAGGAGAGGGAAGGAAGAGAATTTGAATTGGACTTTATAAATAAATCACCAGGATGAGATAAGTGGGGGAGAGAGAAGACATGAGCAAAAGGGCAAGAGTGAAAATAAGCATGAAGTTGTTAGGATAAGGCCAATGGCCAGTTTGTCTAGGGCCTGAGCAAGAGTAATAAGAAGGGACATTGAAATGCACAAGATATGGACATTAAGTCTCAGAAGTAGAAGCACCCTTAGAGGTTAGAGTTACGCCCAATCTGGCTGAACGTTCCCTTTGTGTCCTCCCCAACAAATGGTCATTTAGCCTTCACTGATGATTTCTGCTATCTAAAATTTTATCTCCTCCTTTTCCCTATTTTCTGAACCATTGGATAGACCCTGGGGTTTGCCAAGCAAATTTTCCTTTTAATGTTTCAGGGTTTGTGAGAACAAAGTTTGAGTCTCTCATAACTCTATTCCTCTCTCATCAACCACTTCCCCATCTCTTCCCCTCCCTACTGGAGCAAAAACAAACAAACAAAAAAAAGTTACCTTGTCACTAAGAAGGAAGATTACAGTTGTTTCCAGAACAGACATTCTGAAGAATGTTTCTTACAGTCTGGAAAAGAAAGAGTTCACTAAAGGGGGTAATAACCCTTACAAATAGCCCATCTTTGGCTCTATTTGCTTCTATCCAATTCAACAAACATTTAGATCTCATCTAGGTCCCAGTTGGTCTCCTGCGGTCATATATAGAGAAAAAACTACTCTTTAGTAATGGATAAGCTATTTTATTTCCTGAAAATGTGATTTTTTTTTAAGGCTACTGCAGCCAGCATGGCCCTCCCCATTTAACAGAGGGAAAACTGGAGTCTTAAAAACATAGAGGCTATTTCTGAGGTCTCTCAGTTCACTACATTATCCATCCAAGGGCCCCCTATAGGAAAGAGGATATTACCATTCGTGGTGATCCTGAGGAACCTATCTGGTTCCAAATCACTTCAAACTCTAGGGCTCAAGACTTAGGTATGATTCTGGGTCATTCAGGGGTTCAAAAACCCATCTCTGAGCAAGGAAAACTTGATGTTGGCAGCGCTTGGAACATGGAAGCCGCGTGTCCCTGTGCCACTCCCAGAGCGTAGAGAGTAAACAGAGATTGGAGTTTGGCAGAAGCTCCTCATCATTCTTTATTAATTCCTTCCACCCTCCCCCAAACGCTTCCCCCTCCCCACTCTCCTAGCCTCCAAGTGAAATATTGCTTTTGCTGCCTGCGTGATTTGATTTCATCTGAGGCTGCTTAATGCCTCTTCTGTCTCTAGCTGTGTTTATCTCATTGTTTCCCAGAACAATCAAGAGCTTCCCCTGCCTCTGGCAACTCCATCTTATTCTCTGAGCCTGCTGCCCTGCCTGGTTGGCAGTTGGAGTTGAAGCAGGGACTGGAAGGCAGAGCTGGGTCTATAACTATGCCACTTTTTAAGACCAGTCCTGACCTCCTGAATCATCTATGGTCATGTGCCTTCTACAGCATCCAGCCATCTTCTTCCTCTGAGCTGAAGAAAGTCTCCCTACCAAAGATGGAGCCAGGAAGCAAGTGATTAATTTTCTGCTTACTGCCTCATAGTGCCTCCTCTCTCCTTACCGGTGAGGGGGCAGTTGGGGGCATGGGAGGGGGTGGGGGTGAGGGAGGAAGAACACTATGGATTGGGCAGTGACAGACATCTCTGTGCCCAGCACACACTAAGAATGCTTTAATCTATTCATCTTTCTATTTAGTGCTTTAGTACATGGAATTCGATTGAGGAAGGGGTTTATTAAATAGAAAGTGTCTAACGTCAACATGAGAGGGCCCTGGGTTTCCCCTCCCAGGAAGACAGGAAACAAAGTAGCTTGCCAATAATTCACTACTTCTTCACTATGTCAATAGATCTGTGATCTCATCAATCTGAGCATTTCTCCATTCATGCCAATTGCAATCCATCCATAGCTATCCATCTTGGGCAACTCTTAACCATGTCATCTTATTACTCCACCGGAGGGAAGATCAATTCAACATGCTGGAGACCTCCCTCTAAATTGTTTATTTTTTTTAAACCCTTACCTTCTGTCTTGGAGTCAATACTGTGTATTGGCTCCAAGGCAGAAGAGTGGTAAGGGCTAGGCAATGGGGGTTAAGTGACTTGTCCAGGGTCATACAGCTAGGAAGTGTCTGAGGTCAGATTTGAACCTAGGACCTCTGGTCTCAAGGCCTGGTTCTCAATCCACTGAGCCACCCAGTTGTCCCCCACCCACCCAAATTTCTTGACATTGTATAAATACCAGCATATGAATTGTCCCTCAGTTAGCTCTCTCCCCTCTCCCCATTTTACTTTTTAACAGCCCGTGATCTATCTTTGGTTCTTACATTTCTTTGACATCGTTTAGCTTTTTCTCCAAGGTATTTCCTCCTTTGTAATGTGTTTCAACCACATTATAAATAATAAATCACGTAGTACTTTTAGGCTTATAAAGCTCTGTCCTCACAGAAACGGTGAAAAATACAATGCTATAATTCCCATTTTATAGATGAGAACACTGAAACTCAGACTCGTTGAATCATTTGCCTGAGGTCCCACAGCTCATAGCAGAACTAGGAATTAAATTTGGCTCTTCTGATTCCAAGACTTGTTGCTGATGCCTAAAGAGAAATAACCACACACTAACCCCATTCCTACCCCAACCCTAATCAAAAAGTCACCCTGCTGATAGGAAATGGGTGATTCATTCTATACTTTGAAGAGCCTTCATCAGGATAGCTTGCTTTTTTCAGGCCAGAGAGCAAAGGGTAGACTCTTTGGGCATTTTTCTTTCCTTCCACTCACAAACAAACAAACATGCACATACACACCAGGAGGAAATGCCCTCTTTGGCACTTTGCCTCTTTTAAAAATGCTTTTGACATCCCTGAGCCACTCTGATCATGTGTGCTTGTGCCAACCCCACCCTAGCTGAAGACCCCAGGCAGGTCCTTAACATTCAAGGAAATGGATATAATTGTGCCTGGATGGAAATGTCAATCTCCAATATACATCCTACCTTCCAGTGCCAAAGCCCTGGTGATTGACAGCTCATTTGGGACAAGTGCTGAAAGGTACCTTAGTAGCAAGTCTGAGGGAGGAGAGGGGGAGGAGAGGAAGGGAAGATGAATTTGCAAATCTTAGAAGAGGTCTCTGGCCTCTCAGTGGACAAGACCCCTGGTCCTTCATCCCCTCTCCCTCTATCCTTCTGGCTTAGTACAACAGTCAGGAGAAGTTTAAGCTGCCTCCTTCTTTCCCCTCCAATTATCCAGGCATTTAGGGCCAGGCTCCCAGCCATCCTCCAGGGAGCTTCAGCCTGCTGGGTTGTGCCTTTGAACGTTTAGTTAACATTTCCACTGCTCAGAGGTTGGGGAGGAGGAGAAGAGCATCGAAGTTGCTGCTGCTGCTGCTCCTACTGCTGCTGGTGTGTGTGTGTGTGTGTGTGTGTGTGTGTGTGTGTGTGTGTGTGTGTGTGTGTGTGTGTGTGTGTGTGTGCAGGATGGAGGAAAGATGTATTTCTGAGATTGAATTTACCAAAGACTCCAATCTATAAATAATTCGGGTCATGAAGCTGTACAGATATAAACTGAAGCTTGAATCCTCTCTCTCTCTCTCTCTCTCTCTCTCTCTCTCTCTCTCTGTCTCTCTCTGTCTCTCTCCCTCTCTCTCTCTCTCTCCCTCTCTCCCTCTCCCCCCTCTCTTTCTTCTCCTCTCCCTCCCTGCCTTCTCTCTCTTCTCTCTACCTCTCCTCCCTCCCTCTCTCTTCTCTTTCTGTCCCCCCTCTCTCTAGCCCCCCTCTTTCTCCTCTTTCCTTCCCCTTTTTCCCTTCCTCCCTCCCTCTCTCCTCTCTGTCCCTGTCTCTGTCTTTGTCTCTCTCTATCTCTCCCCTACCCTTCCTCTCTATAGCTCTCTCTTTCCCCCTTTTCCTCACTCTCTTTTACTCTTTCTTGCTCTCTCCCTTCCCCTCCCCTCCCCTCTCTTCTCTCCTTTCTTTTCTGTTCCCCCTCTCTTCTCCCAAATGTATAGCTACAGAGGTAGAACCTCATTACCTTACTCTCCTGCTTAGGTTGAACCACCCCACAGCTTCCCTACCTCTCCCCACGTTCAACATGCAAACACATTCACCCAAACAAGCACAGTACCCTGGGCAAGCACAGGGTTCAAAAGGGAGCACAAAGAGGACAAAACAATAGTAGTGAGCCTTCCAAAGGAAAAGCAAAGATGCTAATGGGACAGCTTGCTGCTCTGAATTCAGCACTAAGAGCTTAAGCCCTCCAAACACTGAGGCAGTTTGGGGGAGACGCTCTGGCTCTGGAGTCAGTTTCAAAGGGCTCAATTTCAAGCCCAGTTCTTTTCCTTGGCCATTATTTCACCTTGAGGGAGTCATTTAGTTCCTCTGTCCCTCAGTCTACACAGTGGGAAGATAGGAATAAAAATAGCATCTCCTTCAAAAGCATAGTTGTAAGGAACAGTTGAGACTATATTTCAAAGCTTGTATTTTATATATATTTTTTTTTCAAAGAAGCATATATTTATATGTGTATACATTTACATATATGTATATAAATGCTAGTTATTATTTTAACTGTCCCTCCCTGGGCCTCAATTTCCTCATCTGTTAGGTGAAAGGTTTGAGGTAGATAAGCCCCAAAGGTTTCCTCCATCTCTAAATTAAATCCCAATTATGACAGTATTTAGAGATGCAGTAGTAACATCATGGAAATATCTCTGGAATTAAAGTTGGGATAGACCTGGATGCAAATTATGTCTCTATCTCTAACTAGGTAAGTCACTTACCCCTTTAAGCCTCAATTTCCTTATCTAGAGAATGGGGATAATAATGGTACCTACCTCCCAGCATTGTTTTGAGAACTAAAAGAGATAACATGTTTAAAACAACACAGACATAGCTAGGTGGCAAAGTGGTCTGAGAGCCAGGCCTGGAGTTAGGAGGACCTGTATTCAAATCTGTCTTCAGACACTTCCTAGTTGTGTGACCCTGGATGAGTCACTTAATCCTAATTGTCTAGCCCTTGATGCTCTTCTGTCTTAGATTTGATACTAAGACAGAAGGTGATGGTTTTGAATGATGCCTAATGCTTTATGCTCTACATTGTATATCCAAATGCATTTGCCTGGAGCTTTTTACTGTTCACACAAGTTCTTTTGTATCTGTGGTCTTATTTGATACTCTCAAGAATCCTGTAAGATGGATAGGGCAGTTATTATCTCATTTGATAGACAAGGATACTACACATAAAGAAGTCAAATAACTTGCCCAGAATCCCACAGTGATATCCTATGACTGCAAAAACCTTTCTTCTCAGAGTCAGTGCTAAGATCTCCCAATTCAGTTTCTTCTCCATGATACCATACGGCCAACCCTGAGACACATTCTCAGAATCCCAGGGCTTGGCGTTGTTCCCCAGCGTGATGCCCAGTGCTTGCTGTTCCCCGGCAGCACCAGGGAAGAAAAAAGTAATATTAAAGTGTCAAAGCCCAAGTAAGCACTGCCATAATTTAGGACTAAATAGAAAAAGGAATTGACGCACAAGAAAAAGGAGTTTCAAGGGGCCTGCAGGTAAGCGAGTTAATTGGATATGCTGATTTGAATTGGATGTGCTTGTAAAGAGACTGTCATTAATTTCTGCATAGACATAGCTGTGATTTAAAGGAAAGAGACTAATAGGATTACTATTTCACTCTCATTTCAATGGGGGAACCTCCCACATAGAGGACAGGAAGGTAAATCAGCCTTGGATTGCTCTTCTAATGATTTGGCTCCAAGGCCAGCTCCCTGGCAAACTGAATCTTCCTCCCTGCATATTTTACCAAATTGAGGTTTTCCAGTAGAGTTCAGGAAACACTCATGGCTCCCATCTGCAGGGAGAAGCATCATTGAGGATGGAGCCATGGTTTCACGCAGTCTACTGAGCCTGTTACCTCAACCATTCCTCAATCTTCAGCCTTCTTGACCTCTCTGGAGCTCTCTCCTCCCTGGGTTTTCATGTTGCTTCTCTCTCCTTGTACTCCTACAAGTCTGACCATTTTTCAGTCTTCTTTGAAGGATCATCTTCCATGTAATATGTTCTTTGCCTAGATGAACCCCCAGGGCTCCTTCTTAGGTTCTCTTTCCTTTTCTCTAAATTTTTTTTTTTAGTGTTCTCCTATGTGTTCAATTATCATCTCCATAAATTGACTCTCAAATCTGAATACCATATTCTTATCTTGTTCCTTATTACCAATCCCAAATTATCAACTGTATGCTGGACACCTCTGTCAGAATGCCCCATACTCAAACCTGACATGATCAAAACAAAATTTATTTTCCTGTTAAAATATGCCCTCTTCCTGACTTCTCAATTTCTGTTGGGGAATAATGTTGGGAATCATCTTTCCAACCACTTTGATTAGAAACAAAAGAATTGTTCTTGACTCCTCACACTCCCTTATCTTCCATATTCTATTAGTTGCCATGTTCTAGTCATTCATTCTTTAGAATATCTCTTTTATTATCTTCATCCTACTTAGGCAGCTTAGTTCCACTGTAGTTCAAGCCCTTCTCATCTCTTTCCTGGACTATCACAGCTACTTCCTAACTGGTCTCCCTACCTCAAATATCTCCATTATCCAATTCATTCTCCTTGCAATTGCCAAAGTGATATTACTAAAGCACAACTGTAATGTCGCTCCCCTGTTTGAGAAACTTCAATGGCTCCCAATAAATAAAATACAACCTTTTCTGTTTCTTATCTAAAGCCCTTGGCTCCCACCTCTCTTTCTAGACTAATCAGACATTAGTCCCCCTCACACATTTTGTGTTTCAGAAAATTGGCCTATTTTCTTTTCCCCATACTTGATATTCCATCTTCTTCCATGTTTTGTCCATGATGTTTTTAAAATTTTCTATATTGTTTATTTTTGCAAGTGAATAACCTTATAAATCCACAACCCCAAAACATATACTCAGATAAACAAATGAAAAGTGTATGCTTTCATCTGCATTCCTCCTCCAACAGTTCTTTCTCTGGAGGTGGGCAGCATTCTTTGCCATAAGTCCCTCAGAATTATCCTGGATCATTCATTGTATTGCTAAGAGTAGCTAAAATTTATCACATTTGATCATTCCACAATATCACTTTACTGTGTACATTGTTTTCCTGGTTCTGCTTATTTCACTCTGCATCAGTCCATGAAGGTCTTTCCAGCTCTTTCTGAAATCATCCTGTTCATCATTCCTTACAACACAATAGTATCCCATCACCATCACATACCACAATTCATTCCCCAATTGATGGGCATTCCTTCAATTTCCAGTTCTTTGCTAACACAAAAAGAGCAGCTACAAATATTTTTGTACAAACAAGGCTTTTCCCATTTTCCAGGCTGGATTTAGCCTTAAATGTTCTTCCTGCACTCATCCACTTGACAGACTACCTAACTTCCTTCACAGTACAGCTCAGATACTACCATCAATTTCCTGGGTTCTCTTAGCTCTTAGTCCTTTTTTTCCCAAAATTCCTTTGTATTTACTCTATTTTGTCCATTTTGTATATTCTTATCATTGTATATGCTGTTTTCTCCCAATGAAATGTAAACTCTGAGGGCAAATATTACAATGTTGTCTTTTTATCTACAGAACCCAGAATAGTGTCTGGCTCATGATGAGTGCTCAAAATTTCTGCTGAACTAAATTAGCTGTCAGTCTCTTAGAGACACTTATACAGTAACAAAAAACCAACATTTTTTTTCTATCCTTAAAAAGATATTTATTTATTTGTTACATTAAAATAACTCTTTCCCTCTTTCTCCTCTCCCATTAGAGAGGGCATCATTTCACACATACACACACACACACACACACACACACACACACACTTGTAAAACTATATCTTTCTTATTTCTATTTATCATTTCTCCAGAAGTAAAAATATCTTATTCAATACCAACTCAGCCTAGTGTAGAATATACAATAACTGCATCTGAAGGCACAAAAAAACCTATGTTCAAATACTGACTCTGGTGTTTGCCAGCTGTGTGACTAAGGAAAGTCAACTGACCTATCTGAGCATCAGTCAGTTCTCTCATAATGTATTATACTTTATAGAAATATTGTCAGCTATATGAGTGGCAAGAGTCCTTGATATATTAAAGTATCTCATCTTAGACTAGGTCTTAGCAGGGATCTTGAAAGATCAGTTTGCTATTGTTGTAGTTCAGTTGTTATATCATGTCCAGCTCTTTGAGACACCGTGGATCATTGTACACTGGGCCCTTCTATCCTCTAGTATCTTCTGAAATCTGTCCAAGCTTATGTTTGTTGTTTTCATGACACTATCTATGCATCTCATTTCCATCCCTTCTTCTACCTTCAATCTTTTGCAACATCAGAGTCTTTTCCATTGAGTCCTATCTTCTCATTATGGGGCCAAAGAGTTTAATCTTCAGCTTCAGTTTCTGGCCTTCCAGTGAATCATCTGGATTAATTTCTTTAAGTATTGATTAATTTGATCTTTTTACTATCCAAGAGTTCAAAAGTCTTCTTCAGCATCATAATTCAAAATCGTCAATTCTGCCATTCAGTTTTCTTTACAATCCAACTCTCAAAGCATGGAGCTATATTTATATTTGGAAAAGGCCACAGAAGCTATTTAATGAACTCATAGAGAAAGGAAAGACTGGAATTCAGGGAATAGCCTATCATCTCTTTATGGAGATGAAAGAAAACTGCAGCTATCAGTTATCTAGAACCAATATGCATCATTGCATTGAATTTGTTCTTTTAGTGTTGTTATCATGTACATTATTGTGGTCATTGTGTGTATTTCTCACCTTTTCTTGCCCTTCTCACCCTACATCATTCATAGAAGGTTTCCCATATTTCTCTGAATTCCTTCAGTGTGTAATTCCTTATAAGGCAATAATATTCCATTATAACTATATGACAGAATACTTTTGGACATTGTCCAAACTTTGGACACACATTTTGTTTACAACCTTTTCCTACTACAAAAAATTCTGCTATGAATATTTGATAGATATTGGGTCTTTCATTCTGTCATTACCTCCTTGGGGTATATGCCCACCAATGGGATCTCTGGGTTAAAGGATATGTACAGTTTTAATAACTTTCCTCCCATGATTCCAAATTGACTTTTGAAATAGTTGGGTCAATTCCCAGGTCCACCAAAAATTTATTAGTGTGTCTGTTTTTCTATACCTTCTCCAACATTGACAGTTTCTGTCTTTTACCATCTTTACTCATTTACAATGATACCTCAGAGTTGTTTTTGTTTACATTTTTCTTAGCTCTGTAGAATTTTTTCCATATAGTTGTTGATAGTTTGCATTTCTTCTTTTGAAAGTGCATTCTTGAATTTCTAAGAAACTCTTCTTTGGAATGTTTTTCTTCATACTCTGAAGTGTTCTTTCCACTGCTTCATAGAAGTAATATATAGTGAAAAGACAAAGGTCCCAGAATTAGGGTCCACATGACCTTGGTTAAAGTTCATCTCTCAGTGTATCTATTTCTTTAGCTGGCAAGAGAAGAGTGATCTCTAAACTCCTTTCTCAGCAAACATATGATTCATAAAATTATAATAATAGTTAATATTTATATAGCTTTTACTACCTACCAGGCACTGTACTAAATGCTTTATAATTTTTATCTCACTTGGACCTCACAACAACCCCAGCAGATGAATGTTATTCATATCCCTATTATACAAAAGGGGAAATGAAGCAGGCAGAATTTAAGTGATTTGCCCAGGGTCACACAGATAGTAAATGTCTGAGGCCAGATTTGAACTGAGATCTTCTTGACTCTAGATGCAGCACTCTATCCACTATGCTACAAGAGGCAGGGAACAAGTAATATTATCTTCCCTAGCATATAAAGAAATATTGGGCTCATAGAGACTGATTTGCTTAATAATAATAGTAATAATAGGTATTTAGTTAACATTTTGAGAGGCAATGTGTACAGAGGATGAAGAGCTAGTCTTTAGATCATAAAGACCTGAGTTCAAGTCCTACCTCTGACCCACAGTGGCTGTGTGACCTAGAAAAAGCCACTTGATCCCTTGGTGCCCTAGTATAAAAATTAAATTATATTTCTAATAATAAAAATATTATATGAGTGAGGTTTATTAAGGATCATTTGAAAATCAAGGTATAAAAGGAAAATACAAAATAAAAACCATGTGCCCGTGGCTGATTATCCCATTTAAAATCCCCGCACTTAGCTTACCACCGTACTTGCTACATCATTGCAAAGGAAGAGCACAGAGGCGTTACTGCTAGTTAAATACCAATTGTCATCTCGCCAATATGGAGACTCAGGAGAGATTATAAGGAATTCTGGGAAATACCAAGGACTTCTGGGGGATGAAGTCTAGGGTTCAAAATCTCCATTTATACACCAGGCAATGCTTTGAAACTATAAACTTCATTAATGGAGATAGTTTCCAAATCCAAGAGTTTCCTATATTATTGAAAACACAAGTCCAACATTACACACACACTCTAAATATATCATCTTGTTGGAACCTCCCAATCACCCTGTGGAGAAGGTAATATAAATATCATATCCATTTTCCAGATGAATAAATTGTGACTCAGAGAAGTTATTGATTTGCTCAAGATCGCATAGCTATTAGTTGGTAGAGCTAGTATTCAAACACTCCAGAACTAATGTGTTTACCACTATTCAGAGGCGTATGAAGTGTGGCATAGGCAGAGCCTAGACAAAGGGCAAAGGCAAGAAAAGAGTCATGGCATCCCAGAACATTGTGCGGAGATAGTCAAGAGAATGGAGGAAGTGAAAAGAAAGAAAGAGCAAGCATTTATCAGACCCCTACTGTGTGCCAGGTACTATGCCAGGTCCATTACATGTATTATCTTGGGGCAGCGAGGTGGCTCAGTAGATAGAGTGGCAGGCTTGGAGATGAAAAGACCTGGCTTCAAATCTGGCCGCAGACAGTTCCTATGTCTATGACCCTGAGCAAGTCACTTAACTACAATTGCCTCGCCCTTGCCTTTCGGTCTGTCTCGGAGGTGTTACTCTTTATATGTCTATATATCATTGGATCTCCTCTTGGAAAAGTCTTTTTGGTCAAATTGGCTGCTCAGCTTCTAACCCCTGCCTCAGCTGTGTCGGAAGAGTTGTGCAAGCTTGGGGCAAGTGTCATGAGGGAAGAGGAGGGTGACCTCACTCTTCCAACCAGTACTTGAACGAGATAACTTGTCAACTTCATTTGGGCTCATTTGGACTGGCTCGCATGGTTCCTTTGCCTGTCTGCTGCTTTTCAACACTGGATTATTTTATGCCTCCATCCCCCAAAGCTGGCCCAGGGAGCTAGTCCCTCATGAGCTCTGCCTTTTGACTCTTCCTTCCAGGGCTTGCCTCTATCCTCCAGATAAAGGCTGTTCTTGCCTGTAGTGGATTAACTCGTGACTCTGACCAGGGAGCTCCTGGAAGGGGACAGGATTGACTCAGCAGCTGCTGGGACTGAGTCACTTGACTAAGCAAAGCTGAGGGGTTGCTAAAGAGACACACTGTCGGGAGGAAGAGATGGATAAAATATAATAGGACTTCTTCTCCTTGTGCCTCTTTAGGACCAGGAAAGGAACAAAGGTATATTGGAATAAGGCAACTAGGTGGCCTGGAGTCAGGAAGATTTATTTATATCCTAAGTTCAGATCTGTCCTCAGACACTTACCCACTGGTATGACCCTGAGTAATCACTGAACCTCTGTCTGCCTCAGTTTCTTCATCTATAAAAGGAAGATACTGAATTTTCTGGCCTGTAAGGTTTCTTGTGGGCCAGCTAGATGGCATAGAGTATCCAACCTGGAGTCAGAAACACTCATCTTCCTGAGTTAAAATCTGGTCTTAGATAACTTACTAGCTGTGTGGTCTTGTGTAAGTCACTTAACCTTGTTTGCCCTAGTGTCAAAATCTGTAAAAGGTACTGGAGAAAGAAATGGAAAACCATTTTAGTGTCTTTGCCAAGAAAACCCCAAATGAGGTCATGAAGAGACTGAAAAACAAGTAAACAACAAAAATATTGTAATAAACACTGGCTTTTTAAAGTCAAGAGCCTTGAATTTGAATTCTATGTTTTCTATTTACTATCTCCATGACCAGGGCCAAGTTTGAGTTTCTCCAGGCCTCAGTGTTCTCATCTGTAAAGCAAGAGGATTCTACTCAGGTCTCTTGAAAGTTATAAATCCTCTGCTGCAGTATGGTGACCAATTTCCCCATTTCAAGGAGCAGGAAAAAACTAAGTCAGGGAACAGTGATGTACAGATAGAGCCAGCCAAGACCCCCTGACACTCAGTTCTCTCCTTTTAGTTACTCTAGGAGGGCTAAGTGTTACAGTGATCAAAGAGCCAGCCACTTACAACCAGCCTTTGTCAGGATTTTTAAGGATAGTAATGGCAGTGACCTGGAGCTATCTCTTCCATGAAAATTCACTCCAAGTCTGTTATACTTGGACACATCTTGTCTGCAGGCAGAGGGCATCTATATTTGGAGGTGGATGTTGGGATAGAATTGGTACCCAGGAGATGAAAGAAGATGCCCCAGACTCTGCTAGGGTTCAAGACAAAAAAAAAAGATACAATGCGATACTGTGGAAAGAGCACTGGTTTTGAAATCCAAAGACCTGGGTTCAAATTTGTCTCATCTTTCTGGGGCCTCAGTTTCTTCCAGTGTAAAATGAGGGAGATTGGACCAGAGACCACTGAGGTCTCACTTAGCTCTAAAACCTATGATCCCAGGATCCAAAAACTAAGGTCCTCCTGACCTCAGTGTGGGAAAGGAAAGCAAATGACCTTCCTCTTCCTTCCCCCAAATATCAGAAGGAGGAGGGATTTCAGCTGAAGTTACCAAAGCAACTGCTTTAAACAACAAGTTGGAAAGAGGAGGAAGGAGTCAGGCCTGAAGAAGAAGAGAGGAAGAGAAAGAAAGAGGAAAGTACAGATCTGGAAAGCAGAAAGGAACATTGGCATGGGAGCGGGTTTGCTGCTCTACCTCTGAGGTCTGCTATTCCACCTAGCCCTAAGTCCAGGGTCCTTCAATGCAGCCAGGACCAGGCAGGAGAATAGCATTGTCTGGAATGAATAGCCCCCTTCCTTTGGAAGATTAAGCCAGCAGTGGTCACAGGGGAAAGGGGCACAGCGCTGGGGACCACTGGTATCTTTGTCCCTGAAAGTTGCAGGGACTGGGATCTCACCTCCCCCACCCTGGCCCTGAGCCCGCAGCCCACAGCTGTCCTCCAAACGGGCGCCAGCTGTGCCCTTATCATGTTTCTCTGGCAAGTGTGCAAATTCTAGACAGGATAGAGGAATGTGGCCCACAGGACTGATCTCTCTCCCCCAGTCCTGCAATAATCCCAGCCAGAAACTCCACCCGTGTGGCCTCTGTTCATCTTCTCCAACATTGGGGTTGGGGGAGGTTGGCAGAAGAGGAGGCCAGGATGCTGGCAAAAGGGACAGGTGGATATAATAGTATCAATAATAGAATTAGTAATAATCATACCTCAAATTTCAATAACCCTTTAAGATTCAAGAGGCACTTTCCCCACACCAACAGCTCCACACGGTAGATGTAAAAGAGAGCCTGATAATAAAATCATACAAGGGAAATACTTCACTTCAGCCTCACTTCAACTATGGCACTGAGGCCAGGATGCAGGAATTATTTGGTTTTCAATTCAGTTCTATTGCAGAAGTATTTGTTGAATTCTATTGTAGAAGTTGAATGGGTCCCAAAATCGCTCCTTTGAAAGGGACCTCAGATGCCATATCTGATCCATTCCATGCCTGAACAATCCTCCCTTCCATAGCCTCCACACCAGGGGGTTCTTGAGCTTTCATTTGAAACTGTCTGAGGAAGGGGCACCCATTGGCTCCTCAAAAACCCTTCTACTTTAGGCACCTCTAATTGTTAGGATGTGTCTTCCTTCATCAGGGCACAATCTGTCTTACATTTCTCCAGCTTCCACCCATGGCTTCTAAGTTTTGCCCTCTGGAACCAAGCAGAAAGAATCTAAACTCTATTCTACATGTCAGTTAGTAAATAAACAACAACACTAATAATGTAACAACAACTAACAATCCTATAGAACTTTCTATGGCTAGGTACTCTGCTAATGACTTAATAATTATTATCTTATTTGATCTTTATGTCATCTCGGGAAGGTAGGTACTCATTGTACAGATGAAAAAACTAAGACAGAAAGAAACTGAGTCTTTTTTTAAACCTTTACCTTCTACCTTAGGATCAATACTAAGTATGTTGGTTCCAAGGCAGAAGAGCAATAAGAGATAGGCAATTGGGGTTAAGTGACTTGCCCAGGGCCACACAGCTAAGAAATATCTGAGGCCAGATTGGAACCCAAGACCTCCTGTCTCTATGTCTACTACTTTATCCACTAAGTCAGCATTGCCCCTGAGGTTGAGACTTAAACAGATCACATAACTGGTGTGTAGGATCTGAATTTAAGATTTCCTGGCTCTACATCCTATGCTCTAATCACAGCACCACCCTAAAAACAAGCATTTCTTAAGTGCTTACTATATGATAGACACTGGTCAAAGAGACAGAGAAAGACTCAAAAAGAGACAGAAACAGTTCTGCCCTCAGAAAGTGTACATTCTGACAAGAGGAAAGAACCTATAAAACAATGTAGCTTCAGATCCTGGAAGAGAGAGCACTTATGTTCCTCACCCCACCACTATCTTGTCTAAAGTTCCCTTTTCCCAGCTAAACATTCCTGGTTCCTTCATCTGACAAGATTTCCAGACCTTTCACCATCCTGGTCCCTCTCCAATTCCCTTCCTAAATGTGAGTACAGTACAAGGACCTCTCACAGGATCCTGGGGGTGGTGGGACTTAACATCTTTGTAGCGAGACAATACATAATACTGTACCCAACAGAATATAACGAAGTATCCATAATTGTTACAGACATCAGGGTAGATAAGGAGAGTAAGTGATAAGTGTGGGCTGGTGTCATTGGAGGGGGCTTCCAGGATGAGCTGGGATTTGAGCTGCACCTCAAAAGATATTCGGGACGTGTATTGGTGAAGAAGAAAGGGTGTTCTAGGTTCCTGTGCTAGCACTTTCTCTCTGTTATTGTTTTGTGCTTTGTTTTGTTTTCAGTCATATTCCTTTCCTTGTTCTCCAGCTCATTTTACAGATGAGGAAACTGAGGCAAACAGGTTATATGACATGCCCAGAGTTGCTAAGCTAGTATGTATCTGAGGCCAGATTTGAACACAAGTCTTCCTGACTCCAGGTCTTTTCCCTCTGTGATTCCCTCCAGTTTATTCTAATCATTTCTTCTTTGTAGGTAGTTGTTGACATGTCTCCTCCATTTGACAGTGATCCCCTTGAGAACAGGGACTGTCTTTTGCTTCTTCTTGTATCTCCAGAGCTTGGCACAGTTCCTGGATTCAAATAAACACTTAATAAATGCTTGATCCCTTTCTCTTTACTTTATAGATCTCCCGCACTGGGAATCTGAACTTCTACCTACGTATGTAGGTCCCTGCTACAGAACTGATTCATTCATTCCTTCATTCATCAAGCACTTACTAAGCTCCTATCCATCTTGATTACAATGGCTTTCCCATTTCATCACTTCCTATTTATCCCATATTTCACTTGCTCTGCATATATTTGTTTCAATGTTGACTCCCCCATCAAATTAGAAGCTCCATGAGGGTAGGGACTGCCTTTTGCCTTTTTTTGTATGCCCAGTATTTGTGCCTGGCACATTATAGATACTTAATAAATATTTATTGATTGAATACTATAGGTTAGGCCAGTTATAGCAAACTTTTAGAGATGAAGTGCCAGGCCCCGCCCTCACTCTATCCCCAGACCAAGTGCTAAGCCTGTTCCCCCCACCCAGAGACCATGGGCCATGTCCCTATCCCCCCACATCGAGTGCTGGGTGTGCCCCATACTGCCCTTACCCCACACAGGGGAGGGAAGGAAGTGTTCCCATTGGGCTATTGGGCAGAAGGTTGGGTGAAGTGAAGAGGGAGAGAGGAATGGTCCAAGCTCTCTGCTCCCCTCCAGGTCTGCTGCTGCTGCTGCCTGTGAGCTGCCTACCTTCCCCCACCCCCACCCACCCCCAATGCTCCCATTGGGCTGCTGGGCAGAGCAGCATGGGAAGTGAAAAAATGTCATCAGGCATGGTGGAGAGGGGGAAGAGAGCAGCTCCATCCCAGTACTCTGCTTTCTTTTTTTAATTTTATTTAATTAGATGATTTAGAATATTTTTCCATGGTTACAAGACTCATGTTCTTTCCCTCCCCTCCCCCCCACCCCTTCACATATCTGATATGTAATTCCACTGAGTTTAACATGTGTCATTGATATCAAGACCTATTACCATATTATTAATATTTGCACTAGGGTGATCTTTTAGAGTCTACTTTCCCAGTCATAGCCCCATCAACCCATGTGATCAAACAGTTGTTTTTCTTCTGTGTTTCTTTTCCCACAGTTCTTCCTCTGGATGTGGATAGCATTCTTTCTCATATGTCCCTCTGAATAGTTCTAGATCACTGCATTGCTGCTAGTAGAGAAGTCCATTACATTCTATTGTGCCACATTATATCCGTCTCTGTGTACAATGTTCTCCTGGTTCTGCTCCTCTCACTCTGCATCCATTCCTGGAGGTCTTTCCAGTTCCCATGGAATTCCTCCACTTTATTATTCCTTTGAGCACAATAGTATTTCATCACAAACAGATACCACAATTTGTTCAGTCATTCCCCAATTGAAGGGCATCCCCTCATTTTCCAATTTTTTTGCCACCACAAAGAGCACAGCTATGAATATTCTTGTACATGTATTTTTCCTTATTATCTCTTTGGGGTACAAACCCAAGCAGTGCTATGGCTGGATCAAAGGGCAAACAGTCTTTTATCGCCCTTTGAGCATAGTTCCAAATTGCCTTCCAGAATGGTTGGATCAATTCACAACTCTACCAGCAATACATTAATGTCCCAACTTTGCCACATCCCCTCCAACATTTATTACTTTCCTTTGCTGTCTTGTTAGCCAATTTGCTAGGTGTGAGGTGATACCTCAGAGTTGTTTTGATTTGCATCTCTCTGATTATGAGAGATTTAGAATGCTTTTTCATGTGCTTATTAATAGTTTTGATTTCTTTATCTGAAAATTCCCTATTCATTTCCCTTGCCCATTTATCTATTGGAGAATGGCTTGATTTTTTGTACAATTGATTTAGCTCTTTATAAATTTGAGTAATTAGACCTTTGTCAGAGGTTTTTGTTATAAAGATTGTTTCCAAATTTGTTGCTTCCCTTCTAATTTTGATTGCATTGGTTTTGTTTGTACAAATTTTTTTTAATTTAATGGAATCAAAATAATTTATTTTACATTTTGTGATTTTTTTCTAACTCTTGTTTAGTCTTAAAATCTTTCCCTTCCCAAAGGTCTGACAGGTATACTATTCTGTGTTCACCTAATTTACTTATAGTTTCCTTCTTTATGTTCAAGTCATTCACCCATTCTGTTTATCTTGGTGTAGGGTGTGAGATGTTGATCTAAACCCAATCTCTCTCATACTGTTTTACAATTTTCTCTGCCTTAGATTCTAGTAAATAATGCTGTGGGGTGGGGTGGGGAGGGAGGGTGGCCTCATGTACACAAAGAGTGTTCTTTTGTTCTATCTTTGGTAACTGTTCCATAGGTTCATCATCACTGAGTTAGACACTGGGCTAGATGCTTTGGATGCAAAGAAAAAAAGGAAAGAAATTTCTTACCCTCCAGGAATTTACTTTCTAACATGAAGTACACATGTACATATAAGTATATACTTCAGAATATAAACACTAAGGAATTAGGAGTGAGGGTAGGCGGCATTAATAGCTAGTGGGGATCAGGAAAAGTCTCCTTCAGAAGATAGCCCAGGAACTGAGCTTTTACAGAAGCTAAGGATTCTCTATGGTGAAGGTGGAGATGGGGGAAGGTTGACCAAAGACAAGGAAATAGAAATTGAAATACCATATATGGGGAAGAGCAAGTAAGCCAGTGTAACTGGAAAGTAGAATATATGAATATAGGATGTGTTAGGGGCAGCTAAGTGGTCCAGTGGATAGAGCACCGGGCTCAGAATTAGGAAAACTCATCTTCATGAATTCAAATCCAGCCTCAGATACTCACTAGCTGTGTGACCCTGGACAAATCACATAACTCCTTTTGCCTCAGTTTCCTCATCTGTGAAATAAGTTCTCTAAGGAACTGGCAAACCACTCCAATGTCTTTACCAAGAAAACCCCAAAAAGGGTAATAAAGAATCAGATGCCACTGAAGTGACTGAGCAACCACAAGAATGTGTGAAGGGGAGTAATTTGCGGAAAGCCTAGAAAGGTCTTCTGGAGGCAAACTGGACTGTGGCTGCCCCAGGCAGTCAGTCAGCCACCTGTCCTTATGGGCTGTCTTCTTGTCAAAACCAGCTTTCATTTCTTAGCTCTCAGCCTATTCTTCAAAGCTTTCATCCAGGGTTTGGAATTGAAAGTATCTAATAAACTAAGGAGCTACTGACTAATAATGGATGAGCATCTCTCCAGGCTATTTGTATTCTTCAAGGGTCAGTGCCTTTATCCAAAGGAATGAATATCTAATGCTGGAATTTCAAGCATTGGTGGCAGGCCTGAGTGGGTGAGATTCTTTTGGGGAGAATTTGGACTTTCCTAGAGCCCTGAAATCAAACTGTCTAAATGACCACCTACATGTAAACCTGCCCCTCTCTGTCTCTCTGTCTCTCTGTCTCTCCGTCTCTCTGTCTCCCTGTCTCCCTGTCTCCCTGTCTCCCTGTCTCCCTGTCTCTCTATCTCCCTCTCTGTCTCTGTCTCCCTCTCTCTGTCTCTGTCTCTCTGTCTCTCTGTCTGCCTCTGTCTCTCTGTCTGTCTGGCTCTGTCTGTCTGTCTTTCTCTCTGTCTCTGTCTCTGTCTCTGTCTCTGTCTCTGTCTCTGTCTCTCTCTCTCTCTCTCTCTCTTTCTCTCTCCCCCCCCCCATTGGGTTCCAGGGGCTGGCCTCATTTCCCTTCCAAATATAGCAACACCCCCTGAATGTCACCATCTTGCAGCCAACATGCCCAGGCAGGCATAAATATATGCATGTGTGCATGCTGGCTAGCACAGAGCTGGCAGGAGCACACAAACACACTTATATGGTTAGAGGGATCAGATGTCGAAGGCCAGCAAAGGCAGGCTTGTTGAAACAGAACCATTCTGGTGAAACCTGGGCCAGTCCAAGCTTAGTGACAAATCAAAACTGGCATCATTTAGAGGTCTACTGAAAGACTTACAAAGCATGTACTTTACATACGTGATTTCATTTGATCCTCCCAACAATCCTGTGAGGTAGGTGCTATTATTATCCCCATTTTATAGATAAGGAAACTGAGACTGAAAGCATTCATCTCCCCACCCCCTAGGAGCTGGGGAATATTCTAGCCTTCCTGTGTAGTCAGAGGAATTGTCAGCTTCACTCATTTTTTATTTACTTATTTTTAAACCCTTACTTTCTGTCCTAGTAATACTAAGCCAAAAGGGCAAGGTCTAGGTAAACACAGTCAAATGACTTGCCTAGGATCACACAACTGGGAAATATCTTGAGGTCAGATTTGAATCCACATCTTCTCAACTCCAGGTCCACTGGTGTCACCTACCTTCTCCCTACTCATTTTAATTTTTTTTTAATTCAAAGATATTTTATTTCTCCAATTACAGGTTAATAAGAACTTCCAACATAGGTTTTCCAAAATGATAAGATCTAAACCATTTCCCTCCTTCCCTTCCCTTCCCCCCTGCCCCATTCAAAAATGGTAGGCAATTTGATCTGGGCCATACATGTATTAGCATGCAAAATATGCTTCCATATTGGTCAGTGTTGTAAGAACACACTCACACAAAACCAAAACCTCAAAATAAAACTGTAAATAAACAGATGTAGAAGATAGTATGTTTGATCTGCATCTGACTCCAATAGTTCTTTCTCTGGAGGTGCATAGCATTCATTGTCTAAAGCCTTTCAGAATTGTCCGAGATCATTATTTTACTGAGAATAACTAAATCTTGAATAGTTGGTCATCATCCAATATTGTTGTTAAGGTGGACAATGTTCTCCTGGTTTTGCTTATTTCATTCTGCATCAGTTCATGTAGATCTTTCCAGATTTTTCTGGAATCATCCCTGCTTACCCATTTCTTATCACCACTCATTAAAAAAAAAAGTGTTTTTTTTTTAAATCCTTACCTTCCATCAATGCTGTGTATTGGTTCTAAGGCAGAAAAGAGGTAAGTGATAGACAGTGGGGGTAAAGTGACTTGTCCAGGATCACACAGCTAGCAAGTATCTGAGGCCATATTTGAACCTAGGACCTCCCATCTCTATCTCTTAATCCACTGAGCTACCTACTCATTTTTAAAATAAGAAAACTGAGGCCTGAAGGAAAGTAGCCTCCACAAACTCACACAACTTATAAGTAGAAGAACTAGTATTTGAACCGCAGTCCTTTGAGTCTAGACATAATGCTTTTCCCCTCTATCTAGGAGTACTTAGTAATTGTTTCATCTTCTTTTGGGTAGGGTGGTAATGCAAGACTCAAGGAGAGCTAGCCTCAGACACTTCCTAGTTCTGTGAACTTGGGCAAGTCACTTAACCCTGATTGTCTAGCCAGAGGCTCTTCTGTCTTAGAATTAATTCTAAAACAGAAAGGGTTTTAAAAAATTCAGGGAAACCAATGAATAATTCCAGTGGAGGTGAGGAGTAAATTCAGTACAACTCAATTCAGTTCATCAAAGATTTGTTTAGATCTAATAGATGCAAGATGCTTTGGAGATACAAAGATGAAACCAACTGGTCCCTGAAGTCATGGAGTGTAAAATCTAGTAGGGGGAATTGCTAGACACAAGTAAAAGTAAAACAAAATGTGTCTCATGGGAAGCACAAACAAATTTGCTATGGGAAAAGGCTTTATGGAGATGCTGAAGGACACCTTTGATTCTCTTCTAGATCCGAGCAGATGGTCCTCCCCATGGAGGGGTTCAATATGAAATGGTCTCCATTCTCAAAGATGGCAGCCCTATTCTCCGGGACATGGCCTTCTCCATTGACCAGCGTTACTTATACGTCATGTCCGAGAGACAGGTGAGTGCTCACATTCCAAAGCAACCTAGACATGACATCGGGAGCCCCCGTACGGAAATTGTGGTTTGTTCACTGAGATTTTTGCTCTTTACCACTTGGAAATCCAGAGAGAAGTTGGAGTTGAGGTCGCTTGGGTTTCAATAATCCTAATAATAGCTCATATTTCTATAGAACTTTAAATTTTATGAAGCCCCTCTTACAGCAGCCCTGAGAGATGGGAAGTATTTGGGGGGGAACCTATGATGTCATCAGCATGAGGCACTCCTGATACAGAAATCCCCTTCCCTGGGGTAGATCAGCAAGCCATCTGTAACTAGTAGAGAATGACCTGGGGCACCGAGGCAGTCATTAGCTGGGTTGGCAGTGGCCACATAGTTAACACGGCTTGGACCCAGGTCTTCTTGACTCCAAAGCTGGTTCTCTCCCCAATGGGCTGGGCTTCCTCTATTGGTATCCCCATTTTATGGATGATGAAGTGGAGGTTCAGGTGAGAGAACTAACTGATTCACACTCCCATAGCCACTTTGTAGATACTGAGACTGAAACCCAAGTCCTCTGCCGACGGGGCTGGGGCTTTGTTCACAGACTGCCTGCCTCTTTTCTCCCGCTCCACTTTCAAGGGGAATTAGAGGGAGACATTTGGGGGCCAGCTACTTCCTGGATGACTGCTACCCCTGCCACAGCTCCGTGTCTGCGAATATGATAAACTGCCCCACAAGAACAGGCCAGACTGCACAGAGCATCTTGGTGTGATTAGGAGCTAGATTTATGGCTTGTGGGCCAGCAGAGTCGGCTGCTCCAGGGAGCCAACAAGGTGTAAATAATCCAGGCCTTGGTGCTCCGACCAATCTTATAAGGGACCAACCCAAGCGAGGAATCAGATGGGAGAGAAGAAATCTACATCTTAGCTCACACTTGCATAGGCCAGATGAAACCCAGCCAGCTGTGAGAGGGTGAGGTCATGCCTGGGAGAGGGGGAGCCTGGGCTCACACGGTCTGCTCTCTTGTGATCGTCGTACTTGGGATCCAAGCTCCAATAACATCTAGCAATTGTACGGTGCTTTAAGTTCCGCAAATGGCTTTGCAGTGCCGTCTTATTTTGCTTTCAGTAACCTAGCGACAATGGTGCTGTTACTGTCCTCATTTTATTGAGACAGACAGAAGTTAGTGACTTGCCCAGGCTCATACAGCTAGTAAGTGTCTGAGTCTAACTTCCTGGAACTAGTTTTAGAATTAAAGCTAGAGAGGGCAGCTGGGTGGCTCAGTGGATTGAAAGTCAGGAAGTCTTGGGTTCAAATTTGACCTCAGACACTTAGTAGCTGTGTGACCCTGGGCAAGTCACTGAACCCCCATTGCCTAGCCTTTAGAACTCTTCTGACTTGGAACCAACACACAGTATTGATTCCAAGACAGAAGGTAAGAGTTATACAAAATTTTTTTTAATTTAAAAAAAGAACTAAAGCTAGAAATAATTTCAAAGTCCACCTGGTCCAATCTCCTTATCTTCCAGAAAAGGAAAATGAAGCCAAAGAGGTTTCATGGGTATTAAAAGTAGGATTTAAATCTAAGTCCTCTGACTCCAGAGTCAGTGCTCTTTCTATTGTATTATATCAGCCACGAATCTGTGCCTCGGTTTCCCTCATGTCCTCCTGAAGCATTCACATTCCAGTTAGTTGATAAGGACTGGAATATGCTCATTCTGATCTTCCATAACTAGGGAGAATTCAGATACAGGAAATACTTTTGGCTGTTCCTATCCAAAAACATAGAAAAAAGTTTGGGAGAGCAGAAGGGGGAAAGAGCTGGCTATATAGCTTTTTCCAAGATCATCTGTGACTGATGGTGGTGGGAGGGAAATTCTTTAAATTACATAATATTAACTTCAGAAAATAAAAAGTGAAGGGACAAAATTCTGTCTTTCATCCAACCAGCATTATTGGGCAATGCCATTTACCCAGCACGTAATAGGTACTTTTTGGGGGTGGGGTTGTTCAGTCATTTTCAGTCATATCCAATTCTTCATGGCCCCACTTGGAATATTTTTGAGCAAAGATATACTGGAGTGGTTTACCATTTTTTCCTTTTCCAGCTCATTTTACAGATGAGGAAGCTGAAGCAAGCAGGGTTAAATGACTTTCCCAGGGTCTCTCTGCTAGAAAGGTTATGAGGCCAGGTTTAAACTCAGAAAGATGAGTTTCTCTGACTTCAAGTCCAGCACTTTCTCCACTGGGCCACCTAACTGCCCAGTAGGTTCTGTGGAAACGTATATGAGAAGGAGAAAATGCAGACATGGCCATTTGAGTAGGGCCCTGGGGTTTTAGAAGGGACTTGGGATTTTAATGCTTGTGGAGACCTTCCCTGTTTTCTAGCCCAAACTCCCCATTTTAGAGCAAAGGAAACAGAACCCCAGGGAAGTAAGGTGACTCTCTGCTGATTCCAGAGCTGCTTAAACAGAGCCTTGATTTAGAACAGAGCCCTCCCAGCTCTCAGCCCAGTGTGTTTTCCTCTAGACCTTGTTCCTCCGTACAAGGAGACTTGGGAATGAATTACCGTCTCTGAATCTAGGGACCCTGACAAGATAGCAGAAGATGCCAGAAAAGGGGCAGGGGTTATCTCTTAGCTGATTCTTCCAAACTGGCAGTGCAAAGGTTTCTGGTCTCCGTCTGCATCTCCATCTCCATCTCGTCTGCCCTTCCCTGACCTGTTAGAATGTCCCCAGCTCTCCCACCCTCCAGGGAAAAAGGACCCAAGTCAAGTGTAAATTGATGGGTGAGAAGGAGCAAGGGGGACCTAGCTGGTGGTATAATACATTCAGAGGAACAGAGATGGAATCCTAACTTAAACATTGCCTAAGAAGACACAGCCCGTGCCATATGCAGAACACATGCAGACAGCGTGAAGATCCACTTGAGGCTTTCCATTCCTTTGATCACTTTCGTATGTCCCTTTCTCAGGTAGATATTCAAGTTCGCCACACTTGATATTCTGAATTTAGAATCAAAGTTGATTTTTCATGGAAATGGATTATATCTATGGCATAATTTTAAGACCCCTGGAAAGGTCAACCTAATCCCCAAAATCTCACCTATGGACCTTTGGGACAGCTAGACGGGGCAGTGGATAGAGTTCCCAGGTGTGGAGTCAGGAAGGTGACTCTTCCTGAGTTTGAATCCACACTTAGACACATATTGCCTGTGGGATCCTAGGCATCACACTGGTCCCTTTTAGCCTCAGTTTCCTCATCTGTAAAAATGAGCTGGAGAAGGAAATGTCAAAACTACTCCAGGATCTTAGCCAGAAAACTCCAAATGGAATCTCAAAGGGTCCAACATGACTGAAAAATGATGGACTGGACCTTTTCAATGCCTTCTATACCCCAAAACTGATGAGGAGTGCCTTTTGGTTTATTTTACTCTAGTTATTTTTAAAACACAAGTACCCTTGAAGATGGTAAAATATATACACATATCCATCCCTTAATTTCACAGGATCTTAAATTTAGAATTAAACAGAATCTTAGAGGGCATCAAGTCCAACTACCATATTCTAGACAAGGAAACCGAGGCCAGAAGAGAGAAAGTGACTTGTCCAAGGCCACACAGTTATTATGTAGTGAAGCCAGGATTCAAAGTCAGGTCCTCTGATTCCAAATCAATGCCCTTTCCTCTATGCTATTTAACAAACATGTTAAGCACTTAATATGTGAAAAATGTTATATTAGGGTTTGGGTTAACAGAGATTTAAAAGGAAAATAAACCCTTAGCTTCAGTCTTAGTATCAATTCTAAGACAGAAGAAGGGCAAGGGCTAAGCAAGTGGGATTAGGTGACTTGCCCAGGGTCACACAGCTAGGAAATGTACTCTATCCACGTACTGCATATTCTATCCACGGTGCCACCTAGCTGCCCCTTGCCACTTATTAGCTTTTTTTTTTTTTAGGAATATCACTTGTGCTTTCTGGTCTTCATATTTCTCATGTTTAAAAAAACTCATATTCTTTATTTAGGTCTATAACTTAGTTATTTTCTAAGGCAATTTGACATAATGGCTAGAACTACAGGAAGATCTAGGTTCAAATCCCACCTATGTGACATGGTGGATGTATCTACAAGAAGACCAATGCTCAAATCTCACCTAAGACACTTGCTTAACTATGTGACTCTCTGAGCCTCAGTTTACTCCTCTGTAAAAGGGGATAATAATAGCAAAGTTGTGGTGAAGATCAAATGAGATCATGTCTGCAAACATTAAAATGTTATGGAAGTGTGAGATAATACTAATAAAGACCCTTTCAGGTCTAAATTACTTTTTTGGCATGGCAGAAAGAAAAAAAAAAGCTTTAGACCTGAAATTCAGCGAGATCTGTGTTCAGATCCTGACTCTAATGCATCTCAAGTGTGTGACTCTGAGAATTCATCCTCTCTGGGTCTTTCCTGTTGCGTAAAATCTGAATGATGCTCATGCTGGTACTACCTACCTCACAGGGATGTTGTCATCTTAAAGTGCCCTGCAGTTACTGTAAGCTATTATAATCCTTTGCAATGCTTGTGGGCAGACAGGAAACCCATCCCACGGGGGGTCACAGGCCCACATGTTTATAAGGATTACTAATTCAGCTTGTTGTGAAGGGAGATGGTGGGATAAGAATGAGGCAATGCCATTTCCCAGCCACCAGCCTGCCGATGCCAGCGGCTGTGGGGGCAGATGGTGACCGGAGGCCAGCCTGTGGTTTGTGGCTTTCCTTTGAGATGGGCGAGGCCCTCCTGGTGATCTCGAAGCGGTTCTGAACTAAAGGGAGGCCCAAGGCTAGCAGGAGGGCTCATACGAAGCTGTCTGTGCCCTAGAATTCAGCTCTCCTTGGATAGAGGCTGAGTACATGGATGGAGAAACTACAGGTACTTAAAAGCACAGAGAATAACAGAATAGAGTATCCCATTTCCTCATCTCCTTGACTCCCCCTACCCAAAATAATCAAATTTAAAAAATAACTAAATAAATAAATAAACAAGCAAATAAATAAATAAATTGATAAGCTAAATAAATAAATAAATGAAACAGAGCAGCAAAAATAAAAAAGGTGAAACAGAAGGGGGAAAATGAGATTCCTGGAGTGACTAAAATAACCGTGGAAATAATCGTTGGCCCACTGGTTCACCGTCTAAATATGGCAGCTACCAGGCCCAAAGATAATTCTCTCTCTTCTCTCTCCTTTTTTCTATTTGGTTTTCTTGAGAGTAAGTCTGGCTTATGTTGTGGCTCAGCCTTTCTTAGCCCTGAAATTTGGGGAAACAAGAAAATAATAATTCATATGTGTATCGCATTTTAAAGTTCTATAAAACACTTTATTCACAACAGGTGTGTGAAAGCAGGAATTGAAAGAAGAATTACCAGGGCAACTAGGTGGCACAGTGGGTAGAGTGCCAGGCCTGGAGTCAGGAGGTCCTGGATTCAAATCTGACCTCAGACACTTCCTAACTGTATGAGCCTACACAAGTCATTTAACCCTATTTGCCTAGGTCTCTCCCTTTTGTCCTGGTCTTGTTATTAGGACAGAAAATAGGAGTTTAAAAATGTTTTCTTTTTGAAAGAAAGAAAAATTATACATGTCTTATTGACACGTAACCGGTGGCTTAAAAGGGCAAGTCAGTTGTCTTGCTCAAGATCCTACAACCAATAAATGTTGAGCCGGAATTCAAATCCAGAGAGCTTTTTCTGACTTGAAGCTCAACACTCTTTACTATATCCTACTATCAAGGATTACTCTATGAGTTATGCAGCCCTAGAATATGGAGAATTTAAACTTCTTGAGGGCAAGGATCTTATTTGTTTTGACCTTTGTCCTAGGTACATGGCACAGTGTCTCGTACCTAGCAGGCACTTAATAGATGATTGCCACATGGGATGGATTAGAAGGTGCCAGGAAACTTTTTGCCCCTAAACATTTTTCTCATTTAATTTATTTGTTAATGGATTTTTTATAAATCCTTACTGTCTGTCTTTGAATGAATACTAAGTACTGGTTCCAAGACAAAAGAGTGGCAAGGGCTAGGCAACTGAGGTTAAGTGACTTGCCCAGGATCACACAGGTAGGAAGTGTCTGAGGCCATATTTGAACTCAGGTCCTCTCAATTTCATTGCTGCCCCTAAATCAGATTGGGTTTATCTATTTTTTTTTAATAACCCTTACCTTTTGTCTTAGTCATTCTTTTTTTTTTAACCCTTATCTTCCATCTTAGAATGAATACTGTGTTATCTGTTCCAAGGCAGAAGAGTGGTAAGGGCTAGGCAATGGGGGTTAAGTGACTTGCCCAGGGTCACACAGTTGGGATGTGTCTATGGTCAGACTTGACCCCAGGATCTCCTCTCTCTAGGCCTGACTCTCAATCCACTGAGCCACGTCTCTGCCCCCTCACTAGCTCTTTCCTATCCTGGGCATTGAATAGTGAGAATTCAGTAGCAGATGCAGTAAGAGACCTTGACCAGACTTGGCAGAAATCTAGGTATGATGCCACAGACCTTTCTGGTGAGACATGGGAGGCGGGGGCAGAGAGGGGCACCAGTGCCAGGGGGGCTGTAACCCAGGGAGAGGAAGTTCCGAGGGGGATTTGCAGCAGAGTGCCTAACCCTGGCACCTGAAGAGCTGTAAATCTTGTAGAAACAGGTGCCCAACTGATTTACCAAGGGGTCGAGATCGGGGATGGGAGCCAAAAACAGCTCAAGAGGCCCATCTGTCTGAGGCTGAGAGCGTGTCGTGCAGAGAACTTCCCCAGAAAGCCGAGGCCTCTGGGAAAACAGATCGAAAAATACAAGGCAGCCTTGGCGGGCAGTTTCCTTGGAAATATCTGTTTGGGGGTCTACGTGGAGTTATTAGGCGGAAGAGAAGGGGTGACATGAGGGAGAATGAGGGCTGATGACCCAAAGGCAAGAGCCCTGGGCTCTCTTAACTGACCTTGGCCAACCCATTTAAATGTTCTGGGCTTCCGTTTTCTCACCTGCAAAAGCATCCTTCACATCAAGGACAGACGTCTGTACCTTATGGTTTGTTTGTGTTTAAGCAATAATAAAGTACCTTTCATGAAGGCAAGAGGACTGTACTCCAGGGCCTCCACACAGCACCCAGGGTGCAGGAAATTCCTCATACTTAAATCTGAGAGCATCACTCTTCTCAAAAACATTCAATGAGGGGGCAGCTGAGTAGCTCAGTAGCTCAGTGGATTGAGAATCAGGCCTAGAGATGGAAGGTTCTAGGTTCAAATCTGGCCACAGACACTTCCTAGCCATGTGACCCTGGGCAAGTCACTTAACCCCCATTGCCTAGCCCTTACCACTAATGCAAAATAGATCATCAATATAAAAGAGAGATGAGAAGTGCCATTCAAGATCAAGAGAAGCCGATTATTTCATGGGGGAAGCCAGGTGGCTCAGTGGATTAAGGCTTAGAGATGGGAAGTCCTGGGTTCAAATATGGCCTCAGACACTTCCCAGCTGTGTGACCCTGGGCAAGTCACTTAACCCCCACTGCCTAGCCCTTACCGCTCTTCTGCCTTGGAACCAGTACACAGTATTCATTCTAAGATGGAAGGTAAAGATTTTTTTTTAAAGCTTCAATGGTTCCTTATTAACTCCCGAGTTAAGTTCAAACTCTATAGATTGGAATTCAAAGATCTCTACCATCTGGTATCTCCTTCTCCCATTTTCCAATCTTCATTCAAAATATTCTCTACAGATTTCATGCGTTAGCCAAGGTGAACTATTTTCCCTGCCCCGAAAATGCCTCCTTCATTTTACGGCCCCTCTGTCTTCACTCCTGCTGTTCCCCCTGCCAGGAGTGCCTTCCCTTCCTTTTTGCCCTCACTTGTTAAATTTGGACCCATCCTCGGACGCCCAGATAACACTCCCTGATCTCTGTAATCAATGACGGTCCCCTCCTCTGACCTGGGCCGCACAGAGCGCTGGAGCTACAGCTCTCTTATGCACTCGCTTTCTACCCACTCGGAGACCAAAGGGCAGGGGCTAGGCACATGGGGTTAGGTGACTTGCCCAGGGTCCCTCCACGGAGCCACCTAACTGGCCCTCTTAGGCACTTTTTATGCATTGTTTTGTCCTGTAGTTTTTGTGTAGACATTCCATTATCCCCCAATCATGTTCACATGCACAGACACACACACAAATACGCACAAGGGCATGGGTTCAGATTTTATTAAATGTATCTCTCTGCCTGCATCTAGCTCTGTCCTTGTACCCAGGAGCTGCTAGATTTGCTGGCTTGGACTGAATGGATTACATTGGATAAGCCCCAAAGACCCTTGCAGTTATAAATTACTATACACATATCATAGTAATTTTTATATATTATTTTATTTTTATTTAATTTATATATATATATATATATATGTATATATATATATATATAATCTATAAAGAGTTGAATGAGAAGAAATGGACAAAGACTACATATACAGCAGGGAGCATGATGAGACCAAAGGAAGAACCGCCTGAATTATGAGATTCTGGTGCTCCTGGAGATCTGCAGAATCTGCTCCTTTTACTTTCTCAATACCAGGTATTGGTCCCAAGGCAGAAGAGCAGTAAGGGCTAGGCAGTGGGGGTTAAGTGGCTTACCCAGGGTCACCCAGGGTCTGAGGCCAGATTTGAACTCAGGACCTCCTGTCTCTGGGCCTGACTCTCAATCCACTGGGCTACCTGGCTGCCCTCTATAGAGACCTTATTTATCCTGCTACCAGAGCCTGGAGTCAATGCAGAAAACAGTTTCCTTGTCTCTAATCTGCCATTTGGTAACATTCATGAGTCTGTGAGCACAGAGAGAAGGTCCAAAGAGAACAAAACCTGAATGTTGCCTCAGGGATTCATTCTTTGTACCAGTAATCCAGCATAAACTTTCCCCCCTCTGTTTTTCTTTTGAGTCAATTAAAAGTAATTAAGAAATGGGGCTTAGTAAAGAGATGTCAAGTAGTTAGTGTCATTGCCCAACAAGTCAATGTTAATGTACCACTAATGGACCTAAGACAAACATGTTGTAGGTGGGGGAAAGCAGAAGGAATTGGGAACTAATTCCCCATCCATCTCATTGGCCAGGTGCTCCATTGACAGGATGCCAGTCTACTACCTAGAGAGGTCACTGTCCTAGAACCAGGAGCAATGAATCAACAGATGTTTGCAAAATCCAGTGCTGCCTCGGTCTCCGGGGCCGAGAGGAAGGCAGACAACAGGTCCAATGAAAAATCAGGCCCTGCGCCAAATGAAAGTGAAGCAACAGGCCTAAAGGAAACCTAATATCCCATTTCCACCCAACTTGTCGGGGCCAACTACTCCCTAAGAAGGGATAAAACTCACCACCAGGGCTGGTAGGGAAAGAGGATGGGGATGGAAACAATTATTCTATTTTATACTTTAATTAGGTTGAATTAGCAATGGGAATAGAGGCATAAAATGATCCAGTGAAGGGTGAAATGGGGAAAAGAGAACCACAGCAGAGGGGCCTCTTTCTTCTTGCCAGTGGGATGGGACCATGGGACAGGCAGAAATCCTACCAATATGGCCCCTGGTGAGGCTGCGCAGATGAAATGTCTAAGGGGAATGGCTAGGAGGGATTCTTCTGGTCTCCTTTTCTTACCATCATCCCTTCCCTGAGAAATCCTAAAGAGTCTGTCTCCTTTCCTTTGGAAGGCCAGATGTTTTTTGCCATTTAGAACTTCACTAGCGCCTCGGAATGGGCTTCTAGGCTCCCCATCCCTAAACAAGGGCATGAATAGAAAGACACACAGAGTAGCCCAAACCTTGGCAATCACCCTCTACCCTGCAGACCCACTGTTCCATCCCTAAGGACCACTCAAAGGCCTCCAGCTTGGCTAGATGACAGTGTGAGGCCAAGTCACTCATAATCTGCTATTTATTTTAGAAATCCAGGAATGTGCCCAGCAGACTAAACAGTCCCAATCCCCCTCCATGTGCATGAAGGCAGCTTTAGCCTGATGCCGAGACCAGAGAGTCCAGCTCAGCAACCAGTCTCAGAGAGAGGGTTGCCAAGCCCTGATCAAACTTCAAGTTTGATTAGACGTAGGAAGGGTCCGAAGAGGCCAAATAACTTGCAACTCTTGGTCTTTCTGTGTGAAATGAGTCAGGAAATAGGGCAAATGGAGATTCTGTCATCAGATGCTTGTGGCTGATCATCTCCTTCCCCTCCCATTCCCACAACCCACCATCCCATGTTTGAGCCTGAGCTCTACATGCCTAAGCCAACTCAACAGAAAGGTTTAATAATCAAAGTAAGATCCAGAACTTCTGGTTTGTTTATTTTTCCCCCTTCCCAGTCACCCTCATCCCACCCCCATTCCCCATAATTCACTATGTAGCTTTGGTGATGACTATTTTCTTTCTAGACCTTTCCCTTTAAAAACTAGGAGGGAAAGTGCACAGATAGAATCATAGGACCCGTGCATATGAAGGTAAAGGGAATAGTAGATGCCATCCAGACCTAGATCATGGAGGTAATGACTCTCTTATCACTGGAAGTGGGAGAAGAATGACTGGATGACTAATCGCCAAGACTGTTGTTGAGAAAATCCATGCTTTAGATGAAACATAGATTAGATAACTTCTACAGGTCCCATCTACTTCTCCAGCTTCTTAGAGGTACTGCAGGAATTTAGATGTGAAGAAAAACAGTGAGTACTCTGGGATGGTTTCCTGGAGAGGGTAAGGTTTGAGCTGGTAGTTGAAAGATTTTGGGGTAACAGTAGAAATTTAGCCCAGAATATCAGACCCAGCCAAGGACTCCTTGCCAAAACTCTTTCCTAAACCATTCTTGTCTTTTGTTGAGCAGTGATTGGCCAAGGAGAATCTTCAGCATGGCTGGGAGCAAGGATAGAAATATAAAACAGGCTCATAGACTAAGACCTTATGGAGTCCCAAGCATCCTCAAAGCTGTATATTTTTACCCTCTCCTCTCAGGGCCAACCTTTTCCTCATACCATGATTCCAGAAAAGAATATTCTAACCTGAATTGGCATGGGTTCCTCACTGGTTTCCCAATCCATTAGATCTGGCCAAAGGCAATAGACTTCTGATACTGGGGCAACAAATACTGAATTGGGCTAAGTAGGGGGTAGGAGGGACAGAATGGGGATAGAGAAAGGCAGACTGGATAAGCCAGAGCTGATCAGTTTTGGGGTACACTGAACCACTTGGACCCTTAAAGAGGTAATTTTTGAAAGAATGATGAAGAGAGAAAGAGCACAGGACTTGGAGCCACGTGACCTGGGTTCAGAGCCAAGCTCTAACATTAATACGCTGTTGGACTATGGATGAATCACTTCATTTCCTAAGCCTCAGTTTCCTCCTTGGTGAAATAGAAATAATGACGTTTGTACGGTAGATCTTACAGAGAAACCTCCGTTTTTCTAAGGAAAACACTGTAAGCCTTTAAGTCCTAGATCCATATGAGTTGTTCTCTGTGAGCTAGTGCTCTGTTTCATTGCTCCAGACTCCCCAGTGTCCCCCTTCTGAATGGTTCATCTCACCTCAAAATCTGATTTCATCTAGATCTCTCCCTAGCACTTTTAGAAATTAAACCCTTACCTTCTGTCAATATTAATTTTAAGACGGAAGTGCCACAAGGCCTAGGCAAAGGAGATTGAGTGACTTGCCCACAGTCACATAGCTAGGAAGATTCTGAATTCTTGTTTGAACCCAGGTCCTCCCAACTCCAGGCCTGGCACTCTATCTGCTGTGCTACCTAGCTGCCCTTGTCCCTAGCATTCTTAAGACAGCTTAATTAGCTTCATTGTTGTTTTGCAACAGCAAAAGCTGGCATTAGCCTCTAAAGTGGTTGCCCAAAGCAGGGGTTGGAAGGAGATTTCTAAGGGAAATGGGAACATTTTTGAGAAGGCTTTAAGGAGCTGAATTAGGGGATGGCTTCTCAGTGCTTGGAAATCACTCACACAATGAAAGGTTGATTCAGAAGACCCTCTCCTAGGCAGGTCCAATCTGGCATCATTGTTATTTTGGTCCATTAGGCAAACCCTGGCTTTCATGCTACCTGCCACCTCCTTCAGACCTGCCATCACCCTGCCTTCCAGGAGGCTGACATTTTAACTATATGCTGTCCAAGTAGGAAAGGGGAGAAAAAAGGGGAATTATGGCCTGAAACTATTCGAAACAAATGACATAGTAGAGAAAATGTGGGATCCTGAAGAAGGCTGAGTCAAGACCTTCTTCTCTAGAGATCCCCTTCTTCTTCTCTCTCCTTCCCCTCTGTTCTGGTTTGTATAAGAGGCTATCCTTATTGGCAAAGGGAAGAGGGAAAATACCATGTGCCTACTTAAGGATCACGGATCTAGAGCTGGGAGGGACCTCAGAGGGATTTAGTTTAGCCACTCTCTTTCCAGATGAGGTTAGGTAAGGCACTTGTCCAAGGTCAAACAGAGAGTAAAAATTAGAGCTGAGATGTGATTCCAGAACCCCTAACTCTAGAGCCACCATTCTCTCCACTGGGCTCTACTCCTCCAAGAGGGTTGGCTTCTCAGAAACATCAAAAGTGGTGATGCAATCAACTGTCCCTATCACTTTACTGCCCCATCCAGGGCAGTAGCAAAGGACCCTGACCCCAGACCAGAAGACTGGTCCCTTTTGGCTTTCCTGCTAACTGTGGGCCTTCAAGTTTATGAGGCTTGAGGAAACTCGGCAGCCTGGGTCTTCGTCTGAAAGAAGAATGGCTTCCAGAGGACAGTGTGTTGGTTGCCCAGTACTGGAAGTCTATTACCTTCGGCCAGATCTAATGAATTGGGAAGCTGGCAAGGCATCCAGAGAGCCAGGGGGGGGAGGGGGGAGGGATGATGGAGCAGAGGAGAGGAGATGAAGGCAGCAGTTCTTCCAGATGTCTTCTGTTCGTTTATTTTGACATCTCAGTCCATTATTTTGGTTCTGCACATTTGTTTAGTCCAGGCGATAACGCTTCCCAGGGCACAGGCAGAGCGTGCCGGGGTGTATTTTTACAAGAGGAATGAAGCTTCAGTAACATGAGACCTCCCTGCAGCTTGGGCCAGGGGGGCCTTGGCTGAGCCACAGGGGGGTTGTGGGGGGAATCTGGTGGGGAGAGTTGTGGGGGAGAGGGGAGGATGGGGGAAAGGAGGCTGAGCCAGAGGGCCTTTTGGAGAGAATTACAGAGTTTTCGGATTAGGAAAGTGAGGATAAGGGACTTTCGCCTACACTTTGTTTTCCAATGTGTCACTTTCAATAGGATTCTTGGCTTCACATGTGTTTCTGGTTAAAGACGTGGGAACCTGGTCTGCTCTTCGAGCTCTGCTGGAGTATCATAGCCTTTCCTTCTTGGGGGAGATGCTAAGGTCCCATCAGGTATAGCTTCTTCACTCAGTGATTACCTCTTGGCTCTTTTTTCCCTATCCTTTCCTCCACTCCCTCATCACCACACTCCTCAAATCCCTGGGAACAGACAGGCTGGCACACAGCAAAGTCGTCCACTTGCTATTATTATTCTCATCAGAGCTTTTTTAAATTTAATAAATATTTTTGTGAGAGGGAAGAGAAATGCAAACGCACCCTATTCATCAGTTGCCTGGCTTCATGCTTTCAAGAGAGAAGAGCTTCCAGCCTCCTGTTTTAAAATCTTTCACTTTCAAAAGAGATGATTGAACACAAAGCCCAAACTTGGGGGGAGGGGGTGGGGAGGAGGCTCCTGCCAAAAACCTCATCTCTGTTAGTGGGCAAAGGTCAGGAGTTTTTTTCCCTTATCCTCAGAAAGCAGGTTGATCTCTTCCTCTGCTCGTTCTGAAGGCCACTGATCCACACGCCTGAAAGAAGCATTCTTAGGACCAAGAGTCAGAACTTAGACTATCTTGGATCTTGAAGGGACCTTAGAAATCGTTTAATTCATACAGGCAGTTGTGGAGGAAGCACTAGAGCCCAGCTCCCCTGACTTGAACTTCATTGACTTTTCTATTCCAGTAATAGCGAGTCTTTTACTCAGCCACATGGGGCAAAGAAAAACTCAACTCTATGGAGGACAGTGGGAGAAATCTTGACAGAAGAGGCTCTCTAGCAGGAATGTAGGGAGGTTCAAATGAGATTAGAGATGTATTATTATTATTATTAATTATTATTATTATTAGCCTCCACTCCTTACTAATCTGGTAATGACTTCATTTCCTGAGTCTTCTATTCCATCCCTGCTTAACTCAAGGAATGTTGTTGTTCATCCTTCATTTTCAAAGGGGAACCATGACCAGTGTTTATAGAACAATACAGAGATTGCTCTATGTTTAACATATTAAGATGTTTAATAATCAGGTTCTCTGGGAGAAAAAAATGATGCACACACTTTAAAATTTAATCTGTATTATTACACTTTCTTAAATTTAGACGATGAACAACACGATAAATGAAGCTCTGCTTTGTGGTGGTTGCCTATTTCTGAGATGTTAACGATCACACTGAAAATTTAAGAAGAGGCTTTTACAAGGTGGTTAGAGTGGGCTCCAGCACACCTCTCCTCTCTAAGCATCTTTCCAAAGCAAGACACACGGTGCCCTGGTTTTTGCCTATCATGGTCATATACAGATATCCATGGGATTGGGTTTCAATCATAGAATGTAGAACTAGGAGGGACTTTAGTCATTCCACGAGCCTTAATTAAGTGCTCACCATGTACCATATAAGCCATACACTTTAGAGCCAGGAGTGGCGTGTAAGGAGACTGGAAGGGGCCAGATGGTGAAGGGCTTTGAACGTCAAAATAAGGATTTCGTATCGTCTAATCCATCCCTCTTATTTTCAGACAAGAAACTGAGACCCAAGGGTATCAAATGACTTGTTCACAATTTCATGGCTAGTGAGAGTCAGAGCTGTAACTAGAACTGTTCTTTGAATCCCAGGCCAGTGCTCTTTCTCCCAATCCACATGGGTCAGACCAAGAAGAACAAAGCCCTTCCTGAAAGTCACCTGCCCTGGCCTAGGTAATTTATTCAGAATTGGAGTGAATGGAGATCCACCATGATATAGTGCCTGTGATGATAAATTAAAATAGAAACAGGGATCTCGAGCATACATAAGGACTCCCACTGATCACACATTGAACACTATCAATGTCCTATTGTGCTTTTGTTTATTTTGTTTAAAATTTCCCAGTTACATGTTAATCTAGTTCATTGTACTTGGGAGTATTGCAAAAAGTGAGTATTTGACCCCTTCCTCCCTGCCCCATATTGTGGGTAGGGTATTGGACTTAGAGTCAAGAAAACCTAGGTTCAAATCCTACCTAAGGTATTTCCTAGTGACCCCAAACAAGTCATTTAATTTCTCTTTTTGTCTCAGTTTCTTCAACTGTAATATGAGGTGTTGGACTAAATGACCTCTAAAGTAGCTCTAAATCTATGATCCCAGGAGTCCTGAGTCATAAGGGACTTGATTGAGGGTGAGTAATTCAACCATGCCTCACCCTTCTCCTTCCTATCTCATCCCAGGATTCCTTGACAACCAGGTAGGATGAGGTAATGCGCATTTATTCCCAAACCCCATTCTCCACTTATGACCCAAGATTTGATTATCAAGTCAACATTAACCTATGCTACTGTTGTGGGTTTTTTAATTAATTTTCAATAATTATATTTTAAAAGTGTTATTAACAACAATTTTATAATATATTATTTATTATATATTATATAATATGTATTATTATATATTATAATATAATTAATAACAATTAATAACAACAATAAAAGCTTACTAAACAAGCCAGCCTGCTCAGGAGAGAAGAGAGAAAGAGGGAGGAGTTACAGCCAATTTATAACCAATCATGTAAATGAGAGTACTCAGGGAAAGGATTCTAGGTAATCCAGAAAGGAATTTTGGGTAATATAGTTTTTAGGGGTTCAAGAATTTCCCACTATGCACTGTGAAGCCCTCATATGGCTTCATCCAGAATCTCTCTTCTTCAGTAGTAGGCTGCTAAAGTCTAAACTCCTTTGCCTCCTCCCTCATACCTGTCCATGGTGTCTCCAGTCCCTTGTGCCCTTCAGAATTCCTGTAGTGGTGAACAAACTTCCCATCACATTCAGCCTGTCCTCCCTCCCAAAATGACTCTCAATATTTATTCCATATTTTCTCTATGTGTTCATGGGATTCTCCTCCCACCCCCACCTCTCTCCATAGAACACAAGCTCCTTGAGGGCAGGAATTGTTTGGTTTTGGTTTTGACTTTGTATCCGCAGAGCCAAGCGCAGTGCTCTCCCTCCACATGGCCAGACCCCTAATAAATGAATGCTGAATTAAACTGAATTTCCCCCATACCACTCTACCTTTTTATAATGAGACTATTTTATTTGCATTTCTCAAGTGGCATACAAACATTCCTTGCTAGTGTAGTTATAACAAACTATATTAAATTTAAAATTCTATACAGCAGATGTGTCCATAAATGCAAGTCAATTCCATGAACATTTATTAAGTTCCTGTTTATATGCAGAGCACTGCAGTGGGGGTAGATAGATAAGTAAGACATGGTAGCAACCCTGATGGCCCTTAAGAAAGAGAACCCACTTCATGAACTAATAACAAAACATGGAGAGTCCGTAGAAGTCCCAAGTGTGGTCTGGGGCCTGAAAAGGCAGAGATCACTCCCCAACAGGTGCATCGTAGGATTTAAAGCTGGGAGAGATCTTGGAGACCACCAAGTCTTCACTTTACAAAGCAAGAAACAGGCCCTTTTAGGATGTCTACCTTCTCACAAGACTCGGCTCAAGATCCCTCTCCTTTTCAAGGTCTTCTCTAATCCTACCCCACCCCTCAAGTTGTGAAATGGCTCTTGCCCTCTCCCGTGGGCAGCTCGGTGGCACAGTGGATAGTGTGCCAAGCCTGCAGTGAGGAAGACTTCCTGAGTTCAAATCTGGCCTCAAACACTTATTAGCTATGTGGCCTTAGTCAAGTCACTTCCTCCTGTTTACCTCAGTTTCCTCTTCTGTAAAATGGGCTCGAAAAAGGAAATGGCAAATCACCCCCAAAAAAGGAACTTGCCTTTTACATGCTGGAGAACATCTCCTAAGAGACCCATGCCAGTAGCAGCTGTACCCGAATCATTTGTTAACACTAATCAGTGGGGTGGGGTTGGGGGAGGCAGGTGTTCCATAATCTTATGTCTTTTCTGCATCTTCTCCAGATAAGGGTAGTTTCTTGGACCAACACAGCTATGTCACCCTTACAGCTAATGCATTTCTGTTACCATTTAGACAAAGATACCCAACTCCCATGCCTATGTTCTCAGACTTCCCCCATGAGGGGAGGGGGTCCTGGGGGAGGAAATAAAAGATAAAGTACCAAGAAAAAAGCCAAGAAAATCCCAAATGGGGTCACAAAGAGTCAGACACAACTGAAAAATGACTGAACAACAAGGCTCCCTCCAATGGCTTTGTATCTGTTCATCTGAATATACAGCCTGTCATTTCCCACCAGCCAAGTATAAAACTCCTTAGGGGCAGGGACTGTTTTCATTTTTGTCTTTGTATTCATGCTGCCCATTTCCACTGTCTGACACACACAGTAAGTCGATGCTTAATAAATCCTTGCTGAACTGAATTTAACTGGAGTAAGTTGTTCAAGGGCACACGTTGGCAGAGCCAGGTTTCAATCCCAAGAACTACGATTCCGAATATAGTGTTCTTGCCATTGGGCCAAGTAGTAGTCATCAGAGAAGGGTAATTAATTAGCAGTCAATCTATGATTAAAATGTGCATTTCTCCTTTTATGTAACTTGCCCTGTGATCTTTATGTTTACAAATTGTTTTGCATTCTCACAATACTAACATCAAATGGATTGTGCAAGAATCATGGTGATACCCTACATGACAGTTTTTAAGCAATCACTCTTTGCAATGGTATTTCTTATAGTGGATAGTGTAGGATTTGGAGTGAGGATGATCTGAGTTCAAATTCTGAACCAGATATTTATTTGCTCTGTAAACCTGAGTAAATCACATGATATATGTCTATGCCTCAGTTTCCTTATCTGCAAAGTGGGGGAATTGGACTTGAAGGTCTCTAATGTCCCTTTTAGCTCAAAATCTATAATCATATCACTAACTTACTTTGGTCAAAGTATACTTAAATTCTAAGGATTTGTGATTTCAATGCAGTTAACTGTACAATTAATTTGGTTGCAATGATGTGATGATGCAAAAAACTGGACTTGGAGTCAGGAAGATCTGAGTTCAAATGTCATTTCAGTCACTAACTGTGTGATCCTGGGCAAGTCACTTAACCTCTGCTTCAGTTTCCTCACCAGTAAAAAGGGGATAATATAGCACCTGCCACACAGGATTGTGGTAAGAGTCCGATGACATAATGCATATAAAGTTTTTTACAGTTTTGTAAGTGCTATGGTAGCTATTACTTTTCCCCAATGGTATGGCCTTCTATAATGAAGACAGGAGCCACCTTCACACCTTAGTGGAAGATCTTTATCAGTTGCTGAGGCCAAAAATATCCATCACCTAGTTGCCAGCCTCCGGTGATGAGTCTTCCTAAATTTCCCTTGGGACCTTGGAAGGCAAACACATAGCCCTTTCCAAATTGGTTGAACCTGCTGGAGCTTGCACTTCCTGGCATAGCCTTTGGGAAGCCAGTCTGGATTCTGTGCCAAAAGGAGATGTGAAAAGAGGACTTCAGTGGAGGTCATTAAATAAGTGAAGGGCTTTCACAAGGGGTGCTTGTTCTCCATAGTTTTGAAATACTGAATAACAGGAAAACACGGGTTTACATGAAACTAGAAGAGGTTTCAGGTGACGACATGAGCTTGGGCAAATCATAACTGCTTTCCGTTGCCTTACAATTTATTACAACTTGTAGCGTTTATATTTATATTTCTGTCTTTTCTCTCTAATACACGGTAAGCTCCTTGAGGGCAAGGTCTATGTAAAAATCAGGGATTGAGTCCTCTCCTCCTTGTAGCTCTACTACCCAGTCTGGTGCTTTGAAGGTAGGATGGCTGTTCAATCTTAAACTGAGATGGTTAGAGTAATTGGTCAGGGCAGCCCGGTAGTAGAGTGGATAGATCAATAGTCCTGCCATCAGGAAGATCTGAATCCAAATTCAGCTTCAGACACAGACTAGCTGTGTGAACCTGGGTAAGTCACGTAACCTGTTGACTTCAGTTTCCTCCTCTGTAAGATGAGTTGAAGAAGAAAATGGCATACCTCACCAGTATCTTTGCCAAGAAAAGTCCCAAATGGGTCCATGAAGTGTCAGACAGGACTGAAAAACAACTAAAGGAAACAAAGACTGCCTTCCTGCTCTAAGAATCTATGGATGTGTTAGAAACCTCCAATCCTTTGTCCTGTCAGCTTCTGTGAAAGTGATGGGCTCTCTGTCTCTGTCTTGCTCTACCTCTGAGTCTCTGTTTTTCTTTCCACTGGCTTACTGTAGCAGATTAGAGGTAACTCCCCTCATTCCACAAGAATAGTCTTAATTTAATGACTTAACACTTGATACACTCAAGTATTAACTGTAAAATCTTTTCTTAAAATAAAAAGTATAAGTCAAATCTGCAGTGGGTTGTTTCCTCAAAACATCAGGAAATAGCTTTCCTACCCAGCAATCGTTCAATCAACGAATATTTATTAAATCTCTAGGTTCACCACACTAAGACACTGGAGAGTCAAAGATAAAAATTCAACAGTTACTGCTTTAAGGAACTTATATTCTACCACACATATTCTATAACACATTCATAAACAAGTGTGTATAGAATACATACGAAATAAATGTGTTAGAATCTGGGGAGGGAAGGTACAAAGGAATTCCAGCATGACCAATGGATGAGCCCAATGATCTTTGAATTTATCTGATGTCTTTGATGACTGTTCAGGTAGCTTGGGATTTATACATGGATTACAGAACAGAAACAAGTCCTTCGCTCGAGGAGCTTCCAGTCTGACACTGAGAATAGAAGAATCACACAACCAGCACATATCCCCAGTTTTGTGTTGATTTATATTGTAGACCAAAAGGGTTGTCTGTCTTTTTTGCTTAATCTTTTAAAGAATCCTATATGATTTGGAGGCACATAGGTGGTTCAGTGGATAGCAGTCAGGAAGACTCATCTTCCTGAGTTCAAATCTGTCCTCAGACACTTATTAGTTGTGTGGCCCTAGAAGAGTCACTTAACACTGTTGGCCTTAGTTTTTTCATCTGCAAGATGAGCTATAGAAGGAAATGACAAACCCCTCCAAGAAATCTGCCCAGAAAACCTCAGATGGGGTCTCTAAGAATAAGACATGAATGAACAACAACAAAAATATAATTTTGATGAATGCATGTAATTGTTAGGGAAGTCAAATTCTTTTTTATCGTCCACAAACAATAAATGTAGTGGGATCTTGTGTTCTCCCCATCTTCCAGTTAACTATGTGAAAGTGTGGTCCCCTCCGAAATATTGCCCATGTAAGCTGGGCTATTCTATTACAATTTTTTCATCAAAAATGCCCTCAGTATATGTGTAAATCATTCCCATGAATGCTTCAGGCTTTTAAATGATCAAATGACATAACATCTGTAAAATGCTTTGCAGATTTTAAAGTGCTATGTAAATGCTACCATCATCATCATCATCATCATCATCATCATCATCATCATCATCATCATCATCATCATTAGACCTTAAACCCAAAACCTACCTTTACAAAATGATAATTGTGACCTGAAGGGAATTGTGGATCAATTTACATTGGCCCGTTGAAGAATGGCTTGAACTATGTTGGCTAAACTTCTATTGTAGCTTCCCACTTCACCACACATATTTAGCACTTAATTATTTATGTTTTGTATTGTTCTCAGGTTGTTGTTCTAATTGTTAGTCCTCTCTTCTCCACTAGAAGGTGAGCTAAAGTGAAAGGACTGTGTTTTATACATTCCCCTCTATCACCTACAGTGCCTAGCTCAGTATCAGATAAGTGATAGATGTTTAACTGTGTGTTGGTTGATTAAATATGAATCCTGAGAAGCTTTCTGCAGAATAGGGACCTTGACTATGATTTATTTATTCGTAAACCTTCACCTTCTGTCTTAGAATCAATACTAAGTATTGGTTCCAAGGTAGAAGAGCAACAAGGGCTAGACAATGGGGGTTAAGTGACCTGCCAAGCATCAACACAGCTAGGAAGTGTCTGAGGCCAGATTTGGAGCCAACATCTCTCTTCTCTAGCTCTGGCTTTCTATCCACTGAGTCACCTAACTGCTCCCTTGGCCTATGATTTAGAAGAAGAGAGCAATGCCATATGGCAGACAGGAGAAAGGGTTTTGGTTCATGAGATTTTATTGAGCTTCCCTCTTTGTTGACAACATTATATAGAATGCAATGGAGAATCCAAAAATGAAAAAGCCTTGTCCTCAAGGAGCTTACTATCTGGTAGAAAGACAAATCACATAAACAGATAACTGCAATGTAAGGTGGTCTGTGAAAAGGACATATATGGGAGATAAGTATATCTTATAGAGAAAAAGAAAAAGGAAAAATTGCTTCAGGATGTGGTGATCAGAAAAAGCTTCCTAAAAGAAATGGCAGGATCAAGTAGGTAGCTCCATGGATGATGAGCCAGACCTGGAGATGGGAGGTCCTAGATTCAAATCTGGCCTCAGAAAACTTCCTGGCTGTATAACCCTGGGCAGATGGCTTAACATCAATAGCCTAACTCTTACCACTCTTCTGCCTTGGAAGGGATACTTAGTTTTGATTCTAAGACAGAAGGCAAGAGTTTTAATAAATAAATAAATGAATAAAGTGCCTCTGCACTGGGCCTCCAAGGATGAGTAAGATTTAATAGGTGGCTTTTGTCTTTGCATACAAAGTGCTCAGCCCAAAGCCTGGCACATAGTAATTGCTTAATAAATACTTGTTGATTGATTGATGTGGGGAAGTAATCCCAGGAGCTGAAAATAGCATGAGTAAAGGCAAGAAGACAAGAAGGAACAAGACCTCAGGAAGGGCAATTAGGTTGGTTTGGCTGGAGTGTGAAGGTAGGGTTCACTGAGGGGAGTAGTGAAAAATAAGCATAGGAAAGTAGGTGGGCTCAGATTGTAGAATACTTTGAGTTGCCACACTAAGAGGTGTGGATGTCAAGGGGCACTTGGGAACCATTAAAGGTTTTGGAGTAAGGGGCAACCATGATATTCAATCCCCTCCCTTCAATTCTTACCATCTGCATTTGAGACTATCTAGCAGATGGAAGCCTTTAAGATGAGGGCAGGTTCAGAGAGTGGAAAATAATACCGAGAAACTCTGATTCAATCCTTCAAATTCCACTTTAAATGTAAGCCATTCATTCCAGTGTATATTTAACCAGCTTTTAGTGCCTAGGAAGATAGGTAGGGAGGAAGGGGGGAAGCTAGAAAGAAGACTTGCCATTGGCTCCATCTAGAGTCTTGTCCAACTGACAAAGCTCAGAGGAGGGCAGCCCTAGTGGAGGGCAGTCTCAAATTATATTAAAAAGAGAACTGATTGGAGAAACTGGAGAAGAGAAAGAAGCCTTTGCAAGGGCATAAGGGTAGGGATTGTTTTTGTGTATGCGCTTGCATTTCTAGCCCCAATCCTAGTACAAATTCTTACACATAGTAGGTGCTTAATAAATGCCGTCGGATTGGATTAGAGTAAGCATTTGAGAGGTTCTGTTCATCCCTAGGCAGCAAAACAAGTTTGTTTTTTTAAAGAAAGAGTCCAAATTTGCAAAGAATTAAATTTAGGCATTAGGTAAGGAAAATTTTTCTAACAATTAGAACTATCCCTAAATGGACTCTCCTATCTCTGCAGGCAGAGCTTTCCCTTTCCTGGAGGTCTTCAAGCAAGGCTAGAGGAGTTTCTGCTGGGAATGTTCTAGAAAGAATTCCTATTTAGATCTGGGTGGGGTAATGGGGGTGGGGGAAACCCCCAGGGGTCCACAGGAACCCCTGTAGTCCCTTTTTACCCTGAATTCTGTGACCATTTGGAGCCCTGTGCCCAGCATCCTCCTTCGCCTGCCACTTCCCCATGCTCTCCTACCCACTCCGCCTCCCTCCTGCTCCCTATGTGTGAGTTTCAGTAATCGAATGTGTTTTATTTAGACCATAACATTTAGTGCCACTCTGGATTTCCAATTAGGCTTCAATCAGACACTGAGAGCCTGATTCGTTTTGTTGTTTTGATCAACACAAGAGATGGCAGCATCAGAGGAGCTGCCGTGAAAAGTTATTTTCATCTTCTGATGACTAGGGCAGTGGCTATGATATAGTGATACAGACTCCAGAAGTGCCAAGAGAGACACCAGCAGCATCAGGGAAGGGGGGAAGGTGACAGGGTTGGGGGGAGGGGGTACTGACATTATCTCTGGGGAGACAGAAATACAACCCCCAGTTCCCTAAGGACTCGACTTTCTTGGAATTCTGGACATATAAAAAGTAGCCCGGTGCCACAGAGAGCATGCTCATCTTTTCATCCCTTGTATGCAGGTAAGGAAACAGGGCTCAGGGAATTTCAATGACTTGCCTTGAGGTCACACAGCTACTTGGTATCAGAGAGTCAAAGGCAGGAAGACTTGGATTCAAATCCTGTTTTTGATACCTACTAGGTCAGTGACCCCAGGCAAGTCTCTTAATTTCTCTGAACCTGTTTCCTTATTCGTTAAAGGAGATAATGATACCTATATAGGATTTACCTCACAAGGTTGTTGTTAGATTCAAATGCGATAAGAGATGAAGTAATTATTGCTATTATTCTTAATAATAATAATAATAATGATAATAATACCAAGATTGCATGGGTACCGACTAGGTCTGAAACACCAAGAAGTCTGGTTCCAGCCTGGGCACCTGACCTGGCTCCAAAATAAAATGCTTCATTAATGGCCAGTGCCTGGGGGTGAATAGTGATTTGATGGAGGTAAAAGAGATGACTTCTACGCCACTGGTTTGTCCCTCAGGACTGAGCTGATTACAGGAGCTGACTCACTCACTGTCCTTTTATCCAGGAGCATTTCCCTGGACACAAGGATGTCTATGGCATGGGTCTAAAGGCTTCAGGGATCCTGGGTCCCTCACATAGAAATGGATGGCTTAGCTGTATGTAACCAATCACAAGCTCTTCCTCCCAGGGGGGAATTTCTAATCAGCACATTTAATTTTGTTTTGGAGGATAATGGGACTTGAAAAGTGCACCTTCTGCTGGCATGATGACAAGGATGGTGAGGGGGAGATAGTGCTCCTCCTTTTCCCTTTTGGTGCCAACCAACTAACCCTTGTGCATGAGAATGAAGGAGACAGTGCTTAGGTGAGAATAAGAGCCTTTCCATATATGTGCTCATTCATTCTATCCCTCTTAAGTGCCTTCTGAGTAAAAATCAGTACATGAGGTGTACAAATGTAGATTTGGAAGAATACAAGTGTGTCATTAGAGGGTAATCACGTATATATTGAGACGTGTGTTTTGGGGAAGCAAAGTTCTCTAGGAACCACTTTCTGACCTTTAAAAAAGATCAGGACCCCATTTCACTGGGCTGGCTTACCTCAACTGCATGATTCTAGCTGGTATTTTAAACTGATATTAACCAACTCTGCTCTGAGATCCAGCACGCCATCCAAGGGCTCTGGTTAATATGTTCCAGGATTGTTTGACTTTATTTCAGGTTAATTTCTCTATGTCAGTCAATAAGCATTTATTAACCACCTTGTGTGTGCCAGACATGGTGCTGAGCCTGGGGATACAAAAAAAGACACAACACTAACATGACAACACAATTCAGAAGAAAGAGGTCTAGGCAGTCAGGAGCCCTCAGGACAAGAACCAGCTTCTCTGCAGAAATGCTGTGTAACATTAACAATTTGCTCTACCTCTCTGAGCCCTAGTTTCTCTGGACATAAGAAGGGGAGCATCCTCCCTACCCCACAGTGAATAGCATGAGAGTTGAGTTCTACCTCTGTGACTGTGGATAATTCATGTCATCCTTCTGAGCCTGTTTCTTTATCCATAAAATTGCCATAATTAATAATTAATAATGATTAGTAATGCACTAACTAAGTGCAGGTATTGTGAGAAAAACTATAAGCCATAATGAATTATATGAACTATTATAATTTTTGCATTTAGTTTTTATTTTTCTAAATTATATACTTGAAAAATTTTTAACATTTTTTTAAGATTTCGAGTTTCATATTCTCTCCCTCCCATTTTCCCCCACTCCCTGAAAAGACAAGCAATTTTATACAGATTAAATGTGTGCAGTTATGCAAAATAGTTCCATATTAGACATGTTGCAAAAGAAAATACAAACCAGAAAAGAAAACAAGACTAATTAAGTTTAAAAAGAGTATGCTTCCCAGTCTGTCCTCAGACTCCAATAGTTCTTTCTGTGGAGGTGGATAGCATTTTTCATCATGAATCCTTTGGAATTATCTTTGATCATTATACTGATGATAATAACACAGTCATTCCCAGTTGATCATCTTACAATATTGCTATCACATTGTACAATGTTTTCCTGGTTCTGCTCATTTCATTTTGCATCATTTCATATAAGTCTTCTCAAGTTTTTCTGAAAGCATCCTGCTTATCCTTTCTTACAGCACAATAGTATTCCATCACAATCATATACCGTGACTTGTTAAGCCATTCTGCAATTGATGGACATCCTATTAATTTCCAGTTCTTTGCCACCACAAAAGAGCTGCTCTAAATATTTTTGTATACACCTTGTCCATTTTGTTTGATCTCTTTAGGATACAAACTTAGTATTAGTATTTCTAAGTCAAACTGGGTCAAAAAAGGGATAAACTGTTCTTTGGGCATTTTTAGTTGTTTCTGACTCTTAATGACTCCATTCAGGGTTTTCTTGGCAAAGATTCTGGACTGATTTTCCATTTCCTTCTCTAGCTCGTTTAATAGATGAGGAAACTAAGGCAAGCAGGGTTAAATGATTTTCCCAGAGTCACATAGCTAGTAAGTGTCTAAGGCTAGATTTGAACTCAGGAAGATAAGTCTTTCTGACTCCAGTCCTGGCACTCTATCCACTGAGCCGTCAAGGCAAGGAGCCCAATAAACTCTCACAAGGGAGGGGGTATTCAAAATGAACTTTCATTTCATCCATAATCATTTATTAAGTACCTAATATGTGCCAAGCACTGTGATAGGCTGCTATTTGGAAATTATCTAGCATTTTTGAGGTCCTACCCTAGTAACAGCAGATTTAAGATGAATAGAACTCAACCATAGTCTACCATTTCTCCCAAACTCAAGCAATCAAAGCCCCTGGCCATTCTCTGGCTCCAGTGCTCCCCCCTTCTCCATCATCCACCACGAGCTCTAGTGTGCTACACTACCTGACCAATATTTTGCTTATTTTTCAAACTTAAGACATCTTCCAGTCACATCTTTGTAGAGCCTAGAGCATCAGAAACAAAAACAGATAACTTTAGAGGCTCATTTGCCAATTGTCAGCCATCTGCTCGCAACAGAGTTATTTGTCTGCTTCCCCCTCCCCAGGTACCTTAGAAAATCATTGTGGCTTTAATTTATTGAGCTTCCTAGCCATCCCTCATGGCTCTCAGGTCTTTACTCCTTCACCCATCCCAAGGTGGCCCAGATGCTGCTCTGTGGTTCCCTAGTTAGAAAGGAAGGCTACCACCACAGAGACAGACATACTAGGTGAGTTTCTTGGATCTCCTCAGGACCTCTAGCCTAGACTTTGGAAATGTAGGAAGCAGGGGGCAAAGAGGGGAAGGCATACTACTGTTTTACTCCCTCTTCCACCTGGTGAATCTTCTAGGAAGGCTTTCTTGCTATCTGGAGTTTTCTGCAGCCCTTCCCCTAGAGAGACATGGAATGAGAAATAGGACACAGTCTGAGTAAATATTATGTTCCCTCTTTCACAAAATATATAAAATGAGACCCAGAACTGTCAGTCACCGTCTTGAAGATCACTCAGTATGTCAATAGCATAGCTGAATGAGAACGTAGTTTGGCCAGCCCATGTTCAGCACGCATCCCTATCCTGTCCACCAGCCTTTCTCTCTTTCCATTGTCTTCAGAAAGGAAAGAGCATGAGAGGGCTAGCTCTAGTGTCCAAAGACAACTTGGAATCGGCTCTTCAGCCATAGTCAGTCATATAATAGCTTTGAACCTAAATGTCTTCATTTATAAAATGGGAAATTATAAATATATATTACCGAGAGCACATGAAAGTGTTCTGTAAGCCTAACAGCATTCTATAAATGTCACTTACGATTACTTCCCCCTCAACCCAACATGCTTGGAGCCCTTCTTCCCCCCTCCAGTCTTTGGCCTGGATCACCCATTTCCCCCCCTCCCCTCTACAGCTGTTTCTACTTTATCATCTGCCTAATGGACCCCAGCTGCAACTTCATCAGCTTCCCATGGGCCTTCCCAGCCCCATGAGCTGAAGTTTCCCCAGTAGGGGACAATGGTGACAGGAGATACAGTGGGGAAGTAAGCCAGGGCGTGAGGAGTGAATGGGGGTAGCAGAGATGGGCCTGGTTAGACCCAAGCTACTTCTCTGTACCTGCTGAGTTAATGGAGTTATTTCAGATTGTGTGTGTGTGTGTGTGTGTGTGTGTGTGTGTGTGATGGGGGATGTTCATGCATGAGTTCTTGGGGACATAGGTGTATATGTATCCCTTTCTGGGGAACCTAACTCATAATGGAGTCCAGCTTTCTCCGATTCCCTCTTCTAGTCATATGTTGCTAGCTTGCTAGGGCCCTTATCACAGTCTCAGGGTTGGCAAGCTTCACAGCTCCCTCAGATTTCAGAAAAGGAATGTTAAAAATCTCTTGCGCAAGGAGCCTGCCTGTTTCCCAGCCACCTTCTCAGCTCTCACCATCTGCATCAATCTTCTTCAGGGAATGATTTAACCTTCATTTATTCATTAATTTCTTTTCCCCCTTAACTTCATTAGGTAAGATTTATATGGGTGCTGAATTGGAAAGGTCACCTGTCCCCGGGTCCAGAACACACTGTGCCAGCATCTCCTGCTCACAGACCTCCAGTATGATTGGTTCAAGGGAGTAGGGTGATTCAAGGAATGGTCAGAAGAGAAGAGGGCAAGAGAAACCCAGGGACTGTGGCTTCTGGGGAGGGGGGTAAAGATAAGGGTGCAAAGACTTTTGAAGTAGATGTTTTATATTAGTTGTCTTGAAAGGGACTGTGGTAATGGTAGTCATTGGTTAGATTAGGCAGGTTCACTTCTGTCCCCATGTAATTAAGAAGAGACAGAGTCAGAGACAGGCAGAGAGGAAGGAAGGAAGGAAGGAAGGAAGGAAGGAAGGAAGGAAGGAAGGAAGGAAGGAAGGAAGGAAGGAAGGAAGGAAGGAAGGAAGGAAGGAAGGAAGGAAGGAAGGAAGGAAGGAAGGAAGGAAGGAAGGAAAGAAGGGAGGGAGGGAGAGAGGAAAGAAGGGAGGAAGGGAGAGTGTAAAGGAGGGAGGAAGGGAGGAAGGGAGAGAGGGAGGAAGGGAGGAAGGGAGGATGAATCTTTTGCCACAGACCAACCAGAACCCTGAAAAGACTCAGAAAAAGATTGATAGGCTCCTAAGCAGTTATCTCCATACTCCCTTTTGAGCATACTATTCACCATCTTGCCCAAAACATAGCTATTTTGATGGCTTTGCAATCTCATTGATTTGGGTACTCCATCCAAAACTGTAACTCAAAATCTGTCCATGATTTCTCAGTTTGCTTTGCTTTTCTCCATGTCCTACCATCAGTCCTCTCTTAAGGAATCCACAATATGGACCGTGCTGAAGCCTCCCTCTAGAACTCCTGACATGTCACAGATTCCAATGAAATGTGTATTCTAAACACTGGTTACCCCTTATTCTCAATTCATGTTGGCTCACCTTCTTTTCCAGAAATTCATTTCTCTAATGGAATCCTTTATTTAGTTCTTCTACACAATTCATAAAACAATGAAAAATGGAAATTGCTCTAAATCCTAGATTTATAGATTTAGCCCCTCCTCTGCAGCTCTAATTCCCATCTTATCCTACTGTCAGCCTCCATGCTGTAGCCCAGGCTGGAAATCATCCCTTCAAATTTAGAGAATTGTAACAAGGAAATAACCCTTCTCCCTAGGCATGCTAGGAGGAGGATGAAGCAGTTCACAGCTTCAGGGACATCATGATACTTGGAACTCGTGGAAGAAAGATGTCTTGGTCCATCTTCGCTACACTGTCTAGCAACATGCTCACATAAAATGCCCCACTGTTGTCCACAAAGTCTTCCTTTATCCTCCAGCCATAATATTCTCTCCCTCCTTCGAACTCCAGTAATGTGAATGTGTGTGCCACTCAGCCTCAGATGTGGGACTTGGAATGGGCTTCAGAGATCACCTCCCTCACCTGAGTAAGAATCCCCTTTACAATATCGCCATCAGGGAGTAGCCTTGCTCAAAGACCTCCAATGGGAAGTGCCCACTGCTCCTAGTTCTGACCTTTGGGGCCAAGCAGAGCAAGTCTAAGCTTTCTTCAGCTTGGCATCCTTTCAGATACTTAAAGATATGGATCCCATGCCTGAGAAGCTTCTCTTCCTCAGATCAAATATACCCAGTTACATCAATTGAACCTCATTCAGTGGTTATTTGTACCGATGTTATAGTGCCTCAACTACACTGTAAGCTCTTGAAAGGCAATGCGTGTGTGTGTGCTAATTTGTTTTGGGTGTTTATATACACATGTAAATATATATGTATGGATAGACATGTATATGCCTATCTATAGCATATATTTACATATATACATATACATAATGAGGAATGAAATGTGAGCCTCCTACTAGGTAGTAGAGAGGCTACCCCATGAACATGTAGATACATTTATATGTTTGTGTACATATATACACATGTAAATGCATGTATTGTGTTTATATAAATACACATATGCTCATATAGATCATCATCAAAACAAAAACAAAAAAACAAAGTGTCCCTGTGTCAGCCACACCTTCATGAACTTTGAGTCCAAAGGGAAAGAAATGGGCAGTTTTGTAGAATGCATATATGTGTGTATGTATGTGTATATATGTGTGTGTGTCTGTATTATGTATATACATGTGTGACCCCCTTTCCCAAAATCTAATAGAGTATCTTGTTGAATAAGTATTTGAATAAATGAATGAAATATTCCATGTGTTAAGCTATGAATATTAGTTTTGAATATGATCAGGGAAGATTATAGGAATTGATTTACAGATTGCAGGAATTAATTTTATTTTATAGATTTAGAGGGGCCTCTTGTATTCAGCATGCAAATTTATGCCTGCAATGCAAATTAAGAGTATCCCTAGATTAACTGGAAAAATCCTAGTACCTTTGCTTTTCCCAGAATCCCATATGCTTTTGCTCCCAGGGACAGCCTGATTTGTTTCACTGGGAGCATAATTGGGAGTAGATTGCAAAAGGGCTCCAGGGCCAAGTAAATGGGCTGGACTTTGCTAGATGGAATGCAGACGGACTCGGAGATCTGGATGGCAGGAATCCCAGCAGGGACCAGGGCTCCCAGGCAGTAACCACAGGTCTCAGGGCCAGCTTTGCTATTATGCAGATCATCCCCATATATTATACATTAGTCTGTGCTCTCATCATGCATTTATATTTGATTAAATTCTTTGCTCTCTTTAAAAAGTGATTCCCACCCTTTCTGGAGTTGTGACACTATATCATTGCTTGTTTGCTTTTTTAGCACTCACTCTTCTTAAAAGAGGTGCCATATTAGCAGTGTTTTCAAATGTAAAATAAAATTAATTTGGTTGGGGGGCTTGGCCAGTATCCCTTGAGATAACTGGCAAGAATGAGAGTATCACCACCCAGGGTAGGAGATTCCTCTGTGTGTGTGTGTGTGTGAGAGAGAGAGAGACAGAGAGACAGAGAGAGACACACACAGAGATAGACAGAGAGACAGAGACAGACAGAGAGAGACTCTCGTCTTATGTCTTCTGATTAATTCTAATTCATAGAAGCACAGACTTGCAAAGGTCTTATTGGAAGTAGAACATCTATTCCTTTTTTTCCCACTTGTTGGAAAGAGTACAGAAGAGGGAAGAAAACATACACATTGATGCAAATGACTAAACTCTGTCCTTGTTCTGAACACCTCCCTCCTAGAATCAAAAGCTTAGATGCAAGCTCATGGTGGATGGTCATTCAAGGCAACAACTGCTAACTCTGGGCCATTATTTACCATGGTCTCTCTAGTTTTCCTGTCTCATTCATTCATTTATTCATTCAAAAGTTGTATATTGAGCACCAATTATGTGCAAGAGACTTTGCTAAACAGCCAAGAGGAGGCTTGTCTCCTATCCTCATGAAGCTTTAGAATCTAGATAGGAAATCAACAAGCATTCATTAAGCATTTACTCTATGTTAAACACTGAATTAAGCTCTGAGAATATGGAGAAAAGCACAAACAATTCCTGACTTCAAGGAGCTTACATTCTAACAGAGTAAACAATATGTAAGTCATTAGATATATACAAGATACATATACAGTAGAGAGAAGGTTACTTTAGAGAAGAAGGTTTTAGAAGCTGAGGGAACCAGGAAAAACCTACTGTAGCAGGTGGCATTTGAGTTGTCTTAAAAATATCTCATATAAGGAAAATGACATACACCAACAATGATTTCATATGGAAGAAAGCATTATAAGAGAACAAATTGCTCTGTGATCAGACAAGAAAAAATTCATATCTGGTTGGGGAAATCAAGGAGGGCTTCAGGAAGCAAACAGAATTTGAGTTGGGTCTTCAAGAAATTTGAAATACAAAATGGCATATGTATATGGGATAACAAGAGACACATTCCAGGAGTATTTTTTTGAAAGTTTGAGAAGCATAGAGAGAGAATATCACATATAGCATGGCCCTATATTACACATAGTGTCCTTAATATAACCAAACCCCATTCTAATTTCTAAAATAAATCCTGATGTCACTTTGTTGAACCAGGTCATTCAAATTTCCAATCCTCTTTTCCCTATAATTGGTAGAAAGAGTAAGTAGCCTGCTAGGGATCAGAGTGCTAGGGATCAGAGCTTTAATACCCAGGTCATTATAATTGGCCTTTCCATTTATCACCCAAAAATGATTGCAGGGAAGGTCAAGTGATCACATGGTAACACCTACTCACAGTTTCTCTTGTCCACCAAGCAAGACAGGTAGGTAAGTGCAGTGGATAAAGCACATAAAGTCACAGAATCAGAGACCTGAGTCTAAACCTATCCTCAGATTCTTAACTGTGTGTTTCTAGGTAAGTCACTTAACCTCCATCTGCTTTAGTTTCTTCATCTATAAAATAAAGATAATAATAGCACCCATTCCTCAGGGTTGTTGTTAGGTTTGAATGAGAGAATTTGTAAAGTACTTAGCACAGTGTCTGGCACATAATAAATACTATATAATTACTTGTTTCCTTCCTTCCTTCCTTCCTTCCTTCCTTCCTTCCTTCCTTCCTTCCTTCCTTCCTTCCTTCCTTCCTTCCTTCCTTCCTTCCTTCCTTCCTTCCTTCCTTCCTTCCTTCCTTCCTTCCTTCCTTCCTTCCTTCCTTCCTTCCTTCCTTCCTTCCTTCCTTCCTCTATACATGAACCCCATCCTTATCATTTTCTATCCAGGATGGGAAAAGAGTAAACAGTCCTTGTGACTTACATATTATCTTCTGGGAGCTAGGCAGGTAGGGTTTGAGTCCTGGAACTGCAGATAAGGTAGAATTGAGAATATTAGAAGAGAAAGAGAAAGAATAAAAGAAGATGAGTGCATTGCAGTTATAAACATGTCAGAGTCTCGACTTTCTGTAAAGCCCTATTTTAAATCTTTGGTTTCAGTACAGACCTATAGACCAATTCTGGTTTCTCAGGAACGTATCTCCCATTTATAGCATTGCTCCTGTTGAGCTAAAACAAATGCTGTTTCACCTAATGTGTTTTGCAGAAACAATTAATGATGTTAGGTCGGTCATGCTTATAGTCTATTTTGGCAAGAAAATAGTGTATGTGTGTGTGGAAATGGAATTTTGGCCTTTATTCAGTCAGCAATGAGGAGTCATTGAAGACCTTTGAACAGTCAAATGACATGATCAGAGATGCATCTTAAGATAATTCTGGCAAGAGTTTGTAACATAAACTTGAGTAAGAAAGTACTAAAAGTGGAATGCCAGTTAGAAAGCTATTGAGAGGTTCTAGGAAAGAAGGTAATGAAGGCATGACCTAGGAAAAAGAAAGCAGGAGATTGATGTGAGTATTACTTTTGGAATGACAATGAATAAGACTTGGAACTTACTGCAAGTGGCATACAAAACAGAGTCAAAGGGGAAAACAACATGGTACAATGAATTTGGAGTCAGAGACCCCTGGGGTTAAACTCTAGCTCTTCTATTTATTATTATTTTTCACCTTGAAAAAGCCTTGTTACTTTGCTGGACCTCAATTTCCTTATCTGGAAAAAGGGTGGATTGTACTCTATGTCCTTTATAGTCCCTTCCAGTTCTTTTTTTTTAACCCTTACCTTCCATCTTAGAATCAATACTATGTATGTATGTATGATCCTTCCAGTTCTAAATATATCATAATACACCCTCAAGGAGTAGGGAGGAGAGTGTGTGGCAGTGTAGAAAAGGGCAGGGCTGAAGAAATATGGCACCAAAGAATTCAGGAAAGAGTGGCTTAGCTCCTCTCAGGCATGGTCTTTTGGGATCACTCCATTTGGAGGTGGAGTAGCAGCATTGGCAATGTACATAGAAATGTTAATATAATATAATTTAAAGAGAACCTGGAAACTAACTGGGATTTTCAAGAAGGGCTCCAGGATAAAGTGATATCTAAACTGATTTTTGAAAGAAAATAAGGACGCAAAGAAGAAAAAATACGAAAGGAGTCTGTTCTGAGTAAGGACAATAGCTTATGCTTAAATTCGCAGAAGCAAGATCCATTGGAATGGAGGAGATTGAGGCTGAGGGTGATGTGAGGTGGGGAGAGATAAAGCCCAGAATACAATCTTGGGAACACTCATATTTAGGGGGTGGGAAACAGATACTGAATTAGCAATGAACACTGAGAAGCATCAGTTGGAAAGTAGGGGGAGAAAAAACCAGAAAGGAGAGAGTAGATTTAGGCAGTCAGTCAATAAACATTTATCAAGTGCCTACTATGCACCACAAAACCTTGAAAGGAGAGAATATCTAGAAAGAAGGAAGGAGTCAGCAATGTTATGTAGAGGTCAAAAGATATGTGGAGGTCAAATGCAATTTTGAGTAAGAAAAAGTCACTGGATTTAGTAAGAGATAACTGGTGACCTTTGAGAGAGCAGCTTCAGGATCAGAAGCCAGATGATAGAGGGTTGAAAAATTAATAGATAGAAATGGAGACTGGGAACACAAATGTCTGAGTTTAGCAATTAAAGGAAAGAAAAATATAGAGCAATAACTTGGAGGAATAGTAGAGTCAATTGAAAGTTTCTTTAAAGATGAAGATTAAGGGAGTATGTGGGTAGGCAATAGGAAAGGAGCCAGTAGATAGGGAAAGACTGAAGATGACATGATGGGAATCATCAATGAAGTCAGTTCTCAGAAGTCAGGAATGGATGGAATCCAGAGTACCAATAGAGGGGTTGGCCTTGGCAAGAGAGGGGCCACTTCTCCCTCAGAGACAAATAAAGTACATGTACAGAGGAGGGGAATTAGGGAGGGGAATTTTTGATAAGTGGAAAGGAAGAAATGAGGGAGCTCATTTCTAGATGGTCTAGATTTCCTCCATAAAGGAAGAAGAGTCAATCAAGGAAGAATAAAAGGATTGCCCCACAGCAACTGTGGTTGGGTGACTTCCTTCGGCAGCTTTAAGAGGTCTTAGAAGTAAGAGCAGGGAAAGCAAATGGTGGGGATGGCCCAAGGTTTAGGAATGGAAGGACCTTTATTACATAAGGTGAGGAAACAAGGGATTTAAAGGTAGAAGAAGACAGTGGGATTGGTTAACATCACAGTAATCATGCAAGGGAGAAAAGAGAGATCAGAGCAGGAGTAATAAGCTGGGAAGTAAGGAAGAGTAAAGGGACTGGAAGGCAAAGGGAAGAAGAAGAATATGTTTAAGGGGAATGAAGCAAAGAGAAAGTTAAAAGGTGATTTTGATCAGAGAAGGCAATCTGGGAATCCAAAGCCATGGAAGTGACATGGTTTTGCACAGTTGTTATGTCTAAGGTATAACCACTGTTGTGAGTAGATGAAATGGAGAAAAAATACAAGTCATAGGAATTGAGGAAGATGTTAAATTGAGGAGGCCAGGGTGTTTAAAGAGCCTCAGTACAAGGTCAAGGTTTGGGGTGGAGATAAAGACTATGAGTCTGGTATTGACCTCCTTGGGCAAAAACATACATGAGGCGAAGGTTTTACTGTTATAGGAAAAAGGATCTAGAGAGTCTGATACCAAAAAGCCATTCTTTTTTTCTTTTACCTGTTCTTTCCCACCTCTTTTGTTCTTTCTTTTTCTCTTTTCCCCTCTCCACCTACTGAACATATCTGACCTGCTGGTGATCCACATGGGCTTTGAACAATAGCCCCATGAGTGACTGAGTAATGAGTTTAGTGACCTCCTCCATAAGATCATGGGAATGAGAAGCCCAACAACAAGGAAGAAAAAAAAGGGAAAAAAGAACTTTAAATATGAAGTTGGGTCTCATTATTTATTGATGAATTATAATAGCAGTAATTTGATGGGGTCCATAATGGCAGTATCCAGGATCTCATCTGTTGGTCTAATATTTATGGCCATTTATGGGTGATATTTGTGTGCTCTTCCATTCATTATGGTTTTCATTAAGACTCTAATCCCATTTAGAAGTCTGTTTGTCATTTTTAATTCCTCTCTTTAATCTTAGGCAGCCTTAATCCTTCTTCTCATAGTCAGACTAAGACAACTTCAGATGAACCTTGAATTCCATGTATGCGTGACGCATCTATAGAGTATAATATTCTTTCCAGAAAAGAAAAAAAGTCTCTGAGAACATGCTCACCTGAAGTCATAGGAAGAGACCTGAAAATTAGCTAGGCCACACCTCATTTTACAGATGAAGAAACTGGGTAGAACTCAGATATGTTTTAATTTGCATTTTTCTAATTCCTAGGGTTTGGGAGCCTTTTTTCATATGGCTATTAATCAGATTTCTTTCTTTGAGAACCACCTATTCACACCCTTTAAATATTAATTGGGAACTGTTGTCATTCTTATATATTTGAATCAGTTCCAGATAAATCAATAGATAGATAAATTGAATGTGTATATAGTTATATATGTATATATTGAATATAAAGATTATTTTAAGTTGTTTCTAATTTTTACTATATTCTTTTTGTTGTGCAAAAGCTTTTCAATTTAATGTAATCAACTGTCTCCTTTTGTGATCTCTATCAGCTGTATGGTGATGAATTCTTCTATCAATGATTATAAATTATATTTTTCTTCTTTCTTCCTCTGATTTCTTTATAATGAAACATTTTATATCTAGGTATTATACCCATTTGGAACTTATTATAATATATAGTATGAGGTCTTAGTCTACTCCTAATTTCTACCAGGTTTTTTTTTTCAAGTTTTCCTAGTAGTTTTTGTCAAATATTGTGTCCTTATCCCAAATAGTGCCATCTTTGGCATTGTTAAGCACTGTGTTATTAAGCTCATTTCCTTCTGTGGATTATATTCATAATTCATTCCATTTATTGAAATTTCTATTTCTTTTAGCTAGTACAAAATAGGCTTGATCTTGTGTTTAAGTGTTAGAGTACAGTTTAAGATATGGACTGCTTTGCTCCCTTCCTTCCCACTTTTTTATTATTTTCCTTGAGAATTAAGACCTTTTGTTCTTCCAAATGGAATTTCTCATTATTCTTTTAGCTTTCTAATGTAATCCTTTGGTAGTTTTATTGGGATGGTACTAAAAAAAGTAAATTAATTTAGATAGTATTTTATTTTTTACTGTGTTGGCACAACCCAACTATACTTATTTAGATTTATATTTATTTCTGTAGAATGTTTTATAGTTTTATTCATGTAGTTCCTGTTTGAGTCTTTGTAAGTTGAATTTTAAATCTTTTATATATTCTATAGTTGTTGGGAAATGAATTTCTTTTTTCTCTCTTCCTGGTGGATTTTATTGGTAACAATTAGAAAGGTTAATGATTTATGTGGGTTTGTATTATAGCCTGATATTTGTTGAAGTTATTAAATATTCCAATAAATTTTGGATGACTTTCTAGGGTCCCCTACATAAATCATCATTTCATCTTTAAGAGTAATAATTTTGTGTCTATTTTGCCTATGCATATTCCTTTAATTTCTTTTCCTTGTCTTATTGTGATACCTAGTATTTCTAACACTATGATAAATAATTGTGGTAGTAATAGACATCCTTGCTTTACCCCTGATGTTATAGGAGACACTTCTAGTCAGTTTCCATTGCATGTAATGTCTCTTGATTTTAGAAAGATCCTGTTTACCATATTAAGGAAAGATCCATTTATTCGTCTGCTTTTTAGCATTTAACAGAAATGGATCTTGTATTTTGTCCAAAACTTTTTCTGCATCTATTAATATGATCACATAATTTTTATATCTGATATTAATATGGTCTATTCAGTTTCATTTGCATATCATTGATCCAATCCAGTGTTCTTTCCACTAGTCTGTGTACCTCTCTGAAAAAAAGATGGTACTCTCCCCTTTTTAAAATTATCTTGTAAAATATCCCCTCCTTGTGACTCTAAGTGAGGCAGGGAGAGAAATGGAAGCAGGGTAAAATCATATCATAAAAGGAATAAATAGCTCTTGGAGACTGCTCCATGTCTCTGGGCTCAGCTGGGTCAGATTTAAGCAAGTCAGACACCATTATCAACCAGCCACTCCCAGGGAGACAGATATAATCAAATTCTCCTGAGCTGAAGTGTTACTCTCCATGCTTTAAAGCTAGGAAGGAGATCCTCTGAGAGCCCCACAATCACTCCAAAGGGACCACCTAAGGGATACCATGAGGGCTTTCTCCCTTCCCTAGAGCAGATTTTTGGAATGAAGAATGCTAGGCTAGGAGTCAGGAGTCTTGGGTTTGAGTCTTAGCCATACTCCTTTTACCTGTGTTACCTGGACTAATTCCTTAGCATTTCTAAGTCTTAGCCTTCTCAACTCTAAAGTGCTAAGTTTGACATATGTTCTACCTCCTTTACAGGGTTATCACAAATGCAAAAAAAAAATCATTTAGTCTGTATTATCATGGAACTGTTGACAATATACAGTATACCCAAGTGCACTGCACATTAATAAAAATCACAAACTTGACCCCACCTCCCCCTCTCAAAAAAAAAATCTCCAGAGTAGAGGGAATAGGTAGACTTGGAGCCAGAAAAGTCAGGGGTTCAAATTCCATGTTAGACATTAGCTGGGTGACCTTGGGTGAATCACTGAGTAACCCACTCTGTGCCTCAATTTCTTCATCTATTAAAATAAGGCAGTTGGACTCGGTGGCCTTTAAGGTCTTTTCCAGCTCTAAATCTGTTATCCTATACAGAGTCCGGTGAAGTGCCTCTCCTGGCATCTAGTCCAGGAAGATCACAGAGCTGGTTCTAAATCAGTGCTGTTGACTAACTGTCTTGGGTCTTAGCCACGAGTTACATACTCAGGGACAGGGAAGAGGCAGTCATCTCACGCTGCACTGTACCCCTCTTCCACTCTCTCTGCCACCTCTGCTAAGAAGCTTCCAAAAGGAAGCATATGAGTTGGGCATCACAAAAGACTTTTGGCATCCGCTGACTTTCCCAAAGTCCTAGGATCCTGCCCAAGGAGGACTCAACCAGTTCCCACTGATCTCCCTTCTGTGACTCTAGGTTCTGAGTAGGAAAATTAGGCGCCTTATTCTTCCCCAAAGTCACCTTCCAGCATTTATTTAGTGGATTCTGGATTGGTTTCTCTAATGCTCGTTGGTGTAAAATTAACTGAGACTCTTCTTGGGATGGGGAAGGGGAGATCCTGGGTTATGACATTATGATCTGTGAGAATGTGACTTGGATGTTGTCTCATGCAAAGATGGAGTCAGAGGTGAAAGCAAAATGGCATGTTTGTCCTACGTTGGCAAAGCCACACAGTTCTTCCCATCCCCTCCCCCGTCCCCCAAGTGTCAGAGTCTTCCCCACATCATGCTCCAGGCACCTTGTACTCTGCATGGACCCTACACATAAGATGCATACCTGTAAGCACACACATGTACACATCCATACATTCATGTTTCATACATGTAACCACATAGAGATAATATAATAGATGCCTTTTCTCAAGTATGAATGCATATATGTATAGTCCCATGTATACATTGAACATACATATTACACACATACACATATATATCTGTACATTTGCATGGATAGTCTTATGTCTAATACTAACAATTTTTAAAAATTCTTGCCTTCCACCTTAGAATCGATACTGTATATTAGTTCCAGGGCAGAAGAGTGGTAAAAAATCCTTCCATCCATCTTGGAATCAATACTATGTATTGGTTCCAAGGCAGAAGAGTGGTAAGGGCTAGGCAATGGGGGTCAAGTGACTTGCCCAGGGTCACACAGCTAGGAAGTATCTGAGGCCAAATTTGAACCCAGGACCTCTCATCTCTGTGCCTGGCTCTCCATCCATTGAGCCACCTGACTGCCCCCTTGATGCACTTCTTATACATGCATACAAATGGACAACACATGATACATGGACACACGTACGCAGGTCTTAACAATGAATACATGCACAGTGATCGCCATACACACATGCCTGCATTGTAGGGCAGATAGATGTATGCCCACATACACGCAATCCCAAACTCATTCCAAAAGAAAGCATTCAGGTGGTCAGTAAATAGCACTCTTGACGCTCTGTCCCCACATGCCCTGCCATGATAATGCATCACCCGTGGTGCGTGGTGAGATGGAGCCAGATTACGCTCAGGTGGTTAAAAGTCCAGGTCTAATTAGAGTTCCAGGGAATCAAGCCATTGTATTATTAATGATTCTCCGGCAATGTTCTGATTAAAACAGCAATTTTAATAAGCACGGCTCGATGCTAAGTGTTCACTGAGCACCTAATTACATCAGTTATAACTCTAAAATTATTTAAAATCCCCCCTTTTTTTCACTGGGCCCTGCATGCACCAAGTAAAATAGGGACTCAGAAAGAACTGGGTGATTATTTGCTCTAATTAATTTCCTAAGCACCTGTTTATTAAAAAAAGAAAAAAACACTTTTATTCTACCCTCATCACACACACGCACACATACAAACACACACACACACCATTGTGGTGTCATCGCTTCGATGACATCAATTATGGGAGGCAATAAAGTAAGGGCAGATGAAGGTTTGTTGTTCAGGACTGATTCTTCCAGGAAAGGTCAAGGAATTTGTTCCAATCCCTGGGGCCAAGTGGGAAATAGGATGCCCTCCACCCAGCACCCTAGGATCAGACACCTAGAATTAGAGGGCCCTCTTAGCCCAAATGGTCCAACCTCCTCATTGTACAGATGAGAAAACAAAATCCAAAGAAATTAAGTAGCCTATCCATAGTCACACAGTCAGAGGTGGGATTTGAACCCTGGCCCTTTGACTTCCAGTGCCATTGCTTTTTTCCTTTGTATCCAAGACAGAGAAAGAGACAGATAAATAGAAAGAGAGCAACAAAGTAGGCTCTTATGAAATGGATTCTTCTGTGACAGCTTTCCCTGAAGGGCAGATCTGGAGTTTGTCATGCCTGCAGTCCTTAAACTTTTTTGGCAGAGTAAGACCTCAGAAACCACTAACCTTTCTTCACCAACAAAAAATAAAATCACTGTGAATCATAGAAAGAACAGCATTACTTTTGCTGAGGAATTCATTGAATTTTTGTTATTTAAATTATCCTCAACACGATTAATATTATTAACAAGTTACCAGTTTTTGTCAGAATAGTTAAAAACAATGATGTTATTAGAAGATCCACCTGCCGGCTGCCTATCTGTCCTCCCTGAGACTTGGTAATGGAATCTTTTCTATCCTGATGAACAAAAGAATGAGATCCAGGAAACATTTCTCAAGAAGACAGTTCTCTTGACTCCAAAATTCTTCCTTTGTGCTTAGCATAGATTTTCTTTACAGCTGTCTGGGATTCAACATAAAATGGAAATGACAGCACCACAAACACCACTGTGAAAAGTCACTTTTTTCCCAGAAGAAATTAAACTTGCCAATACACTTATACCCCTAGTCTCTCTAGGTCTCTTCATATATTTTTGTCTCTGTATCTCTTTGTCACTCTCTTTTTCTCTCTGACTGTCTCTCTTTGCTTATCTATAGCTCCCTTTCTCTCAGTTGGTCTCTTTTTCTCATTCTGTCTTTGTCCCTCTCTCTATTTCTCTGTCTCTTTCTCTATTTCACTGTCTTTGTCACTATCTTTCTCTGCCTTTGTCTCTGTCTATTGCTCTTTTTCTGTCTCTTACCTTGTCTCTGTCCCTCTCTTTCTCTTTGTCAGTCTGTCTCTTTCTCTTTGTTTGTCTCTGTTACTTTCTATTTCTTTGTCTGTCTCTGTGTCTATCTGTCTGTCTGTCTGTCTCATAAACACACAGAGCATCTTGTCTTAGGAAATGAGGAACTCCTAGTGGAGCTAGGCTCTCACCTTACACAGAAATATCAAGGAAGGATATTTTCAGAGCAGCTAAGGGTTTAGCAGTCCAAAGGAGCTCAAACTTCTAATGCTTAGAAACTGAAGACTGAAGGGCAGCTGGAGGGAACCGCTCTGCAGTGATCTTTTAAAACCAGGCAGCCTTTTTGAAAATCTTGTTTTTTACAACATGAGGCTCTGACATCTCTTCTTTATGCAGAAATGCCTCCCTCTCTGCACTCTCCCCCTCATCCCGCTCTCCTTGGACCAGAAGGTACTAGCTTCTCCAGGTTTGGAGGCTCCTCTCTGTTGGGACAGACATTGCCTAGGGCGGAGGCTTAATTTGAGGTCATGTCTATAAGTGTGGTTTGAGAGAGGGACTGTAGTGAGGAGAGCGCAGACACTCTTGACCCTAACCAGTTCTCCATTACTGCTTGAGATCCTCTATGAGTACTGGAGCTCCCCATAGCAGGATGAGTTTCAGGATGGAAGAGGCAAGTTTTAGGTCCTCAACACCTCATACCTGTAAAACAAACCAGAGAAGGAAATAGCCAACCACTCTAGTATCTTTGTCAAGTAAATCCCAAATGGGATCATGAAGAGTCAGACATGACTGAACAACGAAATATACCCATTAATATCTATCCAGGTAAACACTTAGATGTAGATTATTGACAAACTTTTTACTCAAAAGTCAATAGACTCTCTCTGAAGAAACAAAGGAACTGGGAAGGAAAGAATGCCAGAAAGCAGAAACTAGGTAGTGATATTCCCAGAAGCCTTTGCTATTCTTTCTGCCTAGTAGCTTAGAAAACCCACCAACCCAAGAAAAGCTCTCCTACTGTCCCAGGAGTAATCCCTAAAGCTATCATTTCACAGGACATCATACTCTTTCCAACCTCCTGAGTATGTTATAGAACTAATAACAATAGTAACAGCTTGAATTTATTTAGTGCTTCAAGGTTAGCAAGGCTTTTTACATACATTATAAGCATTATCTCATTTGATTCTCCCTGACAACCTTGTGAAGTAGGTGTTACTGATATTTCCACTTCACAGATGAAGAAATAGAGGCTCAGAAAGGTTAGATCATGTGCCCAAGGGCAATAATATTCTTCTGGTCCTTAGCCAGCCTCTGTCCCTACTGAGCCATCACAGAACCGTACTTGAGGACACTGACCTCTGATATTTTGTTAGGAAAGTGGGATAAAGTGTAGTTCTGAACCACTCTCCAGTTAGCTAGACCAAATAGTGGAGAGCAGGCCATGAATTCTCTCCCCAACTGTATGAGTTGGCAGGAGTGGAGGGAGTGGTCCAATTTTTAGGCTAGTAAGATAATTTTAAGCACCAGGAGAGTATACAGAAGTGGGGTGCCTGTTTATGTAGGGATTATTCTCTTGTTTTATGCCTTTCCCTTCTATTCAGGAAGAACTTTATCCCCTGCCCTGGCATAGGAGAAGCTAAATCACCCCCTATAGACAAGTTTTATGGCCTTTTTTTACCATATATGCTCACAAGAAGAATAGAAGAGACTGAGCTGTCCCTATTGTTTCATGGGACCCAGCAGGTTCTTCCATCTCCAAATCCCTCCTAGCCCCTATCTCCAGTCCCATTTGCTCTCCCTGAGTAATTTCATTGTTGTCATGGAGACAACACAGTATCAGCATCTCTGCTCTTTTTGTCTGTTTATCCTTCCAAAAAGCACAGCGATGCCGAGTCTCCCCACCACATCAACATTGTAGAAAGACAAGCCATACCTTCTCTTCTCAGCCAGTAAATGGGGATACATTTGGAAGACCACTTTTACCCAGTTAGCCTTATCACCTTGGGGATCCCATATCTCTTTGTACCCTTTCCTTATTTCCATTTTAGCTGCCTCTTTAAAGGAATGCTCTTAATTTGGTATCTTTCAGCTAAGCAGCCTAAGTCTCAGTCTTTCTTTCAAATGGGCTGATAGATATTTCATTAATTAACTTATATTCACATGTTTCTTATGAGGGATACAGATCTTTTTCCCATTTATATCAAAACATCCTGATGTCGTTTATGGCATTCTGGATTTAGTCAGCAAGGTCTGATTTCAAATCCTGCCTCCAACACTTGCAAACTGCATGACTGTGGACAAGTCATTTGATCTCTCTGAGCCTCAGTTTCTTTATCTGTAAAATGGTGATAATACCTAATTCACAGGATCATTGTAAGGTCCCAACCATGATTTAGGGAAAGCACTTTGTAACCTTAAAGCTTCTAGAAATGTAATTTATTTTAATTACCATTCAGTGATTTGCTCAAGGTCATACAACATATCAGTGGCAATCAAGATTAAATCTTGAGCATCCTGACTCTTTCCCTTAAACCATATTATAGCATATCTCTCCTAGCTCCTCATTGCCACCTTAAGAGAGATTTTACACATATTCAGACTGAAGGTAGGATATAGGGAAGGTCATTTCTCTGACCCTCATCCAAAGGTGGAATTTCCCCTGGCTAGCAACAGCAGCTTCTTCCCCCTTCGACCTCTCCCTTCTTTGGTTCCTCTGGGACCCAGTGCTGGGTTTTTATGAATGGAGGGGGAAAACCTCATTGAAAAGTTCATCAACTTTGGGTTTCTCCTCTCCAAGTGATAGATAGCTTTAATTACACAGAATTACTCAGCAACTCAGCTCTGCTCCCCTAAGTCATTAAAAATAGATTTTCTCTTTGAACTCCACTCTACCCCTCTGGTCTCTAGGTAGTCCAAAGTTCTTAGGGGACAGCCTCAGGGTCACCTCCTGGTCAGAAAGGTTGGCTATTGTGTTAGTAGCAATCAGAGACTCTAGAAATTTTAACTTCCTTTTGGGGGGAGAGTAGGGGACCAGTTGTTCCCCCTCCTCTTAATGGGAATGCTTACTTTATGTTCATAGCTCTAGGGGCTGCAGAGGGCTATGCTGGTGTTTACAATAAGGATTTAAGGGGATCTGGACAAGTTACTATTGATTTTTAAAGGAATAGATCCAACCCAGGAAAAAAACAATAATGAGTCTTTCACATTAATTACAGGGAAATAGGTTCCTGCTTAGGAGTGTAAAAATCCAAAAACAAGATATAATTTGAAGTTACCCAGTGCAATGGAACTAGGATGTCCCATTCCCTAGGGGAAAAGGCTCCTTTCATGCCTTCCTCTGGAAGGTGAGAGCAAGTGGGTGACTGTCACTCCTTCAATGACAAAGTATGGAAAACAGAGTCAAGACTGGCTTACTCTCCCCATGCCTCCCATTGCCATTACTCTTTAAAGCAAAACAATCTTTGGGGATGTTATAAACCCCTTTGACAGGCTGGTAAAGCCAATGGACTCTTCAGAATGATGTTTTTAAATCACTGAAAGAAATGCTAAATTTTAATTAGAACTTGCTGAAAATCAAAATGTCATTTTTTACCTCATCCATATTCAAGGACCCATTGAAATTTATCCACAGAATACCTCAAAAGTTAAGAACCTGTTATTTAGAAGATTCCCAGAAAGAATTACAGTAGGCTAAAGAGAAATCCAACGTGAACCAGTAAAAGTTTTATTTATTTGGTTTTATTTTGTAGAGACCTATAATTTAAATTGTATGGAGACCTACCATGATGGAGTGAGTTTGGATTCAAAGCAACTAAATTCCAATCTCAGCTCTGGAATTTGGTATCTGTGTAAAAAATTGAGCAAGTCACTCTCTGGACCCCAGTTACCTCATCTCTAAAATGAGAAATTTTGCACTAGATCCATGTTGGCAAATCTATGGCACCTATGCCAAAGCAAGCCATAGGAGGCGGCTCCCTTCCCCCTCTCCATGCATGCCTGAGCACATTTATTACATGAACCACCTCTCTTCTCAGTAGCCAAATGGGAGCACTTCCTCCCTCACCTGTCTGGGATAAGGCGAGGGACTCACGTGTGGTGTGAGGGTTGCAGTTTGGGCACTATGTCTCTAAAAGATTCACCATCACTGCACTACATGAATTCCTGCTCTACTCTGAATCTATAATCCTGGCAAGGAAACTTCTATTACCAATGATCATAGACAATTGTTGTGTAAATTTTAGTCTTAAACCTAGGATACTAAGAAATTCAATGACTCTCCTCTGGTCACACTGCCAGTATGTGCCAGAGATGCTCTCTTAAGGTCTTCTTTTAATCTACTATGTTATGCTGCCTCTCCATCATAACCACCATTTATGCTGTTCTGTAAATCTTAATACAATTTAAATCTCTCCTCCCTTCATGCTCTCCAGTCCCAATCTTTGAGCATAACTTTTATCTTCTGCCAATTCCTTATTCTCACCATTACCAGAGTTCTCATTGGTAGAATGCAAAAAAAAATGAGAAAGAGAAAGACTGAGACATTTTGTAGATTGAGAATGTATTCATTCCTACAGGTGTTTGGGAAGGTGGGAGCTGCAAGAATGGCTAATGCCACTGCTTGGCACAGCTGGCATCTATCTTAATAGAATGTCACTAGAAGAAGTGCATTGACTGTCCCTCAAACCATCCCTAGAAAGCTCTCCCCTCAGCCTGATCTCTTTGCTTGACAAGCTTGAACCCCAGTGAGCTGCTCTTAGTGACCACATTGACTTCTGAGTCTCTAGCCATTGTCTTTGCTAGATGCCACTTGCAAAGCATCGCTCTATTTCAGAGCAGGTCACAGTCAAGACACGCAGGAGGATTTTTCTCCAGATCCCATTCAAGCTCAATCAAGGGAGGTAACCATAGCATCACAAATTTAGAACGGGAAGGCAATCTAGACCAACCCCCTACTTTTATAGATGAAGAAACCAGGGCCTAAAGGGACGAAGCCACCTGCCTAAATTCACACAAGTAAACAGCAGATTTGGAGTATGAATCCATGTCTTCCAACTAAAAAATCTAGTTCTTTTGCACTGCACAAGACTGCTCCATTCCTAGAACAGGAACAGCAAAAGGGCTGGTTTAGGTACTTTACTATTGCCCTCAGTAAGCCAAGGGAGAGAAGTGGGGCCAAAAGCAATTGTCCAAAGCACATGTTTTCCCTGGAGATTTCCCATACTGAGGAAGGAAAAGCAGTTCAAAATAACTTGGAAAGTCTCCCCTTCCCCTGTGGGAGATGCAGGCTTATGGAGTGTCCACCTTGGCTCCAATGCCTGGGAGTATTGAAGTGAGGGCTAAGGCCCAGGCTTGGCTTCCCCTAACGCCATCTGGTCACATTCCTCTAGTTGGGGATTTTTCTTTCTCACTAAGGACTATAAAACTCAGCTAACCTTGGCTTCCTGGTACAGAGGAAAAATAGAGAATCTTTTGTCTCAGGACTCTCTCATGAGCCAGTCTTGCCCACTCACCCCACTGGGGTCAAATCTGGGCCACAAAAGATAAAGTATGATGATTCCATCAATTAATCCATCAACAAATATTTTTTAAAAAACCTTACCTTCTGTTTTAACATTGATACTAAATATTGATTCCAAGGCAGAAGAGTGGTAAGAGCTAGGCAATTGGGGTTAAATGACTTTGCCTAGGGTCAAACAGTTAGGAAGTGTCTGAGGTCAGATTTGAACCCAGGACTTCCTATCCTCAGGCCTGGCTCTTTATCCACTTGGCCACCTACCTGCCCCCATCAAAAAACTTTTACTAGGCTTGTACTATAGAGGTACCTTGAGTTAGAAGTCTGAAAGACCTGAGCACAGGACCCCTCTCCACCTCTTATGAGTCATGTGGTATTTTAGACAAGTCATGGGCAGCCAGAGGGCACAGAGGATAGAGTATACAGGGCCTCAAGTAAGGAAAACTCACCTTCCTGAGTTCAAATCTGGCCTTAGACACTAGCTGAGTGACTCCACATAGGTCAATTAACCCTGTTGGTCTCAGTTTCCTCATCTTTAAATGAGATAGAAAATGAAATGGCAAACCACTCTAGTATCTCTGCCAAGAAGACTCCAAATGGGGTCACAAAGAGCCGGACAGGACTGAAAAATAACTGAGCAATTAGACAAGTCACTTACCTTTGCTGAGCCCCATCTGTAAAATGGGGATAATCACTCCTGCACAGCCTCTCCAATTTATCATGAAGGTTGAAGAAGATAAAGTCAATGAGAGTGCCTCATCACCTTTAATTATTAATTAGCTAATTAACCATTATTAATGACTATTCATAAAGAACAATATAAATGTAAGTTACATGGAAAGATAACATGCTGTAGTAGATCTAGATCTAGTTGAGAGTCAGCAAGACCTGGGTTCCAGACCCATCTCTAATGTGCCCGTGTCCAAATGTCCTTTTTACCATCGAGCTACCCCCATCCTCCCAGGCACCCAGGCTTGCAACTTTGGTGTCATCATTCAGTTCCTCATCCTCCTCTCCCACATTCCATCTATTGCCAAATCTTGTTCCTCTTGTATATACCTCCTTCTGTCCAATCATACCCCTACAACCCTGTGTCAGGTCTTCATCATCTCTTACTTGGATTATAGCAATACCTTGTGTCGAAGGGAAGGAAGGGAATAAGTATTTACATAGAACCTTCCGTATGCCAAGCACTTGTGCTAAGGGCTCATCTGATCTTTATAACAACCCTGCGTTGTAGGTACCATTACTTGAACACCGGCAGGTAGATAGAGTGCTAGTCCTAGAGTCAGGAAGACCTGAGTTACAATCTAGCCTCATATATTTACTAGCTGTGTGACCTTGAGCAAGTCAGTTAACCTCTGTTTGCCTCAGTTTCTTCAACTGTAAATAAGGATAATAATATCACCTACTGCTAGGGGCACACGTCCTACTCTCCATGCTCAGTGAACTAACTGCACTGACTTACTTAAAGCTCTTCCCAAGGCTTCATCTCTCATCCCTCCATGCTCCACATGACTTCCCATCCCTGTTACATTTTGTCCTCTCACCCATGCCTCTGAATTTTCTGGGCTTCTTTCAAAAGTCAGCTACATCTCCGTGTCTAGGCTGGGGTTTCCAGGTGCCTTCAGCTGCTAATGCCTTCCTTCCCTTTTGAGGTTGTCTTCCATTCACTTTGTATATCTTATTTATAGGGTGTCTCTCCCCAATAGAGCAGATGCTCCATGAAGGCAGGTACTCTGTCTCCTTTTTGTTTGTTTATTCACTTTTTTCCTATATCTTCTGCACTTGGCATAGTGCTTTTATTCAGTCTTATGGACTCCTCATCACCCCATTTTTGGGTTTTCTTGGCAAAGATACTGAAGTGGTTTGCCATCTCCTTCTCCAGCTCATTTGATAGATGAGAAATGGAGGTAAACAGGGCAAAGTGACTTGCCCAGAGCTAGCATTTGAGACCAGATCTGAAGTCATCCAGTAAGTAATTAATAATTAGTTGTTAACTTGTCCTGGGTTCAAATTTGACCCCAGTCACTTCCTAGCTATGTGACCCTGGGCAAGACACTTAACCTCCATTATCTAGCCCTTGCTGCTCTTCCAACTTAGAACCAATACTTAGTATAAAGTCTTTTTTCCTTTCTTTTTTAAAGTTTTCTTTCTTTTTTTCTCAGTGCCACATAGAAATAATTTTTGACATTTTTTTTTAATTTGGTCAATTTCAAACATTATTCCTTGGTTACAAAAATTTGACAATTGTTTTTTTTTTCTTTTTCTTTTCATATAAAACCCTTACCTTCCGTCTTGGAGTCAATACTGTATATTGGCTCCAAGGCAGAAGAGTGGTAAGGGCTAGGCAATGGGGGTCAAATGACTTGCCCAGGGTCACACAGCTAGGAAGTGGCTGAAGCCAGATTTGAACCTAGGACCTCCCATCTCTAGGCCTGGTTCTCAATCCACTGAGCTACCCAGCTTCCCCCAACAATTGTTTTTTAACATTTTTAGAATTCACATTTTCTCTCTCCTTCCATTCCCCTATTTCCCCAAGGCAGTATATAGTTTGATATAGATTATACCAGTACTTCCATGACATACAATACATATTTCTATGTTGCTCATATCATGTCAGAAGACACATATTACACATACTGAGTATCAGCTCTAAGACAGAAGGTAAGAGTCCCCCCCCCAAAAAAATCACTTCCCTTCTTCCTCCCTTCCTTTCCCTTTCAGCCATTCAGGACATTCTCTGCATACATGATAGGTCTTTTCTACTTAATTGACCGGGTAGTTCCTTTCTACTCTTTCCCCCCATCCCAAATTCAAACAATGAAATTCACATGGCACAGCTTTGCCATTATCTCAATATCAGAATAATTCAGCTCCAAATTCAACTCCTCTTTACCACCACCGTCCCCTCCATTCCCAAAAGAAAGCCGCATCCATAGCCTAGCAAGTGCCTCACACATCAAAGCAGCTTAATAAATGTCTGTCAGATTGAATTATAACTCCTTTCAGAAGGCTTGGCCTCTGACAGCTTCCAATCAGGTTGCACTGGACGATGTGACTGTCTCCTGGGGAAGGATGTCAGAAAGGGTATATGGGTAGAGTGAAAATTTTGAGGACTTTCTAGCTAGTGCAAGTCAAGGCCAGTCTCTGATCTGGCCACAGATTTGGCATTCCCTTTGGATGAGTCATTTCCGCTCTTTAAGACATTTATTTCAAAGGCTGACATGATGTCCAAACCCTGCCCAGTCCAGAATTGGAGTCTCTCTCTCTCTCTCTCTCTCTCTCTCTCTCTCTCTCTCTCTCTCTCTCTCTCTCTCTCTCTTTCTCCCCCTTCCTTTCTTTCCCTTTTTCACTTTCTCTTTTCTTGTCTCTCCTCTCTCTCTCTCTCTCTCTCTCTCTCTCTCTCTCTCTCTCTCTCTCTCTCTCTCTCTCTCTCTCTCTCTCTCTCCCCCTTCCTTTCTTTCCCTTTTTCACTTTATCTTTTCTTGTCTCTCCTCTCTCTCTCTCTCCCCCTTCCTTTCTTTCCCTTTTTCACTTTCTCTTTTCTTGTCTCTCCTCTCTCTCTCTCTCTCTCTCTCTCTCTCTCTCTCTCTCTCTCTCTCTCTCTCTCTCTCTCTCTCTCTCTCTCTCTCTCTCTCTCTTCCTCTTTCCCTTCCTCCCCTCTCTCTCCCCCTCTCCCCTCCCTCCCTTTCTCTCCCCCTCCATCCCTCCCTCCCACTTCTGTGCTCCTAGCACCATTTGTATTCCAAAGATCATGTAATTATAGGGTCATTTACTTAGAGCCAAGCACTCTTAGAAATCGTCTTGTCCAGTCCCCTACATGATGAGTCTGAGTTCACCTAAAGTTATAATTCTCAGAACTTGTAACCCATGAGAGCTGGAATGTGAGACTTGAAAGCAACAAAGAGGCCTAGCCAGAACTGGTCTTACCCCTAATCAGCCTCCTCTGGGGAGGGGTTTCAGGGGCAGCAGGCCTCTAGAAGACCCAACAAATGCTTAAAGTATAGTTATCTGACCGTTTAAATAAAATAAACCGCAAATACTCCCCTGGAGTAAATTTTTAGGCTAACAGTCAGTTTGAATGTTGTTTTTTTCCAGAATAATAGAAAAAGAGAAAGGAGAAAATTAGATAGATAGATGGATAGGGAGAAATGCTATATAGATGATATAGATATAGATGATATAGATATAGATAATATAGATATAGATGATATAGATATAGATATAGATATAGATATAGATATAGATATAGATATAGATATAGATATAGATATAGATATAGATATAGATATAGATATAGATATAGATGCTAGGGAGAGAAAATTTATTCATCCCTTTTTATGTGCCAGGCACTGGGCTAAATAAAAGCCATCAAGACATCCCCTGCCCTCAGGAAGCTTACAGTTTTTTTAGCCCTTACTTTTCATCTTAGAATCAATACTGGGTGTCAGTACCAAGGCACAACAGTGGTAAGGGCTAGGCAGTTGGGGTTAAGTGACTTACCCAGGGTCACACAGTTGGGAATTGTCTGAGGTCACATTTGAACCTAGGTCCTCCAAGTTTCCAGACCTGGCTTTCTATCCACTGAGCCATCTGCTTGCCCATTCTAATGGAGAGGAGAGATGGGGGGACTATAGATGAGTGCTGGAAAGCATAGGAGAGGAGGGAAGGGAAGAGACCCCAGACCCTCTGGAGCCATGGTAAAGACACAGCTTAGAAGTGAAGTAGAAACCTATTAGGGTCCAGTCAGAAGCCAATAAAGACTGTTATCTAAAAAAATCACAGAATCACAATAATAATCATTTAATTAGCTTTAGATTTGGAAAAACATATTACACACATGATCCCATCTGATCCTCATAATAACCCAGTGAGGTTGATATTACAGAGTGCCCATTTTACAGATGAAGAAACCAGTAGAATGTAAGCTCTTTGAGGGCAGGGATCGGTCCATTTGCACTGTTTATGGCTATCACTAGCACCCAACAGAGTCCTCGGAATAGAGATCTTTATTTAGTAAATGCCCCATGACTGACTCAACGAAGCTAGAAAGACTTACAAGAATTATACAGCAAGTGGTTATGATAAGGTAAATTTGCCCCTCTTGGGTCTTCCAGCTGTCTGTCCATGACAGGAATCCCAACCACCCATTTTCTCTCCACCCAACTCCCCCCACTCCCCTTTAGAGCCCAAATCACAAGCTTGTGCCAGAAAGGATCTTAAAAACATCTGATCCCACTCGGTCACTTACCAGTGGAGAAACCTGAGGGTCAGGTAGGGGAGACCAGAAATATCCACTGAGTTGAGCTGACCAAGTTCACATATCGAGTAATTGGAGAAGAAGAGTCGGTCAGTTGGAGTTTATTAAGGGCCTCCTCTGAACCAGACACTGAAAGGCAAGAGAGACAGTCCCTCTGCTCAAGGAGCTCCCATTCTAACTTGGGGAAGACTACTTGCAAACAATTTTGTACAAACAAGATGCAGACATGATCAACTGGGGATGATCTCAGAGGTGAGACATTAAGATGTAGAGCTAGTACAGTAGATAGAGCTCTAGACTTAGAAGTTCAAATTTGACCTCAAACACTTACTAACAGTGTGACCCTAGACATGTCCCTTAACTCTGTTCGCCTCAGTTTCTTTATCTGTAAAATGAACTCAAGAAGGAAATGGCCAACTTCTCTGGCATCTTTGGCTAAGAAAACCCCAAATGGGGCCACAACTGAGAGCAAATGAAGAACAACAAAAAATTACCCAGGAGGTGGCGCTGGGGAGGGAGAGTTCCAGTCGGTACAAGTTCTAGGAGTCAGGAGTTAGAGTATTCTGCTCAAGGGACAAGCAAGAAGGATAAAGTCCCAGGATCAGAGAGTAGGTGGAGAAGAGAAGTCTTTGAGCACCTGAGGTGAGATTCCAAGACTGTAAAAAGGACAGAAAGTTGGAGAGGGAAGAATGGCTAATTTAGCCTACTTAACAATTTTCCCTGAGGGCAGCCCAAACATCTGCCTGCCAGCACTAATTGTCACCTGGTCTCTCCCAGGTTCCCCTTTCCCCTGTTCCCCAGGGCAAGAAATAGGAGCCTGTTGATCAGACCAACTGTAAGCTCAGATCCACGGCGGCTGTGCCAGTACATGATATGCCCCACTGTTCACTCTGGGATGCCGCCAGCAGGCGGGGGATGAGCGTGGGGACAGGTGGACCATCTGGCAAGGCTGGGGAATGGATTCCTGTACAACAGGAGGATTAAGTGCTTGTTGTCTCAGAGCTCTTAAAGGCCTGGGGAAATGCTCCCTTTCCCTTCCCAGAATTCAAGAACTGGAGAGCTGGAAGGGTCCACTGAAAGGACTTGTTCCTACAACATCTCGGATGAGTACAGGAACTGGAAGCTGGGTTTAGTCCCTCCCCACCTCAGATAGTTACTCCCTGTGTGCCTCTGGGCAAGTCACTTGCCCTATCTTGACATTTCTTCTGTAAAATGAGGGGGGTGGACTCCAGGGTCTCTGAGATTCCTTCCAGATCTCAATCTATAATCCAGTGATTCTTTTTATGTGTGTGTCAATACTGAGTATTGGTTCCAAGGCAAGAGAGCAGTAAGGGCTAGGCAATTGGGGTTAAGGGACTTGCCCAGGGTCACACAGCTAGGAAGTGTCAGAGATTAGATTTGAACCCAATACCTCCCATCCCCAGGCTTGGCTCTCTGTCCACTGAGCCACCCAGCTGTCCCCAATCCAGGGATTCTAAGAGGTCCTGAAACTCTGTTTGAAAACTACCTGAGGCAGCCCAATTCTTCTTGATGGATAATTTGTATTGTTAGAAAGTTGGTTTTTTCTTCCTGACTTGAAGCCAGAATTTCCCTCTTTGTGACTTCCACCCTCTGTTCTAGTTCTGCCCTCTGGGGCTAACCAGAGCAAGTCTAATCCCTCTCACACTTGGCAGCATCTTCCTGCCTCTATTCCTCATGTGGGAATGCAAAGGAGCTCAGCAAGCAGTTTTTGCCTCACTGAGTGCCTAGGCTAGGCAATTTCTAGAGCCAGCCATGAGCCACATCCGGAGTTCTACAGGATGCTTGCAATTCTGGCATATGTGGAAAATATTTGTGGATTTCTGGAAACTGGCATGTGGTTCTGTGTCTCTGTTGTGGGCTAAGTTTCTTCATGGCCAAAGACCCACAGAGTTTTTTTGCTCTGTATCTGGTGTCTTTTCTGACTCGGAGCCAAGGTGCAAATTGTTGGTGACCAGCCATTCAGCCATGTCAGACTCTTCATGACCCCATTTGAAGTTTTCTCAGCAGAAGAGACTGGAGTGGTTGGCCATTTCCTTCTCCAACTCATTTTACAGATGAGGAAACTGAGGCAAGCAGGGGTAAATGACTTAACCAGCGTCATATAATTTAGTCAATGTCTGAAGTCAGATTTGAACCCAGGAAAATAAGTAAGTCTTCCTGATTTTAGGCCCAGACTCTAACCACTGGGCCACCTATCTGTCCAGAACCCTAGAGGACATCTAACCCTGAGCTACCTCCCTTCGTTTTATGCGGGGAGGGTATGATTCTCTCATCTGGTAAGTGACCAGGTGAGATTTGAATCAGGGTCTCTCACTCCAAATCCAGTGGGTATTATTTTTTTCACTGTACCCCATTGGCTCAGCCTGGCTTTCAGGAAGATGCCCTCAAAGGTCCCTTCTAGCATCAGCTCTATGATCCCACAATCCTTGCCCAGAGTAGACTCAAGGAAGCCAAAGGAGGGGAAGGTGTCCCATTCTTCCTGAAGTGATCCCTAGTGCTTCCACTGATCAATTCTAGCAATCAATTATCCCAAAGTCTCTGTGAGGGGCCCAGCGTCCTGCGGACATAGGAGGGGGGCGAAGGCTTCCTACATTTTTTTTAAACCCTCACCTTCTGTCTTGGAATCAATACTGGGTATTGGCTCCAAGGCAGAAGAGTGGTAAGGACTAGGCAATGGGGGTCAAGTGACTTGCCCAGGGTCACACAGCTGGGAAGTGTCTGAGGCCAGATTTGAACCCAGGACCTCCCATCTCTAGGCCTGGCTCTCAATCCACTGAGCTACCCAGCTGCCCCCAGCTTCCTACCCTCTTGTGATCCCGGTTGAACTCAAAAGGAAGGAGGCACAGGAGCCACGAAAGCAGCCAGAGTCACCTTTAATTAAGAGCATTTCTTAAGTAAATGACTTAATAGGACAGTTATAGTCATCAGAGGCATAATTACAAAACATAAGATCATGCAAAAAAGAATGCGTGAGGGTCAGAGTGGAATGCAGTCTGAAGCCAGCGTGTGTAACCCGACCCAAAGGAAAGGGGGGGGGGGCGAGGAGGTGGACATTCCTTCCAGGCTCCAGAAACCTTTCCATAACTCCCAAACCTTTGCCTGTTCCCATCACCCTCACATCCCAATGTTGGGGGAGCCGGGAGAGCCTCGGGCATAATTAAAATGCAATAATAATAAACAAACACTAATTAGAGCATCATACATTGTTCCATTAAACTCTGAATCAGCCCTGACAGAACGCCTCTTCACAATGGAAAACTTTCCAAGAGAAAGCTAATGAGGGGGTTGGAGAAGATGATATCTGAGATAATAACAGCTAGCATTTACAGAGCCTCTTGAAGATTTGTAAAGCGCTTTGCAAATATTATCTCCTTACAGCCACCCAGAACAGTAGGGGATTATTATCAATAGGTGAGGTGATTATTATTAACAGATGAGGAGACTGTGGCAAATAGCAGTTAAGTGACTTGCCCAGGGTCTCATTTCTTGTCAGGGATGTGGCAGGATTTGAACTCCCATCTTCTTGACTATAAGTCCAGTGTTCTATCCCCCGGGTCACCTGTCTGTCGGAGATCCCTTCTACCTCCAAATTCTAAGGTCTTGTGATCCCTTTCCTCACCAGATCTGTGGGTGAGCGTCTCCCCTTCCTCCCTCCCCCAATCCAGAACAAAGCAGAGATACCCTGAGGAAGCCTTAACCAATCCTTGGCATGGCTACAAGTCCTGGGAGTTCAAAGTTATTCTAGAGATTTCAATCTGCTCTTCAAGATTCTGTACAGTCTACTCCAAAATGGGGGTTATAAAATATGGACTTGGTATACATTGGGCCCCTCTGAAAGTCAGATCAACTCCTTTGTAACATCAGGAATTGAAAATTTATTAAAGTCATTTCCTTTAGCCTAAATTAATAAGATTTCTGGGACTGGGTAAAATATTCCCAGGAACGGCTGACATCCAGAGAGACTCGGTTGCCCTTAATGGTCGAATTCTTCTTCAGAGTCATTTCTCCTTCACATGCTTAATATGGTGGCCAAACAAGATGACTGACCTTCGCTGAGGCCAACATGGCAGCCCCTGCTTCTGGATTCAATCCTTCTTCATCTCAAGTTATCTGGCATCTCCTCCCTGGAGTCTTTCTCCTACCCCTCAGAGGAAAATGCTTTCTCCCTCTTCAGATTTTCACAGAATACTTTGCAAAAATTCTTTCTTTTGCCTCCCATCCTATACTAACCAAGAACATATTTCATTGGCATGCATGTCTTTCCCCCCCGCCCGGTCAGCTTCTGAGGGGTGAGGGCTGTTGCATTTTTCACTTTTGTATCCCAAGAGCTTAGCCTAGTCCCTTGCCCATATTGTTGTCGCTGAGTCATTTTCATCATGCCCCACTCTTTGTGACCCAATTTTGGGGTTTTCTTGGCAAAGATGCTGGAGTGGTTTGCCATTTCCTTCTTCATCTCATTTTACAGAGGAGGAAACTGAGGGAAACAGGGTTAATTGACTTGCCCCAGGTCACAGTTAGTGAGAATCTGAGATCAGATAAAGATACGTCTTCCTGATACCAGTCCTGGTACTCTACCATGCCACCTAGCTGCCCTTGCCCATAGTAAGTGCATAATAAATATTTTAATTTAATTTAATTTCTAATAGCCCAAAATCTTGAGAGACCGGGTGTTCTATAGGCTCGATAAAGATCAACTCATTTTTAAAGTGCTTTCAATGATGCAAAATGTGTTCTCACCATCCTATAGGGTAGAAAATGCAATGGTCATTCTTCCCATTTGTAGATATGGAAACTGAGGCTCAAAGAGGTTAAATAACTTGCCCAGATCAGAGGTCTTCTAACTCTAAGGTCAGTGAGCTTTCCATTACACCACAGCTAGGAAAGCAATGTACTCTACTATTGTGCCTTAAGAAATGATGAACAGAACAATCACAAAAAACCTGGAAAGGCTTACTTGAACTGATACAAAGTGAAGTGAGCAGAACCAGGAGAAGGTGGTACCCAACAATGTACAATGATTAACCATTATCAGCAAAGCAGGGATCCAAGACAGCTCCAAAGGACTCATGATGGAAAAGGCAATCAGCTCACATAGAAGGAACTGATGGAGTCTGAAAGCAGATTGAAATACACTATTTTTCACTTTTTGTCTCCATGAGTTTTTTCTTACGATAAACCATATGTGTCTTCTTTTAAAACATGATGAACATGGAAATCTGTATCTCATTAGAGCACATGTATAACGTATATCATATTACTTGCCATCTTGGGATGGAGGATGGGAGAGAGAGAACATGGATCAAAAAATGTCAGAAAATGATTATTAAAAATTGGACCTATGTGCAATTGAGAAAAATGGAATTTTTTAAAAATGGGATTTTTTTTAAAAAGAAAAAATGTACTTTGACCTACAGGCTCCATAAATTGAAATGCAGTATTTCTTTACTGTAGTACAGAGAGGGCTATCTTAGGGAAAATGCCAATTGCACTTCAAGTCCCTTCACTGAGTCTACACCCAATAGGTCTCCTTTTCTGCACTTTGCTCTTCAGACTATATTTTAAAAAATAAAAGCCGGAGGGCCCAGGAAACAAGAAAAATAATTGTGCTATTGGTTTCATGTTTAGAGAGGAAGAGGGTTCTCACTATCTCCATGACACTTGGCTTGAAAGTGGGCTTTGTTGCCCGAGACACTGCTCCCTTTCAGGGGCTTATTTCCCAGCTGCTGAGAGCCGGGCTGTGTTTTGACGGACGGGGTGAATGCAATGCAGACAGTTGTTTTAATTTCCAGCCAGATGCAGACATCACTCAACAAGGAGCCCGAAACCCAAGAAAGGAGCCTGGGCATTGGGCTGCTGCCATCACTGCCTGGAGTGGAGAGCTGGCTGGAGGGGCCTGGGCGGAAGGAGACCAGGCGGTCAGAGCAACAGAAACCCTTCTGTAGGGTTCAGAGAGAAGACAGGACCTAGAAAAGACAAGCTAGAGAAGGACCCCAACATGCACTTGTTACAAGACTGCTTTCTTTGGGGGGGGAGATATGACAGGAAAAGATGGAAAATAATGATCTGAGATGTTTTAATATAAAAAGTTACATAAAATAAAAATATGAATGACTGAAAAAAAGAGCTTTGGTAAATCCATGTTATGTTGGAGCAGCGAGGTGGTGCAGGGGATAGAATGCCAGGTCTGGAGTCAGGAAGACAAAATTGAGTTTTGTTCTTGAGTTCAAATCTGTCCTCACACTCTTCCTAGCTGTGTGACCCTGGGTAAGTCATTTAACCACTATTGCCCAGACCTTACTGCTCTTCTGCCTTAGAACCAATACATGGTGGTGATTCTAAGATGGAAGATAAAGGTTAAAAAAGAATAAAAATTTAATTGTGTGATCTCTCCCCCCAATCTACTCTGTTTTCATAATGGCTTGCCATCAAGAAGACCACCATCTTTTGAGCCACTCTAGTTCTTAACCTGGAGTCATCGCCGTCTCATTCTCCCACACACTACATAAATTATCAGTCACTACAACAGCCAACAAATGTTCCTTTCTTGTCATCCACATGCACACAGCTAATTACTGCCCTCATCCAGACCCTTATCATCTTCCTGCAATGACCCACTAACTGGTTTCTTTCCACTCCAATCCGTTCTCCACATAGCTGTATTTTCCCCCAAATCAAGTTATGTTACTGTCATTCTCTTTGCTTAATAAACTCCAAAGCCTGAGGGGCAGCTAGGTGGCTCAATGGACAGAGTCCCAGACCAAGAGGCAGAAGGTCTTGGGTTCAAATTTGGATATGTGACCTGACAAGTCACTTAAACCTCATTGCCTAGCCTTTAATGTTCTTCTGCCTTAGAACTAATATTGATTCTAAGGCAGAAGGTAAAGGCTTTATTGTATATATGTATGCATATATATATACCCACACATATATACTCTAATGCCTCCATATTGATTTTAAGACCAAAGACCATTTCCATCTTTAGGTGGCACAATGGATAGATGCTAGGCTTGGAGTGAGGAAGACCCAAGTTCATCCTGCCTCAGATACTAACCATGTGACTCAGGACTAGTCACTTGACCTCTCAGCCTCAGTTTCCCCATTTGTAAAATGCTACCTTCTACAGCTGAGAGAACATATAGAAAATGTTTTACAAGCCTTAAGGTAAAATATAAATGCTAACTAAAATTATCTTTATCTCATCTTTTAAATTTTATGTGTTTTACAATATAATAACCATTAATATGAGAGTAATATATCTATTTGTATTTATTTGTTTGTTATATTAAAATTCCTAAGTATCCTCCTCTTTCCCTATAAATGAAGAAATTTGAATAGATATATTGAGGTGCCCATTTAAAAAAATAAGAGTATACAATAAAAAAAAGATATTGGAGAAACCACAATGGAGGGGAAAGAGCACCATATTTGAATGGAAACTGAGCTCCAATTTTAAATTTTAGTTCCTAACGTTAATTAGTATTTAGTTGTATGCAATCATAGGAACAGATACGAGAGATGTCAGGGCAACTGATTGGACATGTAGGATGGTTTGGGAGAGGGAGGAACTGAAGATGACTCAGACTGTGAGTTTGGGTACATGGGAAGTCTAGAAGAGAGATGAGTTTGGGGCAAAGAGAATGTAATGAGATCTGTGGTACAAACTCCTATCTCAAAAAATCTCAGATGCAATTGAATTGGCATGTTGATTGGTTTGACTGAATTGCTTCCCCCCCCCCCCTCCATCTCTTTGATCTTTTTTTACCAAAGAAAGTTCCCAGGTTGGGGAGGCCAGAGGGCTTTTCAGATAAGAAAGTTTATAAAAACATCTTACATTAAATAATTTCTAAGCCAATTGCCAATCTGCATTGATAGAGGCAGTTTTTACACAGGGAGCTCCTGACACCAATTCAGGTTCAAAATTGCCATCACTACCACTCCCCCCATAAAAAGAAGGTCATATTAGAAACCTTAGTACACTGTTGGCTCACATTGAGCTCATGGTCTGCTAGCATCCCCAGATTTTCTTTCCTTAAACCCTTACCTGCCATTTTAGAATCAATACTGCATATTGGTTCCAAGGCAGAAGAGCTGTAAGGGCTAGGCACGGGGGGTTAAGGGACCTGACCAGGGCCACACAGCTAGGAAGTGTCTGAGGTCAGATTTGAATCCAGGACCTCCCATCTCTAGACCTGGCTCTCTCTCTATCCATGGAGTCACCTAGCTGCCCCCTTCCCCCAACTAGATCTTTTTCTCATGAATTGTTATGAAGCCAGAACTCTCCTGTATTTATATAATTTATGTTCTAAAAATCATAAATACAGCCCTATCCATTTCTCCGTGTTAAATGTCATCTTATTAGTTATTAATAACTCACATTTATACAGCCCTTTACTGCTTGAAAATGTTTTCCTCACAATAAAATCTATGCCTGTTCTTTGAAGAGACCCTTCCAGAGGAGAGAGCTCTGAGTTACCCAATGTATTCTCTCAATGTCTCTTTGTGCCCAATCAGATATATATATATAACATTGTACTGGCAAGATCTCGTCTAACCTGGTAGATTTTGTTTCTTCTTCTTTTTAACTCTTGCCTTCTGTTTTAGTATCAGCTCTAAGACAGAAGAGCAGTAAGGGCTAAACAATGGGGGTTAAGTGACCTGACCAGGGCCACACAGCTAGGAAATGTTTGGGGTCAAATCTGAACCCAGGACCTCTCATCTCTAGGCCTGGCTCTCTATTTACTAAACCACCAAGCTGCCCCCTGGTGGATTTCTTCTAACTTCTACTAGGCCTATAGCCCAAAGACATCAATGAAGAAGGAAAATGACCAACATGTACAAAAATATTTTAGCAGCTCTTTTTGTTATAGCAAAGACAAAGGAGTAGGGGTAACCATCAATTTGGAGAATGGCTCAACAAATTGTTTTTTATGAACATAATGGAATATTAATATACAAAAGGAATAGTTTTAGAAAAACATAAGCATACTTGTATGAACTGGTGCGAAGGGAAGTGATCAGAATCAGGAGAACAATTTATACGAGGCAATATTATAAAGAAAACTTGGAGGGGGCAACTAGGTGGCCCAGTGGATTGAGAGTGTCCTAAAGACAGGAGGTCCTGGATTCAAAAATAACCTCAGATAGTTCCCAGCTGTGTGGCCCTGGGCAAGTCACTTAGTCCTCATTGCCTAGCCCTTACAACTCTTCTACCATGGAACCAAAACGCGGTATTGATTCTAAATGGGAAGGAAGGAAGGAAAGAAGAGAGGGAGGGAGGGAAGAAGAAACAAAGAAACAGAAAGGAGAGAAACCTTAGAAAGTCTTAAGAACTCTAACCAATGTAGTGACCAACATGCTATTCCAGAGGAATGATGATAAAGCCGGTTACCTATTTCCTGGCAGAAAGGTGATGGATTCAGGTACAGAGTGAGATATCCTATTTTTTTTTTGGACAGAGCCAATGTGGGAATTTATTTTGCTTCAGTATGCATATCTGTTGTAAGGATTGCTTTTTTTTTCTCTCCCAATGGGGTCAGAGGGAATAGGAGGTAGAGGGAATCCCACAGTATAATTATCCCCCAACCCCATAAAAAGGAAAGGAAGATCACTGATTTTTTTAAATACACAGAACAGAGGGAAGACCTAAAGGAAACACTGACAAGAAGGATAGTTTTGAAAGTTTCTGTCCAAATTTATTAAAGAAAGAACAAGTTGGATACAGTAGGATTTGCTTGGGCTGCCCTATTTTTCTATTCTACTTTGTAAAATAGGAAGAAATACTTATTTTGTTTGGTATTCATTAAGTTCACAATAAAAAATAATAATACAGCAGAAAAATTCCCATTACCTCCCTCCCCTTCACCCCAAACAAAAGTGTGTGTCTTCTGTGTTACCTGTGCTCACCTATTCCTTTGGTTTGATATGTGGAGTACCAATAGTTTGGAGATAGATAAACCCTAACGAATCAAAAATAAAAAAGTACCAGACAACAAAGTATTTGCCTCAACCTGCCACCACACTTACCTTTGCTCTTCAAAGTGGATAGCCTGAGGGAAAAGAATAACAGGCATCACCGTTAAGATGACCCACTTGTCTGACCCTTCCTTGTTGCCACTCTCCTTGGGTGACAGATGAAGTGAATTTGTGATTTTCTACAATCCTTGAGGGGAAAGAGAAGCTGATCTCTCCAACAGGGGCAGAGATGGGTTCTGACTCCACAGATTCCCATTCTCCCCAACAAGACAAGACTCAGACGAACAGCTTCCTCAGCAGTGGGAGTGTTCCCCCTTACCAGACTTTTCAAAGACTGGGAGCTTTACTACAGAGTCTGAATGCATACATCAGAGAATGGGATAATTGGATCCAGGTGGTATATTTGTAGAATGTAAAGAGACTGTGCCATATTCTGAATATTATTTGATGGGACAAGTTTTTCCTCCCTCTCTTTTTTCTGTTTTCTGCACTAGCAGGATAGCTCAACCCGAGCCCAGCTGACAGGTCTTCAGAGATGAGTTTGTGTCACTCACTAGCCTTTCAGCAGAGTTAACCATTTTTCAGCTCTCGCCCATTGGCAGAATTTCTGGCTCTCTAGGGGATTTTAAAGGCTGGCAGAAGAAGATTAAAGAGTTCTATTTGTATCTCTAGAAGGGGTAGGAGTGTCTAACCCACTACCACAGTAGCCAACAGATTTATCTCTACCTTGAAAATAGTCACTGGCCTGCTGGAATTGGCTGAGTCAGAACACCTGTAGGGCAAGTAGAAAGGAATGATGTCACTCTTTTCCCCCTCTGCTGGACCTTCCTCCTAGGAGGAGACTGGGGGAAGAGTGTGGGTGGTTCTGGGTGAGTTGTTAGACTGATCCAGAAGACTGATTATCCCCATGTTCTCTTCCATTTCTCTACTAGGTTTCCAGGGTCCCAGTAGAGTCCTGTGAACAGTACACAACCTGTGGGGAGTGCCTGAGCTCAGGGGACCCTCACTGTGGCTGGTGCGCCCTACACAACATGTAAGTCTGGGGCATCCTGGGTAATAACGATGTAATTTGGGTCATTTGAATCAGGGTTTGAACTAAAGTGTAGTGAGTTTTGTTTTGTTTTTTTTCAACACAGTCTCTTCATAGGAACTAAAGCACAGGAAATCAAGCATAAATGTTTTCTTTTGTAGAGTTGTAATTGATGGGGGAAAGAGGTGAGCTCTGCTTTCCCTAGCTGATGATGCTGACAGTAGATAAAAAGTAGACAGGAGATAGGACGTGAGACTTCCTTTGTCCATCTCTCCATCTCATTCTAGCATCTGACGATATCGGAAGCTCGCACGGAGTTATTTTAATACCAAATAGCCCCGAAGAAGGAAAAATTGGAGCCTTCTTCCTCTACCTTGCTCTCTTTCCCAATTACTCCAAAGTCAGGCCTTTGTGTCTCTAAACAGGAGTCAGGATTAAAGGGAAGGACTCCGGGATGAAAAGAGAGCATTTCCTTCCCTAGGAGCCCACCGTGAGGTCGTGCTTTGAAGCTGGCAAAGTGCTTTGCATATTATCTCATTTGATAATAGCATCGATCCTGTGAAGGAGCCACTATTATTATATTACTGTTTTAACACAGAAGTATGATTTCATTGGCAAAGTAAACTCCTACCGTGGCTGGCTCTCATGTGGCTTTCAAAGCCTTTCATAACCTACCCCCCTCCTACCTTTCCAGTCTTCTTTTTTTAAAGCCCTTACCCCATCTTAATATCAATTTTAAGACAGAAGAAGGGCAAAGGCTGGGCAATCGAGGTTAAGTGACTTGCCCAGGGTCACATAGCTAGGAAGTGTCTGATTCAGATTTGGATCCAGACTTCTTACACAGTACTCCCTGACACATTCTCTTTGATCCAGTGATACTGGCCTTCTGGCTGTGCCAAAAATAAATAAATAAATAAGACTCCATTTCTCCCTCTCTGGACATATGCTCTGGCTGTCCCCCATGCCTGGAAAGCTCTCCCTCCTCTACTCCAACTCCTGGCTTCCTTTACATCCCAACTAAAATCCCACCTTCTACAGCAAACTTTCCCCAATTCCTCTTCAACCCAGTGCCTTCCTTCTGTTAATTGTTTCCTATTTATCCTGCCCATAGCTTGCTTTGTCTATATTTGTTTGAGCCCATTAGATTGGAAGCTCCTTGAAGGCAGGGACCATCTTTGTGCCTCTTTTTGGATCATCAGGGCTTGGTATAGTGCCTAGCAACATAGCAGGCATTTAATTATTGTTTATAGATTGAGTAACTGATGGTTAATCACACTTCATCTAAACTGCCTTAGAGAGTCATCCAGGGCTTTGAGGGGCTAAATGACTGGGTGAATCTTCAATCCAGGTCTTTTTGACTCCAAGACAGGCTTTGCCACTAGGTAAAATTGTTTCTCCTTGCCCCCATTTTATAGATAAGGAAACGGAGGGAGAGAAAGATTAAATGCTTTCCCCAGAGTCATACAACTATTAAGTGTTCAAAAAGGGATTTGAACTCTGTTGCTCCTGACTTGATGCCCAACAGCCCAAGATTTCTCTTCTCTCTCTATAATAATTACTAAGAGGTGCAGTGGATAAAGTGGTGGGCCTGGGAGGCAGGAAGATCCAAGTTCAAATTCAGCCTCCTGGTATATGACCCTGGACAAGGCACTTAATTTCCAGCTGCCTCAATTCCCTCATCTGTAAAATGGGGATTACTAACCACTTTCCTCATAGGGTTTTTGCTATGATTAAATGAGATCATCACTGTAAAGCACTTAACCCATCGTGAGTGCTGTAGAAATATTAGCTCTCCTGTTATTTTATTAGAGAGGATGAAGAGCAGTCCTGCCTGGCCTCCGAAGACCCCGCTATAAGGAGCTCTTTGAGTCCTCTCACAAAGTAGCTGTGTGTCCCTAGAGGAGCCACGCAATCTGTCTAGCCTTGGTTTCCCTATCTCAAAAACAGAGCGACTCCCTACCCTACAGGCAGACCCAACAGTGAGAATGCTTTGAAAAGTGTACAATGCCATCCAAATGCATGAGCTGACCTTTGGAAGACCCTTCCAGCCCGGGGACTTCATGATTCAAAGGCACTGGCATCTCCTCCTCCCTGTGCCTGGATACAGACAATGAGCTAGCCCATGTCTGAAAGCGGCAGCCCCATAAAAATGCAGGATCACTGCCTTCCTGGCCATGGCACCCTAACTCCAAGAGGAGCGGGGGGCGGGGGAAGAAAGGGAGAAAGCCAAAGAGGCTGCCTGATGAGAAACTGAGAATCCTTCCCCCACCCCCCATCCCCACCCCAATAGAGCTGGAAACCCTGTGGCCATGTGCCAGCCAGAAAAGCATCTCCAAGAAAATGTGCTGAGTTGGGGGGAGGCGGAGGGCCAGAGCTCAGGGTCCCACACAATAGCTCTTGGCTCCCAGCCCCAGCAGCAGGTGTTGGGAGGGCTAAGAAGGGAGGGAGACAGGCATGTCACAGATGCAAAATCTGGACTGGATTTGAGCCCCCCACATGCTGGGTTCACTGCTTGGCTTTAGGGGTAAAAGGTTGAGGGTTCCCCCTTCTAAGAGTATTCTAGCCACCAATTCTCCTACGATCAGCAGGTCCCCATTGAGGGGAGGCTTATAGAAATAGAGCAGGAGGTAGGGGATCTTGGTGATCAATCGGTACAGCCAATGTCATTTTACAGAAGAGCAAAGTGAGGCTCAGGGAGATGAGTGAGGCTAATGCCAAGGCGACAAAGTCAGACGTGACAGAGACAAGATTGGAAGCTCAACAGCTAGGCGGCTCAGTGCTGGGCTTGGAGTCAGAAGATATGAGTTCAAATTTGGCCTCAGATACTACTTAGCTTGTGTGATCTTGGACAAGTTATTTAACCTCTGCCTACCTCAACTTACTCTTCTATAAAATGGGAGAAATAATTTAAAAAAAAATCCCAGGGTTGTAGTGAGGATCAAATGAGCTCATATTTATAATGTGCCCAGCACAGAGTAGATGCTGTATAAATTCTATTAATACCATTATTATAATTATCATCCTTGTTATTAACACAGATCCTCTGGCTCCAGAATCGGCCAGCCTTCTTTCCTCCAAACCTACCATCCCTCCTCCTGACTTTCCCATTGTCCCACCTCTTGATGCCCAGAATTAATATCTCTTAGACGGATAGATTTCTAAATCTTAGACAGATTTTCGGGGAGTTCATTTGGTTCTCAATACCAAAGGCTTTTGCTGTCCCTCACTTTGAGGCAGTTCAGTGTCAGGTACAATGGAGAAAGCCCTGGGACTGGAATCAAGAAGACTCGTCTCTTTGTCAACCTTAGACACTTACTAGTCCTATCACCGTGTCTGCCTCAGTTTCCTCATCTGTGAAATGAGCCGGAGAAGGAAATGGAAAACCATTCCACTCTCTCTCCCAGGAAAACCTCATGAATAGTCAGACACAACTCAACAACAATGAATTAAGGGCATGACTCCAAGGACAGCCAGGTAACACAGTGGATAGAGTACTGAACCTAGATTCATCTTCCAGAGTTCATATCTGGCCTTAGAAACTAGCTGTGTGACCCTGGGAAAGTCATTTTACCCTCTTTGTCTCAGTTTCCTCATCTGTAAAATCATCTTGAGAAGGAAATGGCCAACCACCCTAATATCTTTGCCAACACCACCAAGACTGAACAACAACAAAATCCCTCACTTCTCCTCACCACAAGGATCTTGCTTGTCCATCATAAATGATAAACAGCCATGATGGAGAGCCCACTCAGCTTCACTTTGGTCAGGCTTCCAAAACCACTAATTGCCAGTTGGCTTGTCCACTCAGTAGTGCCAAGCTCTAACTGTGTCACCCAATTCCTGAACAGAGCATCATCTCCTGAACCACCAAGAGATAGACAGATCCCGTGAGGTTTTCCTCTCCTTCCTGATCACACTGCTCCCCACCAGAATATGAGATCCTTTCCCATCCTCCCATATTTTCCCCAGAAATGGCTTTCTATGTCATTTTAAAAACTCTTCCCTTCTGTCTTAGAATTGATATTATATTGAATATCAGTTCCAAGGCAGAAGAGCAGTAAGGGCTAGGCAATGGGGGTTAAGTGACAAACAGCTAGGAAGTGTCTGAGACTAGATTTGAACCCAAGACCTCTTATCTCTCAGCCTGGCTCTCTATCCACTAAGGCACCCAGCCACCCCTCTCCATCCTCTCATATACACTTTTGTTGCTGTTGTTCAGTCACGTCTGACTCTTCATGACCCTGTAAACCAGAACGTGACAATGCTGTCCATGTGGCTTTCATAGGGCCATTTTCTTCTCAGGTGGATTAAGGTAAACAGGGTCACACAGCCAGATTGAAGCTGCAGGCCGAGCACAGTGCTCTTTGAAAGAGAAGTTCCGTGAGGGCAGGGCCTTCTTTCTTTCCCTTTTTCTGGTCTCAGTGTCTCCAGCGTCTAGCTCCATGCTCTGTTGGGTGGCCGCATGACTGCTAGAGAATTGAGATGCTCTCCCTCTTATCTGAGAGCTTCCTCTCCTCTGACTCCTTATCTGGGCCCTCCCACAGCCATCCACCAATAACGCAAGTTGGTCTGGCCTCTGCTCTCCCAGGCCCCCGTTTTCTTCTCTGAGAAGGAGGCAGAGGGCTTGGGAAGATTGCTAAAGAGCCTCCTGGGTGTGGGGGAGAGGGGGAAGGAATTTGAAACCTTCCTGTCTCTTCTGCATGCCACGCTCTTGCAAGTGTGTTATTGTCTCCGGGGCTATTTATCTCTGTTAGGGCTGTTGCCATAAATAGTATGATAAAAAAAAAAAAAGCCATTTCAGTGAGTCAATGAGATAAAGACTCCAGTCAAGAGCTCACTTTGGAGCTATCTTACAGATTCACTTAAACCTCAATAATTCTTTTCTTTGACAGCATTCATATTTAGATCCATTATGTGCCAGAAAAGGGAAGGAGGAGGGGACCTTGGGGGGAGGGCGATGATGGGGAGGGAGTTGGGGTGGAATCTGCTGCATAAAATGTGGGGAAGTGCTAACCTCCGAGGGTTCTGTCCTACTCAGCATGAGGGCCCTGGGCTCCCGGGGCTTAGAGCCAGGAGAGGACGAGCAGAAGATGCAGAGATGGAAAGGATCTCAGAGCTCAGAGCCCCCAGCCCAGCCCTGACCTGGGAGGAAATTAGGGCCCAGAGAGGAGGCAAGAGTCCAGGGGAAACAGATACACAGGCCCTGGAAAGAGCTATAGCCCTCAGACAGAGGGAGCCCCAGCCGCCATCTCTCCTCTGTCCCTTTGTGCGCAAGAAGCTCTCCCCCAAATTATCCCGTGCCAGCTCCAAAGAAAGAAGCCACAGACGGACCAAAGATAGGGAGATGGCCTGAAGGAGCCTACAAAGGGATAGAGATAAGAGCAATTAAACACAAACCCCTTACCTTCTGTCCTACTATCAGTTCTAAGACAGAAGAGCAGCAAGGGCTACATGACGGGGATGAAGTGACTTGCCCAGGGTCACACAGCTAAGAAATAGCAGAGGCCAGATTTGAACTACCTCTAGATCTAGTATTCTATCCACTGGGCTACCTAACTGCCTCTTATTAGAGCAATTCCAAAATTCCTTCAGGAAATAATAAAAACAGGCTGGTATCAACTGTAAGCCGAGGTCCCTGGGCTCCCTTTCAGCTCTGAATCCTACATACAATATGCATAGCATATACACAATATAATAAATACATACGATAATAATAATACCTCATCTAAGCCTCATAACAACCCTCAGGTGGCGCCATTATTAACCTAGCCTCATTTTCTAGATAAGGAAACGGAGAAGATATTTTCTACTCTCTAGATAAGGAGAGTAGATTGACTTGCCCAGTCATAACAAATCAAGATTCCATCCCAGAGCTTTCTATCTAGAAGGCCAGGCGCACTCTTCCCACTTGGCCCTGACAACAGCAGACATCTAAGAAGGGCATCCAAAGCCTGGACCACCTTGCCAGCTTCTCTGGACCCAAAGCTAAGAACGAAAGAGCCCCTTCCTTCTTCTATTCTACCGTCCACCCGCAGTCCCTTAGTCCAGCTTTGTAGGACGTGATCCATCACGGAGTTCTCAGCAGAGTCAGAACTTGAGAACAGAATTCTGAAACAAGAGGACTCTCAACAAGCCCCCCAAAGACTGGCCACTGGGAGGAAATTCACTACGTCCTGGCTGGCTGCTCAATGCATCTTTGGATGGTCGTCATTGTCAGAATGACAGCGGGGTAGCTAGGTGGCACAGTGGATAGAGACTCACCTTCCTGAGTTCAAATCTGGCCTCGGACACTTATTAGCTATTTAATCTTGGGCAAGTCACTTCACCCTGTTTGACTCAGTTTCCTTATCTGTAAAATGAGCTGGAGCAAGGAAATGGCAATTCACTCCAATATCTTTGCCTAGGAAACCCTAAATGGGGTCCAGAATAGTCACACCTATATGATTGGGGGTTTGGGTTTTAAAAGATTACTTATTATAAAAATGAACACTATGGAAACATGTAAAATCCAGTGGAATTGCTTGTCAGCTATGGGAGAGGGGAAGGAGACAACATGAATCATTTAACTTTGGAAAATTTGTTCCTGGAATAAAATAAAGAAAATTTTTTTAAAAATGGTCCGCACATGACTGAAAATGACCAAACAACAACAGTTAAGAGATTTTTGGAAAAAAAATATCAAGTTAATATATCTTTTTTTTTTTACCATCCAAATTGGTTAACAGTCTTTAGACAAAACCTCAGTTTTATAAGATCACATATTTAGAACTAGAAAGAGAAACAGAAATCAGTTTTACAGATGAGGAAACTGAGGCACTAAGGTTAAGTGACTCACCATTGGTCACATAGCTAGTAAATGCCCAAGGTGAGATTGAGCCAAAGTCTTTGTGACTCTGTGTCCAGAGCTCCATCCACCATGCTATCTAGCTGCCTCATCAGAATCATTCTTGAAAGTTTCCTATCCGTTTTTCAGAGGATGACTTGGGATCTCACCTTTTCGTGCCTTAATTAAATCCCTTTTGCTGCTTATTGAATCCATTTCCATTTGGCTAATGAGTTTAGTGTCCAGGAGTCACTCTCTTACACAGCCTCCAAAGAGAGTCCTTCGCCCGGGGAGGGGAGAAGAGGAGGGAAAAATAAAAAACAACAGAGAAAGATTTGATTGGACAGATTGGACAGTAACAGCCCCCGCGTCCCTCAGCCTGCCCAAAGGAAAATGAGAACCCTGTCCCTTCTGTCCCTTGGTGTGTGCTGTAGGTGCTCCCGGAGGGACAAATGCCAGAGGGCCCGGGAAGCTAACAGGTTTGCTGCCTCTATCAGCCAGTGCATGAGCCTCCAGGTCAAGCCCAGCAGCATCTCCGTCTCTGAACACAGCCGCCTGGTAAGTACCCAAACCGAGTGAGAGGAGGGAGAGGATGCGCGTCTATGTCAAAAGCCATCATAGATGACTGTAGACGAAATCTTATTTTAAACCCACTGGCAGAGCTTTCTATTTAAAGGAACTCTATAGTGAATCCAGTGTTTGTTTTGTTGTGTTTTATAGACGTGAACACTCGCTCTCGACCCTCCCCCAAAGCCCAGTGCTTCTATTTTTTTATTTGTGACTTTTTTTATCTTCTGGATTTCACAAAGTGACGTAGGCCTCCCCTATGTGCCCAAACCATCTCTATCCACTGTCTGAGGTTCCCCATAACACTGCTTCTGCCCCTCCATCGGCATCAATCATGAGGTGCTTCTGGAGCTACTTGAAGGTGGAGGTCAATTAATCCCAGGCCTGTGCGAACTGAAGATAGAGAATCCTTTAGCCGCCTGTCAAGCGCAGCCCCAAATACTCCATGTCCTTGGGCCCTGCCCTGTCGCCCAGTTTCAGCAGATTTTTATGAGCACCTCTGAATGTTAACTGGCTAATGAACCAGCCACGATTTCAGTTTCTCCGTCTCTATAAAGAGGTCTGTCCTCCACAGGACAAGGTTGGGGGATGAGAGGGGAGGAAAGAGCGATCTTCTGAAGGCAACCAACCTAGAATAGAAATTGAGGAGCAAAGTAACTGATGGGGTGCCGGGAAATACTATCCATCAAACAATGTACATTGAGTAAGCACCTACTATGTGTTGGGTGCTGGGCTAGGGAGCTGGAAGATACGGTATGCCTTGGAAGCTTTCTGTATAACGTCTCCAGGCCTCAGTTTCCCCAACTCTCGAATGAAGGACTTTAAGAAGTAGATCTCTGAGGCCCTCTCTAGCTAGGGTGGTTTATGATCTATGGCCTAAGAAACTCTAGCCAGGTCTGGATGATTGCATCCCAAACTTCTTTTATGAAATTTATTCCAGTTTCTTCTCTACTTAGCCCTCAGCTTTTAGTAGTTATTATTAAAAATCAGAGTGAATAGGGCAGCTAGATAGCACTGTGGATAGAGCACAAATTCAAATCTAACCTCAGACACTTCCCAGCTCTGTGATCCTTGCCTAGCCCTTGCCACTCTTCTGCTTAGAGCTGATACTAAGACAGAAGAGAAGGGTTTTTGGTTTTTTTTTTAAATCAGAGTGAACCCATGTAAACTTGTGTTTCTTTTATTCCTCCTGTCCCCAATCCTCACCAACCTTTTTGGGTGGGGAGCCACTCCTAAACTGGGAAATGGCTAAGAGATGAAGCCAGAGGAACAGAGAAGAAACGAGAATCCTGGGTAACTGACCAGCTTGGTCATTTGCCTTTGATAATTAGCACGTTAGAGGAGGAGAATTCACCACGTCACCTAAATCTGGAGAAACCATGGGGGATGCAGCCTGAATCAAAGGGCTGAGCTCTTGACTCAGTTTCAAAATTGCCCTGTCCATCTACCCTCCTCAAAGCCTCAGTGATTCCTGGGAACAGACAGGCTGGCCTCATGAGGGAAAAAAAATGGGTTAGTCTCTGCCTTATCACCTAATCATACTTGACCTGCATTGTTATGATCAAAGAACGCCAGACCTGAAAGGAACCTGCAAGGTCCTGTGCTGTATGAAGCGGTGATTATTCCACCCTCATCTTTGTATCTCAGTGCTTGATTCTTGGTCGGCATTTAATAAATGCCTATTGAGTAATTGATTGAACTAGTCCAAAACCCACTTTTTACAGAAAAGGAAATTAAGGCTCAATTTCACTAAATATGAATCAAGGAATTAGTGATGGTGAGAACTTGAACCCAGCTCTCTTGATTCCCCTCCTAATGCACATTTAACAATAACATACAATGTGCATTCTAATTTCTGAGGCTCTTTTCCAGCAGAATATACACTCCACAAGAATGGGATGGTTCCATTATTGCCTTTGTATCCTCAGAACCTAGTGTAGAAAGCCCTAAGTACATTTTTGTTGGATTGAATTGAGTTAAATTGAATTTTCTTCTCCTTCAGCTCAGCCTGACCGTCAGTGATGCCCCAGACCTGTCTGCAGGTGTTACCTGTGCTTTTGGGAACCTGACAGAGGTAGAAGGGCAGGTGGCAGGAAACCAGGTGATCTGTGCCTCTCCTGGGGTCAAGGATGTCCCTGCCATCCCTCTGGATCAAGGTAAGAGGAGGTCTATGACTGGAGGAGGCCCCCAGCAAGGAGAAAAGGCAGCCATGAGAAAGGAAGGGTGCTAGGCTGAGCATTTTTGCTTCAAGCCCTTCCTGAACTGAGGATCCTCTTCCCCCTGAGGGCCAGAAATAAGGCAGGCTCTGAGATCTACCATTTTACCATTTGTGTGCTCGGGGTTATTGTGGCTCAAAGAATATGGAGTCACATCTACTGAGTCTCCTCTGTAGACCTACTGGATGCCTTAGGATGTGAAACTCTCACTAGGTGATTTTACCTCAACCTAGACCAAGAGATTCTAGAAGATATGGTCAAGCCCTCTTTCAAGTGAGGCAGAATTTGGATAGATAGTATTTTCCCCTCTCAATTATTTTTAAAGTTTTAAATATATTTTGAAGTTACTTATCTGCTTATGTGGTATTTCTCTAAGTAGAACGTAAACTTCCTGAAAGTAACTATTACTTTTTTTGTCTTTGTATCCCCAGCACCTACTGTAATACCTGTTACATAGTAGGTACTTAATTGATTTTTAATTGAATGGAATGGAATGGAATTATCTTTCTTAGAATCAGTAGCAGAAAAAAGGAAGTTTTGAAGTGTGATGTAAGCTTAGGGCTCCAGCTGATTAGCAAACACCTAGGAAATTTGAGAATTCATTCCCCAAACTCCCATTTATTCTTCCTCATAATCTCTAGGGTTTCACCACTTGTGAACACATAGGTGAAGAAAAAATCTTAGTGCCTAAGAGGCTTGGCTATCATCTAAACTTAACCCAAAGGAGGGAATCCTATCCCAAGTTGTATCATCTTCCTCAATTAATGGCTTCACTAATCACTTGAACCTTTGTCAGTCTGACAACAGGATTCTAATTCTGGCTGGTCTTAAATCCAGTGTCAGAGCCCAAACCATTGCCACCTTGCAGAAGCTAATCATTTGAGTATCCATCCGTTTCTCTTTCCCTTTGTCTTTCTCCCTGCTGCCAACATGAAATTAGGCAGTATTTATTTACATGGAAAAGCAAGTATCTGTCTGTCTGTAAGTATTCCTGCATGTGTTAAAAAATGCACAAAAAATCAGAAGGTTTAAAAGTTATCTGATCAATACAGAGCTAGCCAGATATAAACTCACAGATCAAACCCCTAGGATTTCCTCCTAACCCATATTTGAAGAGCCTTCTTCTCCCCCAACCATCTATCAGAATGCCTGTTTGTTCACTCTTTTCTTCTTTCTTTTCTAGACTGGTTTGGGCTGGAACTACAACTAAGGTCTAAGGAGACAGGAAAGATGTTCGTCAGCACTGAGTTCAAGTTTTACAACTGCAGTGCCCACCAATTGTAAGCATGATTTATCCCTCTGCCACCACTTCCACCCTCTCCTCAACCCCAGGTCCCAAAAGCATCTACCCCAATCCTCACACAGGATCTTAGCTCTCAAAATCAGAGATCTCCATTCAGAGATTCAGCCCCTAGTAAAAGGCTGCATTCCTGACTCGCTTGCAGACAAAAACCTTACAATAATCATCATGGCATGAATATAGCACTTTAAAATTTTCAGAGTTTTTTAGACATCTCATTTGATCCTTACAACCAAGATGAGAGGTGCTAACCCAACCAATTGGAAAATGAGGAAACCAAGGCTGAAAGAATTTAGAGAATTGCGAAGATCCCACAACTAAGAAATTTTTAAAGATTCGAACTCAAGTCTTCCTTTTTCAAGTCCTGAATCACTATCTGTTAGGCTAATAGGATTTGAATATAATTTGTATATTTGACAAAAGAAATAGAGGCTGGGAACCCTGGAAACTAAAGACCATCTAGTACAATCCAAACCTAAAGGATAAAAATAGCAGCTTATATTTTTATAACATTTTAAGTTATCCAAAGTGATTTACATGTATTATCTCTTTTGATTTTCATAGTAACTCTGTGGGATCAGGGCTTTTGTTGTTCCCATTTTACAGATGAGGAAATTGGGGCTCAGAAAGGTAAACTACTTTGCTGAAGGTCACATAGTCAGGATATATCTGAAGTGAGATTCAAACCCAAGTTTTTCTGACTGCTCTATTAATGCCCCTACCGAATCCTCTTTAGAGTTTCCAGAAAGTGATTATCCATATTTTGTTTGAGGCTTTCCAATGAGGGGAAATTTATTACCCCCAAGAAACTCTGTTCTGCTCTTGAATAGCTCTAGTTATTAGGAGAGAGGAAGTACAGCATAATGGGTAGCAAGACAGAAAGATGCGAGATCAGGTCCTACCTCTGACACAATGCTAAGTGACCCTGAGTAAATTAAATTAATCATTTTTTTCTGGATAACACAATCTTCTTAGTACCCACAGGTGGCTGTCTAACCCTTTTAAACTGCAAAGTGGGGCTGACCCCTATTGGTACTAGGAATTCCCTATACCACAGCAATCATAAATCTGGTTCAAAAATTATTGGAAAGGTTTTCCTTATTGTTGAACTTAAATTTGCCTCATATCCCCATTATATCCCCACTGGCCTCTCGCCACCTGGGCAATAAAAGGGAGAGTTGAAAGCCATATACTACAGTGACCCTGGTGGGGTCCAAGGTCTTGGGGTCAAGGCAGCAAAAGTTACCCATTTATAGACACAGAGGGTGAGAGGAGAGCAGCTTTGGAAGATGGAGACGGTGGTGTGCAAATTAATGGGGGCATTAGAAGGGTGCCATATTTTGGTCAATGACACATGTAAAATCCAGTGGAATTGTTCGTTGGCTTTGGGAGGGCAGAGGGAGGAGGGGAGGGAAAGAACATGATTCATGTGACCATGGAAAAATATCCTTAATTAATTAATTTAATTAATTAAAAAGAAGAGGAAGAAGAAGGGTGCCATATGCATTTGAAGTTAGAAGAGGCTCCAAGCCAGAAAGGACTGCAATTCAGATCAGTACCCATGAAGTAAAGAAGGGGGACAGGAGGACAGATCTGAGGCAGCGCAGATGAAATAAAAGAAGCTGGAGAGAAGGGGGCATGCTCTCTGGGCCCTCCTTCCTTCAGCGTTCCTGGGAGGAAATGGAGAAAGGGCCCCTAGGCTGGTCTAAATGCGGCCTGGTTGATGGATCCAAGATCCTCGCGGGGCTTTAGCATAACCTGATGGTGCCCCCAAGCTGTGTGATTCTGTAACTGTACACAAAAGCTGGGAACCTGTCTCTAGTGAGAGGCCTAGCCAGAAGGGACAGGCATGAAGGATGTGCCTTTGCACCGAGTTTCTCCTGAATGAACCCTCTCTGGGAAAAGCTCTAATTCTCCTCTTGCAGGCTCTTGTGCATTTGGCTCCAAGGAGGGGTCACACGGATGTGTCTTTGGCTTCACAGAAAGGGGCAAGGAGCCAGTGGCGCTGGGCGTTCAGCGGGGAGGGTAGATGGGAGACACTGAGCCCCAGGAATAACACACCCTCTGCTACCTGGCGCAGGCCACACGAGGCCTGGGCAAGCGGCAGGACACGCTGGAGATGTAGTTGTAGGTCGCAGGCTGGGGAATGGAGTGGAGAAGGACAACACTAACTCAAAACAAAGGGTTTTCTGAGAGGAAAGAAATATTAGATATAATTACATTATTATAGATAATAATAAAAGATGACATTTATATGGCACTTTACAATTTCAGAGCTTTGTGTACGTTAATATATAATATACTATTTTTATTAGATTATTACCTAATATATAGCTAATATATAATATGGTGAGGGGAGAGGAAGGAAGGAGAAAGGAAGGGAAGAAGAGAGGAGAAAATTCAAATAAATAGCTAAATAACCCATCCCCCCTTTGATTTTTCCACCTAGTTCTGCATTTACATTTTTTAGAATGAGGTCACTAGAGGGGACAGCTAGGTGGCTCAGTGGATTGAGAGCCAGGACTAGAGGCAGATTTCCCAGCTGTGTGACCCTGGGCAAGTCACTTGACCCCCTCTTCTGCCTTAGGACCAATACACAGTATTGATTCTAAGATGGAAGGTAAGGGTTTTTTAAAAAAAAAGAATAAGGCCACTAGAGAGAAGCACCCATGGGGAACCCCAATAATTTATAGTTTGGCTTGTCCTGGAAAAGGAGAGAGCCAGAATATTAGGTTAACTAAGGTAGGCCTGGGGGAGCAAGAGAGCCAATAGAAGGATCTAAAATGGGGTCAGGCTTCCCAATAACCCCACCCCCCCTGTTCTTGCCAATCTTGCTTTTTGGAAACTTAAGCATCTTGAGCCTACAACCTCTTCATACTATTTCCCAAAGCCCAGCACCATCTAAGCAGTGGTACCGATCTCAAATAGAAACAATCCTGCACATTGTCTATTGCTACCCTGATGACAGTTTCTGTTCTGCCAAGATGGCTATTAATCCTTCTTGTGGGGCAGAGAACTAGAACCTGAGCCAACCTCTCCCACCCCCACCCCCTCCAAAATGCACTGTTTGTGACAACATCCTTCTGTGATGTCACTGCTTTCTGTCTCTCTGGTTGCTGTAGCAATAGGGATGCTGTCACGGTAGACAGGGATGCAGTAGAAACCAGGGGGAGGCCTTGACAGCAGGAATCTCCTTTTGCTCCCAGGCACATTCTTCTTCCCGTAGGAAAAAAGAATACTTGATTTAGAACTGAAGAACCGAGGTTCAAATTCAAGCCCTACCGCCTACTACTTATGGGACGTAGCCTTTTCTAGGCACAATCCTCATCTATTAGATGAAGGAATTGTACTGATGACCTGTACTGACCCACGTGCTCTAAATCCAGGCTCCCATGATATTTCCATCCCAGAATTCATGATTAAACAACAAGGATTCAAGAAGCTTTGGAAAGCCATTCTGTCTAATATTTGAATGGACACATAACAAACAACAAACAACCTGAGATTCAGAGACTGTTTTGCTTCAGGTCACACAGCCAGAAAGAACCTCAGAAGTCGTCTAGTTTGCTTCTAGGCCTGATATCCATGAATCTCCTCCACAATATTCCTGAGAAATGGTCATCACCCTCTGTTTAGCCACCTTCTGTGACAGGGAACTCAACTTTCCAGGTCTTCCTGACTCCAAGACAAGAAAGCCCTTTCTATTTTTGTACTGCTCTATCAGGAAGTTTTTCCTTATTCTGAGCTGAAATCCATCTCCCTGAAACTTAAGGGTTTTTAATTTTTTTTTCATAAAAACCTAGTGTTTCTACACCTCCCTTCACAGGTGAATTCATTAGTTCTCTAGAGCCGGGGCTAAGAACTCTCAGATCTCTATCTAGCATGTATCTAAATTCTAGCATAGTTTCCTGATATCCTGAGAGCAAGATCCTGTTGGATCTGATAATATATCATTTGCCTTTGGTCAAGGGACTAAAAGACATTGGTCAATAGAGATAAAGCAAATCCAAAAGTAGACCTGAAAGAACTTGAATGAAAGACTTCAGCATCTTTATTAAATACTCTTATGTCATTTTTTCCCCTTGAGGAATACCCATCTGTGAGTATTTACTCTAAGCAGAAATTCTGCAACCAGTCGTCTAAGCAGTGGTGCCAAACTCAAATAGAAACAATCCTGCATGTTGTTTTAGAAAACCACAAATTAACATTATCTACATCTTACTGTATTTTAACTAATTTTTTTTTAACATTTACTAATTACATTTTAATCTGGTTTAGGCAGCACTTGAGTTGTAGGCTTGCAAGCAACTAGTAGACCATGAGATTGACATAAGGGGTAAAGGGGCACCCACAAACGGTAGGCAGGTTTGGGCATTATGGGAAAACTAAGTTGAAGTTTTACTAAGCTAACATGGCAGCTGATACAGGGGGTCACTGCTTGAGTCATCCTGCTCCTGATTCTTGGTAGTAATATGGTCCCCACAAGATGGCACTAGACTATGGACCCAACTCTATGACAAGGAGCCAGCCCTGAAACTTAAGCATCATTGACTTAAGTCACCTTCTAGAAGCTTCAGTGACCTTAACCACTTTCCAAAGTTCTCCAATCATCAAATCCCAATTTGAAGCCCAAAGTCTCCTCCACTCTCTTGGCTGGAGGATAGAGAACTGGCCTCGGAGCCAGGAAGATCTGAGTCTTGAATTCTGCCTTAGACCCTGTCTATCTGTGTAACTCTGGGCAAGTCATTTAGCCTCTAGGATCTGGATCTACCCTTTTCCCAATACATGTATACATATGTGTGTATGAGTGGGTGTGCATACATGTATATAGAACTTTTAGGCAACGAGGTGATACAGTGAATAGAGCACTAAACTTGGAGTCAGGAGGACCTGAGTTCAAATTCAGCCTCAGACATTTTCTAGCTATGCGACTCTAGGAAATTCACTTAGTCACCCTGTGCCTCAGTTTACCCATTTGTAAAATGAAAATAATTATAGTACCTATCTCCCAGAGTTTGTTGTGAGGAGAAAATATTTGTAGCATTCTTAGCAAACCTTAAAACACTATAAAAAGGCTAGCTAAAATATAAATTTAGTACTGGTTTCCAGCAACCTCTTCTTTTCTTTCTGACTCTTTTCTGCCTACTTACTCACAGTCGAGTTTTCTCAGATTCATATACAAATAAAAAGTGAAAATATAAATTGGCACGTCTAGATTTGGAGTCTGAGGATCATATTCTTAAGGGTGGAAGGAACTTAGTCAAATTCCCTCATCTGGGGCGTGGGGGTAAGTAAGGAAACTAGGAACCAGCCATAGATGTTAAATAATTTGACCAAGGCCATTCAGGTGGTCCTAGGACAGGGTCATAGATTCAGAGCTAGAAAGAACCTCAGAGGCTCCTAAGTGCAAGCCCCTTATTTTGCATTTGGGCAAACTGAGACCCAGAGAGATTAAGTGATTTGCCCAGGTTTAGGGTCTACAGTATATTTAAGCCCAAATTTTCCTGACTCTACCTGCAATACTGCAGAAGGGAGATAAAACTTCTGTTTCCCATTCTCTCCTAGACAGGTTAGTGGGAAGGACAATTAAATGGAGGTACCTGACCCACCCCATCCCCAGATCCATTTTAGCAATGGACTACTCTCCCTTCATACACATCATCTTCAAGAAATCTATGCCATCTTCAAGAAATACCAAAAGAGGGAGCAGCTGGATGGCTCAGTCGATTTAGAGTCAGACCTAGAGATGAGAGGTCCTGGGTTCAAATCTGGCCTCAGACACTTCCTAGCTGTGTGACCCTGGGCAAGTCACTTAACCCCTATTGCCTAGCCCTTACTGCTCTTCTCCTTTGGAACCCAATACACAGTATTGAGTCTAAGATAAGGTAAGGGGTTAAAAAAAGAAATACCAAAAGAAGAGTGGTGATTTTGTCTGTTATTTGTCAAAGAAGCCAATATGTCAAGCTAAATTCTTATCTTTTTTTCTTGAGGACTACATGACACACACTCTGATTGTACTTGTTGGGTCTTAGATTCTTGAAGAAGAACAAGAGAGTCTGCTGGCTACTACCTTCTCCCCATAGTCTAATATCCCCCAATTTTCTGAGACAAGTATTACCCCTAAAAATTAATATTAAAAAGCCTTTACCCCTTGAGAACAATGCCTTTTATTTTATATATTGTTGCTTCTTAAAATGTTTTCACGGATACTATCTTATGTGATCCTCACAAAAATATCATGAGATTAATTTATTGTCCCCATTTTACATATAAGGAAATTGAGAACTCAGGTTATAATAATAGCTAGGGCTTATATGGTACTTTAAGATTTGCAAAGCACCTTATATATGTTATCTTACTTGAGTCTCACAAGTGATGAAAACTCTTTTGAGGAAAGTGACAGTATTATCCCCATTTTAAAGATGAGGAAACTAAGGCAAACAGAAGTCAAATGATTTGCCCAGGGTCACATAGCTAGTAACTGCCTCAGAGAGGATGTGAACCCCTGTCTTCCTGACTCCAGGTCCAGAACCTTGACATCTACCTGTCTGGTCAAATAACTAATAGGCAGAAGATGCAATAAAGGGTTCTCTCCTAGCTACTTCCAAATCTTTTTCCTCTCTCCTCTGCCCTCATACCTGTTTAATTGCTAAAGGCACTGAATGAATGAACCACCTTTCCTTATTCTGACTTGCCTTACTCTGTAGTGATGGGAACTCATTATAAGAGCTTTAAATGAAAAATTGATGGTTCCCATAGCTACAAGTTGTCCCTATCATCCTCTTAAAGGGTTGGGAAAAGTAGGTGACCCTAGTTTCTCAGTGTTCTAGGAGTGACTCAGGTCTTAACTTTCTCTCTCTCTCTCTCTCTCTCTCTCTCCCCTCTCTCTCTCTCTCTCTCTCTCTCTCTCTCTCTCTCTCTCTCTCTCTCTCTCTCTCTCTCTCTCTCTCTCTCTTCTCTCTCTCTCTCTCTCTCTCTCTCTCTCTCTCTCTCTCTCTCTCTCTCTCTCTCTCTCTCTCTCTCTCTCTCCCCCCTCTCTCTCTGATTCTGTCTGTTTCTCTATTGTGGATTCTCTCTCTCTCTCTCTCCCTCTCTCCCTCCCTCCCTCTCTCTCCTTCCCTCTGCCTCTCTCCCCCTCTCTCTCTCCTTCTCTCCCTCCCTTTCCCCTCTCTCTCCCTCTCCCTCCCTCTCTCCTTTCCTTCCCCCCCACTCCCTCCTTTCCTCCATCCATGCAGGTGCCTGTCCTGTGTCAACAGTGCCTTCCGCTGCCATTGGTGCAAATATCGAAACCTCTGTACCCATGACCCCACGACTTGTTCCTTCCAAGAAGGCCGTATCAATATTTCTGAGGTAAGGTGGGCAGAAATTAAACATGGGCTTGGTGATAAACATTCAACAGTCATTTCTCAGGTGGTAAAGGGAAGGCATACATGATACACTCAGGTTTAAATTGTGCATTATTACGATTTTCTCCATCACTTTCTTAAGTTTAGTCAATCAACAAAATAATAAATCAAGCCCTGATTTGTAACATTTGCCACTTTCCAAAGTATAACTGCCCATTCTGAAAATTTGACAACCGGCTTTCACGATGCAGTTCAAGCAAACTCAGTACATCCCTGGTTTTATAGAATTCTTGTGGAGTCTGAATGGCCTTGCCCATTCTCATATGGTCATCTGTAGACTCTTTCATGCCATCTCCCTGACTTTGGTCTATCTATGACATCTTTCTTTGGAGTGGGCAAGTGAAACAGGTTCCAAAGTCCATCTGAGAAACTCCAAAAATCCTTACAAGGCAAATATATGTCACAGTTCCCCATTGAGGCCGTTACTCTATCCCTTTGAGAATTATCTGTCCAAATATCCAAGGGATTGAAGGCAAAGGTTTGGAGAAGACATGCATGGACAGCCAATCAGATACCTTGTACTAGAATGTCAAAGAATGGCCTTGGTTCACTGTTCTAGGAGGAGAAAAGTCACTTTGAGACTGGCTAAACAAAAGCTCTACTTCAATTTTTAAAAAGTCTTCTCTTTCTCAATCTTTCATATCAAGGTCCTTTTTACTGATAAAAGATTGTGATTTTTTAAACACCTAATACATTATTGGGGACTTTCTTCTATCCCTTCAAACATTATCCATCCAAATATCCAAGCAGTTGAAGGCAAAGCCATCCATGGACAGCCAATCAAATACCCAGGACTAGAATGTCAAAGAATGGCCTTCATTCATTCTGTTCTTTGAGGAGAAAAGTCACTTTGAGACTGGCTAAACATAAGTTCTATTTCCAATTGTTAAAGAACTATCTTACTTCTCGTTCTTGATCGTTCATACCAAGGTCCCCTTTACTGATAACATTTTATGATTATTTTCACTCTAATACATTATTTATTCTCATACATTAGAATATCCTATACCCTGATACACGCACAGGTGGCAGCCCATTGGAGGAAGAGAATGGATCGTAGCCAGGGGAGAGTGCCAGGTCTTGCTCAAAGTCTCATTTCGTTATCTAGTAAACATCCCATCCATGATGCCTGACCTGCCTTTGTTATCAACACGGTGAAATGCCAAGTTGCTTATCTTCCCGATAAATATTTCAGGTCAATGAATATTGATTGACGCTGGCTTGCTGGGCATATTTCGAGAGCCTGAGGATAGTATAACTAGCTGGGCCTGTTTCCTTTTTTGGTCCTAATGTATTTTGCACTCCAGAACAGCAGGATTTGAGTTTCAAAGACCACAGATGTCTAATCCAGACCAATGTATGTGAACGTCTAAATGCTTTTGTCCCTTTAATTCTGTCTTTGATGAAAAATAACATGAATGGAAAGTGGTCCATTCGTTTGGATGAAATCACTGTACCTGAACCAGACCCCTGCTGGTGGCGGCATGGTTGAGGTTTCAAGGGAACGAGAGTTGTAGGAGATGGATAGGGGAGTCTGGTGGCATGCATACATTTTGCCCTTAGCCGAAAAACAGTTCAGGACGTGTGATGCATTGATTAGGGACGTTGGTGGCTTTCCTGGGGAGGCAGAATCCCCGGGGAGCACAGTCTGAATTCCCCTGTTTTCTTTACTTCTGACCTTGATCAGTTCTTAGCACCTTACATTTTTACATTCATCACTTCCAGGCTGGTAAATGGGGCTGCCATCATTGTGAGAGAGAAAGGATAATGATCTGTCATCACAAAGAGTCAGCCAGTAAGAATTTATTAAGCGCTCACTACTGTGCCAAACGTGGTACAAGCACAGGGCTCACAGAGAAAAGAACAAACAGTCCCTGACCTCAAGGAGCTCATGTTTTAATGGGAGAAACAAACATGAAAATAAGTAGGTATACACAAGAGAGAGAGAGAGAGAGAATAGATGGAAGGTAATCTCAGAAAGAAGCTCACCGGCAGCTGGAAAATCTGGGAAAGACGTCCAACAGAAGGTAGGATTGGAGCTGAGTCTTGAAGGGAGCCAGGAAAACTTAAGAGGTAGATGGAGGTGAGGGGCAGAGCACAGGAGGCATGGGGGGCTGCTAGGACAAAGGCATGGAGATGGGAGACAGCAAGTAGTTGGCCTCCCCATCACTACGTGTCATGGCCTGGCATTGTTCAGAAGTCTCAATCTATTGGTGCCTTGGTATTTGAAACTTCTTTCATCTTCCTGAATATGGTAGCTAGTTCTAACATGGAATGGGCAAGTCATATCAAGCTCCTCAGCCTCCGTTTTTTTTTTTTAAACCCTTACCTTCCATCTTGGAGTCAATACTGTGTATTGGCTCCAAGGCAGAAGAGTGGTAAGGGCTAGGCAATGGGGGTCAAGTGACTTGCCCAGGGTCACACAGCTGGGAAGTATCTGAGGCCAGATTTGAACCTAGGACCTCCCGTCTCTAGGCCTGGCTCTCAATCCACTGAGCTACCCAGCTTCCTCCTTTCAGCCTCAGTTTTAACATCTATAAAATGAGGGCACTAGAAGATCCTTCCCAGCTCTGAATCTGTGATCCTGTCCTTCTAATAACTAAAAGAGGATTGGGAACCACCTTGCACAAGACCACATGACCCTTCCAGATCTTCAGAATATGGTCAATAGCGTGGAATTCACTGTAGGGTGAAATTATTCCCAATACAGTAGAAAGAGTCCTAGAATCAAGATCTGAGTTTGAATTGACTTTGCTATTTACCCCATCGATTATGGATAAGTTGCTTCCCTTCTATAAGCCTCAGTTTCCACATCTTTAATTGAAGGTTTTGTTCTTTGTACTTCTGGATCTTATAAAAGAATCCCCATATCAGTAAGTCAGTCAATAAACATTCCCTAAGCACCTATTTTGTGGCAAACATTGTGCTGTATGCTAGGGATATAAAAGCAAAAATGGCAGTCCCGGCTGGCAGGGATATTTCCACTGTGGTCCCAATAAGAGGTACGTGACTATTGTACTCCCTCTGACGCTGAAATAGACATCAGAGGCCATCCTAGCTAACTCCCTCACTTTGGAGATGAGGAAGCTGAGGCCCAGCAGAGTCAAGTAACTTGTCTGTGGTCATACACGTTGAGTCAAAAAATATTAGCTTTAGAAAAAAACCTTAGAGATCTCTTATCCAACTTCCTCACACTTCACAGGCGAGGAAACAAAGGCTCAGAGGAACGAAGGGACGGTTCCAGTGAAAAACATCCAAAGCAATTGCCGCATTCTTTCCCAATGGCCATGCTTCTGCCCTGGACAGTTACTGAGTATTTCTTCCAGTCCTGGGTTCCTATGAATCAGCTTCCAGGCAGGAGCTGGACTTCTGCCCCATCGGTAGGGAGAGAGACTTCCCAATGAGATAAACAGTAGGCCAGGCAGACCCCGTAGCTCAAGCTGCCAGAGAGGGAGGAAACGAGAAACTGAAGGCCCAGATTCAGGGAATCAACCAAAACCGTGTCTTGAGAGTAAACGGGGAAGAGGTTTGGCTGCCAGCTGGAGCCAGGTGGATGGGGAGGCAGGTGAGTTCTGCAGGGCCAGAGGGACCAGCCCAAAAAAGTCTGAAAGTTTTCTTTGTAAGATGGGCCCAGGAGAGCGCCCAGGGGGCCGAGGGGGAGGCCCCTGAAATGCTGATCTAGACGAGAAAGGGCAGCTGTTTCTCCTTCTCCTGGGGAGCTCCCCCACTCAGTAAAGGAGAAACCTGAGGCCAAACTTGAAAATGACCTGCAGCTGGAGAGATGCTGGGATGAGGGTAACACAAAGCAAGACAAATAAACTCACAGCCCGGGTGTGGAGCCTGGCAGGGCTCCGGCACAGAGCGGCTAATTGGAAACAGGCCCGACCTCCCTCACGCAGTTTACATGAAATCTGCCCCTCTCGCCCTCAGACAGGCCCCAGAGCTGGCACCCCAAGAAGCTTTCTGAGCCCCCCTCTCCCGGATCCAGGGGATCCCCAGAAAGCCCTGGGACAGATTCAGGGGCTTCCTGCCTTGCTGGAGTTACTCTTCCATCTTCCCCTCCCTTCTCTTCCCCCCATGCTCTCTGCTTCTGGGGGTTGGGTGGCTTCGAGTAGAGCTGTCCACTCAGTGTGGGCCCTTTGCCCATGAAGGCAGAGTGGGAGACTGCTATTTACTGACCCTGCCCTTCTAAAGGGAAATGAGAGAAAAGAAAAGCCCAGCCCCTGACTTTGCTACAGGTTATCAGGGAAGTGGTTAGCAATCACATCCTAAAAAATGACCGCTTCCACTCTAGATGAGAGCCATCACGTTTCCTTTCCCTGCAAGCCCCAGCTCCTGGGGCCATTGCTTTCTGCCAGAGCCCCAGAGAGGCAGGAGGATATGCCCCAGGGAGATGTGGACTTCCACAGGGCTTGTAGGGGAAATTCTTCAGACACTGAGTCTTCAATTCCATTCTGTGTGTCCAGTCAGAGTGCTTAGAAGGAAGAATCATGAAACCAAAGTTCATTAATACCCATTTATCCAGTTCAACCCAATGCAATCAAGTTTTATTCAGCATCCATTTATAGTGTTTACTACATGCAAGAGGAGGCATAAAGAGGTGAAGAGGATAAAGAACTGCCCTTGGAGATGGGAAGACCCAAAGTCCTGCCCCTGGCACGCAGTGGCTCTGTTACCCTGGGCAAGTCATGCTCTGGGTGCCCGCAGGTCAATCTCTACGATTAAAAGCTATCAAGGTCCAGAGAAAGAACTGTTGGAGTTTGATGGGTGCAGATCAAAGCATACTATTCTTCTCATCAGTGTATTTAAGGTTTTATTTTGGGGTTTGGGTCATATATGAGTGTGCTCTTACAACCAGTTTTGAAGTGTTTTGCATGATAATAAAAACTTTTTTCATGTCATTTAACTGAAAAAAGTTCTAAAGAAGGTTTTAACTGAAAAAAAGTTCTAAAGAAGGTCCCCCTAGAAAAAGGTGCTTAGCATGGGAGAAGAAAGAGAGGGAAGGGATGAGAGTAACTCCTAGAAGGCAGGAAGCAGCCTAATCTGCCCCCAGCGCTTCCTCAGGATTCCCTTTATCCTGAGGAGGGGGAGTCACCGAGCTTCTTGAGGTTCCAGCTCTAGGGCCTATCTGAGGGTGGGAGGAGAGATTTCATGTACACTGCATGAGGGAAGTTGGGTCTGTTTCCACTTAACTCTCTCACATTCTTCAAACTGTAAAATGAGGAGATTGAACCCAATAGCTTCTAAAATCCTTGCCAGCTCTCAGTTTGTCCATCTGTAAAATGGTGAAACTGATAGAATTTACATCACCATGTTATTCCCCCTTCCTTCTCTCACCAAAAAGAAAAAGAAAGGGAAAAGTTAGGAAATCTACTAGACTCTTTCAAAGAATTTGGACAAGGGGGCAACCAGGTGGCTCAGGGGATCCAGAGCCAGGTGAAGAGACGGGAGTTCAAATCTGGCCTCAGACACTTCCCAGCTGGGTGACCCTGGACAAGTCACTTGACCCCCAGTGCTTAGCCCTGACCACTCTTCTTTCCTGGAACCAATACACAGTATTGATTCTAAGACAGAAGAAAACCATTTTTAAAAAATAAAATAAAATAAAATACGAAATTGGGCTTCTGGGGCTGTGCAGATGACGGTCCCTCTCCCACTTGTACATCCAGCAGCCCTGGAGAGGAGACCCTGCAAGGGAACCCCTCCTGGCTCCAGCTGGGTCCAGCCTCTGACACCATGTTAACACTCGAGGGCTGTAGGTGTGCAAACGGCTTTTAACTTTAAAAGCTCATCTCCCTCCATGGCTAAACCAGGCCTAGCGTGATGTAGATACATAAATATCTTCTTTACACCCTGTCCCAGGGGAGAGATAGAACTAAATAAATCCGATTAGCTTCCCAGGATGGCGGCTCCGCTCCCCCTTTGAAGTCCAGTGGGTGAAGATAATGCCATTTCCACATAGAAGTCGATTCACCACGCTGAAGTGTCCCCAGTTCAGGGAGCTGATGGAGGGGAGCTGAAAGGGGCTGAGCCCCCGGGCAGCCGTCTTTGGGACCATCACCTTCCCCAGAGACCTTTGGGCCATCCCCAGTGGAAACACCAGCTGGAGAATGAGTTAGTGAGGCGAGGGTCTGTCTAAAGGCGGGTGGCTCAGGGGATTGGGAACCAGGACGATCCTCCCTTCCCTTCCCTTCCCTTCCCTTCCTCTCTTCTCTCAAGCTAAGCATCTGCTCCTAGAGGGAACCTTCTTTATAATTTTTTTTTCCAGTTAAAAAACTATAGCAACAAGACAAGACTAGAGACAGGGTCAAATCTGGCCTCAGATACTTCCTAGCTGCGTGACCCTGGGCAAGTCACTTAACCCCCGTTGCCTAGCCCTTACTACTATTCTGCCTTAGAATTGATAGTAAGACCAAAGTTAAGGGTTTAAGGATTTTTTTTTAAACCTACCTCTTCGAATGCAAATCAGCAATTGTTCTATGACTTAAAGTTACATTTAATATCAGAGACTAGACTTGAACCCATACCCTGGTGTCTCAGAGCTTTGCCCTCTGTCCTCTATACCAGTGGTGTCAAACTCAACTAGAAAGGAGGATCATTAACACTGTTCATAAAGATCCCTGCAAGAACATATTGATGTAGTTTTACAATGCAGTATTCTGTTTTATTGTATTTTTATTTATTTTGCTAAATGTTTCCCAATTACATTGTTATCTGGTTCAGGCACCACTCTGGAGTGTTTGTGGAGGCGTAATTGGCTCTTCTATACTCTACCCACCATGTTGCCTCTCAGGCTAAGCTTATGGAGAAGAATTAGGTTCTCCAGGGAAGATATGCCCCAACTCCTCACAAATGGAGATTGGTCAGATTTTGTGTTTTGCCTCATTTTGTATCTCCAGCACTTAGCACTGTGCCTTGCACATTGTAGGGGCTTAATAAATTTTTATTGATTGATTGACTGGGCAGCAAGGTGGCTCAGTGGGTAGAGCACTGGGCCTGGAGTCAAGAAGACCTGAGTCCAAATCTGGACTCAGTCATTTATTAGCCGTGTGACCCTGGGCGAGTCACTTAACCCTGTTTGCCTTAATCTCCAGGAGAAGGAAATGGCAAACCACTCCAATATCTTGGCCAAGAAAACTCCATTGACAGTATGGTCCATTGGGTCACAAAAGGTCAGATACTCTCTGAATGATTCAATAACAGCAAATTGATTTAATTAATGAAGGACCTTGGTATTGTACTTGAAGGTTCATAATGTACTTTCCCCTAAATGAAACCAAAAGATACATAAACATGGCTCCAGAGAAGAGCTAATCATCATTGCAGAGGAAGGGGACTGTGAGTGTAGAATTACAAATATTCTAATATATCTGTTGGTTTTGCTGAACTCCCTTTCCCCCTCTCTTCTTTAATCCTTATCATAATGGACAGGGACAGAAGAGGGATATATGTGGAAATGAAGGGTCTTTCCTGTTGGTGGTGGTCAATCATTTGGGATTTTCTTGGCAAAGAAACTGGAGTTGTTTCCATTCCCTTCTCCTACTCATTTTACAGATGAAGAAACTGAGGGAAGCATGGTGGAATGACTTGCCCACAATCATGTAGTTACTAAGTGTCTGAGGTCAGATTCGAACTCATAAAGATGAGTCTTCCTGATTCCAGACCTGACACTCTATCCATTTAACTGTCCCAGTCAAAAGACATCAATTAAATCTGGCCTCAGACACATCCTAACTGTGGGACCCTGGGCAAGTCACTTATCCCTGGCTGCCCAGCTTTTGATCTTTTGTCTTACAGTTGTTAACTAAGATGGAAAATAAGAGTTGTTTTTGGTTTCGTTTTTTAAAGGCATCAATGGACATCAACTTCTTAAAATTAAGTTGAAATACTTTCATATTACAGCAATGCTATCAAGTTAGCAGAGAAATTATCCCCCTTTTGCAAATGAAGAAACTGAGGGTGAATGAAGTTAGTTAATTGCTCAGTCTTTGAGCTAGTTTTAAAAAATGGCAGCGCGAGGATTCGAATCTATATCTCCTGGTTGTACCTGATATTCTTTTTTCCTACACCTGTGGGTGACTTGAAAGAAGGAGAGCAGCCCGAACTAGCATGAATAAATGCCTCTCCCCGTCTTCCCCCTCGGCTCCTCCTCCCCCAAATAACATTTTATTCTATTTCTCTTTTTGTTTTCCAAAGCAACATGGCATTCACGCAGGGCCTGGTAATTAAACGAGATAAAAAGCCCGAGCAAGTGTTTAGAGCATTGCTGGGAGGGCTCGATCCACCTCCTGGAAAGCCGGGCTCAGCCGGAGCTGGAAAGCTGAAGCTACTGATAACATGATGCCTTTGGCAGAGGGGAGCATGAGGGGGTCAGCTGGCAGAAATGGGCCAAAGGGAGAGAGAAGAAAGAGCCTCAGGACGGTGGGAAGGGGCAGGCAGACTCCGGGGTCCTGTGTCTGGGGAGATAAAATCCATGCCTTCTGTTTATTTCCCAAATTGTAAATTGTCATCACTCCCTCCTACACACACACACACACACACACACACACACACACACACGCACGCACGCACGCACACGCACCATGGGACAGTGATCACAATATCAAAACTCCTAGGAGATGAGAGAGAGGATTCATTTTTCCTTCTACTTTAATTATTATTATTATTATTTGGTATGGTCTATTTTGCCTATTAATCACCAGGGAACTCCTGGTAAGAAAATTCCTTCTACCAATGCAGACCAGCATCTCTTGTGCCACCTAGAAAGTTGCCCAGGGTCACACAGAAAATTTGTGCCTGAGATGGGACTTGAACAACAATGTTACTAACTCATGCGGCACCTAAATTTAAAGTCCAAATTTCTACTTCTAGAATGACGTGGGATGAAATGTGCCCAGGCAGGAAGAGGGCTATTTCTCACTCCCCCACACGAGTTCCTCTCCTACCCTACTCAGTAATTCTCTACTAGTCTACAGCTCAACCTTTTAGGGATAGAGGAGGCCCTTCTCTCCCTTAATGGCGACTGTAATCCTTGGCTAGCCTCAACACAGATGGAGGGAACAAGCTTTTATTATGTGCCATGAATTATACTAAGCATTTTACAATTATTATCTCATTTAATGGAGAGCCCCAGCATAGGATCTAAAACTCAAAAAGCTCCTAAAGCTCAGATCATAATTAGGGGAGCTAATGCCCAGTTTTAGAGAGTAACTTTTCCAAAGCCACCCAGATGCAGAGTTAATAGAGTCAGGACTGAATCTTAGAACCTCTGGATCCCCATCCATTCCTCTTTCCATTCATTCAAAGACAGCATGAAGCAAGGCGCAGCTAGATTGTAGAGAGCCAGGTCTATAGTCAACAGGACTTGGGTTCAAATCTGGCCAGAATCTTCCTGTGGGACCCTGGACAAACCACTTAATCCCACTTACCTAGCCCTCCTGCTTCTGTCTTAGAGGTGTTACTGAGATTTGAGAGAGAGAGAGAGAGAGAGAGAGAGAGAGAGAGAGAGAGAGAATAGAATAGAATAGTGAATCTGGAGTCTAAAGCCCTGAGTTCTGGCCTTTGCACTTAATTACCTCTATGACTTTGGGCAAGTCATGCCAACTTGGGAGTCTTCAAGTGTAAACTAGATGACATCCAAAATTATTTCCTTCTCTAAATCTATGATTTCCAGTTGTAGATGGTGACTTTAATAGAGTTTTATCAGCAAAGACAAAGATCAGCCTTGATGCCCAAAAGAAATATGTGACATCTGGTCATGCCTCTGGTACACCTTGATGATGTGACTCTGTCCAAGTCATTTACTCCTCTGTGTACTAGACCAGAAGTATCAGTTATATGGGCCATGGCCCATTGAGATCCACAACACTCCCTGCATTGAGTACTCCTGGACTTCAGACATGGCATTGTTTAAACTATGTCAGTAAGTCCAATAAGAGAACTGAGGAGACAACTTGGGTTGGCTTTCCTGAAGCACCACTTATTCCCTCCCAAATAACCTGACTTAGATTAAAATATGATTGGAAAATATTTAACAAAATAAATAAAATATAACATAACAATATATAGGTAATATTAATATGTGGCTTGCTAAGTCAACATGCTAGTCCACAGAGATCTTTATGTGTGGCTCTCATTGCTATTTGACTTTGATACTCCTCCCAAGTGACCTCCAAAGATTTTTAAGCTGCAGAGGTACTGACCCACATTGGAACAGGGAGTTTCCTCATCCAAGAGTTCCCTATAAGACTGGTTCTCAAAATGTGGTCCATGGATCAGAGAACCTTCTACTGAGTCCCTATGGTCAAAACTATCTTACTAAATGACTTGCCCAAGATTTCACATGTAGTGATGGGGATTAGAACTCAGCTCCACTGTTCTTTCTGTGTGCTAGTCTGTTTTGAGTGATCTACTAGAAGGTAGTCAATTATAGTAAGAGTCATTTAAACACATGAACCATCTATGAATACATGGTCAGGACCAGGTTCCCTGGACCCTGTCCCTCTTATGCTCTTTTGAGAACTGAGTTGAGGCTTGGAGTCCCCAGCTGTGTAGAATGATGGCAGTGCAATAAACTAACTCTTTGTGTTTTTTTTTTCCTCCAGGACTGCCCCCAGCTGGTCCCCACAGAAGAGATCCTGATCCCAGTCGGGGAGGTAAAGCCAATCACCCTGAAGGCTCGAAATCTGCCCCAACCGCAGTCTGGCCAACGGGGCTATGAGTGTGTCCTCAATATCCAGGGAGTCATCTACCGTGTGCCCGCCCTTCGCTTCAACAGCTCCAGTGTCCAGTGCCAGAACAGCTCAGTAAGAAGGGCCCCTGAGAGTGGACCATCCCCAGATCTAGGGCTTCCATCACCCAGCAACCGAGGATGCATAGCCTGCATCCACCACCCAGAGAGTCTCTTGTTTCCCAACCTCGAGCCATCTTAAGTCTTTTCCATTTGCTCACCCAATGATCAGAGGAGAAGCCACATCAAGTACTCTTGGACCTAGGACATGGCATTGTTTAAACTCTGTCAGTTTATGTTTATATATATATATATATAGTTTCAGATGAGGATCGAGGGGATGAGTTGGGTTGGCTTTCCTGAAGCATTGCTCATTCTCTCCCATATAACCTTGACATTTATCGCCATCATCCCCCAAGCCCAAAGAAACCAAAGTCAACACAGATCTCAAATTCCATCAAACCTTGGGACAGGAAAGAGGAAAGTAGGGGAAGGGAAAAGCCAGAGGAAATGGGGGAGGCAGAAAGAGGAAGTAATGCATTTCCCTGAGCAGCAAGGGTTAAACTAATCCCGAATGCCAGACAGAGCTGGGAGGTGTTTAATTATAATACTAGCCCAGAGAAGATCTTTTTATCTGCCAACTCCCTGTCTCTGACAGTGGGGGGTCAGCTCGGAGATGTGTGTGTTGTGGGGGTGAAGTGACAGAGGTGTTGAGGAAAGCTAATTCGCCTGGGAGAGATAAAGAGAATCTCAGGCCTCTTATCTGGGAGCTGTCAGATTCCCAGGTCACCAGCGCTTGATAGAATTTGTAATCGGTGGAAAGCCTCCAGGCACAAGGGAGAGGAGGGATGAGGAGGAGGCTGCACAACAAACGGAGAAGAGGGGTGCAGGGTGCCTTGGGCAGGATCCCAAGCAGTGACGTGCTTTCAGTAGATAGGTGCCTGGAGCCCAGGGCCACCTCCAGGATTGGGAATTCCTGGAATGTGTCATCATAGAACCTTTCCTCCCAAACCCAGTAGAGAGACCATAGAGTCTTCAATTCAAGAGTCAGGAGGACCTTTAAAGGCTGCCTACTTCAAACCCTCATTTTACAGACAGGAAACTGAGACCTAAAGACCTTGGAAGTGACTTGCCTACAGTCACTGGGATAGTAAGTGCAAAGGCAGGATTCAAACCCAGCTCCTCTGACTTCAAAGCCAGCTCCCTCTCCATTGTACCACTCTGGTATCCCAACCAGACATGGCTTTCAATTTTGATATTTTGCCTGGAGCCACACAGCTTGTTTGAGGCAGAATTCTTGATTTCCATACTCTGCTTTACCCATTGGGGCAACCCAGCTACCTCCCTACTTGCAAGGAGAGCCTATATTCTACTGGAGGAGACAACAAGGACATTTATAAACATATACTACATTAGCACAAAGCAAATAAATATACATATATAAAAAGCTGTTAAATACAAGGTTGTCTGAGAGGAGGCCACTAAGCAGTTGAAGGGAATCATATTTCTTAAGTGGCAAATCAGATCTTCCTTACGCTAACCATCGGGAAGATTGGATAGGGACAGATCTAGAAAAGTGATGGACTATTGACCAGAGTCAGGAAGGAAAGGGTAGGGCACAGGGTACAAGGAAGAAGAAAAGATAGATATGGGAGGTAATCAATGAATTTATTAAGCACCTACTATGTGCAAGGTTTTATACTAGGCATTCAGGATATATGGCAAAAAGGGAGACCAATCATTGCTCTGGAGGATTACATTTTATTTGGGGGACACAACATGTTTGTGGATAAGTATAGAGAGGATCATTTGAAGAAGGACAGAATACAATTATCATTATTATTAGAAATTGTTTCATTTCTTGTATTTGTATTCCCAGGGCCTATAATAGTTCCTGGCACATAGTAGATGCTTAATAAATACTTATTTATTGATTAACTGATTGATGTAAACCAACCATGTCCTTAGTCTCCTATATTAGGAACATGCTAGGTCGTGAAGTAGATAGAATGCTGAGTCTGGATTCAAGAAAACTCATCTTCCTGGGTTCAAATCTGTTCTCAGACACTGGCTGTGTGACCCTGGGCAAGTCACTTAACCCTGTTTGCTTCAGTTAATTATCTGTAAAATGAGCTGGAGAAGGAAAGAGCTGGCAACTCCAGTATCTTTGCCAAGAAAATCCCACATGAGGTCCCAAAGAGTTAGCCAGTCCTGGGCATGACTGAACGACAGAAGTCCTCTATACTATAGATTCACACAGAATAAGCCCAAACGTTGAGGCTGACCACCTATCCCACCCCCAAATATCCTAGCTCTTTAGTTTTCATTTTCCCTACCCAGAGTTCATTTGGGGAAGATCTCAGAAGAGTATGGCTGTGGATAACAGAGGTTCCCATAGCTAGCATAAGCACTGGAGTTATCAAATGCACATTTCAGGTCTCGGACAGCCTTTATCTCACCCTAAAGAGAAGAAAGAAAATGTAAAGGATTCCCAGGAGCCCATCGGCAGTAATCGTCTATTGATTAACTACTCCACAGAAGGCTTGTTTCCCAGTCTACTTGGGGAGATAAATATATATACTTGAAAAGATACCAAACAACATAGGCTATCACAGGGTCAGTGTCAACATGAGGGTCAGAGAAAATGAATGGCTCCAAGAGTCCAAGGAGGAGGGATGGTTTGGGAAAGCTGCATCGAGGAAAAGGAACTTGAGCTGGAATCTGAATGAGCAGAACTAACTATATGAAAGTGGGATAGGGAGGCTGCTTAGTGGTCTAATAAGTAGAACAGAGAGACATTCCAACACCGAGGAATAGTTTGAGCTAAGTAAAAGAGGCAGGGCTTCTACAAGACAGGTTCAAGGGACAGTGAGTACATCGTTTACAGCTAGAGAGGAAAGTTCATCTGAAGAAATAAAATGGGGGAGATGAGGTGGGTTCATATTGAAACCAGCCTTGAATGCCAAGCTAAAGAGTTTGGATTTTATCATGTGGTACTGGGAAGCCACGGAAGGATTTAGTGGCAAGGGAGGCGATGTTATTTTTTTTTCATTTTTCATTTAATTAATTAATTCATGATTCATGTTCTTTCCCTCCCACCCCCTCCCATAGCCAACAAGCAAATCCACTGGGTTTTACATGTGTCACTGATCAAGACCTATTTCCATATTATTAATATTTGCAATAGAGTGATCATTTAGAGTCTACATCCCCAATCATATGGGGGGGGGGTGTTATTAAAGAAGATTCCTTGGTGACAGAAACATAATAGAGATATATGGTGGTGAACTGGACAGGGCTTGCCCCCCACTTCCCAGGGGAGTCCACTCTTGTCACTCTGACCCAAGGATGGGCAGATCAGCATTTTTCTCCTCTTAGCCCCTCCCTTCCCTGATGTAATTCTCATTTCCTCAAGATGCCAGCACTATTAGCATGGGGCTTATATTATTCCTTACATGGACGGGGACTTCTAGAGTGAGCCCAGGGGGGAGCAAGGTGACCATATCCTGCTTAGCCATACCTTTTTACTGTTTCTTTTCAGTACCAGTATGATGGGATGGACATCAGCAATCTGCCTGTGGATTTTGCTGTAGTATGGAATGGCAACTTCGTCATTGACAATCCAGAAGACCTGAAAGGTAAATGGCTACTTTTTTGATGTCTCAACAACCCTGGGGAAGGGAAGGCAGGAGGAAGAAGATATAGGCAGCCACTGAGCCACGAAGAATGTGCTCCCTCTGTTTGGGGAACATTTCAGTGGATTTGCAAGCAACATTTGGGGCCATCAAAGGTGTTATATGTTGGAGAACCATGTTTTATTACAAACAGAGACTCCTCTAAGTGACTCATGGATCCTTTGAAATGTTCTGTGGATTCAGATCTATTAGATCAGCAGGCAGGAGAACCCTGCCAACTTCTCTGGAAATTGAGACATTGTCTTCGATAGAACTAGTTCTCTTGTCCAGTTGCCTCGGGTCACTACACAAAGAAGGTTTTCAAAGCTATTCTCCTGAGTTATGTGGGAAGGAAAGTTTAGGAGGAGAGAGCAGTATGGCTTTGAAGGAGAATTCCCTGTGGGAATTTGAGAACCAGGTTATCCCAACTTTTCTAGTGTATAGCTATCACCTATCAAAAGCCATCAACATTGTCCTTGAGCCCCAATCCAAACCATCAGTAAGAACTATTCTGAATGAGGGAAAGACCAAGATCACGGGAGTGATCTATGAGGGCAAAGAAGGGCAGCAAATATCTTGACCCATTCCATGACCTCAACATCTCGTCACTGTTCTCGTAGCAAAGTAAATGTTCCTAGACTGGCAATAGGGCCCTGATGAATCCAAGGCTGCACTGGGGTCACAGGTATAAAAAAGGATCATTGATTTAGAGCTTAAAGGGACCTCCAAAGTCATTGAATTAATTTTTAAAAATGTATATACTCTTACTTTCAGCCTTAATAATTCTAAGACATGTGACCCTGGGCAAGTCACTTGACCCCCATTGCCTAGCCCTTACCACTCTTCTTCCTTGGAACCAATACCTGGTATTGATTCTAAGACAGAAGGTTAGGGTTTTTAATAATAATAATTCTAAGACAGAAGGCCAAGGGCTAGGCAAATAGGATCAAATAACTTTCCCAAGGTCACATAGCTAGGAAGTATCTGAGGCCAAATTTGAACCCAGGTCCTCCCAACTCTACATCTAGCTCTCTATCTACTATGCCACCTAGCTGCCTTCAACTTCTTCATTTTATAAGAAACGGGCATAATCAGAGCTTCTGAGTTAAATGATTTGCCCAAGGTCGCACAGTTAGCAAATATCTGAGGCTGAATTTGAACCCAAATCTTCTTGACTCTTGGTCCAGTGCAGTGCCCTATTTACTAACTACACTGAGTTGATTTTCAAAGGAGTGTCTTCCCTAGACTGCTACCACCTCACAGGATTTAGTATTAACCTAGTATCAAACTCTATATGTCTTATTCAAATGATTTCTCTCTGATGTCTGTCTATATTCTCTTCCCAGGGCCTGATCTCTCTCTTCCCAACTGAAATAGACAACTTAGGGAGGACTTTCTTTATAAATAGAACCAATGATAAGAGTAGAGTCAAGTTGCATCAATCAAATAAGCATTTATTAAGCACCTACCGATCATGAACTAAGTAATATACCAGGTATTGAGGATACAAAGTAAAAATCAAAGCAACTCTCACCCTCAAGGAGCTTACATTCTTTCAGAGGAACCATATCCTTTGTATCTATATCCAAGCAGATATAAAATACAATGTACAAAGGAAATCAAGGAAGTTTCAGATCAATACAAGGTAAAAAATGTATATGTTTGGTAGGAACAATGGCAATTGAGGTGTTCCCAAAGTTAAATATGACCCACACATACACCAACCCCCCTAGGGATTTAGATTGGACCCCGTTTGCCCCATTGCTTCCTCCATTAAGTCATATTAGGGGGCAGCTAGCTGGCTTAGTGGATAGAGTCATGTCTAGAGATGGGAGGACCTGAGCTCAAATCTGACCTTGGACACTTCCTAGCTTCTCAACCCTGGGCAGGTCTTTGAGCCCCAATTACCTAGCTCTTACCATTCTTCTGTCTTGGAGCCAATACTTCATATAGATTCTAAAACAGAAGATCATTTTTTTAAAGGCATTTCAGGAACTAGAGTCACCTGTCCCTGATCCCTCCCCATCCCTGCTTGGTAATAGCCATTCTTTGTCCCATCATCCTCTACACTTTCTTGCCTCTAGCCAAATTCTAGCCCTTTACACATCAAATTCCCAATATGTTGAGAATGGCCAAACAACTGACTGAACCCTGCTGCTTCCACCCACATAAATATTAGGAATTGAGATAATTAATTACATCTTCACTTACCTCATCATCCCTTCTAAGGGAACATTAGAGAACATGTGCATATGAGGTAGATTATAGACAATGCCCAATAGTCCCAAAGTTCAATGACCTTCCCTTCCCCTTCCCTTAAATCCTTCCTAAGCAGGAGATCAGACCGGAGTTAGAAAGCTTTCCTACTGTTCCAAGTTTCCAGGCCAAATTTCCTCAGTGCTGAGAGACAGGAGAGATTTCCCCTGCTAGAAGTTCTGGGCTTGACTCCCAGAGCCTGATTTTGCACCTGGAGCTTAAAGAAATACCACTCCAACCAAGCTGTCACATCCTCACAGCTCAGGCTGCAAGATAATAATAATTGGCATTTATATAGCCTTTCAAGTTTTACTTATCACGTACTCTCTCCTAAACTTTGAAACAGTCCTAGGAGGTAGGTATGCAAGACTTATTGTCAGATGAGGAAACTGAGGTCAGAGACATTGAGTTGTCATGATCATTACAGCCACTGTCAGAAGCAGTATCTAAACCCAGGTCATCTTGATTTTTCTCTTCCTTTGAAAAAAAAAAACACAAAACCCTTACGTTCTGTCTTAGAATTGGTAATAAGCAACAGTTCCAAAGCAAGAGAGCAGTAAGGACTACGCAATTGGGATTAAAGTGATTTGCCCAAGGTCACATAGCAAGGTAATGTCAGATTTGAATCCAGGACTTCCCATATCCAGGTCTGCCTCTCTATCCATTGTGCCTCCTAGTTGGCCCTTCCTTTTCCTTTTGTGCATTGTCTTATCACATTAGATTGTAAGCTCCTTGAGGGCAAGCCCTCTATTTCTTTTTCTTATTTGTATCCCTTGCTCTTAGCACAATTCCTGGCACATAGTAGGTGCTTAATAAGTGGGAACTGGACTGAATTGATTTTAGGTTCATTCTACTACTCTGTCTCACAGGGCTGAAGGAAAAAGGCTAGTACCTTTCCAGAGATCATATCAGAGGGCAACTCGCTGGCTTAGTGGATAGAGAGTCACCTCTAGAGATGGGAGGATCTGGGCTCAAATCTGACCTCAGACAGTTCACTAGAGGATCCTGTTCTCTCTATTAAGATACTTTGGGAACAAAGACAAAGAGTAATCTTTAAGCAGTTCTTTAGGATCAAGACTAAGGAACAGGCTGCAAAAAACAGAGGAGGGCTATAGTTGATAGAGCACCAAGTCTGGAGTTGGGACTACCCGAGTTCAATTCTGGCCTCAGGCACTTCCTAACTGTGTGACCTTGGGCAAGTCACTTAGCCCTGCTTGCCTAGTCCTTGCCCTTCTGTCTTAGAGTTGTTCCTAAGAAAGTAAGTAAGGGTTTAACAACAACAACAACATACAAGGAAAAAAAGAACATAACAGAGTTACAGACACAGGCCTTGGGAAGATTAGAAAATATGCTTCTTCCCTTGCAGATACACTATCAAATCCCAAGAGAGGAACACCTCTGAACCCAGCTGGCCAAAGCTCCAGCCATTAGCTAGAAACTCAAGGGAAGGACGCAGCCTGCCCACACACTAGCCCTACTCATCCCACTAAAAACCTACTCAAAGGCGAAGAGCTGAAATTCAGTTGATTGCTTTGGCCTGGCCGGGTCATTTCTAGCTGTGGTGGGACACGTGTCAAAGGATTCATAAACTCCAAAATATATCCTACTAAAGTTTGAAATAGCCACATTGGACCAAACAGGGCGACAGCCGCCAAGGCACTCAGAAACATGAACAAAGCTGTTTCAGGCTTCATGTTGCCAGCTATTGCAGGGCCCATCATCGCACTCACTCCACTCAGCCCCCTGCAACTCCAGCATCGCTGTCAAGCCAATTGCACCCCCATATCTGTGTCCTGGACTATAGAAGCATTGTTGATTTGAGACTCCAGAAGTCAGAGTTTGACCCCAGCATCGGCGTCCTGTGTGGTTTCCGATCTGGGTCCAATTTTTCCTCTTCTCTAAAACAGGCAAAATTAGCCGTATCCATCCTTATTTCTGATGAACATATATAAAAACTCAGTGGACAGAATCCATAATACTGTGAGCTGGAAAAAAAAGACATTCTATGTAGATACCAGCTGGTTCTGGTTATAATTATTAGTCATGATTACTATGATTAGTAGTATTCAGTAACAGATAGTTATCCAACACATCAAGGCTTGCAAATGCACTTTGCATATTTTTATATTCTCATATCAACCCAGAGAGATCATTGCCATATGCCCATTGCATACATGAGGAAAACTGAGGCTCAGAGAGACTAAGCAATCTACCCACATTAACACAACTATGGGGGGGGGGGGGTAGCTGAGTGGCTCAGTGGATTGAGAGCCAGGCCTAGATATGGGTCCTAGGTTCAAATCTGGCCTCAGACACTTCCCAGCTAGATGACCCTGGGCAAGTCACTTAACCCCCATTGCCTAGCCCTTATCATTCTTCTGCCTTGGAACCCATACACAGTATTGATTCCAAGATGGAAGGTAAGGGTTTAAAAAAAAACATAACATTATGTTTGTTTTTTTTATGTTTTTTATGTTTTAAAACATAAAAATTATGTTTTAAAAAAACATAACACCATAAGGTATCAGGGACAGGATTTTCAATTCAATTCAATAAGCATTTGAACACAAGTCCCAACTGACTCCAAGTTCAGTGACATGCTATGTTTTGTGTCCACAAATAGGAAGAGTTCATATCAGGGAATGGTGACCCCAGAAAGAGAGGACAAAGACTCTTTGAGATAAAGAGAGCTCCTAGACTCCATCCACTAGCACAGGTTATGATTGTCTGCTTCTCTTCACAGTCCACCTATACAAATGTGCAGCCCAACGAGAGAGCTGTGGCCTCTGCCTCAAAGCTGACCGAAAGTTTGAGTGTGGCTGGTGCAGTGGTGAGCGCAGATGTACCCTCCATCAACACTGCTCCAACCCAACCTGGCTTGATTGGTCCAGTCACAATGTCAAGTGCACCAACCCTCAGATCACAGAGGTGAGTGCCCTGATTGGGGGAAATGTCCAGGAAAGGACCCTGGCCAGTGGGGAGAGGAGGAGAGCAGACTGTGCTCGGTTCGTCAAAGCATTGCATGTGATTGTATATACATGTCTATACGTGCTTAACTGCAGAACTGGATCAGATATTCAAGCCTTTACACGGCTGTACACCCATAAATTTTTCACTATGTACACACTGAGGTAATTCCATAGATTTTACACTGTTCTTTGAAGGAAGGTTCTATGTGCGTATATGGACATACATGCTTATCTGTGGACCCGTATATAGACAGGATTAACTCCAAGAGGTTTACCACTTCCCAAGAGACTTTCAATATTTTATAAGGATATTAAGTATAGATTTTGTTACTCTATAAGGAAACTGGGAAATTTCATTGGTTCCATCTTTTACAGCATACACAGAAAGCAGCCTAGTGTGGTGTGAAGAGCATGGGATTTAGAGTCAAAAGACTTGGGTTTACTCATTCTGGAATACTGAGGGCCCTCTCTAGCTCTCGATGGGGGTTTGTGGAACAGTAAAAAGTACTATGTAAGTATTCAGAGGAGCTGAATTCAAATTTTGCCTATCACTTACTACCTGTGACCTTAGGGGAGTCACAATCTCTCCAGGCCTTGTTTTTCTCCTTTATAAAATGCAAGAATTGGATTAAATGGCTATCGAGTTCCCTTCTAACCCTAGGTCTAACCCTATGACTAGATGAGTCAATGTCTTTCCAAGCTCTGAAGTCTATGATGCTATAGATGCAATTCAAACACACTACTCTATGTACACAGAAGAGTGGAATAGATGCAGAGGAAAACATGCTATGATGCTCTAAGAAAATTTGAGATGGGCAATAACACTGAGCTGGGAATAGGCAATCAGGGAAGGCTTCATAGAGAAGGAGGAGTAGAAGAGGGAAAACATTCTTAGCAAAGCAGCCAGATGGCCTGAATGTAAAGAGGCCAAGATTTCCCTGTAAATCAAAACTATTCCCCAGAAAGACAGAGAATCTGCTATGAATCAAGATACCTATTATCATCAATACATCTAGTCCATTAAGGTTCCATTATGGTTTCTTTCCTCAAAAAAGAGTTCTTCTCATTCAGAAAATGTTCTACACAAGAAAATCCTTTCTGCCTATTAATGGAGAGAGAGAAATCTTAACTGGAACAATTAAGAGTTTGGGAAAGATCTAGTAAGCCAACTAGCTAGTACAGAAGAATAGGTAATAAGGTTGGAAATATAGATTGTATTATGGAACTCACAGTTGAAAAAAGGGTTATAGACCATATATCTAAAGCTAGAAGGGACTTAAATGGCATCTAGTCCCTCATTTTAGAGATGAAGAAACTGAGGCACAGAGGGAGGAATTGACCACCCAAGGTCACATGGGCCATAATCACTTACTGCCTGTGTATTAGGGTATACAAGTTGGAGAAAGGGGTGCAGGTGTTGTTGGGAAAGATACTGGAAGGGATGACAAAATTCATATAATCCAATCCCTGCATTTTACAAAGGAGCTGAGTGTTTAAGAGTAGCATGGTATGTGAGAAGGTGACTAAAGGAGAAACATAGTGGAGAATATGGGGCATTCTGGGGCATCCATACAAGCCTGTGTTCTGTACAACCCTGGGAGACAATGATGGAGACAGCCTGTCCTCCCTGCCATGCTAACTGAGCCAGGTGGGGATGAGAAATTGGCTGCACAGTAGGTGAGCGTCTCAGAGAGCAGATTTAGCTTTTCTCAGCAGAAATGGGATTTTGGTGACTGCAATTAGCTTAGAATCACCAAGCTGAAACTGTAATAAGAAAGTAAAGGCAGAAACCAGATTAGCCCCAGTGCTTGTTCTCAGGGTTTTCTCTGTGTCCCAACTTGTTTGTGCATTTTAATGGGAAGAAACAGGTAATTAGTTACTCAGAAAAATGATGTTTCCTGAATAGCAAATTACAAAAGAAGATGAATAGATAATACATAAGAAAATATAGCTGCACTCAGGCTTGAATGGCCCAGGAGAGGAATAGGTGTATTTTACTTGAGGTTGCATTGTCTGCTCATCATCCTTAGCAACTTGCTATTCATGGGCTGTCATTTGTAGCTGGAATCTAATTGCATATTTTCTAATACTTAGGATGAATAAAGGACTGGGCAGGTAGCATTGTTGTCCACATCAAGAGCAAAGAAAGATGCTTTTTCATCTCTGCCTAATATCAACACACCAGAGAACATTCAGATGGCTTGCTTTCCTCCCTCCAGCCTCAGTTTCCCTTGTATGTATAAAGGAAGCAGATCTTGTTTATTTTCCACCAATTTCAGGGAAATCCTGAATAATCTATTAAAATCCAATAAATCCATTAGATCATAAACTTCCTGAGGACAGGGACTCTCTTTTGCCTCTTTTTTGTATCCCCATCATTTAGCACAGTGCCTGGCACATAGTGGACACTTATTAAATATTGATTGATTAATCATATTCTCTAGGTTTCAGTATCCTCCTCTTTAAAGTGAGAGGATGAGATAAGATGAGATGATCTCTAAGGTCCTTTCCAGTTCAAACTCCAGTGATCCTATGAGCCTTAGACTGTGCCCTATTTAAATGCTTATTCTCTTCCCTAAAAATTTATATTATTCAATATATTTAAATATAATTTATATAAATATAATTAAATAGCATTTGTAGAGTGGCTGAGGGGCAGATGCTATTATTATTTCCCTTTTGCAGTTGGAGAAACTGAGGCAAATAGAGGTTAAGTGACTTACCCAGGGTTACATGGGTAGTAAGTATCTGAAATCGGGTTTAAACTAAGGTCTTCATGACTCTAGGCACAGCTTCCTAGCTGCTGCACTACCTAGCTGCCTCTAATCACCATCATTAATGTAATCATACCTTCTGCCCTAGTAGACAGATTGACTTGGGCAGGAAATAGGTATCCTTTCCCCCTCCCCTCCCAATCTAGATTTTTTCTAACTGGTATTGATTTCAGTACATTCACAAAGCAGCAAGATCCCTTGTTAAAGGAAATCTGGACCCCCCTAGGGAAACTGTAGGCAGTGCACCTGGATCCAAATTCATTTAAAAAGCAAACCATTGGCCCCAACACTTGCTAGCTGTGGGACTATGCAATCCACTTAACCTTTTAATATCTCAGAGATGTCCAGAGGTGGAGAGATGGTCTCAGGGGTAGCGAGTCCCCTCTCTCTTAGGATTTTCACATGAATGATTTAGATGCCAGCCCATTGAACACATTTTTAAGGGGCTTGCGGTCTAGTTAGAGGTCAGACTAGGTAGCCTTTGAGGTCTCTCCCAGTTTAGATTCTGTGATTCTGTGTTCTCTGAGCTTCAGTTTTCTCTATCTGCAAGATGGGGCCAATAACAATTATGCCCCCTCCCTCACAAGGTCTCATTGTGAGGAAAACATTTTGGGAACTTTAAAACACTAAAGAAAATTTGTTTTTATTGATGTGATTGTTGCCTCCCTGAAAGTTGCTTCTAAAGGCCAAAACAGATGTGATCTGAATATCGCCTCTGACTGTTATCAGACTGAAGAAAGAAACATTAGCCTGAGACACCATGTGGCTGCCAGAGAATGGTGTTTGTCTCTAACTGGTGCCCCCAAATGGCTTAGCTCCCTGAGCTGCTGCTTCAACTCCGTGCTTTCTCTCTGATCCCAGTGATTTGACATGTGTGCTGACCTGAGAACTTGGGCAATTCCAGAGTATCTCTTATATTAGCAGTCATCCATCACAGAGTCCAGTTCTCTAGGCATTACAGAGTATGTTAGGCAGAAACTTACCTCTCCCCATCCCTCCTACTACAGGACCCCTCTTCTGCTTCGCCCTCTGGCCATCCTCAATAGCCATGGGGCTGTCCCAGTGACAGGACAACAGCATCTTTGGGAATTCTCTCCTTTTTTGTCTGTAGGCCCTGATGTTCTTAGAGGGCACCCAAGCTGTACTGAGGCTAATTAACCCCCTGAGGTAATTAGGCTATAATTGATTTTCCCAGATAATATATCAGCAGGGGGTTGGGGCCCTAAGCTGAGGCATCTCCCATTAGTTTAATTCATCCAGAAGCAATGAACTGGGAAAAGCAAGGCCTTTAAGGAATAAAGCCAAGAGGCCTGGGCCCTCTGGGAGGGCCTCCCTGACTGTAGCAGCCCCTTTGTGGGGCAAGATGTCTGCAAGAGCCCTTTTATTCCCCATGAGCTAAAATATCCTCTTTCGTTTTCTTCCTCCCACCTCTTGCCCTGCTTCTCCTGCCATCTTCCTGCAGAAGTCATTTTTAAGACTTATTTTTTAAAGCATCCCTCTTGCTCATATTCAGCTGCCTCTGCCTAACTTAGCAAAACCTGCAAAGAATTTTTTACAATCTCTTCATCACTAGGATTTACGAGGATTACTGTTCCTCTTATTAATCTCCCTACCACCACCGCCTCGCCATTGTACACACACACAGAGTTTCCTATCATAAAGATCCATTTAAAATGGACCTCTGGTCAGGTCCAGGCTCCCCCTAGAACAGTGCGTAAGTCCTGGGGAAGTCTTTAAGCAAAGGTTGGGATATCATTGGTTTGGGAGCATTGGCAAGAGAATTCATGTTATCTGGTCCAGTATGGATCTAGATGGCTTCAGGGGTCTCACCCAGTTCCTAGATGCTAAGATTCTAATAGGGATTGACTCAATTTCACCCCCATTTCCAAATGGCACGGGCTTTATTCTGTGCTGCCTTGGATCACAGGAATAAATGAAATTACCTGGATAGGACCCTCTCCTTTAGCAAAAGCAGTAATGGTCTTGAGGGACTTGTGTTCTTCTTCCCTTCCTCTTCCCCATTGTCACTATGGCAACCAAACCTATCCCTTAGAGACTCAGCCTTCCTGGCAGTTTCAGGTAGGATGAGTCAAAGAGTCTATTGATTTCCCAGTTTGCATAAACTTCAGGTTAGGACCCCCTCAAGACTTTCCGTCTGCTCTTTCCCAGCCAGCTCTGGAGTGATAATGATGCCGTCCCCCTCGGGAGCTATCTCAGGCTGTTCCCACCTCAGCTGCCAGGGTTGTATGCGTGTCAGTGAACACATGTCACCTGTTCAACCCCCCAAATAGGAAAACTAGAGATGACTGAAAGCTGGAGAGATTCTTGACCCATTGTGCTTCATTCTCCCACCCTTTCACCTCCCCTGAATTTCAGGAAGCCTAGGTGACCCAGGACCTTCAGAGTAAGGAAGATGGGAACTGTTCCCATTAGGAAGTAGAGAGCTGGGAAACAGATTTCTCAGGATGGAGTGAGCCACCAGGGGAAGGGGAGGCAAAAGGCATCCTCAGGAGGAGAAATTCCCTTGGAAGAGAGCAGACCCCAGATGTTAGGATTTTAGAGCTAGGAGGAACATGAGACTTAATGACTTCTAAAGTGTTTTTCCAGCCCTCAATCCATGATCCTGTGATAATATAATCCAAGTCCCTTGTTTCATAGATGCGGAAACAGACACAGAGAGTGGAAATGGAAGCCTAAGGTCACACAGTTGTATATGAACACTTGTAGAATCACTGTCCTAGTGATGGAAGGAATCTCAGGGAACAATCGTCCAATCCCCTGGTCTTACAAAGGAGACATAAAAACTTCAAAAGTTGAATTGAGTTTCCCAAGGTCCCACAAATAGTAAATGTCTAGGCTAGGACTTGAACCTAGGTCTTCTAGGCATCAGTTTCCAAGGCAAAAGAGTGATAAGAGCTAGACAATTGTGAATAAGTGACTTGCTCAGGGTCACACAGCTTGGAAGTATCTGAGGCCACATTTGAACCCATCTCCAGAATCTCTGGTGCTCTATCCACTGAGCAACCTAGCTGCCTTTATGAGACTTTGAATAAGATACTTAAAGACTGTGGGTCTCAGGTTCCTCATATCTCCACTGAAGGGGTAAATCTCACATAGAATATTACATAGTGTTCCTTTTCGGCATGACATCAGTAGGTATTATCCCCATTTTGCAGATGAGAGAAATAAGACTTCAAAAAGTCAAGCTGTTTGCCCCAAGTTATTCAGCTGGAATTAGAACCAGGACTCATAACTAAGCCTTCTGAACTCTTATGCCAACATTCTGTCTATGGTACCAGGATACCTTTCCTAATCAAAAAGAAGGTTAAATAGAAAGGAGACTTACAGACCATCAAGCCCAAAGCCTTAAATGATGTCCCAAATCTTGGACAATATGGTGGAATTGGAAGCTTGAAGGGAGAAGATTTGGGTGTGAGGCCTATTGTACTTACATCTTTTTGACCTTGACCTTAAATGAGTGACATCTTTCCTGGGACCTCAGTTTTCTTTTCTATAAAATGGGAATGATTCCCTATAAAATGGGACTTTCTCCATCATAGGATATGAAGAATGGATGAAATAACAGGTATAAGGTGCCTTGATTAAACTTATATATGGATCAACCTCTGTTGTTCCATCTGGCTTTGTAATTCTCTGATATGTAAACATAAGCACATGCTACCTGACCACAGACAGGCACTGGATCCTCCTGCCCTGGCACTTTTCCATATGGTTTGATAATTAAGAGCTCAGTGGTATAGAAATCTCTTGGCCAAGGCTCATGTCTTGCCTGAAACCAACTTCAACCTCCCAGGAGACACCAGAATCTGCTTTCCCTGCAAGCTATATAACTTAACAAAAGGCTCTGAACTGAACCCTCTCCTCTCCATTCCCTACTTTGAGGTTGAGGTGTTGGTAATATAGTATAGACAAGGCTGGAGAATTTTACATTTGCTATCTTTGTTACCTAAAGTACCTCATAGCCTCCCTTGGCCTCAATTTCCTTATCTGTAGAGTAAGGGACTAGATAGCCTCTAAGATCACTTCCCTCTCTACGTGTCACTTAATGAACTCTGCACCTCAATTTTCTCATCTGCAAAATGGAACCAATAACTCCTGTAGTGTCTCTCTCACACAGCTATTTTGAGGCTCAAATAAGATAATGCATGGAGGTGCTTGGCAAAAACCTAAAGCATTCCATAAATATCAGTAATTACTGTGGAAGGAGGAGCAGAGCAGAACTATTTTGTCCTTGACCATTCCCTCCAAGGTCCCACAAACTTGATCAGGAAGCCACTGCCAACTCAGGAAAAGGCATAGGCTTAGGAAACCTGAATATTCTACTCCTTGGAGATTTGATCCACAGAGTTGGGTCAGCTAGATCCACATCACTTTTCTGTTTCCCACCCAAACCAGGAAGGGATATTCCAATGTTCAGAATCCAGAGCCTCTCAGAAAATTGCAGGAGACTTGGGGAGAGAAAATTGGGAAGTCTGGGAATGGAGGATCAGGACCAGCTCCTTCTTCCTCTACAGAACTAATAGCAAAGATCTATTAATTAAAGACTACAGAAAGGTATGAGATGACCCAGTCAGCATGTCTGAGCCAAAGGCAACCATGCCCTTGCTACCCCTGTGCAGGAGGCCCCCATGACTTCAGGCTGTTCCTAGAAAGAGACAAGGAGGAATGATAAGCCTTAATTTATACATTTTCTGGTTGTGGTGATTAATAAGAAGCCTGCTTAGTAATGACCTGAGCTCCAGATTTCCTGGCCTGGATGCTCAAACTTCTCAAATGTCTCAGCTTGATGGAAAAGCCCAAAGGACTTACCAGAAATCAGTTCATACCTACTCATTTGGAAAAGAAAAGAATGCTAAGTGAAAGCAGAGTAAGTTAGATATGGAATGGGTAGTGGGTGACTATCCTTGGTTTGGGAGCTTTGTAGGATTGGAACTGTTTAAATCTGCAAAGGACCTTAGAAATCATCTCATCTAATCCTCTGATTTTTCAGATAGGGAAACTGAGACTCAGAGAGGTTTACTCAGGGTGACACAGGTTGCAAAGCTGAGATTCAAACCCAGGTGCTTTTAATGATCCAGGTACCACCTAACCTTTTGTACCCAGGAGAATTGGAGGAGAGAATCTGTTCATATTCTTAACTAAATGCATCTTTCAAATCAATACTTTATTAGAGTAAGGCATCCTTTATGTCAAGGGAAGAATAACTTTTATTTTTATTTATTTATTTATTTTGTGTATGTATGAAGAGTAACTTTTACAACAGCTTCCACTTATCCATGGTTGATTTACCCACTTTCTGAATTTTTTCTCTTTGGTCATCTTCTATAGTTTCCCTTCCAGTTTGAAATTCTCTGGTCACAGCTACTATCAATTCAGTGTGCACTTCAGGAGATATGAACTTTATAGACTAAAGTTTTATTCCAATGTGGTATAGAGGTGGTCTTAGGTTCTCAAATATAAGCATGAGCTCTGGGAGGATCTATTAAGATGGAAAGGCTTTGAGTGCAGGCCCCATGATAAAACTATATGTCATCTAAGAACCAATTTAGCTATGATAAAGAAGCCCATTACCAGGCTGGACAGAGGACAATGGAATTTTAGGCCTCCTTAATGAAATGAAATTTTAGACCATAGATGGTCTTCAAGATTCTCAACTAAGCCAGAAAGAGCATATCATCTAAGTCAGTGGAAGAAATACCTACCCTGTCAAAATCATATTATATCCTTCAAGTTGTTCAGTCATTTTTCAGTTGTGTCTGACTTTTCATGACCCCATTTTGGGTCTTCTTAGCAAAGATAGTGGAGTGGTTTGCCATTTCCTTCTCCAGCTCATTTTACAGATGAGGAAACTAAGGCCAGGTGACTTGCTCAGGCCAGGGTCACAAAGTTAGGATATGTCTGAGGCCAGATTTGAACTGTGGTCCTCCCAACTCCAGGTGTGACACTATCCTCTATGCTACCTCGCTGCCTCTCTTTCTTTTCTTCTTTCTTCCTCCATTTCTTTCTCACTTTCCCATTCTTTTTTCTCTCACACACAACATATATGCAATGCTTATATGTATATATATATATAAAATGTTCTGTTCTCAATATTCAGATATAAAAATATTATCACATAAAATCATAATTTAGATGACAAATTGACAGCTCCCACCAAAAATGTCATAATATTGCATTCCAAATCAAAATGTAATTTGTAAATATCTATTGGTTTAGGATTATTAACATCATTAGTTTTACTATCCCTTCCTGAGATTTCATTATCAAATGATAACCTAGCTATGGCTTTGTAGGGAGGTCTCAGGGAGTTTCCTGGGACTCATTGAAGTTAAATGACTTGCCCAGTCACATTGACTCAGCATTGAGTGTGAACTTCCTTAGCCCCCTGTATCTAAGCAGTCCCCAGAAGAGGCCTCATATTCCTTCCCACCATCCACATCTAATCTCTGACCTCCTATGTGAACACTCTTACCCCACTTTCCACTCTTCCTCCAAGCCTGGGAATCAAATCAACATTATCTTCACTTCAGGAAAAGATGTGTCAATTGACTTGACCTCTCAAGCAACTTATCATCCCCGTGACTCATCTGACCAAAATGACCCTGCAGCCAATGCTACCCTACATGTGTTCTCCTTCCCTATTTGAAATTTTCTAATAAATTAACTATTAACTATCAGAGACAGGTCTTCCTGACCTTAGGACCAGCATTCAATCCTCTATATAACACAACATACAACTATATACAACACTATAGAACACTTGGGCAGTTAGATAGCTCAGTGGATAGAGCAATGGCCTGGAGTCGGGAAGTCCTAAGTTTAAATCTGACCTCAAACACTTACTAGCTATGTGCCCTGGGCAAGTCACTTAAGCTCTGTTTGCCTTAATCCACTGGAGAGATAAATGGCAAAGTCCAATATCCTTGCCAAGAAAACTCTGTGGGTCACGAAGAGGACACAAGTGAGCAACAACAAAGACAATCCTTTCCATCCTTGCATTGACTATATTTCCTTTACTTTTCATCTTCCTGCAGTACAGAGCTAGACTTATAAATGGACTTATGTGCTGGGAAATTTGTGAATATTTGCCTGCAACACTGCACCAAACCTCTGTTTTGAGGCCATAAGCCAGCTGTCCCAGGCCATGGGGATGACTTGCTATAAAGTTCCCAGCAAATAAATAAATAAGTCATCCAGCTTCATGGAGAAACAAGGCAGCTCTCTGATCTCCTGTTCATTTATTTGCAGGCCTCATTAATATAACATCAGTGCAACAAACAGCTAAAGGGGGATAGTGTCAGGATGAATAATGGAGTTACTCTGCTGAGATAACAATTAGGTTTTGAATGTACTATCAGCTAAGACAGAGCCAGTGAGGATTCATGCAGGGCTGGAGAGCCAGAGTTGTCGATGCCATAGACTCCCGCTGAGTTCATCAGCTGGGCTCCAGCCTGCTCTGTAGAGCTAACACATGTGTGTGCACATGGGCACACACATGAGTGCACACACATACACACACAGGCACATGCCAAGAAGAATTGAAAAGCTGATAGTATTTGACTTCAGCTATCTCTGGGGCCCCATCATTCCTCCCGTTTCCACTCTTTTGGGGAATGGGCTAGGACAAAGACTGCAGCGATGAGGTTGAGGCTGCCATCTTCAAACATTGGAAGAGACTGAGCAGTTAGGAGGGAGAGGTAATAGCCCCAACCCTCGAGGGAACCATAGCAAATAACTGCAACCCTGTGTCCCAGGGTAAGCAGCAGCAGCAGCAAACACTCCACTGGGGGTGAGGTATTTTAGAAAAGACAGGACCTCTGTCCTGGAGGGCATAGATGAGTAAATGACCCAAAGGAAAAAAGAAAGAGGAATGGAAAAACAAGATATCCCAGAGTTCAGGAAGGCTTTATGAAGCCAGAGGGGTCACTTGGTAATCTTTATGTCCCACTCAGCAAGTGGTACATTGATTTGCACGTCATCCATGGTTGTTGAATTAATAAATAAAAGAATGAATGAATGAATGAATGAATATGAATAAATAAGCTAAAGATACATGGGCAAGAGGGGCAAAGGTATGGCTTTTGAGTCAAAAACCTTGCATTCCAGCCCTAAGCTACCTTATTTAAGCTATTCTTGGTCAAGCTCTTCATATCCTAGTTCTGTATGTCTCCAATTTGACCTTTTCCCCTTTCCCCCTCATGTCCCAGATGGCTGTCAAGTAGCAAACGTGGACCCAGTGGTTCTAGAACCTGAAAGAATGAGGACACCGAATGGTACAATAGTAGCAGGAGCACTGTATTTGACATCAGAGGACCTTGGTTCAAATCCTTACTTGGCCATTCACTAGTTATGTGACCTTGAACAACCTGTTTAACCTCTCTAGGACTCACGTTCTTCATCTATAAACCAAAGAGATTGGGCTAGTTGACTCTAAATTTCTTCCTTCTCTAAATCTATGTTTCCAAGATCCTACAGATTACATCGATCCAAAACTGGAGAAACAAGGCAGCTCAGTTTATATTATTGATACAATGACTAAAGATATAATTACCACTTAGCAAATGGCCATTAAAGTAGACAGAAATTCAGCCTAAGTTTTCTAACACAAGCCAGAGTTGACCTAGCAGAGGGGGAAGTGTTAGGAAAGACTGTATGGGGTAGAATAGAATTGTTTATATTCTTCAAAGGGGTTAGAAAAGGAAGAGATTTTTTTTTTCAATTAACAAAAATCTATTTTCTCTTCCTTCCCTCACTGGAAAAAAAAAGAAAACAAGAAAAACAGAGCCTTGACAACCAAAATGGATTGTCAAGCAAAGCAAATTCCCGCATTGTCCATGTCCAAAAAATATAGGTTGCAGTCTGCCCTCTTTCTCCACCATTTCTCTGTTGGGAGATGCTTCACAGTGGATTCTCTGGGGCTATAATTGGTCGGTACATTACTCAGAGTTCTCGATATTGCTTGTCTTTACAATGTCATTGTTATTATGTAACCTGTCTTCTACTTCTGCTTATTTCTGTGAAACAGTTTATATAAGCTTTCTGAAATTTTTCTGAAACCATCCCCCAGAAAGCAGGTTGTTTGTTTTGTTTAAACCTTACCTTCTGTCTTAGAATTGATTCTAAGTAGCTATTTCAAGGCAGCAGAGAGATGAGGGTTAGGAAATGGGAGTTAAATGACTTGCCTAGAGTCACAAAGCTGGGAAGTATCTGAGCTGAAGTATTTGAACCCAAGACCTCCACTCACTGACCAACCTAGCTGTCCCAGAAAGCAAGTTAAGAACCAAAGAAGTCCCCATCAGCCCATTATCTAGTCTCAGACCTCCCTAGACCATGACTGCAACAATACATGGAAAAAGATCTGGAGCTAGAGTCAAGACCTCAGTTTATAACTTGGCTCTACCCCTACCTAGCTGTTTGGACTTGGCTCAGGCCCTTAACCTCTCTGAACCTCAGTTTCCTCATCTGTAAGTCCAACTCTTTCAACTTTGACAATCTGTAAATCTAAATGCCCTTTGAGCAAAAACTACTTTTTCTTCTGTTGGTCCATTTCTTCATCTATAAAATAAGAGGATTGGATGTAATGGCTTCTTTTTTTCCCAAATGGATAGCTTTTGCTTTTTCCATCACTTTCATTTCCAAATACAGAATTTCTCTTTTTTTACCCAACCCTACCCCCAAAGCTATCTTTTGTAATCAAGAATTTAAAAAAGAAAGAAGAAATAACAGTTGAGAAAAGTTTCAGCAGATCAATTGAATCAGATAGTGTTTTTAGTGTTCCTTCTCCATGGATGAGATGACTTCTCCCGTCCCTTCCCACTCTAAATCTGTGATCATGTGAACCTTTGTTTCTCTAAGAACTGGGCAGGCTGAGCTAGAAGAAAGCTGGTGAGGCAAACCCCAACCCCAGCAGATGACATTCCCTCAACTCAAAAGATAATTGCCCATGTTCTTCTCCTGACCCCCCACATCATGCTCCCCTCCAGCTCAATCCCTAGAGCTTCCATATGGATAAAAGGCTTGAAAAACCTGAACCATATTATCCCCATGGATCTCAGCCAGCCTGCCTTCTGCCCTGGCATCACCGCAATCACTAGACAGCCAGGGCCAAAAATCAACCAAAGTGAAATTGGCCCGAGAAGCTGAGCCTGAAGTCAGTGAGGGAAGGAGGGGCAGAACTCAGGTGTCCTAGCTCCCAGTTTCAGCCTATTCTTTGTTGTTATTATTCAGCCATGTTCCACTCTTCATGACCCCATTTGGGGTTTCCTTGGCAAAAATACTGGAGTGATTCCCATTTCCTTCACCAATTCATTTTATAGGTGAGGAAATTGAGGCAGACAGAGTTAAGTGACTTGCCCAAGGTCATATAGCTAGTAAATGTCTGAGGTCAGATTTGAATTTAGGAAGATGAGTCTTCCTAATTTTCAAGCCTGACAACTCTCTCCACTTTGTCAACTAGCTGCCCCTAGCTTGTTCTTAGATTGTGTCAATTTAATCCCCTCATCCTCAACAGCAGCCGACATTTATTGGCATTGTAAAAGGTGTAAGACGAGCTGGCGCCTGTCCTCAAAGATTTAACAATCCAACTGGGAAACAGAGACTTGCTGCTCTATTTTGATAAATGCATGATCTCATTAATATAGGTACCCCTTCCAGTGAGGAAAGTAGCAGCTTAATCTTGCCCTTTCATTTTATATGGCAGAGAATAAATTTGAACTCAGGACCTCTTGACTCCAAACCCACTTTATTGTGCTGCTAATTCAGTTAAATTAAAAGGCAGAATTAGGGTCATGAATCTTTATTGCTTGATGGACCCTACCAAATGGGTAAAATAGGTAATGCTGGGTCTGAATGGAGCTAGGCAGCACTTCTCAGAATCACTGAACTAGAGAATTAGAGGGAACCTCAGAAACCACCTGGTCCAACCCAGACCCGGAAAGGAATCCCGCTATGAGCTATTCCTGGACCTATAGTCATGTAGCTTCAGTTAAAGACCTCCAAAGAGGAGGAACCTTTGGACAGACCTTTGCCTTGGGGAAGCTCTGATTGTCCTGACCTGCCTTCCTGACATCAAGTCTAAATCTGCCCCTTTGTAACTTCTACCCATTGCCCCTGGCTCTGCCTCATGCAGCCCCACAGGACATCTAATTGCTAGATACCCAGCTTCTGTGATATGCCAGCAAGTTACTGGAGGGAGATAGCAATGCCTTCCTTCTCCTAATGAGTAATGGGGTGGCTCTAGAGGTGAAGGTCCACCACCACTGCCGCCATGACTTTCTCCAGGGCCCCAAACCTCTGGATGTTTGCTCCTTTCGCTCCATCTCTATAGCCACATTCATTTGCCCACCACTACCTCTGCCTTGGAAATGGCCAAGCTAGCCCAGGAGTGCTTCCTACCCCACTAAGCCCCTGGGCTTTCCAGTGCTTCCCGACACCGGTGCATCCCAATGGATCTCCCTAGCTGTAATTAATCGGTTGCATCTGCTCTCTTACCCCAGGGCGGCTTCATGGCACAGTTCCCTCCCAACTGTTCAATTAGCTTCTGTAAGAATCAAAAATGGGGGCGAGCAGAGCTCCATGTCGGCTGTTTTCCAGGTCAGGTCACCCACGGAGGAAAACAAACTTGACAAGGTCTGGCAGTGGAAGGCACTTGGCTTGAATGCCCAAGGCTCTAGGCTTGGCAAGAACTGGATTTCTGCAGGCTGGTTGGGTTTCAGGAGGCGGGTACGAGGGAGTCCAAACCACAGGGCCCGATCTCACACATACCATGACACTACTGTGGGCTGAAGAGATCCTGGCACACTAGAAGAGGCCTTTAGCTCATTCTCCTGGCTTCCTTCTAGAGGCTTTGACCTACACATGCTGACACAGCACTTTCCCCCCACCCGCTCCTTCAAGAGGCATAACTTGGAATGAACTAATGGAATAAAGAAAGACATGGACTCATGACTTGGGGTTATACTATTATACGTATTATTATATGTATTGCTAATACACCTGGCCACATGGACCAAGGAGATGATTTAGAATCATAATAGTAATAACTAATATTTATTGTTTTAACCTTGTACATAATGATGCAAATATTTTAACTCGCTCACATTATACAGAGGAGGAATCTGAGGTATAGAGAGCTTTAGTGACTTGCCCCTAGGGGGTCTCACAGCTAATAAAGGTATGAACTATGATTCAAATTCAGATTGTCTGACTCCAAATCCATTTATATTTATTCTTTCTACTATACAGTAATGCCTTTCTTATGGCACTAGAAAGAAATGTAAAAGTAATGCAGTCAAATCTACTCATTTTGCAAATGAGGAAACTGAGGCCTGAGGTCTACAGATTTATTGGCTCATGGGATTTAGAAATAGAAAAGATCTTAAAAATGTATTTGGGTCAGATGAAAAATGAGAAGGGAAATGATTTGCCCAAGGTCACTCAGCTACTTAGTGGCACAGGCAAGACTTTGAGATATAAATTCAATAGTTCTATAAAGCATTTTCTTAAAAGATAAAAACAAGCCCCCAAATCCTTCCTCTATCAGAGTGTTGATTTCTGAAATTATTCTAAGAAGAAATAAAGTATTTCATTTCAAAATAACATTACTGGCTTAAAATGCAAATTCCCTAAGAGAGGTAATAAGATGCCTCAATTGATATTTGGATATTTTGGAGATCTGTGAATATTCTTATTGTACTCTCTCTTGCAATGCAAACCTAGAAGCTCATCCACACCTGTCTAGCTTATGCAATTCCTGTTTATACTGTTCTATACATCTACCACAGGGGCTCCCTTCAGTGCTCAGAGGTCTTCCTCATTTTGTGAACACAGAAGGAATACATAGATTGATCATTGGTTATGAATTCATGCTTAAGTTTAAATGACTGATTTTTGATCCTTCTCTGAAAACCAGTTTTGGTGAGGGAGAAAGAGGCTAGAAGGGTACCAGAATGTTGAAAAAGAGAAGCACATAGGAAAAGGGGAAAGGAAGAAAGGAAGAAAGGAAGAAAGGAAGAAAGGAAGAAAGGAAGAAAGGAAGAAAGGAAGAAAGGAAGAAAGGAAGAAAGGAAGAAAGGAAGAAAGAAAGAAAGAAAGAAAGAAAGAAAGAAAGAAAGAAAGAAAGAAAGAAAGAAAGAAAGAAAGAGAGAAAGAGAGAAAGAGAGAAAGAAAGAAAGAAAGAAAGAAAGAAAGAAAGAAAGAAAGAAAGAAAGAAAGAAAAAAAGAAAGAAAGAAAATGGAAGAAAAAGAAGATGAGCTTGGCCTACTGCATCATTTGATATTCCCTATATCCTGTATTAGTCATGTTTTTACTAAAGCATCAGGCACAATTAATGGTCACGCATTTTGCTTGCCTCAAGGGGCAGAACTAAGACCACTATGTTGAAGTTGTATAATAGAAGATGCTGATTCCATAGAAGGAAAGGATTCCGAATGTCTTGAGCTGTCCCAGAGTAGAATGTGTTGCCTCCAGAGGTGGTAGATTGTCAGTCACTGAAAGTCTTCAAGCTGTGGCTAGATGGCTATGTAGGGATGTAGGGACTAGGATTCAAATATTAATTGGACAATATGACCTCTGAGGTCCCTTCCCAATCTATAATTTTATGAAAAGGATGCATAGAGCCATAAATTGGGGAACGAGTAAACTAATTGCAGTATTATGTTAAAAGAGATAGCATACCTGAAAAAAGAGAAACATGAAAGGCTTAGAAAAGTGGATAGAAATCTTGAGTCAGGAAGATCTGGGTTCAAATCCAGTCTTAGACACTTACTAGCAATGTGACCCTGGGCAAGTCACTCAACTTCTGTCTCTCAGTTTCTTCTTCTGTAAAATAAATCAAGTTTTAGCACTATTTCCCATGCTCAGAAATCAGCTCCTCTATATTCCAAACCAGAGGACTGGACTCTCTTAACATTCACTGGATTATCACTTTAAAAACATAACCCTTATCTTATGTCTTAGAATCAATTCTAAGTATCAGTTCCAAGGGAGACAAGAGGTAAGCGCTTAGACAATGGGCCTTAAGTGACTTGTCCAGAGTCACCCAGCTAAGAAGTGTCTGAGGCCAGACTTCTGTCTCCAGGTTTGGTTCTCTATCCACGGTGCCACCTAGTTGCCCCAAAACATCACTTCTTGATTGCCCAGGACACCAACTGCTAGTGCTCCTCCTCCCCAAACCTCCCACTATTCATTTTGTATGTATTTTGAATCTATTCACACATGTATATGTTGTCTTCCTAAATGGAATGTAAGTTCTTTGAAGACAAGGACCATCCAGTGTTGTCTCTGGGGCCACCGTGACTAACACTCAATAGGTACTTAATAAATGCTTTTTAATTGAAAGATTGAGTGACTTGCCTGGGAGCAGGGAAGTATTATTCCCATTTCATGCTCCTTCTTGCCAGTTTCATGGGGTCTCCTGGCAGTTGAATAGCTTCCCTTCTTCAATCCAAAGAGCCCTCTGACAAACCAGACCTGAATCACACAAGTGCCTTCCAGGTTGGATGTCCCTTCTCTGGCTTTGCCTCATTTTTTCTCTTGGGTAAAATCGATATCTTTTCTGCTCTCCTTTCCATTCTTCCCTCTTACTACCCTCAGACACTTTGCCATTTGCCTCCCAGGAATAGCAGTGTGAGTGACGAGGACCAGGATGGGTTTACATCCTTTCCTGAACCCATCAGCAATCTGAAAATGCAAGTCAAGGATATGCTCCAGGATTTAATATTACCAAAGACATAGAGGGTCCATAGCAGAAGATGAAAGACTCCATTTGGCATTTTCTTGGCAAAGTTACTGGAGTGGTTTGCCATTTCCTTCTCCAGCTCATTTTACAGAAGAGGTAACTGAGGCAAACAGGGTTAAGTGATTTACCCAGGATCACACAATTAGTAAGTGTCTGAGATCAGATTTGAACTCAGGAAGAAGAATTTTCCTGTCCCAGGTCCAGCACTCTATCCACTGCAGCACCTAGCAGCCCTGTCTGAGGTATCCATTAGAGAACTTTAAGTCAAGTATAAGAAGTCTGAACTTTCCCTGTAGTTCTCACAGGTAGCTATTGAGAATTATGGAGGATTATTGAACACAGGAGTGACCTGACCCAAGTTATGCATTAAGAAAATCATTCAAGCAGTGATAGGCATTGGATAGGATTGTTATCTACAATCCCCAAGTCCCATCATTGGTACTGATGATTTTTTAGAGCTGGAGGAGTTGGTGTATGGTTTGAACTACTACTTGTCCTCCATGATATTAGAAGGACCTGGAGTTAGGGCAGCTAGGTAGTTCAGTGGATAGAGAGCCAGGCTTAGAGATAGGAGGTACTGGGTTCAAATTTGACCTTAGACACTTCCCAGCTGTGTGACCTTGAGCAAGTCACTTGACTCCAATTGCCTAGCCCTTAGCAATCTTCTGCCTTGAAACTGATATTTAGTATCCATTCTAAGGTAAGGGTTTTAAAAAAAACTAGGACCCAGGATCCTTCACAGAACATCCATTTTGGCCCATTCCCTTTGTTCTTTAGATTTTCTAGGAACTCAACTGTTAATTCTTTCCCCAGTAGTCACCTTCCCCCTTCTCTGACTCCAGTCATAGAATCATAGTCATCATAGATGCGTGCAGATAATAGTAACAGACTTGAGATTTGAACTTGGCCTTCTGATTTCAAAATCAGTGTTCTTTTCACTCTTTCACACTATTTTCAAACCATTCTCCTCTAGGTGGACCCTCATAAGGAAAGGGAGAAACCTGAACTATGCTGAAGCCAGCTGCCACTGCCTCATGAGGGCCCACTGTTATATTTTCAGTTTGAGTGATGCTACAAATCACAGCTTGATTAATTGTGTTGTGGATTGTCTAGACTTAAAGTGATGGAGACAATGTTAATAGTGCAGATTAAATGTAAAAATTCATTGTGTGTGCCTTCTTTTTTCTTCTCGAGAGCCAATTATTAAATATTTACCAGTATACCTCTAGGTAGACCCCTCTGACCTTGCCTTGTGTATGGGTGAATTTTTGTTTCCTCCAATTGGGTTCCTTCAAAGTTGTGTTGAAATAAGACTTTCATAAATCAAATTAAAATTTAAAATTTCTAGGGCAGTTAGTTATTTAAAGGAACCCTGTGGTGAATCGTCTCGAAAATCAAACAATTATCCCCTAATTTCCATTTTTTAAAAAGCAAGATGTTCACATTTCTGCCTTATTTAAATTGAGGTACACCTATAAAATGTTTCACTGAATACTTGAGTGGCTTGCCATCTGTGTCCCCTGGTAAGAAATGTGCTCCAGGTACCCATAGCATGGTCCACAGAATCCTAAAGTCTTTTATGCACTCCAAATTCTATGGAAATAGGGAAACACCTGGCTTCGTGATTTCTTGAGGGAAATGGCTGACCTGGGTTCATTCTCCTAAGAGCTGACATCTAGGTTAGAAGGCACTTGGCAAGGTTTTGTATTCCCTGTCTCTGACTCTCTTGATCTGATGCCCCCTTGGCAAAGCTGTATCACTCTCAGCTAGTCATTGAATAAACGGAAGTCCTCATTTCTAAGCACCAGATACAGGATTATGCTGCTAAGCTGTCCTACAATAAATAACAAACCACTCTAGCAAATGAGGGGTGTGGACTATCCTACAGTAAATAACAAACCGGGCATCCTACCCTAGCATGAAAGGCACTGGATTCGGAGTCAGGAGACCTTGGTTCAAATCCTATCTGTGCCACTTACTACCTGTGTCTTCTTTATGGAGACACTTCAGTTTTCCAGGTCTCAGTTTCCTCATCTGTAAGATAAAGGGGGAAAAAAGAAAAATGATCTCTAAGGTTCCTTACAATTCTAAATCCTGGATTGTTGAAAATTATCTATGCACTGCCTATGAAAATATTTTCCATGCTTTATCCTACAACAATAAAAACAAACCAGGACTTCGACAAACCATTACCCCCCCCCAAAGAGCAAGCTCTGAAAACTTAGCATCCAGGGATACCCCACCCCCTGCAGTCACTTGCCAGTGCCCCAGAGTGACCCCACAATAAAATAGCAACTCACTACCCTACCTGCAGGAAGAAAATATTTTTAGTTCCCAGAAATATTTCATTTTTCGGCTTCTCTGAAAGGTTGTAATTAACCACAGCAAGGCAAAGACTATTTTTTTTAACTGAGAGAATATGAGACAGAGGCTGGAGGGAGAGGGGGAGGGAAGAATAGTACTACAGCTGTAGGTGGGGAGGGGGCTAGGGGCTGTGAAGGGACCCAAGGGCTGAAGAAAGCTATTTCCTGAGCTCCTCAATAGAGAGCCAGTGGCAAATGGCAACTGTGAGACTAATGATGTTCTCCTGCAGTGGCAACCCTCTGGAGCCCCCCTCCCAGTGACCCACTAACGAGGCTCTAGCTCCCAGAGCCCATGGGGCCTGAGGCACCTGGAGCTAGGGGTGGGAGGATGGAGGAGAGGGAGGAAGGGGTAACCCAATTGTCACTGGGTATTTTTAGAACCCCTAAAGGCAGATAGGTGGCTGGTGGCCACAGGTTATTGCTGGCAGCTTTTCCCCCTCCCCTGCTCTCTTCAGACCCCCAAAGTAGAGAAGGCTCAAAGATACTCAGCAAGCCCTCCTTTGCATCTTCACTATCCATTCATTTTTTTATTCATAAGGTAGAATGATTTATTCCCAGGGAAAAAGTCACACTGCTGACAAGGTGCCCTGTGGAAAATAGGCCCACTGTCAGGAAGTGACCCAGCTGGTACTTACAGAAATAAGTAATGCCATCTGAACCTGAACCCTCAGCTTGGTGGCAACAGGTCAAGGCTCTGGCACTCACTTGTTAAACCCAAGACTTCTTGACAGTTAGGGAAACACTTGGTGGCACATCTTCCCAGACATGGAAGGGAGAAAGGATCTTGGGTAGCTAAGTGCACAGTGGAAATGAGTGCTAGATTTGAGATCAGAAAGACCAGAGTTCAAATCCTGTCTCAGGCTGTTTTATACCTTCTATCTTAGTATTAATTCTAAGACAGAAGAGAGATAAGGGCTAGGCAATTGGGAACACAAAGGTAAGAAGTGTCTGAGGCTAGATTTGAACTCAGATCCTCCTGATTCCAGGCCTGAGCTCTATCCATTATGCTCTCTAGCTACCTTTGTTTTTGTTTTCTCATTTGTAAGATGGTTATAATAATAGCACCTACCTCACAGGGTTGTTGTGAGGACAAAATGAGATATTTGTAAAAGGCTTGGCAAACCTTAAAATGCCATATGAATGTTAGCTATTATTAACAATAATAATAATTTCGCCAGCTTTGTAGGCTCTGCCACCATCATCTCTCTGCCCATAATCTCCGAGCTTTTGGGAGAGAGACCTGATTATACATGTAAGCTATATATGCCCCTGCTAACCCCACCCTGCATCTCAGAGGATCCCAGTGGTGCCCACAATATGGTAGCACTTATAAATTCATAGGCCTAAGGCAAGGCTTCTAACCAATGTGCTACTTAAACATGTTCAAGGAAAGCAACTAATTATCCAGGAGAACTGAGTTCTAGTTTCAGCTTGGCATTTTGCCAGGAGATCTTGGATGAGTCACTCGCTCCAACCAATCAAATATTTATTAAAAACTTCCTATGTGTCAAGCATAGTGCTAAGCCCTGAGGATAAAAAGTAAAACAAATCCAATTGATACAGGAAACCCTTGTAATAGTGTTCCCACATTCTGAACCTGTAGTCTCCCACCTTTCTGGAGAAAGTATGTTTCACTGACAATATTTGTTCATCCTGCTTTGTTCCATACACAGTGAATTAAGTCTAGGTTCCTTATTACATGATAGACAAGAAGCTTACATTTTGACAAATGGAGGAAAGGAGGAATGGAACAGATCATCTCTAAGGTCCTGTTCAACTCTTAAGATTCTTTGATTCTAGAAGTAGGTCTGCTTGCGAAAATCTTTCCTTCATACTTATTTATTAAATATTTACTTTGTATGTATGAGGCAGGGCAGTGAGGTGGCACAATGGACAGAGTGCCTGGTCTGGAGTCAGGAAGACTCATCTTCCTGAGTTCAAATCTGGCCTCAGATACTTATTAGCTGTATGACCCTAGGCAATTCAATTAACCCTGTTTGCCTCAGTTTCTTCATCTGTCAAATGAGCTGGAGAAGTAAATGGCAAACCACTCCAGTAACTTTGCCAAGAAAACCCAAATGAAGTCACAGAGAGTTAGACGCGACTGAAAAACAGTTAATCAAATGTATGGGTCACTGAACTGAGAAATACAAAGCTTTCTAAGCCAGAGTTCCTACTTTCAGGAAACAAGTTTTTGGGGAAGATAGGAAATGAACCCAGAAAATGATAACATAAGGCTCCATATAATGATGAACTTACCCAGGCCAAGTACTGTGAAAGAAAGGAAGTCCTTATTCAAACCAGGCTCGCCAGCATATTTTACTAGCTATGTTAGCCTGGACAAATAAATCACTAAGATGCTCTGAGTCATAATTCTCCTCATCGACAAAATGAGGGAGTTAAACTCGGTTGCCTTTAAGGTCTCATCCAGTCAGAAATCTATGATCCCATAAGTACAGAGGAAGAGAGATCACTCCCAGCTGGTGTGATAAGTAATACTCTCATGAAGAAGGTAGCATTGAAGATTCCCCATGTGTATGATAGAGATCATCAGCCCATTTCTTGCATCTTGGCAGAACAAGGAAGCTTGAAAAGTGACTGACATGCAACTGGAGACTGAGGTCCCTATTCACTACCATGGAGTCATACTCTTTCTAAGTGGAAAGGAAACTTGGAGACTTTCTTATCCAATCCACTCAGTTTACAGATGAGGAAATTGAGACCTAAAGAGGTTATTCAAGGTCACATCAATAGTAAGTGGCAGAATCAGGGTCTGACCCCATGTTTTCCAATTCTAAATCCAATGTGCTTTGTATCATATCCAATTGGATAGGTGCTTCTATCCAATATTTATTTTATGTCCTTCTCATCGTCTAGCTCAGTACTGAGGATGTAGTAACCCTTGAACACCTTCAGGAACAAATGGGGGAATAAATCAAGGAAGCTGGGTGGCTCAGTGGATTGAGAGCCAGACCCAGAGATGGAAAGTCCTGGGTTCAAATTTGACCTCAGACACTTCCTAACTGTGTGACCCTGGGCAAGTCACTTAACCCTCATCACCTAGCCCTTACCACCTTTCTGCCTTAGAACCAATACACAATATTGTTTCTAAAATGGAAGGCAAATGTTTAAGAAAAATCAAGGTAGCCAGAATTCTGTTGGAGAAAAAACATGGGAGTTTGGAGTAAGATTTTCTGGCTCCCAAATCTAGTTTCCTGTTTACCACATCAAATTACCCACACTCAGATTACTCCAGGACTCTCAGGGTATGAATGTATTCAGTGTTATCCATTGGGCCTAAAATTCACATTAACTGGAGGATTTCATTTACCTTCAGGGAGCAGCACACAACCCAGGAAGAATCTGACAATATAGCCCTTGCTCTTTTCTATTGCCCAGGTCTGATATAAATGGAAAAATGGGATACGGTGAATTCTCAGTTATATCGATAATGGGAGAACTGGAGAACAATGGCAGGAATGGTGAATTCAGAATCATGGGACATGAGATCAAATTCAGGCCTGCTACTTTTTACCTATATGACCTTGAGAATATACGGAATTTAACTATCTTGGGATTGGACTAGATGACCTCTCAGGTCCAGTTTCAGATCCGTGAATTCTAATAGGTACAGAGAGAGAGAATCTGGAAACCATTTCTCTTTCTTTGAAATGAATTACGTCTACAGATTTACCTCCTTCAATTAAAAAAAAATGTTGATACCTTTTGGTTTGACTTCACCATCATTTCCAGATACAGCATAATACCACACCTGTTATTAAACCCTTCTTTGTAACAAAGAAAAAGTAAAGCAAAACTAATTGATACAGTAAACCCTTGTGACAGTGTTCCAACATTCTGGACCTGTAGTCCCCCACCTCTCTGGAGGAAGGTATGTTTCGCTGATCAATATTTCTTCGTTCTGCTTTGTTCCACACAGTGCACTAAGCCAGGGTTCCTTATTATACGACAGCCGGTGACAGGGTCATTGGCGGTCCCCAAAGTGAATCATACAAATGAAGTTAGCCAGAGCCAACTATCCATGCAAGTCCTTCACGTTCTTAAAAGGACAAGTGTTCTTGACAATAATGTTGCTGTTGGTCACCATGGTTTACTGACCCCAATTATTCATTCCTCTACAGATCCTGACCATGTCCGGCCCCCCTGAAGGAGGGACTCGAGTGACCATTCACGGAGTAAATTTGGGTCTAGACTTCTCCGAGATCGCCCAGCACGTGCAGGTGGCCGGGGTGCCATGCAATCCCCTCCCTGGAGAGTACATCATTGCTGAGCAGTGAGTTTGCCCTGCCCTGCCCTGCCCTTATCTTCTCTCTCTTTTTTTTAACTCCTTACCTTCTGCCTTAGAATCAATACAGTGTATTGGTTCCAAGACAAAAAAAGCGGTAAGAGATAGGCAATGAGGGTGAAGTGGCGTTCCCTGGGTCACACAGCTAGGAAGTGGCTGAGGCCAGATTTGAACCCAGGACCTCCCATCTCTAGACCTGGCTCTTAATCCACTGAGCCACCCAGCTGCTCCCAACCTTATCTTCTCTTCATTGGAAAGAGCACCCCTTCCAAGAACAGAGATTGATTTGCTTTCTCCTCCTCCTGGGGTCGTCTCTGAGACCAGACTCACTCCTTTCTTCTTGTCATCAGCTGAGGGAAGAGAAAATAGTCCTACGGGACAACCCTTCCCTCCACCCCGAGATGGTCCTCACCTTCGTGCCCATCCCAAAGCTAGGAGGGACCTCTAGGGTTTTCGTTTAATCTGTCCCTTGAAGCAACTCTTTCCTTGGACTCCTCACCTCTACATGGTCTCCTAATCACACTCCTCTTATAAAACTGCTTTGAGTGAGATAGAGAGCCAGCCCTCAAACAGGAAGGGCTAAGGAAAGTTTGTTCCCTGACTACCTCCCCCAGCTCCCAGCTCCTCCAAATACCAGGGTCCAAGGCTCTGATGCAGCATTTCATTCAGCACCCTCCCTATAACATAGCCAAGACACTTTTCCCACAAACGTCAGCTCTTCAAACCCTCATCTCCCTCCCTCCCAGCCCCCATTGGAATGCATCCCACATGGTGGGCTGCAGGCGACAATTTGTTTGGCGCATGGGGCTATGACAGCAGCTTAATCCGAGCAGGGCCTCCGCCGGAGCAAATTCATTTATTTCACTAAGGGAAATGTCAGCTGGAAATTGGAAAATAGGCATGTAGCGGCGGACAGGCGGACGGGGCTCCAGGAGTGACATATGTTCCAATTTGGGGTGTTCATTTGGTTGCGGCCAAGGTGGCAGGCGGTAGGCCGAGAACTGCAGGAGAAAAGGGAGGGAAGCTTCCCACCATGGGTTTTTTGGGGGAAGGTCAATAAAGATATGCTAAATGATTCCTTTGATAAAGTCACCCCATAACTACTGAGAACATAGTTATAGAAGGAAAATATGGCAGCCTTGGGGAAAAAAAAGGGAGCCAGGCAGTGGGGCATAGTCAACTCATTCCTTTTTCCACTTTCTCCTGTCCTCTTCCCTCTTCTCACCTTACAGTTGGCCTATGAAGATGGGGCTACCATCTTGGTGGTTCTCAGCCACCAACACTTCAAAGGTTCCAGAATTTCCTAATCTGGCATCCTGGATTTAGGAATCCTGAGTGTGTTAAGAGCCATCTCAGCCCAACATGATGCTCAAGGGTACAACCAACCATTACTTCTCCAAGAAAAGAGGAGATTAGAAAGACTTGTTTTTGAGAGAGAGCACTCCATGATATTTGTGGAGGCTAGTGCAACTCCAGATGGGGAGAGAAAAGAGGTCAGCCTAGGGTGAGGACCTCAGGGGACCCATGAGCTAAGTAGCCCTATCCTCAAACTGTTCTCAAAGAAGAGGACAAAATAGTACTTAAAGGAGAGATAAATCAGGAAAGAAAGATGGGGAGGAAGAATTTAAAGGAAAAAGAAAGAAAATACATGGGGACTATTTGAGAGCTGGATTTATCTTCAGTATGGATGACTGGAGAGAGAATGACAGGGTCAGGAGCAAAGACCACTCTACAGGGAAGTTCAATGTGAAGAGGGCCCTTGCTAGGAATGACAGATGCTAGGAAATAGTATGAGCAGTCCTGGTGGGAGGCAGAGGTCCTAAGTTCAAGTCCTGCCTCTGAAGGTTCTTACCCATGTGGCGTTGGGCAAATTGCTTAACCTCCCTAGGGTCCAGTTTTCTCCTCTATAAAATGATGGATTGGCCTCAGTGGTTCTTTCAAGTTCTAAATCTATAACCCTCTATAACATCTAGGCAGAATTCTCAGACACGCTGACCTGAAATTTCCCTCAAATCCCAAGCACTTACCTCCAGGTTCCCCAGCTAGTCGCCATTAAAAACAAAAAAAGGAACAGTATGGCGGAACATCTGAGGTCTTTCCAGAAAAACAGGAATGTGCTGCTTTTAGCTGAGAGCTTTTGACTCCTAAGTTCTATCTTCTTCACATAGGTATCACCAATGTAGCACTAGCTCCCTCACAAGCGAGGAAGGAACTTCATTCAGGGTTGAGAGAGAGGAGATAAAAGCAAGCTGTAGAAATGCAGGGTCAGAGTTGGGGTCGCTCCCAGCAGCACCTCGCTGGCAATTACCCTTGAAAAGCACCCCAGTCTCCTTCCTTGTTGGAGGGGCAGGCAGGAGGGATGGAGCGAGCCTTGAGGCCTAGCTGGGTCCAAGCATCGCTTTCCAGCGTGTGGGGCTCATTAGAGCTCTCGAGGTTTCAAAGTTTGTTAACATCATTAAAGCCTTCATCCCGGGCAGCGAGCAGCAGGCGTGATCGTTACAGATGTCTTCGTGAGATGAATTTGGCGAGGAGGGCCCGGCGCAGGGGCCCAGGAAGTGGTAGGATTGGCGGGCTGGGTAATGACTCACCATATGCTCATGCCGGGCCATCTATCACTCAGCAATTAGGTTAATGTTGGTTAAAGGCCTGTAATCTGCACCCCATAGATCTGGGGGTGAGGGGACGGAACTGGGTAACCAGGAACTTTGGGGAGACGGCCCTCAACTTGGCTTTGGTACCTTCCTTACCAAGCCAGGTGCTTCAGGAAGAGAGACGGTCAGAGGCACCTCAGAGTGTCAGACTTGGGTTCAAAGAACGTCCCCCGCTCACCCCTGCTAGCCGCCCCCTACTACCTCCAGCCCTGCATGCTGGCTAAGTGCCACCTACAACCCATATACCCCGCATGAGGGGAAGGCAGAAACCTGGCTTTGGCAAACATCAGCATAATGAGACAGTGGGATAAGGAAATTTCTACCAGATGGGGCCTGGAATTCCCACCATCAGAAATCACTTCTTTGATGGGGTGTCACCTGAATACCCCTGTTAAAATGTAAAACTTGCCCGGAAAGATATCATAAAATGATAGAATCAAGACAATCTTGAATGTAATTTAGTTGTAGGATCTGGAGTTGAAAGGGATCTCAGAAGCCATCTAGTACTCTCTCCCCATTTTATAAGTGAAGTGTAAGAATTAAATAAGATTTCTATCCAGATAAATATTTTATAAAGTTTATTAGGAAGGGGAGACAATCATTCCTATAAGTAACCTGACCACGTGGTCCCTAGCCTGCCAGTCTCTTCCTCATTCTCTTCGCCTGCCTGCTCTGTTCCTGACTTCTTCCTTCTCTTCTCAGTCCTTCAAGCCCAAATCTTTGACCTTTATTGATGCACAGTTGGCCAACACAAAACCTGGTGCAACTGTGGTATGTCAGGAATGTTTGATGGGCAGGCTATTCAGGAGGGTGAGGGGATAATCTTCCTTGACACAGAAGAAAGCGTTTTGGGGGGCAGCTATATGACTCAGTGGGTTGAAAGCCAGGCCTAGATGGCCTCAGACACTTCTTAGTTGTGTGACCCTGGGCAAGTCACTTAACCCCCATTGCCTAGCCCTTACTGCTCTTCTGCCTTAGAACCAATACATAGTATTGATTCTAAAACAGAAGGTAAGAGTTTAAATAAAGAAAAAAAGAAATCCAAGCCTAGAGATGGGGGGGACCTGGGTTCAATTCTGACTTCAGATACTTCCCAGCTGTGTGACCATGGTCAAATCACTAAACCCCCATCACCTAGACCTTATCGGTCTTTTGTCTTGGATCCAATACATAATATTGATTCTAAGATGGAAGGTAAGGGTTAAAACAAAAAAGAAAAAGAAAGAGTTGGCAATCTGCCAAAGTCATTCTGGTAAATAGCAGAGTCAGGATTCAAACCCAGAGCTAAGGACTCTATATATAGTTCCCTTTTCACCCAGCCATATTTCATCTTGTGTAGGAAAGGAATAGGAACTGGATGGATGCTTTCATTCCTATATGAAAATCCTAGATGAGGAAATTCCCTCAACCCATGCAGGTCAACACCTATATAATTTATGATTTTAGAAAACTGCCTAGAGCAGTAAGAGGTTATACAACTTACCCAAGGTCACACAGACAGCATATATTGGAGCAATTCTTTCAGCTTTAGAGACCAGCTATCTATCCACTAAGCCATGTTGCCTCTATGATCTAACCCTCAATGTTGTGTTGTTGAGGGTTTTTTAGGGTCCAACTCCTTATGACTCCATTTGAGGTTTCTTAGCAAAGAGCCTAGAGTGAGGGGGCAGCTAGGTGGCTCAATGGATAGAGAGCCAAGCCTGGATTTCAGAGGGCCTGGGTTCAAATCTAGCCTCAGTCACTTCCTAACTGCATGATCCTGGACAAGTCACTTAATCCCCATTCCCTAGCTCTTACCCTCTTCTGCCTTGGAACCAATACTTAGCATCAGCTCTAAAAAATAAAGCAAGGAAGGGTTTAAAAAAAAGAAGATACTAGAGTGGTTTGCCATTTCCTTCTCCAGCTCATTTTACAGATGAGGAAACCGAGGCAAACAGGATTAACTTATTTGTGTTAGGTCACACACAGCTAGAATCTGAAGCCAAATTTGAACTCAGAGGACTCTTCCTCACTCTAGGCCTGGCACTCAACCTATTGAGCCATCCCCTAAATTTTGTAGATCAACAAAAAGAAAAGCACCTTAATAGCCATTGTTGCTACTAATGCAATGGGTTTCTGGGAAGTTTTAGGGGAGAGTGGGAAGTGGGAACTTGGAATACTAAAAGCAAGAGGAGGCTCAAAGTCAAAGAAGAGAACATTTCCTAACTGTAATGAGCTTTGGCCCTGTAAGGAACTATTTTAATATATTAATAATATTTTATTTTCCCCTAATTATACATAAAAACACTTTTTAATATTTGGGGATTTTTATTTTTGAGTTTCAAATTAAGGGCAGAACCAGGGGATATTAGCAGAAATCATTATTGCTTAGTAAGGAAATGGAGCTTGGGGCTTGGGGCATACAAATCACAGAACTGTGGTTAGAAGTGGTCTTTGGGGCCACCTCATCCACCCAAATGTAAATAAGAACATTCTTTCTAACATATCCTATAAGTAGCCACTGGCTTGCATTAAAGACTGCCAGTGAGGCAATAGTCACTCCCTCCTAGACAACCCACTCCTCTTTTGAAAGGCTTTAATTGTCAGGGAAGTTTTCCTTTACATTCAGCCAAAAGCTGCCTCTCTGCTCCCTGAGGTTGCTCCTAGAACTGCCTTCCGAGACCAAGTAGAAGGGAAAAAAGTCTAATCTCTCTTCCACATGACAGCCTTTCAAATACTGGAAGACAGTTATCATGTCTCCCCTAAGGCTTCTCTTCTCCAGGCTAAACATCCCCATTTCCTTCAACCAATCCTCATATGGCATGATCTCAAGGCCCTTCGCCATCTAGGTTTCCTTCCTCGGGATTTAGCTATAAGATATATCCAAGCTGCAAAATCTTACCTTGTTTCTGACCCCAATCTTATAGCAACATTCCCCAACCACCATCATTAGAGGTGTGCTAGTCATGTCTTCTTAGACCTTCATCAACAGGGTCTGATTATCCGAACCCTTAGAAATTTTGGCCAAAGGCCTGCCTCCATCCCACCCCACCCCCCAGTCCAGCTGTACACCAAAGAAGCACCCAGTTTTAAAGTTGGAAGAGACCTTTAGGATTCCTCTAGTCTGTGGCTCTCATTTTAAAGATAAAGAAACAGAGACCCAAAAAGGGAACTGACTTATCCAAGATCTCACTATTAATAAGTAGTAAAATCTAGATTCAAATCCAGATCCTCTGCTTATAGAATTAAGTGGGTTTTTTTCCCCCTGCGGTATCCCAGCTACCTCATCATTGTTCCCAAGCCCAAGGCTTTTCTTTGTTTGCCTTCTATACTCAGTACTTCTGATCCATCTCCAGCCCTAGGAAGCAGGTGTAGATCTTTCTGGCCACTCTCCATATCTTGGATATAAAATCTTGCTTTGCCATATTCCCAACACAAGTTTCATCTGATTCCTCTCACACCTTTTTTAATCATATCAACCTCTTCTCTGGCTCATTAGAAGACATCTTTAGTTACAGCAAACACACTCAAGGACTTCCTATCCTCATGGACATAGAATCCCAGGAAAGTCAAACAAAAAAAATAGGAAAATTATTTTAGTTTCTTTACTGATTAGACAGTATAGGGTCATACAGTAAGGCTATGCACTAGACTAGGGGTATGTTCAAATCCTGGCTTCTCCACTTGATAGTTGTGTAACTAACTGTAGGCCTGGTCTCAATATTTTCAACTTTAAAATGGACTTAATACTTACTACTTTACAGGCTCACTGTGAAGAAGGTATCTCACAAGATACAAAATGACATTATATGAATTGTGTTTTTTCTGGCCATCATAAAGGACTAGAATCCATCACTTACTGCTCTCTTCCCCCCTCCCAGGCCCAAGAAAAAATAGAAATTCCCTTCCCCTACTCCTCTTTTCATTCCTCTTCCTACCTGATCCCATGCCTATCTCTATCTAGGACAGTGATGGTAAACTTCTTAGAGAGGCAGGTGATGTCTTCAGGTGTGCATGGAGAGGGGGAAGGGAGCAGCCCAACCCTGCATCCCTCTGGATTTCTAGTAAAGAACTCTGGTGAACTCTGTGCTGGGATGACAGTGGGGGTACTCACAGAGAGGACTCTGAGTGCCCTGTCTAGCATGTGTGCCATAGGTTCACCAACAACAACCTAGGAGTATGTCTGCCATGTGAACCTCTCAGTCAGGCATGTGTACTCTCGCAGGGTCAGACAAAAAGTCTGACAAGGTCTTACCCATTGATGAGCAATGTGGAAAAATGGAAAGGACATCACGAAAAGACCTAGATTCAAATTTTGGCTGATCTGCTACGTATTATCTGTGTGACCTTTAGTGATTTAATCGACCTCTTCAGACCTTGACCTTATTGTCTATAAAATGACTAACAGAAATGGGTAAGGGAGTAGCTGAAGGGACAGAGATAATTTGGAACTCAAAAGTTTTTAAAGTAAATGTTAAAGTAAATTATGTAAAAATAAAAAGTTTTTAAAATGACCAGAGAGAGCAGATGATTCCAAAAGTCCCTTCCAACTCTCTAAATCTGTGACAGCTTTTTTCAGAATCCATTCAAACATCATTTGCCTTTTTTATAAGTTTACCTCATCATGGATAAGCTACAATTGTTTAAGTTACAGTTTGCTTTATTTACTTTTTAAACTAATCCCTCCATAATAGATATTCTTTTTTTAAAGATATGCCATAGATACTTGACATAATAATAGACAGTATTTATATAATACTTCAAGATTTACAAAGCATTATATATGTTATATTATATACAAAGCATTGTATATGTCCTCATATCTACACTTTAAGGTAGCTGTTACTGTTATCCCCATTGACTAATTCTGAAAGTGGTTTAATGACTTGCCCATGGTCACATATCTATTAAGTAACTGAGGCTGTATTTGAACACAGGACTTCCTGACCTCAGGACAAGTTCTCTATCTATTGTGCCACCTAGCTTGCGCGCGCGCACACACACACACACAGAAGGAAGGATAGATGGGATAGATGGATGGACAGATAGACAGCTAGATAGACAGACAGACCTTCAACAGAATCATGATATCAGCATAAGCACTACTTCTGATAATGATGTGGGACACAGCCTATCCTTTTAATCCTTTGAGATTCTTACCCATGGTTTTCTGTATATCTGCCACAATCTATCCAGTATGCTGGAAGTCTTCTTTTATTTTTGTTTTGTTTTTGTTTTTAATATTGCATGAATACTAGTATAACACTCAGGATGCCTAGGGGATATAGTCCCAACATTATTTTTATTCTTAAGTCCCTAAACCAACAAAGCCATTTTCTTTCCTTCTTTCTTTCTTTCTTTCTTTCTTTCTTTCTTTCTTTCTTTCTTTCTTTCTTTCTTTCTTTCTTTCTTTCTTTCTTTCTTGCTTGCTTGCTTTCTTTCTTTCTTTCTTTCTTTCTTTTTTCTTTCTTTCTTTCTTTCTTTCTTTCTTTCTTTCTTTCTTTCTTTCTTTCTTTCTTTCTTTCTTTCCTCCCTTCTTCCTTTCTTACTTCCTTCCTTCTTTCTCTTTTTCTATCTCTCTTTCTTCCTTCCTTCCTTCCATATTGTACCTTCTATATGAATAGGAATTCTGCTAGGTGTTGGGAATACAGAATAAAACAGTCTTACTCTCAAAAAAATCTAATATTCTGTTGAGGGATGTAACATAGGGATATAAGTATATACAGAATAAATGTATAAAGAATATATGCATATATAATATATATAGTTACATATGTCTAATAAATATATAATATAATCCCAAGAATAAAGAGAATAAGGTAAGATAAAAGTTTCCAAGAATTTCTGAAGGGGAATAGAGAGGTCTTTAGGAAGGAAAGTTTGGTCCTCCTTAATATTCCCCATCATTCCCTCCCTTCTTGTTGTACCCAATTCATCTTACCCACACCCCAATGCTGTCTCCTCATTTGTTAGATAATATAATAATATTATAATATAATAATAATATATAAAAAATAATATAATAATAATAATAAAATAATAAAATAAAAGTAAGATAATAACACCCAGTGTGCCTCCCTCACGGAATTGCTAGAAGGATCTATAATAACAATAATTCAAATTTAGCTTTTCTTTTATAGTTTACAACACATCTTCCTTAAAGCAAAATATTATGATTCCCATTTAACAGAGGAGAAAGCTAAGAGAAACTGAGTGTATTTGGGATTTGTGCAAAGTCATATACACAGATATTTACATATGGTTGTTCAGGACTTCTTACTCCTGAGAGGATGTTCTTCCCATTAGAGCTAGGTCCTATTTAAGGCAAATAATGAATCCAGCGAAATGGCTGCATTATTTGAATTTGTACTATTCAAAGTACATGTAAAGTATGGCCACTGGTTCTAGCCCAGCAAAAATATGTTACAATTCAATGAGTGCAACCACTGAATAAGCCTGATTATTTGCACTAATAGAGGCCCAGCTGTATATTACATGGGAATAGCTGGGGAACTACTTTGAAAATGTAACTAAGTTCATATTAGTAATTGTATTAGTTAGTATTCTGGAGAGCTACTCTAAATAACAAGGAAGTGAATGAGAGAATGTCCAGGGCATTGTGGCATAGTGGGAAAAGTATTGGCTCTTGAGTCAGAGGACCTGAGTTCAAATCCCACCTCTGATCATTACTACTTGTGTGATTTTGGGAAAGTCACTGGAAGTTACTTCCCAGGGTCTCAATTTCCTTGCCTATAAAAGAAGCGGAGCATAAACCAGAATGACCACATTTCATTTTAGACTTCTGATCTCTGCTGTATAATCCTGACCCCTGCGATATCCTGGGCGGGAGCAGGTTCAAAGAACAGAGAGAGAGTTATTACGCCAAGCAGGTAGCAGCCTGAAAATAACAACTGATAGTACTTTCAATTAAGCCTTTCAAGTGCTCCACTAATGAGGTTTAAGGAGATAGTTCCATGTAAAATGCTAATTGATCATCACCATCATCATGATATTGACTTCAGATCCATAATTAATTTATGTATATGGCTAGAAAGGGGGAGCACCTCCTCCGGTGTGCCCCACTACCTTATTGCATCTCATATGCAGAGCATAATAAGACCATTATTGGGTGTTATGTTAAGATCTACCAGCAGGCAATGCACTTATTTAGAATTAACTGTTCTGAGAGAGATGGAGATCAGTGACATGCCAAGGCTGTGCGAGCATGCGATGTGTTTGTTTAATGCAAGCTTTATTACATCCAAATGGAATCTGTGTTTAGTTACCTTCACTCCTAGAGAAGCTGTTGAGATAAGAATCAAAAAGAATTCAGTTAAACAGGGATCTTCACCACAGATAATACTGTGGATTATTGTTGAGGACAGTTTGCTTTCCTCCCTCCCCACTGGGCTGCTGGGTGGCTCTGGCTTCCCTGTCTTCTCTTCTGGCCCCTGCTCACAATCAGGGCCACAGTGAGTAGAAAGTCGAGCTTCCCTCTGTTCTGGGGTACCCCTTCCAACTGGGAATAGTTGAACCTTCCACCATCCCCACATGCAGAAGAAGAAATGAAGGAAAGAGCTAGATGGCCTCCCCCTTCTTCTCCCTTCCCCCAGTCACTGGCCTTTTCCAGAATGTGCCTGTAGTGACAGCATCAGTGTCTAAATGCCCTCATTGTAACTATCTCAGACGCCTTGGAAGTAGTCACTAGAGGTATTGATCTGGACTGGATGAGAGAGAATTCTCACCGTGAGTTCTACTCACCTCTCTTCCCTCCAGCTCTCTCTATTAGTATCAGATCAGGCGTGTCTTCCAAACCCAGGGCTGCATCAAGTGCCTCTTCTGCCAGGTCTCTCTCTCTCTTATTAAGTGGAAGTCCAATGTCAACTGATCTCTTAATGAACTCATTCCTTCCCTCCGGTCTTGGGACTCTGCTCATCCCATTTTGCTAGGAGCTCCCTAGCCTGGATCTTACCATCTCAGCAAATTGTCAGTTATAACTATTCCTCTTTTTAAACGCACTCGTTGAAAGAAACCAGGCTTGAGACAGCTTGGCAAATAACCCCTCAACTACTTGTCTGGGGAAAGCAAAGATGTGTTATAAGCAAGAAGGAAAAAATGCTGACCAAATTTTTCTCCCTAGGCCTCCTCGGATGGCTACAGGCTAGTAAGCCGTTCGGATGGGCTGGTACATGGTGGATCCTTATTTTCAAGACTGTTAATTTATTCTCCAGAGTCAAAGGGAATAGAATGGAAACATTTCCCCTAAGCTTCTCTAACCAGGACTTTTCTGTGTGTCCTCAGGATTGTCTGTGAAATGGGTCACGCACACCCAGGAATCAGTTCCGGTCCTGTGCGCCTATGCATTGGCGAGTGTAAGCCAGAGTTCATGACCACGTCCCACCAACAGTATACCTTTGTGGTAAGTATAGGATTATGGACTAGACTAAGGAAGAGAGCAATAAAAAACCCTCTTCTAGACCTTTCCTAGGAAGGTTGCAAGACCCAGAACTCCAGGGTTCTTTTTTTAACAGAGCCTCCTGCAGAAAACCTTTTAGACAAAATAGTTTCTTTGCTTTTCCCAGAATGGGACAGGGTGTATGACCCACATCTACCTATGCTCTGGCAACTTCAGAAGCCCTTAGGGTATCTGGCCAAATTGAGTTTTTTCTAGAAGGTGGCTCAGAACAGCAATAGGAGAGGGACAGGTTAAGGCTGATGGGTCATGTTGGCCCTGCCAATGTGACATCCTCATCTAATTCCAGCTTAACGAGGACACATCGCCTGAGGGATCTAATTAAATAGTATTATATTTATCTGGATGCTTCTTTCTGCCAAGGATGGTGTCTGTAAGAATTTGGAAGAGTTAATGAAAGCCTGCAGGGAGTGTGTCTGTGTGGGAGTGTATGTGGTAAAATGCCGTTGTGTTCTCACCTATTCCGAGATACACCTGGAAACACCTCTGCAGGCACAAATCCAGGCAACAGGTATGGCCTCCTGAAGGCTCTCCCTAAGGCTGAGGCTATATTAGTATCCTTATCAATAACTTGCTTCTAGGGCCCTGACTTGGCACTTGCCTGCACCCCTACAGCAAGTTGTTCATTAAAAAGTAAATGGGGTCATTCAAACTCAGCGTTTCCAACCATTTGGGAAAAAAAAACACTGAATCCCTCTGAGGTCTTCAAGTGAGGGTTGGCTATCACTTGTTGGGAATGATATTGTGAGGAGACCTTTCATGTCCTGAGTGAACTAGATGGCCACTGAAATCTCTGCCGACTGAAATTCTAAGTGACTGATTCTGTTTGGATTCCCAATCTGAAATTTTTCTAAAAGATAATGCATGCTATTTCTTTCTTATCTGTAAACTGTACCTTCAATGTACTTCTATGAAAGCATGCATAGTCCCCAAAGGGGGTAAAAATAGAAAAATCATTAACCACAAATTTGTCTTCATCCTGATACATTTCACCTCCAGAATTTAATTTCCTCCTGACCTCATCCCCACCACCATGTTCTTTTCTTTTCTCTTCTTTTCTTTAAAATAGCCCCTACTTTCCATCTTAGAATCATTACTGGTTCCAAGGTAGAAGAGCAGTAAGGGTCAAGCATTTGGGATTTAGTGACTTGTCCACGGTCACAGAGCTAGGGATTTTGTCTGAGGCCACATTTGAACCCAGGACCTCCATTCTCTAGGCCTGGCTCTCTATCCACTGAGGCACTTCATTGCTCCCCACCATTATTTTCTTTTTAAAACAATGTTTTTACCACTGCTCATTTTGGTTTTACATTACTGACACTTCCCAGTGGCCCTAAAATCCCCTAAAAAATTCCCCCTTGTGGCAAAAAAAATACAGTTAAAGAAAACAAATCAATACATTGCTCCCATCTAGCAACATGGGCCTCACTTAGCACCTATAATCTATGAGATGGGAGGCATGGATCACCAGCAGTTTCCAGAAGTCATTACCAGTCACTGAAGTGATCTGATATCTTTCAGGGTCATTTTCCTTCACCTCATTATAGTCATTATATAGATTTTTCTTTTGTTTCTGCTTTCTTTGCTTTGTATCAGTGCCTACAGATCTTCTGAATTCTTCATAGCAGTCAATGCAATAATATTCTATTACATCTGTATATTAGTCTAAGTCATTCTCCAACTGGCAGGCACTCTCTGTTTCCAGTTCTTTACTACCACAAAAGGCTCCCCCGACCTTTTTTCTCCTGCTGCTCCTCTTTCCCACCCCTTTCTCTACTAAAGGATATTTTTTTCTCTCTACTTATAGGTATTTTTTTTATCATCCCTTACCCTGTTCCAATGAAGTAATCTCATGAGAAGCAAACAAAAGATAGCAGCTCTGAGAGCCAGCAGGAACCCAAAACTCAGAGTTTATTAGGACTGAAAGAGATCTTATAAAAGATTTAGCCCAATAGTGCCACAGCCACTAAACTATACATGAAAATACACATTGGGCCTCATATGCACTTAGAAAACCACGTTTTAATATTATCTGTGTTCCATTGCCTTTTATTTATTTTGTTAATTATTTCCAAATTGCATTTTAAACTGGTTCAAGCTATGTTAGGTCTCAGCAATGCTTGAGCTCTTTGTTTAACAAATCTAGCTAACCTAATTCCTTCATTTTAAAGATGAGAAAACTAAGAACCAAAGAGATAGTCACTTGTCCAAGTCTGATGCCTCATCTCTAGGTGAAGACATTAAGGCCTAAGCAAGGAGGGGTGATTTGTACAAGGTCACATAGTGGCTCTGCAAGGACCACAACGAAACCTCAGATAAGAATACCACACTTGGAATCAGGTTCAAATCTGGTCTCCAGCTCTGGCTATGTGACTGTAGACAAATCACGTAACATCTCTCAGCTTCAGTTGTCTCATCTGTAAATGGGAATAATAGCACTCATCTCCCAGGATTGTTGTAAAAACTGGGTGAGATCATATGTATAAAACACTTTTCAAACTTCAGAGGGATACATAAATACTAGCTATTAATTCCTGTCCCGTGCAATTTCTCAAGGCAGAAGTACTTCATTGTTTTTCCTTAAATTAGGTCCACTGGCTGCTTCTTTCTCCGGCCCAGGCCACGTGGCCCAAAGGCTTTTTTTCCTAGCCTTGTGAGACACCTTCCAGATCTCCACGACCCATCCTAGGGCTATTCCCCAGTGTTCCAAAGAGAAGTTTGGGACACTCACAGCCATAGCAAGGGGCTTCTGTTTCGTGGTGGTTCGATGCTGGACAAGGGCTCTTTATTCAGCCACATTGATTTTATGACGGAGGGAATTGGCACCAGCTCCTGATAGGGAAGCATTTTCAAATTGTCCTCAATTTGTAAACTAATTGATAGATCAATCAGTGTCGCACCTGCCTTCCCATCAGCTTTATGAGCACCAAGCTCCCCAGGGAGGTGATTAATTCAGAGACATGGCCCTGATACAAACTGAACATGCCCCAAAGCTGCTCTCAGATACAGGGTCAGACACAGAGCAGCAGCAGAAAGCCTTTGGGCTTAAAAGGACAAGGAAAGAGAAAATCTCAATCCCAAACAGGTGGCTGGTACCTCTCCTTATCCTTCAGTCTCTCTGGGACTCTGCACTCCATACAATATCTGAGCAATGATTCCTTTTCTCTGCTTTATTCCAAAGAACCCAACAGTGATGTCACTTGCTCCAATTAGGGGCCCAGAGTCTGGAGGCACCATGGTGACCATCACTGGCCATTACCTAGGAGCTGGGAGTAGCGTAACTGTGTTCCTGGGAAATCAGACCTGCGAATTCTATGGGTAAGAGAAGCTAATAGGCCTACTGGGGTTTGTGAATATATTTTGTGTGTGTTAGTGTGTGACCATGCACATGTGTCTCTGTCTTGTCCTTTTTCCTCGATGCTATTTCTTTTCTCCTAAATTTTATTGATCCTTTCTTTTTTTTTACATTGTTGGCATTCCCCAACTAAGTGCTTAACCCCCCCCAACATGCCCCACCCCCACCCCATTAAAATCCTCCTTAATAACAAGGGATAGTTAAGGAAAACAAAGCAACACATTGGCCATTACTGACAACATAAGTCTCATTCAGTATCCATAGTCCACCATCTCTCTTCTAAAAAGGGAGATGCTGCACTATCGATCCTCTGAAGTCCCCATTGGTCAATAACACATTATGAGGGGCAGCACTTAATAATTCAGGGCTGGGGATCAAGAAAGGCTTGAGTTTCTCAAGGACAAACTTGATTTGGTCAATGTGTTATTTTCCCAGTGTGTCTCTTGCCAATGCCTTTTCCCAATGTGTTAATAGGGAAACAGTCAATAAGCATTTATTGAAGCAGCTAGTGGCTCAGGGTATTGAGAGGCAGGCCTGGAGATGGGATATTTGGGGTTCAAATCTGGCCTCAGACAGAGGTTTCATTCTAGATGTGTGATCCTGGGCAAGTCACTCCCCATCTGCCTAGCCCTTACCTCTCTTCTGCCTTGGAACCAATACATAGTATCAATTCTAAGCTAGAATGTAAGGATTATTTTTGAAATAAAGTAAACAATAAGCATTTATTATATTATTATGCTGTGTTGGGGATACAAAGATACAAACAGTCCCTGCCCTCAAGGAACTCACACTCTAATGGGGGGAGAACAAGCAAACAGTTATGTACAAATGCGCTAAATAGAATAAAATTTTTAAAATTAATTTAGTCAATTTAGAACATTATTCCTTGGTTACAAGAATCTAAACAGAATAAATTTGAGACAATAAACAAAGGGAAGGCATTAGAATTAGGAACTGAAAACTAGCCTTAGAAGAGTATGTCTTAGTCCATTCCCAAGTGTTTTGTGTTTTGTAGAAGTACTCTGTACCCTCTCCAAAGGTAAGGGAGGAGACATTGGAATCCTGTTGTATTGTAGTGTTGTCTTCAATTGTACCTTGTGTTTCTTGGGCAAATTATTCTCTTGCTCTGGTTTACTTTGCATCAGTTGTTACAAATTTTCCTAAGTTTCTCCAAATTTCCCATCTTAATCAGTTCATATAGTACAATAATAATCTACTACATTCATATATCAACATTTATCCAGTCATTCCCCAATTAGTGTGAGCCCACTTTGTCTTCAGTTTTTTACTAATTCAAAAAGTACTGCCCTAAATAGTTGTTGTATATGGGACTATTCCTTCTGTCTTTGGGACATGTAACTAGTAGCAGTATCTCTTGGTTAAAAGGTACAGAGTTTAGTGACTTTTCTAATTGTTTTCCAGAATGGTAGGACCTATTCCTCCATGCCATTTTTCACAACCCTAATCCAAAGCCTATTCCAATCAGGAACACAATTCATCAACTTGGCTGCCATGGCCATTCATCATTGGGTCTGAGGACCCACTTTTAAAAGTAAATAAATAAAATCCTTCAGAGTAGATCATGAGAATCCCCAGTCAGAAAGAAATTCTGTTTATTTAATTATTGCCATTGTTATCATTAGGTATTTATTGAGCAACTGTTATGGAATATTATGAAGTATGATGAACACACAGTCCCTGCTCATAGATTAGAAGCTCTCCTATCCAATGAACATCTCTAGAAGGAGAAACCCTCAGCTCACCTCTCTATAAGTCAGTTAACATGTTCTAGACACTGTGGCTGAGAGCCTAGCATATTTTAATGTTCAATATACCAGGGGAGAGCTAAGGAGATTTTCAAGGGATCCAGAGCCCACTAAAGCTTTCTCCTCATTGGAGCAATTCCCACTGAGAGCTATTTGTAAAGTTCTTCAGCCTCTCACTTCCAATTCTCCTCTTTGTCTAAGCAGCTTTGCTCCCATCTCTATAGGACATTGTCCCCAAAGGAGCATGATTTCAGTGATATAAACCACCAGATACTGACTATTAACTCCATGGCCCTTTGCTGGCCTCTGATTGCCAATATCCTCTCCCAGCTCATAGGAGTGACCTAGCAAGCTCCCTAAGTGTCATATCCCTAATGAGGCCAGACAACAGTATAGAAAAGCAATTCTCTCAAAATCTTATGTCTCCCTCATTCCAGACTTTGACACCTAGTTAACTAGGGGACACTGTGGATAAAATGTTGACCTTTGAGCTAGGGAAATCAGTTCAAATCCTGTCTCAAATATTTCCTATCTCTGTGATCCTGGGCATGTTCAGTTCCTTACCTGTAAAATAGGGCCAGAATAGCTGGAATTGTTGGGAGAATCAAATGAGATATCATATAAAAAAAAAACTCTTTGCCAACATTAAAACACTTTATAAATGCTAGCAATTATTATTATTAGAAAGAACATTTGGGGGGACTTTTTGCCCATTACCCAGTCTTCTACCTTCCTGACCTGACCCAGCTTGGGATACTTATAAAAAATTACCCCTCATAATTTTTCATTATTTTTCATTTCAATTATTTTCCTTGCCCTTTGTAAAGAATTTTACAAAGAACAATTCTAAAATGTTTCCATGTCCATCATCTCATTTGATTCACACAAATAATAACCCTCTATGATTATTAGGGTGAGTATTACTGAGCACATAACAACCATATATGTTAGATATTACTGAACCTCTCTGGACCTGTTTTCTTTTCTGAAAAACAAGAGGGTTGCATGAGATCATCTCAAAGATCTCATTAATCTCTGGCCCAGCCTGTCAATCTACTATCCACATTTTGGAGGTGAGGAAACTGATGCTTAAAGGGGTCACGTGACCTCCCCCCAAAACACCTCGTTAGTGAGTTACAGAGCTAACATTAAAAATCCAAGTCTTGTGGTGCCAAACCAGTGGTCTTCCTTTATGCTGCAGCTGCCAATATTCCATGTCAGAGAATCCCCCAGAAGCGAATGCATTTCCAGTGTCTGACATCTTTCCTACTGTCTTTGTCCAGCTCCCCACATAATTCTGTTGCCTTCTGTGTCCCTGCTAGGAGATCTATGAATGAGATCGTGTGTGTCTCCCCACCATCAGCCCGGGGCCTGGGCCCTGTCCCTGTTTCTGTAAGTGTGGATCGAGCCCATGTTGACAGCAGTCTGCAGTTTGAGTACATCGATGACCCCAGAGTCCAGCGCATAGAGCCAGAGTGGAGTATTGCCAGGTAAGGGGGAGAGAGGGAAAAAAAACCCTCAGAAAGGGAACTCTGAATGTTTCTAGTCCAAATGAACTATGTAGCCAGCAGGACCTGGGGAACAGCTTAATCAAGAAAATCCAGAACCTAGACTAAGGAGGGCTTAGAAGAGTTTCCCAAATATTGACCAAATAAAAAATAATGTTTAAAAAAAAGTTTCCCAAATACCTAATCCCAAGGTTCCTAGATCAGCCAGTGGCTTGAAAGGTTTTTTTCCTAATTTATTTAAATTTAATTTTTTAATTTAAATTTAAGTTTTTGTTTGTTTTAGTGGTTTGAGAGTTTTCAAGAAATAATAGAGTTAATTTTTTTTTAAAAAAACACAGGATTTAGAGTTAGAAGGCTTGGGGTCAAGACCCAGTCTCATTACATACAACCTGCATGACCACAGATTGACAATTGGAAAGAACTTGCAAAGTTATCTTTTCTAATCCTCTTATTTTACAGAAAAGGAAACTGAGGCCCACAGTGAATCAAACACATTATCTATAGTAGAGCTGAGATTCAAACCCAGATCCTCTGCCTCCAATTTAACGCTTTTTCCATTATGCTATCCTTTATTAACTTCCTTGAGACTCAGTATCCTTATCTGTAAAGGGAAATAACACCTGCCCTGTCACCTTCTAAGAGCTATGAACACTAGATGAGATAACTGCTGTGTAACATACTGTTATTATTTCCCTAACTCAGCCTCTGCTTCTCTCCAGTGGCCACACACCCCTAACCATCACAGGCTTCAACCTGGATGTCATTCAGGAGCCCAGGATCCGAGTCAAGTTCAATGGCAAAGAATCTGTCAATGTGAGTAGTGATGTCCTCCTCAAGGTCATGCTATAGGACACTGCTGGAAAGAAACAGATGTGTTTGGAAGAGGAGACAACTTGAGGGGTTTGCTGATCCATTTCAGCAGGGCGGAGCCTTAGAGATGCTTTCACAAAAGATGAATACAAGCCAATAACACATAATTCTTTTATACTTTTATTACAATGTGTTTTAACTCAAATGAGCAGAGGCTAAAGCCCTAAAACCAACCATTCAGAGGCAAGAGGATGGACAAACGGAATCAGGGGAAGGGGATTTTAGAGCAAATGAAACATCTGAGTCTTAAATACATCAGTGGTTCCTTGGAAAGGCTAGCTTTTGTCCAGGTCTCATCAGACTTTCCATCTCATTTCTTAGTTGATGTGTGGAATGCCTGGGACCTTTGTTTTCTCCACAATGGAACAGCTTGATCATTTGGACAACATCCTGGGTTCTATAAGGAGTAGGCAGATTTGGATTCAGTCATATCCAGTTTAGTTTCCTATTTCAGATATGTGAATGGATATTGTCTCCCTAATAGAATGTGTGTGTGTATACATGTTGTCTCCTCCCATGGAATGTAAGATCCCTAAGCACAGGGATTGGTTCCTTTTTTTTTTTCCTTTCTATTCCCAAATCCTAGCACTGTACCTACAAATTGATGGATGAAACTGTCATAAGCAGATAGATGGTAGGACTTTGCCATTAATTTAAATTGGGAAAGGAATCACAAGATATAACAGCTTCCAAAAGAAAAAAGGCAGGAAGAAGAGGGACATCTAGAGTTTTTACAAAAGCAGCCCACCCCAAGTAAGCTTCAGAAAGGCCTACAAAATCAGAATATTTTTGGACTATCACAAAGATAATTATCTTCAAATGTTTGAAGGCCTGTGATAAAGACAGATCAGACTCATTCTGTTTAAACCCAGAGGACAGAACTAGGGCAAACTGTAAGAAAAGTAGATTTGGGTTTAATGTGATAAAAATAATGATGATGAGGGGGCAGCTGTATGGTTTAGTAGATTGAGAGCCAGACCCAGAGATGGGAGTTCCTGGCTTTAAATCTGGCCTCAGACACTTCCTAGCTGAGTGACCCTGGGAAAGTCACTTAACTCCCATTGCCTAACCCTTACCACTCTTCTGCCCTGGAACCAATACACAGTATTGATTCTAAGAAAGTAAGGGTTTAAAAAAATAATTTTAATTTTTAAGAAATCATCCTGACAATTAGAAAGGGCTAAAATGTGGCCTTTCTCAGGACATCTTGGCTTCTCAATCAATGAAAGGTCAATGAAAGGAGAATATCTCTAAAGCTAAGGGAATCACTTCTTGGGGATTTTGTGGAGGCAAGGTTTTGACTAGATGATTTCTGAAGTCCCTGCTTTGAGATTCTGAGATGTATAGTAGTCTTGCTGCTGAAGGAAGGGAAAGGGATGATGTCACAGATATCCCTATCCTTTCATGCCTGGGAGGCATCCTCCCCACCTGGGAACATGAGCTACCTGTAGACTTCATTTTGGAGAGTACAAAAGTACATTACAGAAGGTGTTTTCCAAAATATTGTATGATAATTCCCAGGAAACCATTTAGAAATGGAATTAGACAGGACCCCCTTCCATTCTACCCCTCCATTCAGACAAGGATAACAACCCAGTGGTATGCCCTCTTGCCCGCCCTCCCTCCCTCTATCTATCCATCCATCCATCCATCCACAGGACCCATCAGTACCCACCCCCTTACTCAAAGATTTGTCCCACAGCACTCCCTCCCTGCTCCACAATCACAGGATTTAAAGCTAGAAGGGACCTCTAAAGATAATCAAGTCCAGTGATTCAGGGCCTGTGAACCTTGGAATTATTGCAAGGAGTCCACAAATCTATATATAAATCTATAAATAAGCACATGCTTTCTATGGATTGAATAAATGCCTTGAACATGTATTATTATTTTCCAGTATATATTATGATTAATAGAGCACTTATTGATTTAGAAGGATTGCTGAATTCATAGCAGCTTTTTGCTATCTTGGAGCTTCTCAGTCTGTCAGCCAACAGATATTTTTTATTAAGTACTTGCTAAGGGCTAGGCTAAGAAAGAAAAAATATTTTCCTTGCCCTTTAAGAAGTGTTCATTCTAATGGGAGAGACAATATGTAAAGACATTTGTTTATTATTGTAGATATTTATTATTTTATTTATTGTACATTTTCATTTATACACAAAACATTTATACATAGATATTATAGAAAGACATGTAAACACACACACTCCCTATCTGTGTGGCCCTGGGCAAGTCACTTAACCTCTGTTTGCCTTAATCCACTAAAGAAGGAAATGGCAAACTACTCCAGCATTTTTGCCATGAAAATCCCCAAAATGGGGACATGAAGAGTCAGACATGACTGAATGACTGAACAACAAAAATAATATATATTCTCTGGAATGTGTGTGTGTGTATTCCAGAATAGATAAATAGATTCCATATATTTCAGATAGAAAAAATAGATTTTCTATATTCCAGACAAATAGATTTCATATATTCTAAACAGACAGAGATAGATAGACAGATCAGACAGACAGACAGATGGATAGAAAGATAGGTAGATTAGACAGATCAGATAGATAGACTGATAGAGAGACAGAGACAGAGAGAAATAAAAATAGAGATAGATATATCTTTAGAATTAATTCTCAATATAGAGGCTTGAGAGAATTTTTTCAGATAACTCTTACCTCTCCTCCCCATAAAAGGTTGAGGTCTCACGGCATAGATATATTCCTACCTGGAGGTAGGGGAATGCATAGCTGACCTCTAAAAGAGCAAACAACTTTAGTCCCTTTCTCTTTGAGTTAGGAAGAAATCACTCTGAAGGGTTAGTCTAAGGGGAAGCAGATCCTGCATTAAGACAAGTTTATAGGATATGAATTACACCATCTCCCGGGAAAGGAGTCGAGAAGAGATTTCTCATTTCAGTCAGTACTGACTCCCATTTCTTGATGAGCCCACCAGAAGACACCTTCTGCAGCCTTCAGTTTACAAGGGGCCTCACTGGGTGGCATGGAGGACAGTGTTTGGAGTAGTCCAGTCTAAAAGAATGTTTGGCAGAGAAAATGCCAAGGCAGCATTAGGCAGGAAGCAAACAGAAGTGGGCTTGTTTCAGAGATATCTGCTTATTCATAAAGGAGGTGAACCCAAGGAAACTGAAAAAGAAACAGAGCTGTCCAGATGCAGAGGCAGAGATGAGAGGGTCTCCAAGCCAGACTTGGTCCCCCATAAAACCTTGGACCTGGGAGTCTTATGCTAACCACCCACATCTGCCAGCCCACCCATGATTCAATGTCCCCACTTTCAAAATGAGGGCAATCCTCAGTTTTAAAGGGCCATTGTCTCAGATGAAGAGGACTGGAGCATGATGCTATCCAGGGGAGAGGCTTTTAGCAGGATATCAAAAGGAGCAGCTGACAAACTTGAATTCCCTTTAGAAGGCCTTTGCAAACCTGATTTTTCAAAAATATTCATATCCATATATATATTTTTGTTTCCTGAAATTGAAAGTGTGTGTGTGTGTGTGTGTGTGTGTGTGAGAGAGAGAGAGAGAGAGAGAGAGAGAGAGAGAGAGAGAGAGAGAGAGAGAGAGAGACAGAGAGACAGAGAGACAGAGACAGAGACAGAGACAGAGACAGAGAGAGAGAAAGTGTGTGTTTGGCTTGTCACACATGCCTGAAGCTGGCTACCAATACAGCACGTTTTTGAGAAGTTAGATGCCTCTGTCTTGGCTGTGGTTGGGAAACTGAGAGTCTCACGTCTAACTAAACCCAAACTAGATTGAGCCAAAACTAAGTAGAAAGGAGGAAGCAAGTTGATTTGGTGGAAAGAGGAAGAGCCATAAAATCAGGAAAACTGGGTTAGAATTCCTACTCTGACACCAGCTATGTAACCCTGGGCAAATCACATACTAGTCCACGCCTCAGGTTTTTAGTTTTTTGTTTTTTTCTTCATCTGTAGAACAAGGATGAAGTAATAATGTCACCACTTAACTAGAAGGGCTATACCTTATTTTCATTTTAATTTTTTTATGTTCTTTTCTCTTTAAAATCACCATCACTTGCCAATGTCTAGTCTTACCCCAACTCTTCCACCCCCACCCAGCCTCAGTCAAGAATAAGCATTCCCCTATTAACAAATTAAGTAGAGTTAAGCAAAATAGTGGCCCAGTTTGAAAATGCATGCCTCATTCTGCAATTCTAGCCCACTCCTCAGTGAGGCCATAGGTACCATTCTTTATGATCAGTCTTCACAAGCCACCATGGATCACTGCATTAAGAACTTCATGAACCTTAAAGAGCTATAGAAATAAGCTGTTCTTAATAGGCTTAGATGGACTTAGAACCTTCAAAGGTTCCTTCAACCCAGTTCTTGCCTTTTGGCAGCAGAGAGTCAATAAAAAGAACTTTTTTTAAAACTTCCTTAGCTTATTGTTTGGGACTGCAGCTAAGCTGGAGGTAACCTAGTAGGACTGAGATGAAAGACTAAATTTTATAGACTCTAGGGGTAGAAGAAACTGTAGAAAATGACATACCCAAACTAAAAATGGTAGTAAGCAATAGATCAGAGAGTCAAATTCATGTCTTCTGAATCCAAATCCACTATACAATATTGTCTCTTACCAAGACAGTGGTTGTATTTTCTCTACATCAATATAAAGTCAATCTAGAGCCAGAAGACATTTTGCTTTTCCTCTTTCTTTGATCTTTTTTGAGATAGAGGCTTAGTAGAATTGTGGTTTAGGGGCTTAGTAGTGTTATTGTTGGGTCAAAGGGTATACAGTAAATTGTGTATACCATTTGACCCAATAATACCACAATCAGGTCTGTATCCCAAAGAGATCAAAGAAAAGGGAAAAGGATCTATTTGAACAAAAGTATTAATAGAAGCTCTTTTTATGGTAGCAAAGAACTGAAAACTGAGGGATGCCCATCATTTAGGGGATGGCTAAACAAGTTGTGATTTATAAATGTAATGGAATATGAGTGTGCTATGTGAAATGAAATTGAAGCATTTTTAATTTTTAATGTAATTGGGATGTATTTAAGGAAATTATATATGCATACATATGTATATCAAGTTTTAAATAGTCTGCACAGTTTAGTAACATTCTGAAATTAGTTCCAATTTGCTTTCCAGCATGACTGGACCAACTCACAGATCCACCAATTGCATGACTGTGCCTAGTTTCCCACAGCTCATCCAGCAATTGTCATTTTCCTTTTTTATAATCATTGCCATCTTTGGCATTTTGCTCAAATAAGGGACGCAGGGTTGGGGTAAAGTTCTAAAGTTCAGAGAGGGGATACCTTTCAATGTGGAGATTATTATGTTCTTCCTGGCCCTTATTTGGTTACTCATGCTTTAAGCTTTTGCTCTTTTGTCCTCCTCAGGTATGTAAGGTTGTGAACACAACCACCCTGACCTGCTTAGCCCCTTCTTTGACTCCAGAATATCGGCCTGGTCTAGACACTGTGGAAAGGCCAGATGAGTTTGGGTTTGTCTTCAATAACGTGCAATCCTTGCTGATCTATAATGACACCAAGTTCATCTACTATCCCAATCCAACCTTTGAACTGCTTAGTCCTACTGGGGTCTTGGACCAGAAGCCAGGATCTCCAATCATACTAAAGGTAGGAGCATTCATTCAGTTATATGCAATATAACATGGAAACCTTCTCCCCCTTTCTTTCCTTCCTTTTTCCCCTTCCTTTTCTTCCTCTCCTTCATCTCTTTATTTTGTTTCATCTCTTTACTTGCTTTTTTATCCCCATTTCTTAGTACAAATGCTTGGTACAGCATCAGCTTTTAACAACGGATAGTTGATTGAATAATTTATTCCTTGCCTTCTCACTTTTTTCTGTACCTCTTATCTACTCTTACTTTTTCATATTTTCTCTCCCTCCCATTCCTCTCTCCATTTTTCTTCTCTTCCTAGTGTGGCATTCATACTTCCTCTACCAAACATACCCTTAAGTCTTGCTTCTTTAAACTCCATCCTCAACAGTAGCCACTGGGCCTCTTCACAAACCCACCGCAAGAAGAAATGGTAGCCCCATGTGGGCCCACAATAGAATGAAGGAATAGGAATGGCCAATACTTGGCTGCAATGGAGAATTCCTTCCCTACCACTTCCTGGAGATTAGGATAGGTTCATATTCTCTCTTCCTCTCCTCTCCATCTTCTGCCTACAATTCGAAGCATTATTTTCAGTTGTTAAAAAGAGGCTATTTCCTCCTTCTCTTCCTCCTCCTCCTTCTTCTTGGGCTATAACTTTTCCCAGGTTTGGGCCGTTTTGATTGCCATAGTAACACCCTGTTCTTATATTTCCATGGGTAATGCTTCCATAATAATAACTGTCCAAATTTCTCTTCTCTAACTACATTATATTTGACTCTTGAGGACTTCCTACATAGTTACCCAGAATTCCTTCATCTGTTCAGTCGGAAGCACGCCCCCACCACTGAAAACACAGCTAAAATGACTGCTTATTATAGAATCTGCTATTTCCGTTTTAACTTTCCTAGTTATCTTTGTGCCTCCTTAGTTGTTGTTTTTGCAAAAACACACTTGACTTTTGTACACACATACCAATTTTTCTATTACTGTTTCCAACAGGGCAAAAACCTTTGCCCCCCAGCCTCAGGGGGAGCCAAGCTGAACTACACAGTGCTGATTGGAGAGACCCCCTGTGCGGTCACTGTGTCTGAGACACAGCTCCTCTGTGAACCCCCAAACCTCACAGGACAACACAAGGTTATGGTGAGTGAATCTTTTCCATTTCAAACTGGAGAATGTTAGAGTTGGAAAAGACTTGATCACCCAGGCAACTTTCCTGCATGTGAGGAGAAGCAGCTTTCTGCAGAATAGATAGATTTCCCCTCTTTTTCCCATATTTCTTATCTCCTACACAATGGACTTTAAAAATGTATTGATATCTTTGATACCATTATTTCCTCCCTGTCTTCCACTCAGAGGACAAATAGGGAAAAAATACAGTTCAGTAAAACTAACAAATCCACGAAGAAAGTTCACCCTTAAAAGCAGTGTTCCACACCGAGTCCCCCACCTCATGCATGTTGGACTTGACAGCAGTAGGTGTTTACATTTACGCAGTACCTTTAGGTTATGTGTGATCCTCACAATTGCCCAGTGAAGTAAACATGACAACTATTGTTATCCACATTTTACCGATGAGGAAGCTTCATTCAGGAAATGACTTGCCCAAGGTCATATGGCTTTCTGTACACAGAAAGAATCTAATCTGAGCATTTTTTCTAGTACTTAGTACAAGTGTCCAATCTGTAGTAGGCATTTATTGACTTGCATACAGTTGGTGCTTAATAAATGTGTATAAATTTAAATAAGAAAGTGGCAGCACCAGAATTAAACCCTAGGTCTTCTGACTCCAAATCCAATGCTCTTAAACCTGTCTATACTATTCAGCCTCTCAGATTCAAACAGGGTGAAGGAGCAAAGGGCATTGTTAATGCATTTGTTCAGTGCAGGCAATAAGCAGCAAGTAGATTTGCACTCAAGGCTACACTATGTCATGGACTAAACGACTACCCTATAAGATAAGAGCAACTCAACATCCTTAGAGACAGGATTATACAGTAAAAAGAGTACTCACTCTGAAGTTAGAGGACCTAGATTCAAATCCTACCATTGATGCTCTAACTTCATAACCTTATGTACATCATTTAACTCCCTTGGACCTCAGTTTCCTGATTTATAAAATGAGGGGGTTGGATTAGATGGCCTCTGAGGATCTTTCAGTTCTGTGATCCTATGATCCTTGAACAGCCACTGATCTTATGTGTTATGTTCATGATGCGCAGGTCCACGTAGGTGGGATGGTATTCTCACCTGGCTCTGTGAGCGTCATCTCAGACAGCCTGCTGACACTGCCAGCCATCGTCAGTATTGCAGCAGGTGGAAGCCTCCTGCTTATCATTGTCATCATCGTCCTCATTGCCTATAAGCGCAAATCTCGAGAGAATGACCTCACCCTCAAGCGCCTTCAGATGCAGATGGACAACCTGGAGTCCCGAGTGGCCCTGGAGTGTAAGGAAGGTGTGTATTACTTATTTTTTATTGATCTCTTGGGACTCTACTATATCCTTCTCTTCTCCCACAAATGATTTTCAACCTTTTCTTCCTTCCCTCTCATTTCTCTTCTTTACTCCCCGGTCTTAGTCCCATCTCCTCCACCAGCTCTTTTTGTCCCCAAAGAAGAGACCCTGGGATTCCCAGGGAATACCAGTATGGGAACCAAGGGCAACATGGGAATCATTCTAGTCCCACTTCTGACCTTGATTCATTTGCCAACTTCCTCCTTTTCTCTGGGTCTCAGTTTTTCCATCAGAAGTCAGAACAATAATCCCCAACCCATCTCAAATCATTTAACTAAGGCCCTGGTCTACTGCAGATCACCTATTAAAATAAGTCAGTGTCTTATATGGGAGCAGAAACACATGAGTCAAGAGGGGCCAGAGCCTTTTTTCTCTTCCTACAGTCTCTGAAAGCTGAGATACTAGAGGAGGCTGCACCTGTGCCCATACCTATTTAGTCTTATTTGTTTGTATGTGTATGATTGGAGGGAAGGGGGAAAGAGGTTGGGTTTTCCCATTTCCCATACACTTCAACAATGGGACAACCAAGGGTACCCAATACACTCTACCACCCCACTTCCTCCACCTTCCTTTGATGCCATCAACAGCTGAGAACTTAATAGACTCTGGATGAATAATTCAGTCAGAAGTCAAAATATTCCCTTTTTTCTTTACAATCCAAAAAAACTAAAGATGGCTGGAAAGAGGGGTGTAAGAGAAGAGGTTTCAGGAAAGGTAGGAAGAAAAGAAAGAATACTATGGGAAGAGGGAAAGAGGACTGAAACCACTGGAAATTAACAAGATATTTATATTAAATCATTCAATCCTACTAAGTTGGGATCATCATGGCACCTGAACTTGGCCACTCCATCTGAGCTTTTCTATGAGCTTTAGAAAAGGAACAAAAGTAAGGTAAATGGGAACCCAGTTTAACCTTGCAGTTACCTCCCAATTCCTACTCTTAGCATCTCTTACCCATTTGCTGCCCTCGAGATCTTCAGAATGACAGAATTATGAAATTATATCATGGAAGCCATTGGAAGACCTTCCATAGAGGACAACTCATCCAAGCTCCATTATAGAATCTTAGCATTAAACCTTGGGATCTTGGGGATTATCTAGTCCTATACATGGAGAAGCCCAGAATCTCAGGTTGATTGCCTCTGCATACTGGACTTCTTTCTTTTCCTTCAGGGTCTTTTTTTCCTATCTTCTTCTTCCTTGGACTTAATCATACAGTTGTTATAAGGAAGCTAAGTGAAACAGTGCATAGAGTGATGGGCTTGGAATCAGAAAGACCTGAGTTACTGCAACGCTCAGACATTTATTAGCTGTGTGACTCTGGGCAAGCCACTTAACCCCTCTCAGCCTCAGTTTCCTCATTTGTAAAATGAGTGATTTTAGACTTGATAGACTCTAAGGGCTTTTCCAACTTTAAATCTATGATCCTTTGATGCATTCTTATCACCTCACATCTCCCCTGACCATTCCACCCCACTACACACAGCTTTTGCTGAGCTGCAGACGGACATCAATGAGTTGACCAGTGACCTGGACCGCTCAGGGATCCCCTACCTGGACTACCGGACCTACGCCATGAGGGTTCTGTTCCCGGGCATCGAGGACCACCCTGTCCTTCGGGAACTGGAGGTAATACCCTCCCACCCAACCACTACCACACCTAACCCTACACACTTATACTACTACCATCACCATCACAAAGAGGGAGTGTCCCATTGCCAGGAATCAGCCAGCAAGTAACAACTCACTGGCCTTTAAATATTTTAAGACCCATCAATTCATCCTCTTCTCAGTTTGGGACACAGAGTAGGCAGGCAATCAGGCAACATTCTTGCACCATATAGATAGAAATGCCTCTTGTTTTAATTAAAAGGAATTGAGGAGGAAAGCAACAGGGAAAATTGAGGCCTCTAGGCTTTGAGTTCATTGAGGTAGCTCCCATTTTTCCTCATAGAGGCCCAGCCCTGATTCTTGTCCAATGCTGATTTCCCAGACCTTCTTCCTCCATATTCTAAAAGGTAATACAAGTTTAGAGACCCTACTCATATCCAGCCCCAGCACCGGGCTATTTATCCAATTCCCTCAAAAAGGAAAAGGAATCATGGAGAGTGGACTCTGTGGCCCAGGTGGGCTCAAGCAGTAGGCTTCCATGGGCACCTTGGAGATGGTGGGAATGGGAGAAGAGGAGGAAGGTCTGATCTCTGAGGGTGCCACCCCAACAGGTCCAGGGGAATGGGCAGCAACACGTGGAGAAGGCGCTAAAGCTCTTTGCCCAGCTCATCAACAATAAAGTCTTCTTGCTGACCTTCATCCGAACTCTGGAGCTGCAACGCAGCTTTTCCATGCGAGACCGAGGCAATGTAGCCTCACTCATCATGACCGGGCTGCAGGGTCGGCTAGAGTACGCTACTGATGTGCTCAAACAGCTGTTGTCTGACCTCATCGACAAGAACCTGGAGAACAAGAACCACCCCAAACTGCTGCTTCGCAGGTCTGGTCACTACTGGAATGGGGGGAGGGAGGAGCCTGGGGAGACCAATCAGAAATAGGGTCTCTGGCTGGGGAGCCCAAAACAGACATGAGGGTCTCCTAGTGCCCGTGGCCCTGGCTAGAGAAGACACTGAGGCATCTGAGAGGCAGCTAAGGATATGTAGCATCCTAGAATATTCAATCATCTACGCCAACACTCTTCATGTTACAGTTGAGGATGATTGGGGTCTTAGAGAGAATAAGGAGCAGTTATCTCACTTGACCCTCTCACAATCAGTCCTTTTAGGTAGTCAGCACCCCATCACTATTTCCATTTTATAAAAATGAGGCTCAGAAAGGTTGAGACTCACCAAATATTAAGCCAGCTCATCAGAGTTAGCTCAGATTCGAACTCAGAAAGGGCTTCTGTTCTTTCCGTGATAGTATATGCAGCAGATAGCCTGAGACTTGACTCCCAGACCAGGAAAGTACCCTAAAGAGACCCCAAGAAGTGACCTGAACCAGCTGCACCTTTCCCAATGGCATCTTTCCATTGAATGTCCATCATTAACCAAAGGACCACTCCCCAAGGGTGAGAACAAGACACTCAGCTTCAGATCCATTAGACAAGACAACAGGCAGGGTCCTGTGGATATTCTTCTGGCATATCAGCCTCCCCCAACCCCATCCTCCTTTCCCACCATTCCCATTGCTTCACTTCATCTCCTCAGGGGTTCTGCCTGCTCCCACCACATCCAGCTTTTCAGGACTGGCTACCCTGATCCCAGAAACCTAACCTTCCAAGCTCTACCTCTCCATCCATTAAAATTCTTCTTTTCTTTCAAGGTCAGATTCAGGGTGCACCTATTCCATAAAGCCTTCCCAGATTATGTCAACCTCCTGGGTGAACAAGTGTTCTTTTCCTTTTCATATTTTCTTAGAATACTTGCCCAAACCTTTCCTTTGCTCCTTTTACATCCTACTTGTCTGTGTATTCAACATGATGTCATGGAAAGAGGGATGGACTTGTTAATAATAGCAACTAGCATTTATCTATAGAGTTCTTAAAGCAAAATGCTTTATGATGATTATCTCATTTGATCCTCACAACAGATTAGGAAAGTAGGTGCTGTTATGATCCCAATTTCATAGATGGGGAAACTGAGGCAGGTAGTGGTCATGTGATTTGCCCAGGGTCACATACCTAGTTAAATATCTGAGACTGGATTTGAACTCAGATTTTACTCATTCTGGATCCAGTTCTCTATCCACTGAACCCCCAGATGCCTTGATTTTAAGAAAAAAAAGATCCGTAATCATGGACTAATGATTTTGTGCCTCTCCAGTTCAGCTTCCTGACCTGTGAAATGGTGATAATCATTTGAAGCTAGCTAGTGTGGGTTTGACTCCAAAAACCCTGGACTTGGGGTTGGGAAATCAGGTTTGAATGATCATGGACGAGTCACCTACCTCAGTTTCTCTCTCTGTAAAATGGGGGTCAGGATATACTTTCTCCTTCATACGGTTGTCCTAAGTTGCTCAGTAAGCCTTACAGTTGAAGCTAATGGTATTATATTATTATTCAATGGAAGCCAGACAGTTTTGTTTTTCTCTCTACATATCCAGAGCCCAGAATAGTGCCTACCTAGTTGGTCCTGACCTTCACTTACCCAGAGCCCATTATTCTGGAAAACATTTGGCCAGTTTCAAAGCCCTTATTGGAAGCTGTGGGGAAGGAGATCATTAACCTTGACTCACTAGCCTCTGAAACTGTCACTTGCAAAGGTCCCCAGCTCCCAGGGTCCCACGTGGGGTAGTGGTGGGCGGAGTAAAGGCCTTTATTTCTTTAAGTAGGGAGCCCCCGGCCTGCCAATCTGAGCATTAGAAACGCTCATTAAGAGCCTTGTATTTAAATTAGAGCTAATCTCAGGCACAATACTGGGAGAAGATGCTGGGTGGGGCCTGGGGAGAAAGCTACAATTTCTCCTGCCATTGTCACTCTGGGGCCCAAATTGCTGGAAGCCCTGGCAAATGCCTGTGATTTGCTCCAGATAGAGGGTATAATTTACACCATATGTGGAATTAAAATACCCTTCGGATCCCCATCAGCCTGGCCAGTTACTAACTAGCTGTCGGAGCTTTTGTTCCTGCCCAGGACCCAGCTAGCTGAGCACACTTGAGCAGGGAAATCAGAGGAAGAAGGCTTCCGCTGCTTCAGATGCTCCCGCTCCCAGAGGGGCTGGGGTCTAGGTCACCTGGATGCAATTCCATTCCACCAACCTTTATCCAACACCTACTAAGAGCAAGGCACTTCTTCGGAAGGAACATATCACTTTGCCTTGAGGAGCCACACTTCTGGGAGAAGTTAGCAAAGAGAAGGCATATGGCAGAGACTAGTGGGGCAGCTGAGACTCTCTCCCCATAGTCCTGGGGTCAGAAAGAACTAGATGCTTAAGATTCGTGTGTCAAGGCTATTGAGTTATCTAAGTAGATAAGATCTGAATTAATTAATTAACCAGTAAGAAGAGACCCCAGGACCTTGGGTGATTAAGCTGTTGCCCCATCCCATTCCTCCACCACTACCCCCATCTTCCCAAGCAATTGCATCATCTCACAGCATCTGGGGCAATTCATTAGAGATTGAAGGGTTCTAAGAAGTCATCTAAACCATCCCCAGTTTTCCAGATGAAGCAACTGAGGCCCAGGGAGATAGTTATTTGCCCCATATCACACAGGTAGTGTCAGAAGTGGGACTTGATAGGCTTATGACTCCTGATTCCCAGGCCAAGGTTCTTCCATCTGCTTGATACTGCCCTGGCTCCTGACTCATACCCAGGGATTCCCCACCCTCATGCCTGCCCCTCACCCCATCCCAGCCCCCCCCCCTTGACTGGCTCTTAGAATGACGATCCTTTATTGCTTCTCTTTCCCTCCTTCAGGACTGAGTCTGTGGCTGAGAAGATGCTTACCAACTGGTTTGCCTTCCTCCTACACAAATTCCTAAAGGTAAAAATGGATATGGGTATCAGGGCTAGCAAGAGGTGGGGAGATAGGAAAGGGGGTACCCTGAGTAAGAGGGAGGACTGAGTGGAACAGTTGAGAGTCAGAAATATGTAGCTTTAGTGCTTTGGGGACTGTCCTCTGCACTTCAGGCAAGTGATCTGAAGAGGTTAAGGGAGGGAGAGTTGGGGAGCCACCAATCTCCCTTCTGTCTCTCCTCGGACTCTCGGGAGAAAATTTGTTTCTACCAGCTGAGTAGGGAAGTCAAAATAGCCCTGGTGGTTAGGCCCAAAGGACACCTCTGGACCTCACCCTGTGACCTCTGTGTTTATATGTGCCCAACAGGAATGTGCTGGAGAACCACTCTTTATGCTCTACTGTGCCATCAAGCAACAAATGGAGAAGGGCCCAATTGATGCCATCACAGGGGAGGCCCGATACTCCCTGAGTGAGGACAAACTCATTCGACAGCAAATTGAGTACAAGACTCTGGTGAGGCATCCTTTCATGTAACCTATATTCTGACCACCCTGGACCATGCACCTTTCACTCCTAAAAAAATCATCCAGAAGTCCAAGGCTTGCAGCCTACCCTGTTTAGCATTCCTCAACACACACACACCCCAATCACATCCCTCCTCCACTCTCCCCTCATCTCCAACCCACACATCAAACTTTGCCTCAACTATCTCTGTCCAGGAGATCAGGAGGATGAAAAAGAAAGGCGACAGGCTAAGAGTTGGGAAAAGTGTTTTTTTTTTTTCAATTAATAAAAAATAATTTTCTCTCCCTCCCGGCTCCCCCTATTAAAAAAGAAAAAGAAAACCTTTGTAACAAATATGTACAGAAGATAAAACATCCCTGCCAGTTGACTATGTCCAAAAATGTTTGGGAAAAGGAGAAAGATTTAAAATAATCAGCAAATGTTTGTGAAGTGTCCGTTATGTGCCAGGTCCTAAACCAGTGATGGAAAACCTATGGCATGGGTGCCAAAGATGGCATGCAGAGCACTCTCTGTGGGTACTTGGCCACCCTCCCTCCCCACTCCCCACCCCCAGAGTTCCTTACTAGAAAGGCAGAGCTGCTCCCCTCCCCTTCTCTACCAAACCTGACAACATTTTTTCATATCCCCCACCCCTCTGCCTAGTAGCCCAATGAGAGCGCACAGGGGGTAAGGTGGGTGGCTCACAGGCAGCAGAGCTGGAGGGGAGCAGAGCACTCCGCCACTCCTCTCCCCCTCTCTATTCTCACTGAGGACATTCTTCACATCACCTGCCCCTCTACCCAGCAGCCCAATGGGAGTGCTTCCTCCCTCCCCTGTGTGAGGTAAAGGGGGAGTGGGGTATATCTAGCATGTGATGGTGGGGAAGGACATGGCACATGGTTGGGGGGTGGGGAGGACAGGGCCCAATGCTCCATCTCTAAAAGGTTCACCATCACTGACCTAGACTGAGTGCTGAGGATTCAAAGATAAAACCAAATCAATCCTTTCTTCAAGGAGATTACATTCTACAATACTAGAATAATTACTGGAAATGGGTGTCCCCTGGGACTCTATTTGCCTATAAAGAGTATGAAGGAAAGAGAGTTCACTATTGGCATTTGGTAGATTAGCAGAGTGGATGATAGGAAGGGAGAAAATAATCCTGATCCCTGGTACAGAGAGAAGAAGCCCTGGAGAAATTTCAGGAAAGACCTTTATATTCCCTGCCACTAAATTAAACTAAATTTAACCAATATTTATTAAATAGTTACTACTCAAAAGCCACTATGTTAGGTCCTGAAGAAACAAAGAGATACAATGCTCCCTGCCTTCAGGAAGGTTATATTCTAATATGGGAATACAGCATACAAAAAGATAATAACAAACTATAAACAAAGTAGCACAGAGTAATTCCAAAGGACAGGAGGTTTAGTATCAGATGGGAGAAACTCTGATACAAAACCAAGTCATTCATCCTTCTTTCTCTTTTAAGGATCTAAGAGGGGACCCCAGTTCAACCCCCCTAAAACTCTCTTCTCTTTCTACCACCCCTCCATACTTGTCCCTTTGCAGATCCTGAACTGTGTGAATCCAGACAATGAGAACAGCCCAGAGATCCCAGTAAAGGTGTTAAACTGTGACACAATCACACAAGTCAAAGAGAAGATCCTGGATGCTGTGTATAAGAATGTGCCCTATTCTCAGCGGCCCCGAGCTGTAGACATGGATTTGGGTAGGAGGCTTGTAACTCAGAGTATTGGGATGGAGAGTAAATCAACTTTTGAGGGGACTATCCTGCAGGGCCATTGGGGTAGGAGGACACAGAGGTCCCATCAAAAACTCCAGTATTCTTTATGAATTGCTGGGCAAGACATGCCAATGCCATTTCAAGGCTTCTGCTTTATTACAAATGTTAATGCTATATACTTTGCCCTAAAGGAAGAAGGGGATTGCACATCCATTGTGGTAGAGTGGAAAAACCACTGAACTTAAAGCTACTGGACCCAAGTTCAAATTCTGGGTCTACCACTTGCTTCCTGTGTGATCTTGGACAAATTACTTATTATCATTTGGCATCTATGAAATGAAGTTATACAACTATGGTCTTGGCTAATTTGTGAACCATGATACCATTATCCTTGCTGTACATTAAGGAAGGTAATTGTACTGATTCACATTGCTAGGTTGAGGACACAGTAAAACTTTTGTAATCCTTAGTGTCCCAACTTCAACTCACGGGCAACATGAACAGGGCACAGAGTTATCATGCCCATGCATTTTGCTAGATGGCTGTAGAAGAAGAAAATGAAGAAGAAAGCCCCTATCTAGTGAAGCCCTCCATAATACTGAGGGATCCCAGCGCATATCTCTAATGCTCACTCCCTCCTTAGAGTGGCGCCAGGGACGGATTGCCAGAGTGGTACTACAAGATGAAGACATCACCACCAAGATTGAGGGGGACTGGAAAAGGCTCAACACATTGATGCATTATCAGGTGAGCAAGCAAGAACAGGGCAGCCTTCTCCCAAAAAAAGGCAACATCATACAGGGGAAAGAGAAACAGATATAAATTAAATTAGCAAATAAATGGGGAAAAAAACATTTATTATGTGTCGGGCACTGTGTTAAGGATTGAGGAAAGGAATAAAAAAAAAAAAAAACAAGATTGGATCTGCCCTCAAAGAGCTTATGTTCTAATAGGAGAAGACAGCACATACAGTAGAATGATGGGCAAGGAGGATGTGTTTTGTTTGGAAAGTCTCAGAGTAATATTGTTACTGATTAATGCATCCTTTCCAGGAATAATAGAGGGGTAAGGTACATAGCATGGCATGAAGATGGCCAAAAAGCAGCATGTGGGAACGATGGTGCCTAGATTTTGTAAACTCTCATCAAACAGGATTTCAGGAAACTAGGGTTGATGTTAGAGTGCCAAACCCCAGTTGGAAGATGGAACACAATAGCATAGAAAGAAGATGACCAAAGAAAGCAGCATAGTAAATGCTTAGATATGGTCTTTGATGTATAGCCAAAGAATTTGAATTAATATCCTACCTCTGCTACTTACTATGTGAACCTTGGGTCACACTTCTTTCTCTTTCACTTGGTGGGGAAAAAAAAGAATAGTAATAAAAACAGTAAATGAGTGACTTAGACTAGATGATCTCAAAGGTCTCTTAAATCCAAATCTATAATCAAGTGAGACAATCTATGACATATAGAAGGTATTAATAAATGCTTACTGGATTAAACTGTAAGTGCTTTTAAAAGTCCTAAAGGGAGGGCAGCTAGGTGCAGTCGATAGAGAGTTGGGAGGACCTGGGTTCAAATCTAGCCTCAGTCACAGCCCAGTTTGCCTAGCCCTTGCCCTTATATTACAGTTGTTCTTAAGACAGAAAGTAAGGATTTTTTAAAAAATTAAAAATAAATGAGAAGATCAAGGAAGAAACTGCCTTTTAAAAAGACCTATTGGTGAATTTACTGACAGAAAGGATCACAGAAAATAAAATGGACAATTTTTTAAGCCTTTGCTCTTCTATTTTAGAATTGTTACTAAGACAGAAAGTAAGGGCTTTTTAAAAAATCCTTAAAGGGCTATGTAAAAGTGAATTACTACTACTACTACTACTACTACTACTACTACTACTACTACTACTACTACTACTATTATTATTATTATGTTACCTTGGTCATGCACTACCCTGCCATATCTTGCCCTGGCAGGAGCTGAGCCCATATTCCCTCCCCTAAACACTTTCTCTATAAATCAAAAACTAAAGAGAAGCTTTTTCATTGCCACTTGCCTGTTTCCCACCCCATCTCAAAGCCTTAGGGGTCACCCAAAGACTGTCTAGTGCTGTCTTCTTCCTCCTCCCCAAAAAATAGCTCAAAATCGTGTGGTTTCTATAGGATTAAACAACAGAGGCTTGGAAGCCCAAGCCTGAGAGCTGTGATGGAGCTGTGACAAGAGGAATTCTGGAAGAAACTGTTTTAAATTAGAAATTGGAAATGAGGGGGACTAAAGGAAATTAAAGCCAGCCAGAGATAGCAGCCTCTTCAGATTGCAAGGAACTATGGGATTTACATATTTAATATCCTTCCAAGGCTGTGTTTGTGAGGATGTTATGGAAAAGATACGGGATTTGGAGTCAGAAGGCCTGGTTTTAAATTGGGCCTCAATTTCCTCAGAGAGTTGAACTAGATAAACTAAAACTCTTGAAATCTTCTGAACCTATGTCATCTGGGTCATCCAGAGGCTATGGCATGGCCTGCCTTATATAATACTTCAAAAGGCAGAGTCTCCTTTGAAGAATGATAGTTCTGTTCTAGAGATACTAAATCTGGCCTCAGACACTTACTAGCTGTATGACCCTGAGCAAGTCACTTAACCCTGTTTGCCTCAGTTTCCCCATCCATTAAATGAGCCGGAGAAAGAAATGGCAAACCTCTCTGGCATCCTTATAAAAAAAACTCAACAACAACAACAAACCATCACAAAGAGTCAGACACAATTGAAACATCTGAATAAAAGAGATACCAAAAGCAATCACCAGGCTGTTCTAATTTGAGTCTCCTAGCATTCTAAAGAAGGTGTAGGATTTTGGAATCTATTCATATTTCCTTTTTTCACTGGCCTAGGTACCTACCATCACCCACAGAGCCCTACTGAAGCTCTATCTTGAGATGAGAAATGTCAGATCAGAGTTCTCTCCAACCCTAGCCCCATTCTGTATACACATGGAATCTCTGAATTGGAAGAAACTTTAAAGGTCACCTCATCAACTTCCCTCTTAAGACAGGAATGTCCCTTCAATAATATCATATTGAATACTTTAAAGGATCATAGATTTGGATTTGGAAGGGACCTTAAAGCATACCTAATCCCATCCATTCCTTTTTTTTTTAAACTCTTACCTTCTGTTTTAGAATCGATACTAAGTACAGGTTCCAAGGCAGAAAAGTGGCAAGGACCAGGCAATTAGGATTAAAAGACTTGCCCAGGGTCTTATAGTTTGGAAATGTCTGAGGACAGTTTTGAAACCAGGTCTTCCTGTCTCCAAGCCTGGAACTCTATCCACTGTGCTACCTCCCTGTCCCTCATTCCTTTTTTCAAGTGAGAAACCTGAGGCCAGAGAGACTGTACTTATGAGGCAACTCATGCATTGTTGAGTTGTTGTAGTCGTTAGAAAATTCTTTAAATGTTGAGCTAAAATCTGAGCCTCTCTCTGATGGTGCACACTCTAACTCTACCATGCATTTGCAGATCTGATGATTAGTCATAGAAAATTGATCCCTAAGTTTCATTCATTTTACAGATGAAAAAACCGAGATCTAGAAAGTTTAAACAGCTTGCCTGCAGTCACACTGCTGGTGTCAGAGATAAGATTTGAACTCGGATATTTGTGACTGAACCCAGTTTTCTTTCTACTGTGCCCCTAATTTCCCTTCCTGATGACTATTACATATGTACTAGTAAGAGGTGAACAAATTTGTATTCAAAATGAAAATATACAAAATGACCAGAATTATGGGCTTAGTTTATTTCTTTATATAATCAGAATTACAGGATCATGACTTAAAAGAGCTGGAATGGACCTTAGGGGTCATTTAGTCTAAACCCTCCACTACTATCATCACCATCACCATCACCACCATTTTGCAGATAATTGAAACCCAGTAAAAGTTAATGACACAACTAGAATCACACAAGTAGTAAGTAACCAGGGTAGATTCCAAACCTTCAGCAAGTCACTTCATTCTCCCAGATCTCAGTTTCTTCATCTATAAAATGAATGAGTTGAAATCAGAGGTTCTTAATTCTTTGGGTTTTATGTACTCCTTTGACAGTCTGGTGAAGCCTATGAGCCTAACAGATCTCAGAATAATAATGTTTTTTAAAATCATTGAAGGAAGTACTAAATTTTAGTTAGATATTAGTAAAAATAAAAATGCTCTTTTTCCCATCCAGGTTCACAGATATGAAATCTATCTATAGACCCTTTAGATACCTCAAGTTTAAAATCTCTGGATTAGATAAACTCTAAGCATCCATTTGGGATTTTCTTGGCAAAGATACTGGAGTGGTTTTGCCATTGCCTTCTCCAACTCATTTTACAGATGAGGAAACTGAGGCAAACAGGGTTAAGTGACTTGCCCAAGGTCACCAGCTCAAAAATGTTTGAAGCCAGATTTGAATTTGAACAAATGAGTCTTCCAGACTCCAAACCTTACACTCTCCACTGTACCATCTTCTTGCCTGTAAGGACTCTTCCATCTCTAAATCTTACCCCAGGGAAACAGAGGTTCTGTTTTTTTGAGCTATTTGCCCTTAGTATAATGCCATTCTTTCCATTCCCATCATGCCCTCATACAATGTACTTTCACTTCCCTCATACCTACTGTGTATAAACCACCAGCCCTGTGTGAAAGGAGGCATCAGGTATAATAACATTTACTCTCCATAAGAGATGGGAAAATTGAGTTAGAAAAGTTAGTTCACTAGGAATTGAATTAAAATGAATTAATTGTATTCATTTATGTTGCCTGGGTAATCTTTTTTCAGATCATAGGCTCTAGAGCTGGAAACAACTTAAAACATCAACCCCCTTATTTTACAAACAACCCAAAAAGACAAAGGGGCTGACTACCAATGGCCTAATGACCAATTTAGTAGCTGAGTGAGATATCAAGTTCAAGTCCTCATAGGTAGAAAGGGAGGAAGACCTGGTAGGCACACCTAAGACTTTGGACTCCAGATCCAGTGGCCTTCCCACTTCACCACACTAAATTGAGAGGCAATGGGGCTGTGTAGTATAGTAGCATTAAATCTCAGAAAAATATTTTCAAATCATCTAGTTTCTAGTCAATATTACCTCTGAGACCTTTAATATATCATTTATCCTCTCCTAAGGCCAACTTCTTCATCTCAAAAATGAGGAAGTTGTACTAGATGACCTCTAAGATTCCCTTCTAGCTCTAAATCATCACCGTCATCAGCCCCATCATGACTAGCATTTCTATAAAGCCTATGTAAATATATTCTAAGGATTTCACAAATATCTGTATCTATAACAATATGATCCTAAGTCCTTTCTGAGCCTCAGTTTCTTCATACATAAAATGGAGAGGGAAAACTAGATGTTCTCCACAGCCCATTCTAGCTCCTTTCCAAGCTGGCCCAGTCTCATCGGTGTAGCAGGATCACATGTATTAAGGCCAAAGGGTGTGTAGTGAAGAATATGTTGGACTCAAAGGTAGCCCTCCTAGCTCTATGAAAGTGACCTTGGACAGATCTCTTCCCCTCTGGGGAGCTCAGTTTCTTCTCTGGTAAATGAAGAGTCCTTACTGGACTCAATAACCTCTAAAATCCCTTCCAGTCATCACTTTCCAGAAGTCTTTGCTTCTGTTAACATCAGAGACGGTAAGGGAACAGAAAATTTACTGGGTACCACTCTGTGACAATGAGCCAAAGCCCAGAGCTTTGCCCTACCTTTGCCCCTCAAAAACAAAGGTCCTTGGGCCCCAACTAGAAGAAATCTCCATAATCTTAATTAACAAAGAGATGTTAAACTTCCAGAGCTTCTGTAGATTTATAAGGAGGGTAAAATTAAACACCCGCCACTAAAACCAGCTATCAGGGAATCTCGTTAGCGTTAATGTGCATTTATAGTTTGACTTCCCCACATTTAATTCTTTTTGGTGGGAGAAAGGGACTGACAATTTAAGACCCAGAAAGATGGTTTTATGGCTGGTGCAGCCATAAATCAAACTTATAAAGTTCATAAAAATTGTTAAAATAAAAAATGGTTTAATAGGAATGTTTTATGGCCCATAACATTATTATAGCTGTTTTATTCCCTTTGCGTTAAGGGTTTAATTGGATCGCCACAATTCTAGGGATTCTCCGTTTTTATTGGATGGAGTGTGGCCTTAAATCAAAATGGCCCCAAATGTCTTCAATATGTCGCCTCGTTTATCAGCCTGCTCCCTGAGGGGCTGGGTGTTGAGCCAATGAATGAAGTCCCCACAAAAGGACTGAGCAAGATAGAGGGTTTTCTCCAAAGCCACAGTGAGAGCTAGCTCTTAGAACAGCCACGTGGTAAGTCTCATTTTTACAGGCCCAGAAAGAGAAGGAAGTCAGGTGGGACCTAAAAGAAATAAAGTCTCAGAGTAGGATGCCAGATCAAAGTCCAAATTACACCTATTCTCCAGTTGCCATCTCCAACTTCTAATTACTACCACAAGGAATCTCTACTCTCCACCCCAGTGGATGCCAAGTTCTGACATGTGCTCAACTCGAATGCCTCTTGATTTTTCCCCTGTCCAATATCCTGGAGTGATGACAATCCCCATGTACCACTGCTCACCTCAGCCCTTTTTCTTCCTACCCTGACAGGTGTCAGACCGCTCTGTGGTAGCTCTTGTCCCCAAACAGACCTCCTCCTACAACATCCCCCCCTCTGCCAGCATCTCCCGGACATCCATCAGTAGATATGGTAAGTAAGATATGGTGAAGGGAGGTCCAGAGATGGTGTGGGGCTGAATCTGCTCACTGATCTGGACAGTGACTGGTAATACAGTCCAATTCATGATCCCTTCCTCCTAAAAGCATCAGGCTCCTACTTAGTTGGGACTTCCTAGACACTTCCTAGCTATGTGACCCTGAGAAAGTCATTTAACCCCAATTGCCTTAGCCATTGCCACTCTTCTGCTTTATAATTGGGACTAAGGATTTTAAGGATTTTAAAATAATAAAAAAAATTTCATTCCCTTTGCTATAAGGGTTTAAGTAGATTGCCACAATTCTAGGGATTCTCTGTTTTTATTGGATGTAGTGTGGCCTTAAATCAAAATGGCCCCCCAAAATAAAACGATTAATTAATTAAAATTAAAATTAAAATTAAATGAAAAAATAAGGATTTAAAAAATTATATTCCTATTCTTCACCCCCATTTCCAGCTCCAGAGAGAGAGTGTATTGTGATGGATAGACAACTGGCATTTTACCCAAAAAAGCTTACTTTCAATGCTGGTTTTTTTACCTTGGTCAAGTCATTTGATGACTCTGAGCTCTTGACAATTCTCTCAGACTGTGTCACAGAGAAGGTACTGATCTGCATCAGCAGAGGGAGTTTCCTTATCTGGGAATTCTCTATACCAAGAAAGTCATAGGTCCCAGCTGCCCTCCCCCACCTTCGATTTCTTCCATGTCCAGGGAATATCATTGGATAAATGGTCTGTTCAGAAGTGTGTCATGTTTGCTGTGCTCTGCCCCGTTTGTCAGCCACACAAATATAAGGAATGAAGTACTTCCCGCGGGGCCAGTCAAGCCAGGGTCCAGGCCTTCCCAGATGAGTACAAGGATCCCAAAGTGGAAATTGGGCAGCAGAAAAACAATTTTTAACAATAGATGTATCTTTTACACAAGTAAATGTGGGAATGCCATGTTATCATACACATTTATACAAAGGCTCATAAAACCCCAAAATGGTCAGAAAATATGATTCGTACGCAATGGGACCTTACATCCAATATCCAACCCCAGGAAAAGTCCTATGAACTTGACTTCACCCTGACTTACTCCTTATCATCTCTGCTCGGCAAGCCATCCAGGTAGGGACCACAAAAGACCCACCTAGCCCAGCCCTCAGGGAGGCTTTAAAGGATCCAGCTCTTAGTCCCCAGTAGAGAAAAGACTAGCTGACTCCTAACAGGAGGCATTATAACATACAAGTCCATCATTGTAAAATGAGATGACTTCCAATTTGATTTGTGGTTGTTTGGAAAATCACATATTTATTATTCATTGTTGGCAGTATGATGGGCTCTTTTATTCTTCAGTAGGCCAGACTTCAGAATGTCTTAATCCAACTCTCAATGGAATAATCACTTTTAAAAGGTGCCAGACGCCTTCCTTTGCATTCATGCCAACCAAAAACCTTTTTGCCAGCCTTTATTCCCCAAATTGGAGGGCATGAGCCAGTAAAAACTGACTTTTGTGGGGCTGGATAGAGCATGTGGAAGAGACCACAATCCAGGAATCTTGAAGTAAGCATAATAGGGTCGCTTGTGCTCACTTTTTTCCTTCCCCATTCCTTCTCTTTGCCAGATTCATCTTTCCGGTACACAGGAAGTCCAGACAGCCTGAGGTCCCGGGCACCTATGATCACCCCTGACCTGGAGAGTGGGGTCAAGGTGTGGCATTTGGTCAAAAATCATGACCATGGAGACCAGAAAGAGGGTGATCGGGGCAGTAAGATGGTATCTGAAATCTACCTGACCCGGCTGCTAGCCACCAAGGTAATCCCTCGCTATCTCTGAGATGCGGAGGCACGGGGGAAGAGGGAGGAAGGGAGCAAGGATTTGGTGGAAAGGATGCTTCACAGGCAGGTGACTCTTGGACCCTTTGGCCATCAGAGGAAGACCTTGTTCCAGATGGAGCAACCTGTGCTAAGCATTTGGATGGGGTTTCAAGGTTGCTGGACAAAATTCCTTTTACAAGGAAGACAAGTGTAAAATAACCTAATTTCTTAAAATGGAGTTACTATCTATCCCACCTTCCCACCCTGTAACAGTGTCACGAATTCAAGTCTTAAAGGTTTCTTCTAATAGCATGTGTCCTCTGGCCTCACCAGCCACAGTATACTGCTTTAATAAAGAATACTAACAGAGACAGCTGCTTCTATCATCACCACTTGCACCAATCCCTTTTCTGGTTGAGCAAGATGGGTGTCTAGAATCAAGGACTAGGATTTTTCCCAGCTTTGGCCTTCTGCTTCCAACACAATGCAGTGGGGAAAGGACTAGATTCAGAAACAGAGGGCATGGGTTCTACTCCTGCCTCTGCTACTTATTGTGTCGCCTTAGGAAAGTCACTGAGCCTCTCTGGGTCTCAGTCTCCACACCTGTAAAATAAGATAGTTGATCTAAAAGTAAATCAGCTCAAAATCTTCCATCCTATGACCTCCACTGAGCCAGAATTAGAAATGGGAGTTGTGACGATATGGATCCAGGTGATTCGAAACCAGCTTTTTAAAAATCACACACACATACAGTACAGCCACCTGCTCTGGCAAGAAAAGAACAACCACCCCCAACGAACTCCAGAGCTGGAACAATCCCCAAGTGCCACCTCTCTGCTCCCCTCCAAGGGTGGTTTTTGAGCTCTATGTGCTACAAAGTCCTCTCCCAGTTCTGTCCACATACAGGTCTAAAGGGCAAAGTGGGATGTGTGATATGACCCTACGTGACCATAAAATGGCAGCTCAGAGATTGCCTGCAGCATTCCTAAATCAGTGTCTGGACCAGACCCTTACCTCGGACCTCATGCTCCCAGCCATCACTTAGCCCAACTTAAGCCATTAATACCTTAAACACCCTAGGGACCTCCTTGCCAAACACTCCATATGGCCCTTCCAATTACCCAGCTTGTCTCTCAAGCACCTCCTTTGCCTATTAGCCCATAACCTTTTCCTTGCTGATACAAAGTGTGAAATCAGAAGCCTTAGAGTCCCAGGTCCTGAGCCCACGCCAGCCCACTGTGCCCACCAGATATTAAATACGCTGCCTCTAGAGATCATAGCCAATAGAACCAAATGCCTATTCATCTGTTGCCACCTCCCCCCTCCCACAACCCACATCCTAAACCTACCACCACCAGCCCCCTCCCAACAGTCTGTGCATCCCCACAACAGACATTTTTTTACTTTTCCAAGGCAGTATAAAGCCCGTGGCACCATCTGGCATCCCCTTCTGCTGCCTGCCAGCAGCCCCCCCCCATCTCTCCCTACTGAGCCTTCTCTCTCCCTGCCTCTCTTTCACACCTCCCACCATCCTTCCCTTCCCCCAGGGTACATTGCAGAAGTTTGTGGACGATTTATTCGAGACCTTGTTCAGCACCGTACATCGAGGCAGTGCCCTCCCCCTGGCCATCAAGTACATGTTTGATTTCTTGGATGAGCAAGCAGACAGGCACAGCATCCATGATACAGATGTGCGTCACACCTGGAAAAGCAACTGGTAAGCCCCTTAGGAGGGCTAGGGCAGAGAGGGCTGGCCTCCCTGATGGAGGAGAAGAACCCCAGGACTGGCAGGGGGCAGAAGCTGGATAGGCAAAGGGGAAATGGGAGGTGGGGGTTGTCATTCTCAGCTGTGGCTCAGTAATCCAAAGCCCCACAAACAAATAGCTTGCATATGCTTGGAAGGAATAAACATGTTCCCAGCAGCTTTTTCCTCCAGGAGTTTGCCTGCTGGCTCGAACCTTGGGCACTGAGGCTGGTTTCTATACTTAGCCTTCGAAGCTATAACCCTCACTGGGAGAGTGTACTCTCTTGATGCCTCTCATGGAAGGTGGAGGAAGATCATCACAGCTAATTCAGAAGCTAGTAGTGAGGTGGGGGGTTGGGGTGAAAGATGGGTCTCCTCTTCCTCCAGCCCATAACCAGGCAAGCTTAAAGTCTACCGGCAGTACTGCAAAGCCAGGACAGGTCTGGATGTTGATATCTAGCGTGAGACATCTGGAGTAGGAAGTCAGGCTGAACCCGTCACCTTCAAAAGACAATGATGGCTTTCGTTGAAACCAGATCCCCCAAATCTGGAAAAGCTGACCAGTTCAGCACAGCACAGGGAGAGCTGACACCCACTGGGGGCTGGAGCCAACTGCTTGCAAGCATTTCATTTCAAACCTAATCTCTAAAGACCAAGTTATTACTCCCGGCGCCAGAGTATCCCAAGAGCAGCAGGTGGGATGGCCCTCAGACATGACTCTTCCCAAAGGTGATAACAAGCAGCCAGAACTAGCAACTGGAGACAAACTTCCCAGTCTCCATTGGCACGAGTGAGAATCTGAACTTCACTCCCAGAGGCCTTACAGAAAGGATAATGGCTGGACCAGAAAGCACTCGGGTCAGACAAAGCCTGGCCGAAAGCCAGAACGGAAATCTTCCCCCAGAAAAGAGTCCAGAAGAACAGGGCTGGCTGCTGGAAAAGGAGTGAAGCCCTGGTCCACAAGGCCGGTGGGCAGCACAAACAGCTATCTATAGCTAGCATGCCCTCTCGAGCACAGATGTGCTGAGGCTGGTGTTTGAGGATCATCAGACCCAGAAAACACCAGGCCATTTGGAAAGCTAAACAGGGCAACACCAAGCACCCTTCGTCTCAGAGCCCCTTAGCTCTCCCTCTCCTTGTGGTTGCCTAGGCATCTTCATTCTGCAGCTCATAAGTAAAATGAGAATAATAGCAGCACCTGCCTCAAGGTCAATGAGATATTTATTAAGTGCTTTGCAAAACTTTAAGCACTATATAAATGTTAGCTATTATTATCATCTACTATTATGTGATCTAGTGAAAAGACTATTAGATTTGGAGGTAGGAAGACCTAGATTCAAATCCTGGCCCTGCCACTTATTATCTGTATGACTTAGGACATTTAATTTCCCTGGATCTCAGTTTCCTCATCTGTAATATGGGGAAGGAGTGAGGGGGTTAAGCTAGATGACAAAAGTTCTTCCCATCTATAAATCTAATATCCTGTGATCTTGGTATTCCTTTACTTCTCTTAACTTCCCACATTGTATCTTCTGCCTATTTCCCAGAATCCTTCCCTAAGGATGTGCCAGGGAGAGGTGACAGAGATAGGGCATAGGGACTCTGTTTCATTTGCTAAGTATGATGCCCAACTCAACCCATCACTAGTTGGGCAAGGGTACTGACTTTACAGAGATGAAAAAAATGATGCCAAATTTTCTGCCCTATTTCCTGCCAACTTATCATTCACCCCTTTTTTTGTCCCCCAGATTCACTTTATCAAAGACAAACATGATTCTCCCAACAGGGTTCACTTATTCCCCATTGCCCAGCCCTTACCACTCTTCTGTCTTGGAACCAATATACAGCTTTGATTCGAAAACAGAAGGTAACAGTTTAGAAAAAAATATTCAATGGTAAGGGTCAGGCTTTCTAGGATATTCCGAACCCTTTCTACTTTCTACTATCCTCATGGAACTGAGACAGGGCAAAAAAGTTAAACTCAGGGTTTTGCCTAGTCAATATGGAGAGATCTGGTGATTGCTCAAGGTTACACAAAGTGTAAGGAACAAAGTGGGATTTGAAAACATGGCCTTTAGCTCCTAATCCATTCATTATATTTTCCACTATACAACAATGTTTCTCAAAAAGAGTCCAAAGAGTTAGGGCTCTGAGGGTGCAGCTGGAGATGGAAAATCACTGCCTGGAAAATGATGAGAAAGCAGCAGCTGTTTGGGGATTTGGGAAGGGGGTGGAGATGGGGGTTGTCCTTTGCTCCATGGCCAAAGAAGCAGAGAATAATCATCTCCCCTGATTAAAACCTCCTTTGGGGAGGAAATCCCTTCACATCTGACAAGCGTCTTTGGGGAGAAAGAACAAACCAAGACCTGCAGCAAGTCATTTTGTAAGATGCCAGGCACACAGCAGTCCCCTCCCTGAGCTCTCTGCACAACTACCCAAAGCTTGGACACTTGAATGAACTGGCATTTTCAGGAGGAGGAGACTTAATGAAAGGATTCCCTGGGGAACCCATTCCTCCAGCCTGAATTCCACTCTAGCCAGGCTTGGCCAAAGCTGGGAAATGATGCTGGGAGCGGAGGCCAAAGCTGGCTGGGCGTGGAGCACAGGTGGAGACCATTGTCCCTGCTCAGTGGAAGTGCCCAGAGCTCTCTGCAGTTGTCCTCTGGACAACAGCAATGGGCACTGTCATGGGATACAATATGCCCACTGGTTTGGGGTAAGACTCCAAGAAAACAATGCTGCCTTATGTTGCCCCTGGGGAATGGCACTGAGACCACTAGAAATGTTTCCAAGAGGGGGGAATATTCTCTGTCCCTAGAGCTGGTAGAAAAGAAAAAAAAGTGACAAGTGAGTTTGGTTTCATCTTTCCTACAATGTCATCTTATTCTTGAGTGTAGACATGTCCCAGAACCTAAGGGATGTGAGCTATCCTGATGGACAATGGGCTCCATAGGAACTAACATCCATTTGCCTGTTATATAGGTTCTTAGGATAATAGAAGTGGAACTAGAAGGGACTTAAGAGACCTTTGGTTCGGTGTTTATTTTATACATAAGAAAATGGGACCAGAGAGAAACTTGTCCAACATCATAAAGATAATTAGTCAAGACTTGAACTCAGATATTCTAACTCAAAATCCCTTTCTACTACACCACAATTACATTCATTCACTTATGAAAGCCCCCAGGGCCGCTGTACACACTGAGACATGAAATGTCAGAAAGAGATGTCTTATACAATGGGAAGTACATTGGATCTTGAATCAAGAACCTGAGCCCATGGCCATGTTCTGCTACTTGTACTTGTATGATTTGGGACAAGATCATCTCATTTAGCCTCAATTTCTTTATCTGCAAGTGAGCTGAGATTCAATGAACTATTCATAGTTCCTTCTAGCTTGAAATCTTTGTGCTTTTCCATCTAAGTAAGATGGGTTATTGCAAAAATATCTCCCACTTCCCCCCCCAACCCAATCTCTTTCCTGGGTGAATAACAATAATTCCTGCCAAATGATTGGTTCTGAATACTAGTTTCTCTTGTATTCCCATACCTTTTATGATGGAAGGACTGAAGTACTGCGTTTTTAGCTGATGGGCCCAGTAGCACTGAAGGGAGGACCATGGTTGAAATGACATTGATATGGGTAGGCTTCTGTATTTTTCTCTTAGCTTCCAAAGCCCAGGAGCTCACTGAGGTCCTCTATTTCCCACAGCCTCCCTTTGAGATTTTGGGTGAATGTGATCAAGAACCCCCAGTTTGTGTTCGACATCCACAAGGGTAGCATCACCGATGCCTGCCTCTCAGTGGTGGCCCAGACCTTCATGGACTCCTGCTCAACATCTGAACACCGACTGGGCAAGGACTCCCCTTCCAACAAGCTGCTCTATGCCAAGGACATTCCCAGCTACAAGAGCTGGGTGGAAAGGTCAGTAGGACTCCCTGACTCACCACAACTCCAAAAAAGAGTTAGGTTCCAGTTGCACCATTATGCTTGGTCTCACTGGTATAGATAAGAATACACCTGATGGGAGCAGCTGGGTGGCTCAGTAGATTGAGAGCCAGACCTAGAAATCAGAGGTCTTGGGTTCAAATTTGGCCTCATACACATCCTAGCTATGCGACCTTAGGCAAGTCACTTATCCCCCATTGCCAAGTCCTTTACCTATCTTCTGCCTTGGAACCAATACACAGTATTGATTCTAAGACGGAAGGTAAGGGTTTAAAAAAAAAAGAAAGAAATACTACACCTTGCCATGACTAGCTCATCTTTTTTCCTAAGCCTTCAGGATCCCATTTCCAGATTTTGTCCTAACCTCACCCCCTTATTTCCCCTGAGCCCTGTGTTGCAAGAAGAAAGATGATTTTTGACCAGCCAGGAAGCTTCCAGGTAGATGTCAAGACCCCTCCCAGGGCACTGTAGCCACAGCAAGCTGTGCAAGGGGCTAGTGTTAGGGAATCAAGAAATCAAGTCAAACATTTATTAATGCTTACATGCTAGGGACAATTCTAAGTGCTAGAGATACAAAAAAGGGGGGAGGGATAGTAGAGCGTATATTCTAATGGGAGGCACAACAAATGGACGATATATCCAGGCTACATGGAAGGTAATTTTTTAGGGGAAGGCATGAAAACCTGGAAGGGTGTTTTGGAGTAGAGGGGATTTGAGCTGCATTTTTAAGGAAGTCAGAGAAACCAAGAGATGAAGGTAAGGGCAGGGAGCATTCCAGGGTTGGGGAACAACCAGTTGAAAGGCACAGAGAAGGGAGATGGGGTGAATGTTATGCTCAAGGAATACCAAGTAGGCCAGTATAGCTGGATCACAGTGTGTGTGTGAGAAAATTGGGAAGGCAGGAAGGGACTGACTGGGTTATAAAAAGTTTTGAATGCCCAAAGGAGGCAATAGGGGAAAATGAATGAGAGTGCCCCAGACAGCTTTTCCTCAGCTCCTTAATCATCCAGCCTCTCTTTTCTTCTGCAGATATTATGCTGATATTGCCAAGCTGCCGGCCATCAGTGACCAGGACATGAACGCCTACCTCGCAGAGCAATCACGCCTCCACGCTGTGGAGTTTAACATGCTCAGTGCCCTCAATGAAATCTACTCCTATGTCAGCAAGTACAGTGAAGAGGTAAGAGGTAGATGAGGGAGGAGACTGCCATGAAAAGAGATGAGAGAGCTCAACCAACAGTAAATCAGTTTCCTATACATTCATTGGGCACCTATTATGTGCAAGAGACAGGAGATGTTTATTGATCTGTATGCAGAAATTGGACCATTTGCAAGTTGGCAATTGAAAGTGATTTGATTAATGTCACTTTTAATGCTGTTAACTCAACAAAATAGTGGGGAGGGGGGTTCTTACTAATTTAATTATCTTATCAATAAAGTATTTTAAAATTAACATTGCTTTTAAAACCCTGAGTGAGGCTCTTCTCTGCATTTGAGCAGATGCCAACTGCCAATTAGCAAATGGACAAATGGATCTCAATTTTTACTTGTGTGACTTTGAACAAGTCACTTAACTTCTCTCGGCTTTAACTTCCCCTTCTTACAAGATGAGGGCATGATAGAGATAGAACTAGAAGGAATTTTAGAAGCCATCTAAACCAATCCCTCCATTTGACAGATGAAGAAAATGAGGCCTAGGGAAGTTTAGACTTGCCTACAGTCATATAAGTAGTAAACATCAGAGAGAGAATTTGAACCCAAGTCCCTTGGCTCTAAGCAGCTGGGTGGGAAAGGTAGAGACTGGGTTTTGGAATCAGGAAGATTCATCTTTGTGAATTCAAATCTGACCTCAGCAATTACTAGCTCTGTGACCCTGAGCAAATCACTTAACCTTGTTTGTCTCAGTTTCCTCATCTAAAATTAGCTGGAAAAGGAAATGGCAAACCACTCCAGTGTCTTTACCAAGAAAAGCCCAAATGGAATCAAGAAAGAGTCAGATACAAATGAATAAAACAAAACAAAACTCTGGAGCTCTAGAAAAAACTCCTGCCACATTCTGCTTTGGGGACATAGTCTATCAGGCCTGTGATCAGAGACCCTGAGAGCTAGAAGAAAGTCTAGTGGGCCATATAAAGGCCATAAAGGGACCAGCTCTCCACGCTCAATCTGGAACTTGATTTGGGGAAATGGGTATTCAAGACTGAGATTTTGCTTCAATTTCCTACAGTCATCAGTCTTCTTTCTGCTATTCCATCCTTCCAAATTCTTTGAGTCTATATAGATATATAGAACAACCACATAGATTATTTAGAATTCATAGGTAATAAGCCACTCCTAAAAGTGAAAGCAACTAGGGTGCTTGATAGATTGTGGTATTCTAAATGAATCTGGCTTCATCTCGAAAGATTTCTAGCAGAAGGAAAGGGTGAGGTCTGAAAAAGATCTGTAGTGTTGTAGAAAAATTCCCAGTTTTTAGAATCTAAAAGGACCTAGATTCAAATCCTGGTTCTGCCACTGACTATGAAATGAGATAAAAATGAACTCCTAAGAACTTTGATTTCCATCTGACCTCTGTGCTTCTCTTCTCCCAGATCATTGGGGCCCTTGAGCAGGATGAACAGGCACGAAGACAGCGACTGTCTTATAAAGTGGAACAGCTGATCAATGCCATGTCCATTGAGAGCTGAGAGGAGGCACCTGGCACATCTCAAAAGAAGAAAGAGAAGGGAAAGATGAGGCAGCCTTCAATTCTTCAAAACTGGGAGTGAAGGACTAGTGAGAAGGACTAGAGCTCCCAGGGCTCACTGAACCCATCCTGGGGGGAGGGAGGACTGTATCCCTCCTCCCACATCAGCCAGGGTTCATCCTATCCAGTTCCCAAGTCATGGAACAGTAGGCATCACGCATCCTTGGCAAGAACAAGAGAGAAATGAGGGCCAGGAAGTCATCCTCGAAGCCAAGAGGCAGGAACTTGGGACCATTCTGCCTCTGTGACTGCTGCTTTGCATGAAAAAAAATCATTTGATGTATATTGGGAAATAATGAAAACTTTATTTAATTTTTTTTAAGAAAAAGAGAAAAAACCCACAGAAATAAAATAGAACAAAAAGCCACTCTGCTAATCCCGTACCACCTTTTTTTCTTTTTTCCATTCTGGCTTTCCCCTTCTTTCTCATTCCCCTCCACCCTACCTCCCTCACAAGATTCCCTTTCCAGTGACTATTTGCAAACAGATGATGAGGGGAAGCTTGGGAAAGTAACTCATTTCCTTTCCCTGGGAAATAGAGAAAAGGAGGAGAGGAAGCATGAGCACAAGTTTGCACCAAACATTTTTCACAGTCACAGAGGCCAGTCAAACCTGGAAATATTTCAACGGCCAAGAGCTCATTGGTTCTTCTGTGTGAACTCCTGAACCCTCAGATGAAACCAAACCTGCCTGGCTGGAAACCAAGCTTTACATGCACACACCTGTATATGATCATCTCTGGAGAGAAGCTTTGTCTTTATATAATGTCGATGCTTTTCACTACTGTTTCTTTTGTTTTTTGTTTTGTTTTGTTTTTGATTCTATGTCTAACCAACTGAGGACCTGATCTTTGGTACCTCCCCTTGGAGCCAAGGGGCAGTGAGATGGGCCTCTCTTCATGCTGGGCTCATGACCCTCACTTGGACACCAAACATCTCCACCTCACGTGTCTTTCTCCTGCCACACTCTGCTTTGGGGAGCCGTTCCTACATCCTAGCAGTTGACTTGGGGGGCACAGTCTATCGGGATTGTGATCAGAGACCCTGAGCACTAGAAGAAGGTCTAGTGGGCCATACAAAGGCGATAAAAGGACCAGCTCTCCAGGCTCAATCTGGAACTTGATTTGGGGAAATGGGTGTCCGGGATTGAGATTTCACTCCCAATTTCTTGCAGTAAAAAAAATACAAAAACAAACACTGTTTACAGCAGGTAATACTTGAAAAGAGTTAGCTAAAGAAGCTACAATATTTATTATTCTTCTTTTTCAACTCTCATGCTTGCAGAGAGAAGGAGAATGCTTGGCATTTATCTTTGGACATGTCCCTGATGTGCAGGGCTTGCCTCTAAGGGGACCAGACCAGGCTAAATGGTTTGACTCCCAGAGAGATCCAAGGTCTTTGTCTTCTATCAATCTCTGTCATTGGTTCTTGGAATGGGGAGGCCAGAAGCTGGCTCAGATCCTTCCTCCTCCATCACTCCACTGAAGATGAAAGGTGACCAACTTTCCTGAGTACTGTTTAACCAGAGACCAAAGCTTTTCACCTCTCTTGTCCATGTTGCCCATAGAGGCTAAGAAGTTTCCCCAGATGTTGGCATTATCACATAGGGAGTTGGCAGAAGCTGCTGATCCTGGAACCACAGTAATCTGAGAAGTCTAAATTTTCTATCTCTGTTAATCTAAATGGTCAGAATCATCTTCCCTGGAACTACCATCTCTGGAAGGAGCAGCTGAAAGGAAGGGCAGGTGCTCCAGAAGAAAGAAAAGAGAGGAAGATAAGAGAAGAGCAGCCTCTCCCTCCTTCCATCCCTCCAATTTGGGAAGGGGCCAGAAATTCAGGCTTCCCCAAGGGAGAATGGATCATAGCTTGTTTCCTATTTGTTTAACTCAAATCATCCATCTCTCTCACTATCCTGCTACAGCTCCAGGCAGACCCAGTTTTCAAAGCTTCCACTGGCTGCACAATTCCCAAGGAAAATGGGTGAAGGAGAGCTGGCTGCCAGCCTCAGCTGTCGTGTGGCTTTGGATTGCTGCACTAACCACACAGCAGACTCCCCTGGTCTGTTCAGCTCCAGTTTCTTGCCTGAATACAGAGGACAAAAGGGAAGAGAAAAGCATTCAGTGAAATACTCAGGAAACTTGCTGTTTAAATTATGATTCACAGCCAGGCATGCCAAGTCCACTTTTCTTCTGATAATCCACTTCTGTTAAAGTTTCTCTGGGCCCTATTAATAGCCTGAAAGAAATACTAATGACCTTGTACAAGAAGCCAAAGCATTTGACATTCACAGATCCAAAGCTTAGCGACTCAGAGCCCATGATTTGCAGCAATGAGGGGGTGAAGAAGCCAAAGGGAAAAAAGAATTGAAGATGGAGATTTCCTTCTCCCAACAAAGGAATCTATCTCTGAATCCTTTATGCTCGCCTTCCAGGTTTAGTTTGAATGGTGATATTCTGATGATCCCCCTTACAGAGTTGTTCCCCCTTTCAAGATTGCCTCCTAGAGTTTTGCAAGAACTGGAGGCTGAAGGCAAAAAGCATCCTCTTAACCCATCTTTCTTTGCCCACCAATGATTCCATCAGACTGATCTCACTGCTGCAGCCCTTGCCAAACCTAGAAACAGAGGGGCTACCAGCAAGGTACTGAAAGAATGTATCTCATTTGAGGTACTTCCATTTGAAAATGAGAAGAAGAGAGTCTAAAGGGGAGGCTGCCTGATGAGTCGCAGTGAAAGGAGCTAACCACATGTAACTTGGCAGCCAAGAAAAAGAATGTCAGTCAGGAAGAATAACTTCTGGAGAAGGATGTCGAGAAGGAATATCCAAATGGAATATCCAAGCTGTTATAAAGCCATGAAGATGATAAGGTTCTAGAATACCTCTCCCTCCCTGATCCCCTAATAGTCTCACTAAATGAAGAACTCAGATGTGATAAATTTGTTTGTCATCCTCACTTGCCCAATAAGTCCTTCCCAATTTAGGGGTTCTAGGAAAGTCATGGACAAGTAACTCTCAGTCTTACTCCCTCTCAATGGTCAGGACATTTATACTTTGTCCCTCAGTCCCTTCCTCAATGGAATACAGGATTGAGGGAGAGGTCTATTCATGCTGCCTACAAAGATAAGCCTTCTCAAACTACCCCAAGAGAGCTTTTCTAAACCAAGAAAGTTCCCCAGCCTACCAGCCAGCTAGCCCAACATAAAATGTTTATTGTTATCATGAGTTGATGTTCTCCCTGGGAACAGGGAGCAGGTACCCATGGGCTGCTGGTTTCTGCTACCAAAAGAGTGGGCATGGACCAGCTGCCTTGTTTGTCTCTGTACTTCAATGCCCCCACTGGTGGAAGGCAAGAGCAATGTGGACAAAGAGCCAGCAGGAGGAAGAAAATAATTGGAAAAGGCCCCTGGAATCTCCCTGCCCCTTAAAACAGGAGCAGTAAAAGTTTCCACTACCTTAGTTTGTTCCAGCTGGACTTTCTCTCACTTGCCTGAGGCTCTGACCTTCACCAATTCCCCCCAAGGATGACATGAAATAACAACAGAAGCCCCCATAACTGCTGAGTCCACAATAGGAATGATGGATGGGTGCACGCTACAGGACAGACAAAAATGGTCCAAACAGAACAAATGGGGCACATTTATAAAGCCATGGAAAATAAATCTCCAGGGGCATTCCAGCCTCACACCTGGCCCCATTAACCTGTTGTCAGTAAATATTAAGCAAGCAGCCACAAGCTAGGGATGGAGTATGTGTCCTTTCTATGCCTAGTAAATCTGCAGCAGGAATCCTCTTCCTTAAATTGTGGCAGCCTTCCTCTGGGAGGGGTGGGAGTAGACGTCAAGACCCAGTATAAAGGAACAGAGTTGAAGTGGATTGCTCTGTCCAAGGTGCTGGGGAGGAAACACCATATCACAGATTCTAGGCTGAAATGGGACTCAGCTGCTGTGGTTAAGGGTCTCTGGACAAATCTCTCAGGAACATCTGTGGTAGCATCTTCACAACTCCAAAGTCTCTTTTCCCATCTTCTTTTACCTTTCCTCAAAGACTTCATATTTGATATCTAGGGCCAGATGCATCACTGGAGGGAGGGATGTATTTTTATTCAAACCCAGCAATGGAAGGAACCCCAAGAGGTTAACAAAGCCTTCCCCCTTCCTCCAGGAAGGTTCCCCCAAACCATCACAGGCAGATAGCTGTCTTGCCTGTTTCTGGAGACTGTCAGTAAAGGTGACTAATTCCATGGTTATTCCCAATCATATGTGACCCACATTGTGCCCCAACCCTCTCCTTCAGGAAGGTTTTATTCACATCTCACTTAAATGAGCTGTGATATAAATCCCATTCCATCTTGTTCTGCCCCCAAAAGAGATAGAGAGCAGCAGGATCTAAGGCAGGTTCTTCATTTTCACCCCACTTCCCTGTCAAAGTTAAGTTCAATGTGGAGATTGAAATGGGAAATAGTCAGGAAGACCGGGAGTCGTGTCTTAGGTGTGTCTGGAAGGAACTATCTCCTTACACCAAATGGGGTAGTAGGAGCCTCAGAGTCTTTGCTTACCCCATCGTCTAGATCCCTTTTCCCCAGCATACCTGCCTCTCTCCTCTTTTCTTTCCCCTAACCCCTCTTTTCTTGACACACTGGAATTCTGTATTGTATTTTTTTTAATGAGAAGAAAACAGTGTTTGTCTGGTTTTGTTGTTTTTACAGGTGTTGTGGAAAAAACTGTAAGAAAATTTAAGTATTTAAAATGTTCCAAGAAAAAAAACTGGGATTTTTTGTTATTATTCTAATATATTATTGTGTACCTATTGTAAATATGAAACGCTCCTATTTTGCAAGCCAAGGACACACTTTGTACTGTTGTTATATATAAATAAAGTTTACTGGATAAAAAAAAGAAAACTAGAGTTAGATATCTCAATGGGATGAGAGTTGACAAGAAGTCCCAAGCCTGATTCTTACTACTTGTATGACCTCAGCCAAGTCACTTGCCTGCTCTGAGCCTTCATTTCCTCAACTGCAAGATGAGAAAGATGATCTAAGAGGTTCCTTCTATGATCATGAGCCTAATACAGAAAAGGATCTAAGAGGCCCTTTAATCCAATTCCCTCATTTTACAGATAAGATTCTGGGTGATTAAAGCTTATAGATTCATATTCAAAGGGACCCCAATGGTCTTCTAACAACAACAATAACATGTAGAGTTTATATGACACTTAAAGATTTGTAAAGTATTTCATGAAGGGTAACTCATTTGATCCACATAACTCTGGGAGATAGGTGCTACTATTATGCCCATTTTACAGATGAGAAAGCTGAGGCTAAGAGAAGTTGCATGACTTGCCCACAGTCACATAACTAGTAGGCTTCTAGAACACAGGTCTTCCTGACTCCAGGTCCAGCACAGTCTACATACTGCACCACCTAGTTGCTTCATCTAGTCATTAAGATCATAGATTTACAGCTGAAAGGGAATTTATAGACTGAATCTAGCTGTCTTGTTTCACAAATAAAAACTAAGACCTGTGAGATTAAAGAAGTGGAACAGGGCAACATAAAGGGAAAAATTTGAACCCAGGTCCCATGGCCCCAGAGCCAGTAAATACTCCTCCAGTTGTAGTAGATAGCTTTCTTCCAAAACTTGGTTGACTACAAGCCATATCATGGCTTACGCCAGATCCAGAAAGCCAATTAACATCATCATCACTACCCTTCCCCCCACCCAACATAGCCCCCAATAACTTCCATGACCAGCAAACCAACACTGACCCCTAGTGCCAAGAGTCAAGAATACAGATAATGAAAGTATTTTATGGAAATGAGAGCTCCAAGCCCTAACCCCTTCCTACCCCCTCCAAAGTTCTCCTCCCTGGAGCCTAATTAGTCTATATTCTACCCCAAAAGTAGGCTGACTTTTAGGAGGATTTGGGTTACCTCAGGAAACATCTGTGGTTGGCTACTCTGCTCTAGGAGATGCCACCCTTTCACTTCCTGATAATAGGAGACTTTGGGGTTGATTTGAAGGAAGAAGACGTGGGGAGCACAGGAATTGTGTGCCGTGTTGTATTGGCAAAACTATGGCATGAGGGAGAAAAGAAGAGACTCATTCCAGGTCTTTAGAAGTCACCAGGTTTGTTTGTGGACTGGAAGCTTGAGGTCTCTGCTAAATTTGTCCTGGAAACAGAAAAACAGCTTAGGTGACTCCCAATCCTGGGATTCACTGTAAATTGAGAATGCCGTCTTCCCCCACTATCACTATCTCCTCCTCCTCTATTCTCTATTGAATCTCTATTTTCTACTTTTTCTTTCATTTATCAAGACATGTTGACATGACTCCCACACACGCCATCTTCAGAGATGACAGGTAAGTGCAAATTCCAGCAGCCATCTCACATTTCTAAAAAGTATTCGAGGCATCCATTCATTGATTCAGTCATTCATGGATGCCCTAGCAATATTTCTAATGTCACTTTCAGTCCAAGTCACTTGTCAACTCAAAAACTTTCAATGGCTCCCTATTACCAATGTAATAAAACACAATCTTCTGATCTTGACATTCAAATATCTCCAAAATCTGACTCTAGCCTATGTTTTCAGCATTATAGACTATTATTATTAATCATCATCATTATCATAGCTAACATCAATGTAGTAGTTTAAGGAAAGATATTCTGCATTCAAATAAGAAAGTTTTCAACACTATGCCCAGGCCTCCATTCTTATCCTATCCTCTCCCATCAACATGTCATATCTCATGCTATCCATACCCCCTATTCCCCGGGGGAGGGGGGTGGGGGAAGAGGAGGGAGATTTCCACCCACCCAAATCCCTCATCTATTGAAATTCTCTTATTTCAAGACCCAATTGAGGTGCCATCTCTTCCACTAGCTAAATATAATCTCTCCCTTATCAAATCACTTCTAGTATTTGTATGAACTTATACTTAGCCCACTCTCCCTTATATCACAACTATTTGTTTACATATACTTTCACTCCATTAGTCTAAAAACTTTTTGAGAGCAAAATAAGTTTCCTATCCTTTTTGTATCCTCCCCCAACAAGCCAGGTTCCTTGCACATAGAAGGCATTTAATAAATATTTGTTCAAATAAAATTCCAAAAATGCATTCAATTTAGCCTTTCTTAAGCAGGGACCCCACAGGAGGCACTGGGAAGGATAAAAAGATAAATAAGACAGGGTCCCTGTCCTCAGATAGCTGCAATCTAGGAGAAGAGATAAAGAATACACAAAAATAATGATAATATGTACATACTTGGAGAAAGTACAGATATACAGATTATAGAAAGAGCTTTAAATCACTTTTTATCTATGAGACCTTGGACAAGTCACTTACCATGTGACCTAATTTTCCTGCCTGAAAGGGGAAAGTGGGATAGAAGGTAAAATAAGATAACCTCTGAGGTTCCTTCCAGCTCCAACTGTATAATCCTATGGCGAAAGACAGCAGCTAGGTGACACATTAGATAGAACACCAGGACTACAGTTACTGGCTGTGTGAACTTGGGCTGTGTGAAATCACTTACCCCTGTTTGCCTCTGTTTCCTCATCTGTCAAATGAGCTGGAGAAGGAAATGGCAAACCACTCCAGGATCTTTACCAGGAAAAGCCCCAATGGGGTCATGAAGAGTTGGACAGGACTAAAACTACTAAACAATGACAACAACCACAAATGAATATGACAGGACATACATTAAACTAATAAGAAAGCTCAGAGGCTATTTGGAGTCAAGCAATGGTCAGTTTGCTGGGGATAATCAAGGATGACTTTCTGGATAAAGAAAAGACTGCAAAGAATGCTTAACATAGACATTCTTTTGGAATGAGTTGTTGTTTTTTCCTCCTAATTTCCAGTGAAACTAGAGATGTAAATTCTGGTCCTAGGGGTGAAAGAAAATGCAAACAACACCCAAAGGAGCCCACAGGAGAGCCAAGAGCTGGGGCCAGCAAGTAATTTGCCCATTGTTTTAAATAACAACACGGGGTTCTGTCAGGGCACTGGGCTGTTTTGTTAACATAATGCCATCTCCTGATTCTGTGCTAAATGCAAATCAGAAGCATTGGTGAGGCTCTTCCACCACAGCCAAAAAGGTGTAATCATTCTTCAACAAAAGCCTTAATGTGACCCTGGTGATTTCCTGACGTGTTAATACAGTTAGCCATCAGGAGCTGGCAGATCAAATTAGCACTCAGCTTTTCTTTTGTTCCTGCTGACAAGAGGACTCAACTCCAGGGACCCTCTAAGGAGGCTCTGCCTGCAGCCTGGGAAGGAGGGGTGCAGAGGAGGGAAGGATGGAGGGATGGAGAGAAGGAGGGAGGGAGGGAAGGGTGTCTCGCACTAGGACCTTTACACCAGTGGGCTACTCCAGAACGCCCAATATCATCCCTTTTCCTGCCCTCTGAAGATATATGGAGAGATGGAAGGGGCTGCTCTGCTTTTATCTACAATCGCTATTGGACACTCAATGTTGGGAAGTCCTTCTTTGTGCCTAACTTAAATCCTTCTTCCTGCAGCTACAATAAACACAGTGGAGGTATTGAGCCATCATTCACTTAACCAGCACTCACTGGGTGTCTTGTGGCCCTCTAGGGAATAGAAAGATGACTGAATTCCAGTCCATGCCCTCTTAGAGCTAACCTTTCTAATCTCATCACTGTGGCTATAGTTGAAAGAGCTCTGGACATTTTTTTAACCCTTACCATCCATCTTAGAATTAATACTGTATATTGGTCCTATGGCAGAAGAGTACTAAGGGCTAGGTAATGGGAGTTAAATGACTTGCCTAAGGTCATACAACTAGGACGAATTGGAAGCCAGACTTTAACCCAGAGCCTCCTGTTTCTAAGCCTGGCTTTCAGTCCACTGAACCACCTACCTGTTGGCAAGAGCACTGGTCTTGAAACAAATATTCAGTGTTTACCCATTGCTTTAAAAAATTTTTAAACACTTTCCTCACAATCACCATGTAAAGTAGATAGCACAAATGTTATTACAGCTATTTTACAAATGAAGAAATAAACTCAGAGAGGAAATTGTTTATCCAGAATCACATAGCCTGGATTTGAGAGACAGGATTCAAATACAGGTCTCCTAACTCCAAGTTCAACACTCTGCTATTGTTGTTGTTCAGGCATTTCAATCATATCTGACTCTTTGGGGTTTTCTTGGCAAAGACTCTGGAATGGTTAGTCGTTTTCCTTCTTCAGCTCATTTGACAAATGAGGAAACTACAGCAAACAGGGTTAAGTAAGTGATTTTCCCAGGGTTACCCAGATAATAAATGTCTAAGACAGGATTTGAACTCAAATCTTCTTGACTCCAGGCCCAGTGCTTTATCCAATACACCACCAAGCTGCCCTTTAGCACTCTACTATATTACAGGTCAGATGATGAGTTCAGTTCCTGGTGGCAACACTAACTTGAATGACCCTGAGTTAGTCATTTTACTTCTTTGAGGCTCCATTTCTTCATCTATTAAAAGGGAATAATAATATTTGCATTGCCTACCTCTTTGGGCTTCACTTTCCTCACATGTAAAAATCAAAGACTGGAACAAGTGATCTCTAAAGAAAAGTCCCTTCCACTTTTCACATTTGACCATATTGTCTATATCATAGGGATAGTATAAGAAAGGTTCTTTACAATCAAACAATAAATAATTACATTGATTAAGTGGCTTCTATGTGTCAGGCATTGTGCTAAGTGCAGATAACAGAAAAGAGGCAAACAATAATCATTAGCCTCAAGAAGCTTACAATCTAATGAAAGAGACAACATGCAAACAAATATAGATAATACAAGCTATATACAGAATAAATAGGAAATAATTAGTGGAGGGAAGACATCAGAATTAAGAGGGGTTGGGGAAAGCTTCCTGTAGGAGGTGAGATCTTAGATAAGACTTAAAGGAACTGTGTGACCTTGGGCAAATCACTTAATCCCAATTGTTCAGTCCTTACTGCTTATTTAGTATTGATTCTTAATTTTAATTATTTTTTTCAATTTGAATTAGTTTATTTAGTCAATTTAGAACATTATTCCGTGGTTATAATAATCACATTATTTCTCTCCCTCCTCTCCACCCACCTTTCCCTCAGCCGATGTGCAATTTCATTGGGTATTACTTCTATCTTTGATCAGAACCTATTTCCATGTTGTTGTTTGCACTATGTTCATTTAGAGTCTACATCCCCCAAAATATGCCTTCAATCCATGTATTCAAGCAGATGTTTTCCTACGGTGTTTTTACTCCACAGTGTTTCCTATGAATGTGGATAGTGGTTTTTCTCATAGATTCCTCCAAGTTGTTCAGGATCACTGCATTGCCACTAATGGAGAAGTCCATTACATTCGATTATACCACAGTGTATCAGTCTCTGTGTACAATGTTTCCCTGGTTCTGCTCCTCTCACTCTGAATCAATTCCTGGAGGTTGTTCCAGTCCCCATGGGATCCCTCCAATTTATTATTCCTTTGAGCACAATAGTATTCCATCACCAAGATATACCACAATTTGTTCAGCCATTCCTCAATTGATGGGCATCCCCTCGTTTTCCAATTTTTGGCCACCACAAAGAGTGCAGCTATGAATATTCTTGTACATGTCTTTTTCCTTATTATCTCTTTGGGATACAAACCCAGCAGTGCTATGGCTAGATCAAAGGGCAGACAGTCTTTTAGCACACTTTAGGCATAGTTCCAAATTGCCCTCCAGAATGGTTGGATCAATTCACAACTCCACCAGCAATGCATTAATGTCCCAACTTTGCCACATCCCCTCCAGCATTCATGACTTTCCTTTACTGTCATGTTAGCCAATCTGCTAGATGTGAGGTGATACCTCAGAGTTGTTTTGATTTGCATTTCTCTGATTATGAGATGTAGAACACTTTTTCATGTACTTATTAATAGTTTTGGTTTCTTTAACTGAAAATTTCCTATTCATGTCCCTTGTCCATTTATCAATTGGAGAATGGCTTGATTTTTTTGTACAATTGGTTTAACTCTTTATAAATTTGAGTAATTAGACCCTTGTCAGAGGTTTTTGCTATGAAGATTCTTTCCCATTTTGTTGCTTCCCTTCTGATTTTGGACACATTAGTTTTGTTTGTACAAAAACTTTTTAATTTGATGTAATCAAAATTATTGATTTTCCATTTTGTTATTTTTTCTAGCTCTTGCTTGGTTTTAAAGTCTTTCCTTTCCCAAAGATCTGACAAGTATACTATTTTGTGTTCACCTTATTTTCTTATAGTTTTCTTCTTTATATTCAGGTCTTTCACCCATTCTGAGTTTATCTTGATGTAGGGTGTGAGATGTTGATCCAAACCTAATCACTCCCATACTGTCTTTCAATTTTCCCAGCAGTTTTTATCAAATAGTGGGTTTTGGTCCCAAAAACTGGGATCTTTGGGCTTATCCTAGACTGTCTTGCTGAGGTCATTTACCCCAAGCCTATTCCACTGATCCTCCTTTCTGTCTCTTAGCCAGTACCAAATTATTTTGATGACCACTGCTTTAGAGTATAGTTTGAGATCTGGTACTGCAAGGCCACCTTCCTTTGAATTTTTTTTTAATTATTTCCCTGGATATCCTTGATCTTTTGTTCTTCCAAATGAACTTTGATTTTTTTTTTCTAATTCAGTAAAAATGTTTTTTGGTAGTTCAATGGGTATGGCACTAAATAAGTAAATTAATTTGGGCAGGATTGTCATGTTTATTATGTTAACTCATCCTACCCATGAGCAATCAATGCTTTTCCAATTGTTTAGATCTAGTTTTAATTGTGTGGAGAGTGTTTTGTAGTTGTGTTCATATAGTTCCTGTGTTTGTATTGGCAGATAGATTCCTAAGTATTTTATATTGTCTAGGGTGATTTTAAATGGAATTTCTCTTTCTAATTTTTGCTGCTGAAATGGGTTGGAGATATATAGAAATGCTGATGACTTATGTGGGTTTATTTTGTATCCTGCAACTTTGCTAAAGTTGTTGATTATTTTGACTAGCTTTTTGGTTGATTCTCTAGGATTCTTTAAGTAGACCATCATATCATCTGCAAAGAGTGATAGCTTGGTCTCCCCATCACCAATTTTAATACCTTCAATTTCTTTTTCTTCTCTAATTGCTACTGCTAGTGTTTCTAGTACAATGTTAAATAATAGAGGTGATGATGGGCATCCTTGTTTCACTCCTGATCTTATTGGGAAGGCTTCTGGTTTATTATCCCCATTGCAGATGATGTTGGCTGATGGTTTTAGATAGATACTGTTTATTATTTTTAGGAAAGACCCTTCTATTACTATACTTTCTAGTGTTTTCAATAGGAATGGGTGATATATTTTGTCAAAGGCTTTTTCTGCATCTATTGAGATAATCATGTGATTTTTGTCAGTTTGCTTGTTAATATGGTCAATTATGTGGATGTTTTCCTAATATTGAATCATCCTTGCATTCCTGGTATGAATCCTACCTGGTCATAGTGAATAACCCTTGTGATGACTTGCTGGAGTTTTTTTTGCTACTATCCTATTTAAGATTTTTGCATCTATATTCATTAAGGAGATTGGTCTATAGTTTTCTTTCTCTGTTTCTGACCTGCCTGGCTTTGGGATCAGTACCATATTTGTGTCATAAAATGAATTTGGTAGAACTCCTTCTTTGCTTATTCTGTCAGATAATTTGTATAATATTGGGATTAGTTGTTCTTTGAACGTTTGATAGAATTCATTTGTGAATCCATCTGGACCTGGGGATTTTTTCTTAGAGAGTTCTTTGATGGCTTGTTCAACTTCTTTTTCTGATATAGGGTTGTTTCAGTAATATATTTCTTCCTCTGTTCGTCTAGGTAATTTATATTTTTGTAAGTATTCATCCATATCACCTAGATTGCCATATTTGTTGCCATATAATTGGGCATAATAGTTTTTAATGATTGCCTTAATTTCCTCTTCATTAGAGGTGAGGTCTCCCTTTTCATCTTGGATACTGTCAATTTGGTTTTCTTCTTTCTTTTTTTAAATTAGACTGAACAGTATTTTGTCTATTTTATTTGTTTTTTCAAAGCACCAGCTTCTAGTCTTATTTATTAAATCAATAGTTCTTTGACTTTCAATTTTATTAATTTCTCCTTTGATTTTTAGGATCTCTAATTTAGTCTTCATCTGAGGATTTTTAATTTGTTCACTTTCTAATTTTTTAATTTGCATGCCCAATTCATTGACCTCTGCCCTCCCTAATTTGTTAATATATGAACCAAAGGATATAAATTTCCCCCTGAATACTGCTTTAACTGCATCCCATAGGTTTTGAAAGGATATCTCATCATTGTCCTTTTCTTCAATGAAATTATTAATTGTTTCTATGCTTTGTTCTTTAACTGGTTTTGGAGAATCATATTGTTTAATTTCCAATTAATTTTTTATTTATCTCTCCATGTACCCTTACTAATTATTACTTTCATTGTGTTGTGATCTGAGAAGGTTGCATTTATTATTTCTGCTCTTTTGCACTTGTTTGCAATGTTTTTATGCCCTAATACATGGTCAATTTTTGTGAATGTACTATGTGCTGCTGAAAAGAAGATGTATTCCTTTTTGTCTCTATTTTTCTCCACATATCTACTAACTCTAATTTTTCTAAGATTTCATTCACTTCTCTTACCTCTTTCTTATTTATTTTTTGGTTTGATTTATTTAGTTCAGATAGAGGAAGGATCAGGTCTCCCACTAGTACAGTTTTTCTATCTATTTCATCCTTGAGCTCCACTAGTTTCTCCTTTAGAAATTTGGATGCTATGCCATTTGGTGCATATATGTTGAGTACTATTTCCTCATTGTCTATACTGCCTTTTATCAGGATGTAATTACCTTCCCTATCTCTTTTAACTAGATTTATTTTTACTTTGGCTTTGTCAGATATCATGATTGCGATTCCTGCCTTCTTTTTATCAGTTGATGCCCAATAGATTTGGCTCCATCTTCTTACTTTCACCCTATGCATATCTACCTTCCTCATGTGTGTTTCTTGTAGACAGCATCTGGTAAGGTTTTGGATTATAATCCACTCTGCTATTCGCTTGAGTTTTATGGGTGAGTTCATTCCATTCACATTCAGAGTTTGATTACCAGTTGTGTATTTCCCAGCATTTTGATTTCTACTCCTACTCCTGCCTTTTCTTCTTTAACTATTTCCTTCTACACCAATGTTTGTTTTTAATCAGTCCCCCTAGTTCCCACCCTTATTTTATTTCCCTTTCTACCCCCTCTCTTCTTATTCCCCCCTTATTTTCCCTGCAGCCTTTCTAAAACTACCCCCCACCTCTCCCTCATTTGTACTGCTTCCCTCCCCACCAGTCCATTTGTTACCCTTCTACTCCCCTATAGGGCGCAAATCTATTCTCTGCCTCAATGGATTGGATTGTTTTTCCCTCTTTGGGTCAATTTCAATACATGTAAGAGTTGAGTATTTCCTATCTCCAACCTCTTTACCCTTCCAGTGTATTGATGTTCTCCCCTCTCCCGCCATGAGCTTCTTTGTGACATATAAATTTACCCCCTTTTGTTTATTTTCCCATTTCTTTTAGTATTAACCTCTTTTTTAGCTCTAGTTGTATATATATATGTGTGTGTGTGTGTATATATATATACATGTATATGTATTTATGCATACATATGTCTATATACCTATTTATGTGTTGTCATTTCTTCCTATATAGTTTGTCACTGTTCCCTCTAAGTGTAATTCTTCTAGCTGTCCAGGTGATAATAACAATTTTTAACAGTTACCAATGACCTCTTTTCTTATAGGGATACATATAATTTTAATTTATTGAGTTTCTTTTTTTAAAATAAAAGGTTTGTTTTGTTTTGTTTTTCTTTTTCCCTCTTTTTTAATTACCTTTTGATGATTCTCTTGAGTTCTGTGCTTGGGCATCAAATTTTCTGTTCAGGTCTGGTCTTTTCTGGTCTTTTCTTTTATTCTTCTATTTTGTTGAATGACCATACTTTCCCCTATAGGAATATAGTCAGTTTTGCTGGGTAGTTGATTCTTGGTTGTAGAGCTAGTTCCTTTGCTTTCCAGAATATCATATTTCATGCCTTTTAGTCCTTCAGTGTAGATGCAGCCAGATCCTGTGTTATCCTCACTGTGGTTTCATGGTATCTGAATGACTTCTTCTTGGCAGCTTGTAATATTTTTTCTTTGGTCTGATAGTTCTTGAAGTTGGCTATAACATTCCTGGATGTTGTCAATTGGGGATAAAGTACAGGAGGTAATCTGTGGATTCTTTCAATCTCCACTTTTCCCACTTGTTCTAGAATATTGGGGCAGTTTTCTTGGATACTTTCCTGTAGTATTATGTCCAGTCTTTTTCTTTTGTCATGATCTTCTGGTAAACCAATGATTCTTAAATTGTCTCTCCTCCAATGATTTTCTAAATCTTCTGTTTTGTGAATGAGATGCTTAATATTTTCCTCAATTTTTTCATTCTTTTGGTTTTGTTTTATAGTGTCCTGCTGCCTTGTGAGGTCACTTAATTCTAGTTGTTGTATTCTGGTTCTTAAAGACTGGATTTCATCCCTGGCTTTTTGGCCATCCTTCTCCTTCTGGTCTGATTTTCTTTGGAGTCATCTTTCATTCTCTTTACCTCATCTCTCATCTCCTTTGCCTCGGATTTCATCTTCTTTGCCTCTTCTTTCATCTCCTTTGCCTCATTTTCAAGCTGATTGATTTTGGCTTTCAAGATACCATTTTCTGTTTCCAGATGACTTATCTTAGTTTTTAAGTTCTTTTCCCAATTGTCTTCAGCCTCTCTTAATTGTGTTTTGAATTGCATTTTGAATTCTTCCAAAGCCTGTATCCAATTCTCTGGGATTTCTTATTTATTGTTTGATGATCCCTCCTCCTCTGTCCCATTTTCTCTTTGTTCGTTGCCTATATAGAAGATGTTGATTATAATTTCTTTTTTCTTTTTCTGTTGTTTGCTCATATTTACACCTTCTTTACTCCCTGTATTTGTCTGTGCTCTTGCTCCTCTCATTTTTTTTGGTTTTGGGGTTTTCTGACAGTCTTCCTTCTTGGAGCTTTTCCAGGGGATCTCTTGGTGCAGTCTGTGGGGGAGGCGTGTTGGAGTTTGAGCTTCCCTGTCCTCTGAAGATTTTTTATGGGATTAAGTTCAGCTGTGTTGGACTGAATGTGCTCTGAGGCCAAAACTTCCTGGAAGGCTGGAGCAAGATGGAGGGTCTCTGCTGCTCTGACCAGGCTGCCTGCTATGCACTCCCTCTTCAGCTCCTTCCCCACTGCCTGTGTTCGATGCTCTGAGCCTGGCACAGCCCTGCCCACAAGGTACACCCTCCAGACCAGTGCCTTTGCCCAAAGGTTCCCGCTGCTGCTGGAGGCTTAGCACTCTAGGGGGGAAGGGTCCTGGGACCTTCCTTTTGCCTTCTGCTTAAACCCAAGTGATCTCAAATTCCAGCTTTTTTGGGGGGGTACCTTTTGAATTGAGTCCAGCAGGAGGGTTCCCTTGGCTCTGTCTTGTTGTTAGGTTTGATTTTCAGTCCCCTGGGAGCATTTAGTTTGTAATTGGTAAGGAAGGGTATTCAGAGGTCTGAACTTTTGCTGCTTCTACATCGCCATCTTGACTCCGCCCCACTTATTATTGATTCTAAGACAGAAAGTAAGGGTTTAAAAAAAAGTGGGACTTAAAAGAAAGCTGGGAAGATCAATAGTTAGAGCAGAGGAGGAAATGTGTTCCAGGCTTGAGGGACAACCAGAGAGAACTCCTAGAACTAAGATATGGTGTGTCTTGTTTTTGGAACCCAGGTCTTTTGACTCAACATTCAAAACTCTCTCCATTATACTGTACCACTCTGGAGACAGCAGATAAGATGACTGGGAAGCAGGAACTGAAGCCTGGGCATCATGAGGGTGAGAGGAATGGTTGGGGGAGAGAGAGAAGGGAGATATAACATGGATGAAAACTCAGGAGGAGAGATGAATAGGAAGGGAGAAAACTCAGGCAGAAAGAGCATAAATCATCTAGCAGTACCAGATTTTAAATTGTATTATAAAGCAGTACTTAGTGAAATTATCTGGTACTGGCTAAGAAATAGAGAAGTAGACCAGTAAAACAGAAAAGACATACAATAAACAATTATAAAAGATTATAGTAATCTGCTATTTGACAAAACCATAGATACAGGATTTGGGGATGAGAAATCACCATTTGAAAAAAAAATGTTGCAATACCTGGAAACTAATTTGGCAGAAAGTAGGTATAGACCAATATCTTATACTATTCACTAAGGTAAGATCAAAATGTATACATGATCTAAACATAAAAGGAAAGATCATAAGTAAATTAGAATAGGAAGCATACTACCTATCAGATTTATGGATAGGAGAGGAATTTATGAGTTAACAAGAGATGGAGAGCATTGTGAAATATAAAATGGATAATTCTGAATACATCAAATTGAAACATTTTGTACAAATAAAATAAACACTGCCAAGATTATAAAGAAAGCAGAAAATTGGGGAGAAATTTTTATAGATAGCCTATCCAAGAGATGTTTCATATCTAAAATATATAGTGAACTTTGTCAAATGTATAAGAATAAGAGCCACCCTCCAACTGATAAATGGGCAAAAGATATGGACAGTTTTCAGATGAAGAAATTAAAGTCATACATAGGCATATGAAAAAAATTCTCCAAATCACTACTAATTAGAGAAATATAAACCAAAACAACTCTGAGATATCACTGACACCCATCAGACTGGCTAAAATGATAAAAGGGCATGTTGAACTGTATATGGAAAAACAGGGGCACTAATGCTGTTGGTGGAGGTGTGAACTGATCCAACCATTTTGGAGGGCAATATGGAATTATACCCAGAGAAGTATAAAGTTGTGTATACCTCTGTTTTCCAAGGAGATTAAGGAAAAAGAAAAAGAAGTCATATATTACAAAATATTTATACTAGCTCTGTTTGTTGGGGCAAAGGGTTGGAAACTGAGGGGATGCCCATCAATTGGGGAATGGCTAAATAAATCCTGGCATATCATTATGATGGAATACTACTGAGCCATAAGAAACAATGAACAAACTAATTTTTTAAAAATGTAAAGAATTATATGAGATAATGAACAGTGAAATGAGTAGAACCAGGAGAACATTATACTCAGCCACAGAACTAATACTAGAAGAATAAACTATGAATGTTACCTCCAGAAAGTGAACAGAAAGATAAAACATGAAAGTATTAATTTATATGAACATGTTGGCCTCCATGATGATACCCCATGTGATGCGGGAAGGGTGGGAAGGAGTTGGGACACTAGTGGATGGAATCTATTATGTAGATAAGGAGAAAAATAAGTTAAACATATAGATCTATGATTTTATATGTATAATATCTTTTTTAATACATGGAAATGCTTGTTTTGTAAACATTTGGAATACTAATAATAAATAATTTTTAAAAGTAAATAAAACTGAAAAGAAAATATAAATAAAATTATGGTATTAATATGTCTTTCTTGTTGAAAAAATATAATTAATCAATCAATAAATAGTTATTAAGTGTCTTCTATGTGCCTGGCACTGTGATAAGAGGGGAGCATACACAGGCAAAATACAGTCCCTGCCCTCAAGGAGCTTACAATCTAATGGATACAAATCAAGAATCAATAAATTATATTTGTGTAATTTATAGATACAGTATTATATAGAGAGAGATTTAATATATAATATGTATAATTATATTTGTAATTTGCAAAATAGATTATAATTGTAAAGCTCTTAGCATAGTGCCTGGCACGTGGTAAGTACTACATAAATGTTACCTATCATTAGTATAATTTTAAAATATTTCCAGAATGATTATTTCTACTTTGATGTAGTTTAGGGAGTAAAGGCATTCTGCAGGTAGAAGAATGAGGAAAGTTTCATGGAGAAGGTGTTTTTTCAGCTGAATCTTAAATGAATTAAAGGACTCTCCAAGGCGGAGAAGTTTTTAGGCATTTTAGGCTTTCTAAAACCCTAGATATTCTTCAGAGAAATAGTTTCCACCCAAAGTTTCCCCATGTGATATACTGTATAACTGCTATTATATGGAACAAGAGAGTCCAGAGCATGCATGCAGCATACTCTCCCTGTTGCCAGCCCAAATGGAAGAGGCTGAAAAGCCTGCTTCTAGAAAGACATAATTAAGTGTAATGGAAAGCCCTTCCTCATCAATTCAAAGCATGCACAGGTTTTCTGATTATTTCCAGCCCACTTATCTCAGGGGAGGGGAAGGAAAGAGAGAGGGAACAAGCATTTATTAAGCCCTTATTATGTGCTGGCCATTGTACTAAGCATTTTATAATTAATATCTCATTAGATCCTCACAACAACCTTGGGAGGTATGTGTTATTACTATCCCCATTTTATAGTTGAGGACATTGAGGCAGACAGAGACCAAGTGACCTATCCAAGGGCTACACAGCTAATGTCTGAGGCAGAATTTGAACTCAAATATTTCTGACCCTGGATCCAGTGCTCCATCCACTGGGCCACCTAGTTCTTGACCTCATTACCAAGAAGGTATTTTGGCTGCTGCAAAGGAACTGAGAGCCAAAATAAGACTCCCATAGAAGCATTGCACGCTCTTTCCTCTCTGGGTGTCATCAAGAGAAGAAATACTATAAAGGACTATCAAGCTAGGATATGACCTTGTGAGTGTTAGAAAGTGGGGAAAGCAAGCCACCAAGAGGTCCAGAAACTAGAGACTATGACAGATTTTATGGTAGCCAAGTCTGATTAGAAACAGAGTCAAGGCTCTCCACTGCCTAGGCTTCCTTCCAAAATGAATTTGTTGGAATTGCTGCTTTAAGCTTGAGCCCATTCTCCCCAGGAACTGAAATATCATAGGGGAGGAATATATCCCCAGGCAATGGGAGAAATGCTCTGTAACTTCTATTCTTGGCATATCTTCTTAGTAAATATCTCTTCGTGCAAATTCACTGAATAAACTAAGAGGCAGCTGGTGGCAGGAAGGATAGAGCACTGGTCCTGCATCCTAGTTCATATCAAGCCTCAGACATTTACTAGTTATATGATCTTGGGCAAGGCACTTAACCTCTGCCTGCCTCAATTTCCTCAGTTATAAAATGGGGATAATAAAAGCACTTTCCTCTTGGGTTGTTCTGAAAATCAAATTAGATCATTATAAAGTGCTTAGCACAGTGTTCAACACAAGGTAGGGGTTAAATAAATGTTTGGTGACTGGTTAATTGGCTGACCCAAAGGAACCTATGATCTTATCCCTTTAGGAGTTCCCCTCAATAAAATGCAGAAGCTGTCTCTTCCATGCCTGTTGATTCTGTAGGATTCTTGGTCCTGTCCTCTCCAAAAAGTTCACCATAGATGGTCCACTCACCATTCTGGAGGCTTTCTCTTGATGTTTTGAGGGTATCCATGGAGCATTCTGTTATCCATGATGCTTCTCATAGGACCAGGACATCTCTTCTCATCATACAATTCCTTACTGGTGCCTTTTTACTCCTGGTCTTCTTGGAGTTCCTTACTGGTTATATCTTATAGTCTGATCATACCCTCCACAGGTCATGAGAAAATATTTGCCAAGAGCTTAGCAGAGGTGCTGCTAGGTGGCAGAGTGGATAGAGTGCTAGGCCTCGAGTAAGGTGGACATGGGTTCAAATCTGACCTCAGACATTTCCTACCTGTGTGACCCTGGGAAAGTCACTTAACTCCCATTGCTTATTCCTTACCAGTATTGTTTCTAAGACAGAAGATAGGGGTGTTTAAAAAAGGATACTTACAGGAGACAACTAATTGGCCCAATGGATTCAGAGTCAGATCTAGAGACAGAAAGGTCCTGGCTTCAAATCTGGCCTCATACACTTCCTAGCTGTGTGGCCCTGGGTAAGTAGAGTTGTTACTATGAAAGAAGGGATTTTTTTTAAAAAAGAGAGATTAGCAGAGTGCCTGGCACACAGTATCTAATAAAAGTTTCTTCTCTTCTTCCATCCACCCCATCATGGGATACTCATGTTGAGTTTAGAAGTAACAGTTGTATTCCAAGACTTGCTGCTACACTAGTAGAATTTTCATATTTTTAAATAGGCCTTTGGACTCTAAAATTATACATATCCTTTGATCTCTCAATACTATTACTGGTCTATATCCAAGAGATCAAAAATTGGGCTTATTAATACAAAAACATTTATAGCAGCTTTTTAGGGGGTAGCAAAGAACTGGAATTGAGGAATTGTTGAATGGCTGAACAAGTTGTATTGTGTGATTATGATGAAATATTATTGTGCTATAAGAAATGATGAGCAGGATGGTCTTGGAAAAGTCTAGAAAGACTTACTTAAACTGATGCAAAGTGAAGTGAGCAGAACCAGAGCAGTGCACACAGTAACAGTGATATTTTTTTGATAAACAACTATGAATGATCTAGTTATTCTCAGCAATTCAGTGATCCAAGACAATTCCAGAAACTCATGTTGAAAAATGCTATCTGCCATCTGAGAAAGAACTGATGGAGTCTAAATGCAGACTGAAACATACTATATTTCCCTTTCTTCTTTTTTATATTTGAAAGTTCTTCCACAAAATGACTAATAATGAAAATTGTTTTACATGACTGCACATGTAAAACCTATATCAGATTGCTTACCATCTCAGGGAATGGGGAAAAGAGAAAAGGAGGGAGGGAGGGAAGGAGGGAAGAAGAAGGAAGAGAATTTAGAACTAATTTTTTAAATTGGATGTTAAGGGAGGCAGCTAGGTGGCTCCGTGGATTGAGTCATACCCAGAGATAGAAGGTCCTGGGTTCAAATTTAGACCAAGATACTTCCTAGCTGTAAAATTCTGGGCAAGGGACCAAACCCCCATTGCCTAGCCTTTACCACTCTTCTACCTTGGAACCAATATACAGTATTGATTCTAAGAGAGAAGGTAAGATTGGGTTTTTTTAAATGAATGTTACATGTAATTGAAGGAAAAATAAAATACTACCTTTATAAAATAAAATTAAATGGACCTTTGTTTTCATGGGAAGTTTGGGGGCAATAAAAGCGCTGTTCTTGGTCCCAAAGGCACCTCACCTCTCTCTCTCTCTCTAACATTCAGCTCTGGGTCCAATTTGTCTTCCATCTAACCTAGGTAATATATACTAATATGGCATATCTATATATAATTTATATGATATGTCTATAGGGTGTGGCTCCAAATACATATTGAAATCTAGGCAATAGATATTCTTTATTTCTTGCTCTTTCCTATATTAATGAGCTGATCAAATTCCTGATTTATAGATTTATAGAACTTTTCCAGGAAGTTCTGCAATGGCCTGGAATATGATACAATCAACACAATGTCCACCACAAACAAGAGCATCCCTAGGACTTCACCAACCAACTGAGCTCAACTAGGTTTCCTTCATCACAGTGGCACATAGCATTGGTACCTATACATCTACCTATATTTTACATAGAATTTGATATTTCTTATCAGTATATCATTGGAAAGGCCTGTTTCTAGTGTTATATTTTCCCAAGGAATTCTGAATAGTAAACCAATAATGTAGGAAGAAGAGATACCTCATGATGTGGCATTTTTTCTTACAGAGTAAAATACTTTTTCCACAAAAAGCATTGTGCAGTTGTATATTCTCTACATCTTTCTTTCAACTATTAGATGATAAAAAATGTTTTCTATTTTTTAATATTTGTCAGTTGACCAAAACTCCATGATACAGAATTAGATTTTTTTTAAACACACAGTACAGTGAAGCTGTGATAAGTAGACCACAACATAGCCAGGGAAAACTGTATTGAGAGGGAAGATTTGTAAGATTTGGACTGGGAAGGCTGGAGGAGTCTGCTGGAAAGGGGGAAGGGCAGGAAGGAGAGAGAATTCTGAAGGGAGGAGAGGAAGTAAGCTGATCTGGACAGTTGGAGAGAACCTTTAGGAAAATCAGTTTGGTGACTGAATGGAGGATATATTGGAGTAGGGAGAGACTTGAGACAGGCAGATCCACCAGCAGACATTGATTGGGAAAGTCTACTTGCTCCCTATGAACACCATTATCAAGGATGCCCTCAGTTTTTACATAAATAATACTCATAAAACTTTTATACAAACATGAGAGAGTAAACATAAACATTGATAGTTGTTAACATTCAGTCACTTTTTTTCAGTATCAATAAGTGCTGAGATTTTTTTCCACCTTTCAATACCTTCCCTTCCATCAGACACTGCATATTGGCCTCTTTGTCCTCACAACTGTAGATTTTATTGATGAATACTTGATACAAAACAGTCCCTTTGCCCATCTTGGTTCTCTTTGATGTCATAACCCATCCGAGACTGATGACAAGGTCAAAATTAAGTGGTTTTCTATCCTTGTTGGAAAGTGCATTTTGTTCAAAAAATTTTTGACAATTCTTTTCCATTTTTCTTTCATTTCTATTCCTCCTTATATTTCCATCCTTGAATAACCTTGAAACAACCTAACTTGGTCAAATATCTTGCCACACTTTCTTCTCTCTATTTTATAAGATAATACTGCTCAAAGTTATCCATCATCCCCCTCTTTGCAAGATTTTACAAATGAGTATATTTTCTAATATATGGTTGCCTTTGGCAATATTCTGTTTCCATTTGGCAAATAGGTCATTTTGCTGTCTGAAAAACTCTCTGGGTTCCTTTGGTATCTTTGTGGTGGTAAATTGATTTGCACTGGTTAAACTTCTGGCTTCTTTTAAGACTCAGCCCAAATCCCACCTAATACAGAAGACTTTCCCTCACCTCCATAGCTGTTAGTATCTTATTCCTACTCTGAATATATCTTCTAAGTACATAATTATCTACACGTTTTGTCCCTAATTAAAATATGAGCTCTTTGAGGCAGAGACCATGCTTTTGTCTTTCTTTGGATCCCAACACTTAATACGATGCTAATACTATTAGTTGATTAACTGCTTTATTTGGCATCAATGTCATTACCATTGTTTATTTGCCATTTTTATTTTTAATTGCTTGTTTAATTAAGTCAGGGCTAAATTGTTACAATCATACAGACTATCTTTTCTGTTATTTTCTTCTTGTTTTTTTTTTTACTGATTTTAATATTACATCTGACAAGTCACTGGTCTCCCAGTACACTAATACATCAGACTACCACTTTGGGTGGGAGGGCTTACTGAGTCCTTTTCAAGGTACACCTAGATAATAAAAGGGACTCTTATTATTACAATCAACTGCCATTTTCCTTCTTTGGTGTCTGCCTGCCACTCAACTCTTACCTACAGCTCCAAGAAGCTGTAGAATATATAGCAGCCACATCCTGGTAAACCATCTTGGCAGGCCGGCTAAACCACATTGAGGGTTATCCACTGTGGAGCTATGGAACATTTAGAGCTTGGTTAGAAATAGAAGGAACCAAAGTCATCTACTGCATCCCAGTCCATCACCAGGGACTAGAAGAAAGAATGAGGCCATCAACTTTGACTCACTTAAATCCAATTCATGCTTGAGGTGAAAGATATCACCAGTGATATCATTTTAGTCCTCTTCAAGTATGAAGGACAACAATCAACCAGCTGACTCATGGATAGCTCCCATATCAATAAGAGGTCTTTTCCTTATGGAAAATGTATTTCATTGGTATAACTGGTATAACCTTCATCATATTATTTAACATCCCAGGGAAGGCATAAAGGAGAGGAGAGACATCCGAAAATGTCAGAATATAATTATTAAAAATTGTTTCTACAAATAATTGGGAGGGGGAGGTCTTTTCCTGCCTGTTGAAATATAACAGGTTCTATCTAGTCTTTATGTTTCTGGTTGTCCATCACCCATTAGTTATTTGATATAGAGGTAATATAGGAGGGAGGGAGGGAGGGAGGGAGGAAGGGAAGGAGGGAGGGAGGGAGAAAGAGAGAGAGAGAGAGAGAGAGAGAGAGAGAGAGAGAGAGAGAGAGAGAGAGAGAGAGAGAGAGAGAGAGAGAGAGAGGGAGAGAGAGAGAGAGAGAGAGAGAGAGAGAGAGAGAGAGAGAGGGAGAGAGAGAGAGAGAGAGAGAGAGAGAGAGAGAGAGAGAGAGAGAGAGAGAGAGAGAGAGAGAGAGAGAGAGAGAGAGAGAGATCCTAACTGTTAGAGCTATCCCAAAATAGAATGGGCTGCTACTTCAAGAGGTAGCATCCTGGCTTTCTTTTGAGACCTTTAACCAAAAGTTGGATGACCATTAGTCTGGTAGATGGTATTCTTTCTCAGGTAAAGTTTGGATTAGATGACCATTGAGGTCCCTTCCAAGCTCTGGAAATATATGATTCTGAAATCATGAGAATTCGTGGATTCAGACCAACCCTTCAAGCTGTGTTGCTTTAATTACTGATAGGGAATAGGAAGGGTTGTTTTTACCATCTGATGCTAAGAGAGAAGGAGAATAAGTATTTACTAAATGCCAACTATGTGCCGGGCATTGTGCAAAGCAGATAAGACCAGTCCATTCCTCCTTACACACACACACACACACACACACACACATGCACCCCTCAGGCTGCTCCTTGTCCTTTGAGGTTCCCTTGCATGTTCATTTTACCCTGATTTTACATAAAGATGTTGGGGGGTAGTAAAGTACAGTATGATTTGCCTCAGGCTGCACCCCTAGCACATCCTTGTACATTCCAATCACTCAATAAATGCTTGTTGACAGCAATGATGGCCCTGGGCCCCCTAGCCCTCTGGGGAAAGCACTCCTGAAGTGGTGACTAGTTAGGACTTCTCAGTATGAATTTTCCAAATGGCCCAAGTGCACATGGCTCTTCCCCCTTCCCTTTGGTCTCCTCCAAATCAATTCAACCATCGTTGAAGAGCGGCAAATTAATAACTGGATTTCCCCCTGCAACGCCATCCCTGACAACTAATTGGTTCGATATCTCCCAGTTGCTGTATCACTCTGGGATTTTCTGGGCGAGATATAAATAAGCCGATTCTATTAATAAGCCATTTGGCCAAAGAAAGAAAATACACTTCTAAGATCCCGAGGGGGACAGGGAAGCCACTCAGTGGCCCGTGGAGCGAAAGCCTTGATTAGGGGAATGAAGCGTCCTATATCTGAGCTCTGCTCCCAGCAGAGCTTGCCCGCATCCCACTCACATGCACACACGTGGTAGATCTCATTCAGTCCTTAGAGGGTTTGGGGGGGGGGAAAGGGGAGTGAGGAAGAGGCGGGGGAAGTAGGGCTCATGGTGCATTAAAAAATTATAAATTTAGATAAATCTATGTATTCATGGGCCTGAGCATGTCTCCGGAAAATAATAGTTACCAGGGTAGAACCTGATGCATTTGGGGGCGCTTTATTGTCTCTTTATAATTAAGTCCTGTGCAGAAATCCAATTACAAATGTTCCCAATTGCCCTCTGGCTAAGGGCTGACAGAGAAGGGGAGACTCCTGGACTTAAACAAGTCTGAGTAAAAATTAATATCACGGCAGCATCAGCTAATTAAAAGTGCCGCCTCTATTAGTATGCCTAGATATTAATAAAAGGGACTATTATTATTTCATCCAACTACCACAGCCTTATCGGACCAGTTCCATCAGCCCTGCTCTTGAATACAAGGGCTCCTTGCCTTGCCTAGAGTCTTCTGGCAAGGCAGGAGGGGACTTCTTGAAAACATTTTCACTCTGCCTTGATGCTATTTATTAGTCCCTGTCAGAGCAGGACAGCTATTTCCAAAGAGGCCACATAAATAATTTGTTATTGAGTCATTTTTCAGTTCCCTATTTGGGGTTTTCTTAGAAAAAGTACTGGAGTGACTTACCATTTCCTTCTCCAGTCCATTTGACAGATGAGGAAACTGAGGCAAACAGGGTTAAGGGCCTTGCCCAGGGTCACATAGCTTATAAATGCCTGAGGCTAGGTTTGAACTCAGGAAAAGGAGTCTTCCTGAATCCAGGTCTGGCATTCTATCCACTGTATCACCTAGCTGCCTGCATAGTATTTATAGAACTTTAAGGTTTATAAAGCACACTACTCTGTTATCTCATTTGATCCTCACAACAATCCTGCCAGGTAAGTGCTATTATTCCTATTTTATAAATGAAAAAACTGATATGAAGGGAAAGCAAATGATGTAGCTAAGATTAATAAGTACTTTTGGGAAGATTTGAACTCGGGTTTTCCTGACTCTGAGTCCCACACTCTATCCTTCAGCCCCAGCTCCCTCCATCTAGCATAGAGTCTCTGGGTAAGAGGGAGTCTAAACCCACTGACTTGTCTCTCCAGAAGCTGTATTGGGCACAATGGCTGGCATCAGTAGGCAGAGTTTTAGTCATTAGCTCCCCACTCCTTTGCCTGCCCTCTGCCCAAAGTCTTAACTGTAGCTACATACAGTATTTTGTGTTTCCTACTATTCTGATGTGGTTTTTTTCCCCCAAGTTCTATCTTGGGCAGGGCTAGCACATGCTAGTAATTAGGAAAAGCCCTGGGTGTTGTGGAAGGGTAGAAAGCATAGTCCCCGCCGGGGGCAAGCCTGAATCAAGGGGAGCACTTTATAATGTAAAAGCCAGGCCAGGTCAGTTAGCAAACGTCTGAGATTGAAACCACATGTAATCAGGTTGCCAGTCTTGCCAGCAGAGATCTAAGGGGCTGCCACTGGCAGGTAATTAGGTTGCCAATCAGAGAAGGCAGAGCCCAGCAAAGCTACCAGACATGCGAAAATGAAGGAAGTTCAATTAAATTGTTTTGCTTTGTTTTTAGCATACTGGATGGTAGGCACTGAGAATATGTATCCAAAAAACAAACAGTCCCTGCCCTCAGGAAGCTCACATTCTACTAGGGGCTGGGGGTGGAGGGCAGAACCCTTGGAAACTGACTGAAGCTGCTCCGGTTAGCCCTCAGTTCATGAAGGCTCCAGGTCACAGGAGAAGGAAGAGCCTGAGACCTTTACATTGTGTCTCAGGAAGTTCTTTCACTCAAGCTGGATGACTCAGTTGTCAAGCTAATTAGATAACCTTGTCACTGAAGAAAAAATCAACTTTTATAACCCAACTTATCACAGGGATAGAGTTACAGATCCTTTCCTTCAATACTTGCTTATACCTGTACATACTGCCTCCCTCTATAGAATATAAACTCCTTGAAGGCAGGTACTGTTTCCATTTTTGTCTTTCTATCTCTAGTACCCACCTGCCTACACAGTGCCTAGGTCAGAGTAGGTAGGCACTGCATGAAGGGTTACTGATTGATTTATCCTCATCAAATAAAGGAGAAGATCAAACCTCAATCAATCCAGAAAGATTCTGAACTATAGTCCAGTCTGCTATAAATAGCAAACAGCTTGGAACTATCTTTCCAATATCCAAAATTCTGCTGTAACCCTGGCCTCAAAGCCCATTTTCATGAGAACATTTCTCATTGTTGGAGTTGTCCCTTACCTGGATGAGGAGTAGAGTACTGAATAATCAATCTCCACCAAGGAGGAAAAGTCCTATACAAGTAACGTCAGACTTCTACTGGTTAATTAAGAATTTTTGTTATCCAAAAACTGACGTATTTACTGTCACTGTCTACCCAAAAGAGATGCAGTCATATAATGTTCCCGGATTTTGGGAAATCTACCAAGATATCTGCAAATACATCTGTTTCTGTGATTGAGGACCACAATAGAGGGATGGGCATGCTGAAGGGATAGACTGCAGAGGAAGAAGCAAGGAAGAAAGAAAAAGAAGGGGAAAGGATAAAGATAAGGAAGGAGACATAGTAACATAAAGGGTAAGTAGAAGAAGAGTATAGAGATAGGTACCTTACAGGGTGAGGGGCACAGAGGATAAAGTACCAGATCTGGTATCAGGAAGATTTGATTTTTAATATAGCCTCAGACACTTACTTGGTTGTATGATCCTGGGCAAATCACTTAACCTTCAAGAAAAAGCCTCATAATAGCTATATTTCAATGGAAAATCAATAGATGGTAGCAGCAATAACCAAAAGAGGGCCAGCAGAAACTCAATTGAGAATAACAGCTTCTCGTTGGAGAATATTAGACAGTAGCACAGTGGAAAGAACAGCCCAGAAACAGACATCAGCAGCTTGTAACCCTATGGAAGAAGCAGCAAACAGCAGCAGCAGAGATCTCTCTGATTCCAAATAAGATTCCAAACAGGAAAAAGCCCTATAAGCTTAAATTGAACAGGACATGTGTATTCCCTTCCCTCCACCAATCATGTGGGCAACTGTGAGAGAGTGAACTCTGTGTATGCAGAGATTTTCCCTTGCCTTTGGCTGTTCTCCTAAAAGGAACAATAGTTGAGGCTGATGAGCTATAATTTTGAATAGGTGCTAATCTTCACCATGTTTGAAACTGGGATGGTCTTCAGGAAGCTCATACTTTAAAGGCAACAGAGGTGTTTCCTCAGTTGTAGAAAAGAAGTTGAACTACAGGGGCTCTGGGGTCCCATGTATTCTAACTGTACTTAGGGTTCCCTTTAATTATAGCTGCCTGAAGGCTATCCTGGGTTCAAAGCCTGCTTTGGGTCCTTTCACTGTGGTGATATCTTCTCCATTAATGGGTCTCCAGAGCCAATCATAAGGGCAGCTGGTCTTCCACCTTTTGCAAATGAGATTGCTCTCAAGGTATACTAGAAGAAACAGTACGGCTCATTCTATCTTGGAAATGCTATTCTTTTCCAAGATTGGAATGCACTGATAAGGATGGAATAGACTCTGTGTTCCTGACAACCAGGGCTCCTCAGGAATCAGTAACCTTCAAGGAAGTAATGATGGACTTCTCCTGGGAATAGCAGGGGATCCTGAACCCTTCTCAGAAGGAGCTATGCAGGGAGTTGATGCTAGAAAATATGATCTACCTACTTCACTTCCAAGTAGACACTAGGTCTATGTCTAGTCATCTCCAAATCTTCATTCTCCTGCCTCCTCTCCTGATTCTCCAGATTTCTTTCTCTACCATATCCAAGCAGCCTTTTCTTACTGACTGATCTCTCTACCCCTTGGGTCCTTCTTCTGATTACTCAGTTCCCTGTAGGTTCCTCCCAGAACTTCCATTTTGATGGAAGATGATAGCCAGCTCACTCCTTCATTCATCTCAGGCCTCTACTCATTCCTAGCCCTGCAGACTTCTTCCCTTTTCAACTTCTTTCATGCAGAGAATTTAAGCCTCTTGTGGGCATGAACTAACTTTTTTATGGGGGGACCTTATATTTGTTCCCTGAGCTTACCACAAAATTTAGCACACAGTGCATGCTTGTTGACTTGTCCAAGGCCCCACTATAGGGAGTGATGGAGAGTGGACTTAATTAGATATATTATAATAGAAATTCCTTTTATGTGTGAGTTGAACTAGATAATTGGTAAGTCATCCAGTCTAACTCTCAAATTTTGTAATTCTGTTATTCCTGTGTTTTTCCCCTTTGTGCTACTTATCTACCTTTGTCTCTCTCTGTCTCTGTCTCTCTCTGTCCCCAAAGGCTTATTTTGGAAATCTATGGGGACAAGATCTAATGGCAAACCTGCTCAAAGTCTCCATCCCATAGGCTGCAGAGGTTTAAAGGACTTCGGAGATCATCTAATCCAATGCCCTCATTTCACAAAGAAGGAAAAAGTGAAGCCCTGAGAGGTCCACAGGCTCATCGATCTAGAGAAGGAAGGAATCTCTGAGGTCATCTATTCCAACACTCTCATTTTACAGAAGAGGAAAGTAAGGCCTAGGGAGATTAAATGAGGGCTCAAGGGCACACAGATGGCAAGTATCACAGGTGAGATTTGAACCCAAGTCTTCTGACTCCAGAGACAGCATTTTTTCTGTTATACCAAATTAAGTGATTTCCCAAGCCATACCAGTAAGTCAGGAATTCAGCTCCATGTTTACAACTTAATGCCATGTTCAGCAAAACTCTGTTTCCCTCATGCTGTCTCTCTTTTGATCCTCCCACCTCCCTCTGTCTCCACCTCTCTATGCCTTTCTGGTTTTTCCCACTGTCAATCTGGACTCCTTTGAAGTGACAAGAATGAGACTTAAAGTCAAAGGTCATCCACTACCCTGGGTCGAGATAAAAGCCAGGAGGGGGCTGCCTGACAGGCATCTGATTTGGGCAGTGAAACCCACAGGGGAGTTGTCCCAGGCTCAGCAGAAAGGGGCAGGGACACCTGCAGTACAGATGGCAAGTTGGCCTCACCTGGGATGCAAACTACTCACTGAGTCATATCAAAGGAGTGAACACTTCCTTACCCCATCTCTTTCCCACCCTCCAACTAATAAGAGAACAGAGGCCACCAAAACCAGCATCAGGAAAATCCTCCAGTCATTAACTTAAAATTAAACTCATCCAATCTCTCCCTCTCTCCTCTCCATGGCTTCCACACAGAACACTCCTGGCCCAACCTAGACAAATATCTACTTTTTAAAGAGCTCTGGTGATACTACCATCCTCAAGCACTTATTTCAGAACTGATCTACCTGAATGAATGAGTTTTTTTTCTGATATCTAACCTAAATTCCTCCAGTTGCCAAGCCCTATGTGTTCCATACATGGGTTCCTTTGCTTTTTGTTTTTAAAACCCTTATCTTCCATCTTAGAATCAATACCGTGTATAGGTTCCAAGGCAGAAGAGCAATAAGAGCTAGTTAATGGGGGGGGGGGGTAAGTGACTTGCTCAGGATCACAGGATCACACAGCTAGGCAGTGTCTGAAGTCACATTTGAATCCAAGACTTCCATCTCTAGGTCTAGGAGTCACTTAACTACACCCTTTCCTTTATGTTTTAAAAAGTGGAATGTTGGGAAATGCTCACATTGTTGGGTACACCACAGAAAAGAGATGGAAAGACCCTACCCCCATGACGCTTTGAATCTGTACAGAGACAAAGAGGGACAAAGGTCAAGCCAGGGAAGGAAGATCCCCTGCAGACTTCTTGTGGTCTCTCCAAAAGGCCAGTGCCCAGGAATGTAGGCATATATTACAATAACATTAAGGATGATGATAATAACAAGAATTAACATTTGCATAGCGTCACTCTGTGCCAGGCAATATGCTAAGTGTTTTACAATGATTAGTAATCATTTGGTTATTATTAATAATCAATTGATGATCCTCACAACCTTTAGACATAGATGCCATTATTATTATCCCTGTTCTACAGATGAGGAAACTGAGGCAAACAGAGGTTAAGTGACTTGCCCAGCTCACATCTCTAATAAGTGTGGTATGATGGTACATATCTCTTGTTGTCTTAAGATTCAATGTACCAACATCATCAAAAGTGCTCATGAGATTTAAAAATTAGACAGGGACTTAGAGATCAACTAATCCAAACCTTTCATTTTACAGATGAGGTAACTGAGGCACAGAGCAGGGAAAGAACTTGTTTAAGATCATACAGGTAGTATCAGTGCTGGAATTTGAGCCTAAATCCTCTGAATCCAAAGTTAATCTCCTCTTTCCCAGATACCTGCTGCTCCCTTACCTGTGAGGGAAAAGCTATTGTGATGACAAATCAAACAGGAACTAGAATAATCCTTGAAAGGGGGAACAGGAATATCTACCATCACCTCACCCCACCCCAGACCAGTGTTTGATCAGTGGACTCGCTTAATGCCCCTACTCACACCCTAACACCCATGTCCCTTTGCTCGGGACTGAGTAAGTCCTTCCCACGTGATCTGGGCATGCATGCCGAGCCATCTTTTTAATTTTCTGGTTGGCTTGGCAAATCGCAGATGCTCACTCCCCAGAGCTTGGTGCCTATGCATCGCATTCATTTACATGCGGCTGGGGCTCATCTTCCTCCCCACTTCACTTCAGCTCCTCCTGCCATCTTTCCCTCAAGGAAGCCCCAAGCACATAGCAGGGAACTATCCACCCCATACCCAGACAGCCAGAGACCATTCAGTGTTTAGAGAGGCAATGGCTGCCCTCTTCAAACCCAGTCCTTTCCTCCCAGTGGAAGGACAGTTCCCCAAACCTACAGTGTGGGTGTTCTAGGGCTTGGAGGGAGTTGGAAGGGGCACAATTTAGAGTAGAGGCCAGGAAAGAAAATTGTTGGACTCTCCTGTGGACACTGCCACAATTACAGCCCCATAGCTGGGGGGAAAGTCCTCATTAGAGTCAATGACTCCAGCATAGCCCTGCCATCAGAGAAATGACAGGGATTTGGCTAAGTTTGCCCAATTCTGCAGCTGGGCTAATTACTATGGTTCTCCAGCTCCAGGTCCAGCCCCAAACCAAACAAATAGTGAAGAAAACCAGAGCAGGCATCCCCCCCCTCACTCCTGGCCTCTCAGGAGCTCTGTGTGAGGGGGCAGGGTCCATTAGCACTCAGAGTATAGAAGAGAGATTGAAGGAAGAAGGGGAGGAAGGAGAAATTGGGGGAAGAGGGAGAGAAAGAGATAGAGACAGAAAGAGAAGAGGCAGACAGAAAGGAAAGGACAAAGGAGAGAAAGAGACCTACAGAGAGAAAAGAGATAGAGAAAGAGATAAAAGAGACAGAGAAGTGAGAAAGGAGAGAGAAAGAGATATGAAAAGAGACAGATGGAGAAAAGAGAGAGAAGAGACAGAGAGGAGAGAAACAGAAAGGAAAAAAGGAGAAATAAGGAAAAGAGAGAGATGGGGAGGAGGAAAGAAGGGAAAAGGAGAGAGGGGGAGAGAGACAGACAGACAGACAGAGAGGGAGACAGAGAGACAGAGAGAGATTAGTGCAGATAAATAGGGGGAGATGGTGAAAGAACACTGTCTCTCACATGCTCTGATTAATCATATATGCTATTGGAGTCCCAAGCCTATAATAAACATTTATGCCTAACAAAGTATGGTCAATATGAACACTGTTCTTCATGGTTTCCTCAAACTTAAGTAGGCTCACAGATTTCTAGCTCAAAGGATTAGGTCTTCTAGTCCAACTCCATCATTTTACAGATAAGGAAACTGAGGTCCATATAGATTAAATGACTGCACCCGGGTCAAACAAGCAATAAGGAGTAGGTAGAAAGGCAAGGAATTCAAACTTAGCTCCTTTGTCTGATCCAAAACCAGTGGTTTTTTTTTTTTTCTCCACCCTTCCATCCCTCTTCATACTTAAAATTTAGTAAATACAACAAGTACTTATTCAACTCTATGTCAGGGATCAAAGGTCAAAATAAAAAATTAATCCCTGCCTCCAAGGAGCTTCCATTTTACTGGAAGAGGATAGGAGAGTGACAGATATAATACAGAATTTTTAAAAAAAACCCTTACCTTATCTTCCATCTTAGAATCAATACTGTGTATTGGTTCCAAGCCAGAAGAGCAGTAAGAGCTAGGCAATGAGGGTTAAGTGACTTGCCCAAGATCATACAGCTAGAAAGTGTCTGAAGTAAGATTTGAACCCAGAACTTCTCTGGCATCTTTAGCCCTGGCGCTCAATCTACTGAACCATCAAAAGCCATCTAAAGCGCTTTTTAAAAAAGATAAATACAATTTGGGGAAAGGTACCACTAGAGGGAGCAGGAAAGGCATCTAACAGGCAGAGGTGCAGACAGAGGAAGACTATCCAAGGGAAGAGGGGGCTGCCTTTATGCAAATGCACAGGGGTCCAGAGAAGGGATGTTCAAAGAACATTTTGACTAGATTGGAAAGTGTCTAGAGTGCATGGAGTGGGACAACTTATTCATACTGATATTTCTACCTCCTACCTTTACTATGTTAACAATGGCATATCATTAATTCCTCTAAGCCTCAATTTCCTTATCAGCACATTGGGGATAATTAGAGAATTTATCTGAGAATCCAGGTGATGGAGTTTAGAGGCTTGAGCACTGAACTTGACATCAGGAAAATGTAAGTTCTTCTGTGCTTAGCTGGGCAACCCTGTTCAAATCATCTCAGTTTTCCCATCTGTAAAATGGGTATGATATTAGCTCCTACCTTTCCCAAGGTCTTTGTGAAGAGTAAATAAGATAATGTATGTAAAGTTCTTGGGAAATCTTAAAGCTTTCTATGAAATCAAGACATTACTGATGAATAAAATATTCCAAATGATGAAGAAAATCATCCACCTCACCCTTATTGTGAGGATTATTTGAGATGATATATAAAATGTATTTTGGAGTATTTCATAATATCAGGTCTCTCTGTTACCCTCTAATGCCTATCAAAATTCAGAGGTGACTCTGACCAGTGGAACTTGTCGGATTATTACAAGTTGGCAGGTGCCAATGAGGGACTATCTGTTGTCCTAAGATTGGCTTACCTAAGTTCCTAAGTGTGTATCACCAAGCTAAATGGGAGAGGATGAATTTTTCAGCCAATAGCTACTCTAGAAGACCAACCCTGGGTTGTGGACAGGTTATGATCAACCTTAGTGGGACAAATACCCACACCAACAAAATTACAGGTCCTTCTAGTATATGTGTATATGAATCATGTTGAGATATCTAGGCACACAGCCACACTTCCTTTGGGGGGCTGGACAGTCCCCACATTTAAAGACATTCTACAACTTGGCATTATCCTCAGCTCCTCACTCGCTTCCATCTTGTATAGTCAATCACTTGCCAAGTCTAATTGATTTTGCCCCCATCCCTTGAATCTGTCCCCATTCCTCCATTCACATTCACCACACCTTGTTTAGGACCTTTGATGCAGATTATTTAAAAAGTCTTTCCCACTCCAAATCCATGCTCCATGTCACCACCACCAAAGTGATTCTATAAAATTATAGGTTTGACAATGCCATTCTCTACATCTCCCTTTCCTCCCACACTCAATAAATCCCAGTGGCTCCCTTCTACCTCCAGAGTCAAGTGTCAAAACTTCTCTGCTAGATATTTAAAGCCCTTCAAAACCTGGTCTCTTATTGCCTTTCTAATACATTCCATACATTCTATGGTCCAATCATACCATCCTACCTGCTATATATACATACATGTATATGTGTATATATGCACATGTGTATATATATATATTATATAGACATCACATATGTTAGAATGTAAGCTTCCTGAGGGCAGGGACTGTTTTACCTCTACCTTTGTATTCTTAGTATCTAACAGAGTATGACACATAATAGACATTTAATAAATTCTTTTTTTAAAACCTTTAACTTCTGTCCTAGTAACAACTCTAAGATAGAAAGGTAAGAGCTTGGCAATTGGGATTAAGTGACTTGCCCAGAGCCATACAGCTAGGAAGTATCTGAGGCCACATTTGAACCCAGGTCCTTCTGACTCTAAGTCTGCAGCTCTATCCACTGTGACATCTAGTTGCCCCCATTTAATGAATACTTGTTGAATGATTGGTATATATGGCATAAAATAATGGATAAAGAATTGACTTTCAAGTCAGAAAAAGCTGGGTTCAAAGCCTGTGTCAGACACATCCTGGCAGTGTGACGCTGAACAAGTCATTTAAACTAAGTGAATCAAGGCTCTCTCAAAGATTAGACTGCAGTTCGGGTGCCATTCTGCAGTGAAAGAGGGATTTTCTTCATAAGAATCTAAGACTTAGAGTTGGAAGGGATCTCAGAAGAAATCTTGTTCAGCCTATCTAATTTATAGATGAGGAAACTAAGGTTCAGTTTGATTAAGTGACTTGCCCAAGTAACCTTACCCAAGGCTGTAGAGAGAGTAAGCATCAGAGGTAGGATTTGAACCTGAACAAGGTAAGAATTTGAACCTAGGCACCTTTTAGTCCTGTAGGAAACTGCTTTTTTATCATCTAGATAGTTGATCAACTATTCAGGGTGTCAAAGACAGTCTCAAGTCTGAGGGCTTTTGCTAGATTTTATGAGCTTATTGCACAAGGAAAGCTATGCTTATTAGTTGTAAGATAGATAACCTATTATGTATATATTTAGCAAATAGAGTGTTTATTATTGGGTATAAAATGATGTTATTTCCACATTTTATACTGGAGGAAGCTAAAATTTAGTGAGAAAAAAAGGACTTTCCCAAGGTCATGGAGAGCTAGCAATTAGCAGATCTGGACTATAAACTCATGTTCAGACCAAGATCCTTTCTTTGACTTCCACCGTAATACACTTTCTTTATATCATCATTTTGTCTTTTTTTAAGTTTCTTGTTTCACTTTTGTGTTTGTCTCCCTAGTACCTTGGACAGTGCTGAGCCCATCAGAGGCACTTAATAAATGTTAATTGATTGTTAGGTATCTTTTAGCCCTTCTACTTGCTGTGTGACCTTGGACAAGTCATTCTTTTCTCTGAGATTCAATTTCCCCCTCTGTAAAATTAGGAGGTTAGATTAGATAATCTTGTCTAGTTTTAAATTTTAAAATTTGATGCATACCTCAGTTAGGCCTACTTAGGATGTCACACTAACCACCATCTTTCCCCTGTTCCTCATTGCATATACAGAGAGAGGGAGGTCTAGAGGGTCACCTCCATATTAGAAAAGATCTTATCCTTTTCTGCTTTCCCCACAGTTCCTTGCATACAGTAGACACTTAGTACACATTCCCTTCATAAATAAATGAATTAATATCCAACAAGGCAATCAATCCAGCTGCATTTTTCCTTAGAAGTATTCTCCAAATCAGAATCAGCTGGGAATTGGGGAAGATGGGATTGATTGATAAGGAATTCATGGAGAAAATGGCCTGAGAAAAGGGAATGAAGTGACTTTGTAAGTATTAAAGCATTATATAATGATGAAAAAAAGAAGTATTCTCCAATTGGTCTTTTCCTCACCAAGGAGATGCCCCAACCTAGTTTAGGGCTCTGCCTACTCACCCTGAAGTCAGAGGCAAAGCTTCCTACTTGGTCTAGTCTCTGCTTCCTCCAGTCCCTCCTATTTGCTACCTGAAAGATGCAGAAGTTGGTTGGGGGGCAGGGGGCAGCTGAAGTCCCACCCAGACACAGCAAGAGGCTAAGCTCTCTACAGAGAGAGCAGACATGGGTCAGAGAAGATTTATTAGCCACTAAACCAGGAGGGGGGAAAAGGCAGGGAGTAATCAAAGTGATACTTTATGTTGCTTCATCTTGGGAAAATAATTGTTCTGCTGGAACATCATTACGCTGTCATCTTTCTACTCCCGTGCCACTTACTGGAAAATAAAGACTCACTTTCTTCCCCATAATGAGCCATAGCTTCCATAACTCAGGAGGCTTTTCAGAAAGCTAGCCACTCAGCTCCCCCCACACACACACCCCCAACATCAGGATGCTCTTATCCTCTGATGTTATGGCAGAGTGAAGGCTTATGGAATGGGCTTCCCCTCCAGGACCCTCAGTCTTAGGTGGAGAGTTTCAAGTGCTCTTAACACTGGCCCACACCACAGACAGCAGCTAGCGAGAAATTGGGAGCCAGAGAATCTAGTTGAGATCCCAGCTGAGCAACTTGGTACCTGGGTGACTTTGGGTATATTGTTCACCTCCCCAGGCTTTAGCTTCTTCTATAAAATGGGAGTGTTAGACCAGATCATCTCTAAGGTTCATGAAATATGTGATGCTGGAAGGAAGGAAATAAGCATTTCGTAACCACCTACTATGTGCAAAGCACTTTACAATTATTATTCCATTTGCTCTTCACAATTCTGCAGATGAGGAAACTGAGTTAGATTATCTAACTCAGTTTCCTCATCTGCAAAATTGGAATAATAGCATCTACTTCCCTGGGTTATTGTGAAAAACAAATAAGATTAATGGAGAGAGAGAGAGAGAGAGAGAGAGAGAGAGAGAGAGAGAGAGAGAGAGAGAGAGAGAGAGAGAGAGAGAGAGAGAGAGAGAGAGGAAGAGAGAGAGAGGGAGGGAGGGAGAGAGAGAGAGAGAGGGAAAGAGAGAGAGAGAGAGAGAGAGAGAGAGAGAGAGAGAGAGAGAGAGAGAGAGAGAGAGAGAGAGAGAGAGAGAGAGAGAGAGAGGGAAAGAGAGAGAGAGAGAGAGAGAGAGAGAGAGAGAGAGAGAGAGAGAGAGATGAGGTGTGACTTGAACTCAGGTCTTCCTGGCCCAATGTTCTATTTACTGTACCACCTAGCTACCTTCTAAGGAAAAAATAGCAAATTTAAAAGTATTATGCACTCACTAAGCATCAAGCAATGTACTAAATAAGGATTTAGAAAGAAAAGGCTAGACATTATATCTCTCAAGGAGCTCAGTCTAATTAGAAGAAAGAACACTTTTTTTAAAGTTCAGCTGGAGGGTAGATGGAAAAGTCCAGAAGCCCTAAGGAGGGTAGGAGAGCATGTTAAGAGCAATGGGCCACAGAATAGTTCTAAAGATCTACAACATAGAGCAGCAAAGTGGATGGTAAGACCTAGAAGTCATTAGGAGGCAGTAACTGAGCAAAAGATTAAACTTGATCTTTTATCTTGGTGTCTTCTATTTCTTTAAGCAGTCTGGGTGAAATGGGGGTGGGGGCATAAAAAGGGAGAAAAGGAAAGGCAAGGAAGAAAGGCATACCTTGTGAAGATGGGTCTTCTGAAACAATACCCCCTCTCCTACATTGGACAAGTCACTTAAACTCTATGTAAATTTAAACTCCTCTGTAAAATGAAGAGGTAGACTGTGTGACTTCTAAGGTTCCTCCCTGCTTTAGTGTAATGATCCTAAGAATTCAAAGTTAAATGGATAAATGGGTAAGTGTGCAAACAGATGTCTGGATGAATCAATTCATCCAGTTAACAAGGATCCAAAGTAGGGCCCAGCAGTGAAGTCAAATTCAAATAGAAACAAGTTCTACTAAACCCTTTATAAGGATCCTTGTTGGTCACATGTTGACTTAGAAAAACACATGTGTTTGTATAATTTTTTCTTATTAAATTTATTTATTTTATTAAATATTTCCCAATTATGTTTTGATCTGATTCACCTTTATTTGAGAGTATTGCAGGCTGCAAATTTAGTATTTCTGTTGTGTAGCTTCAGAGATTTAAATGTAGCAAGAAGGATTTGGATTCAACTTTAGGCAACATTTCCATATAAAACTATTAAGACATTGAAATAGGTGACTACAAAAGACTTTCTTTGGGACCTTTTTTTTTAACCCTTACCTTTTGTCTTGGAATCAATACTGTGCATTGATTCTAAGGCAGAAGAGTGGTAAGGGCTAGACAATGGGAGTCAAGTGACTTGCCCAGGGTCACACAGCTAGGAAGTGTCTGAGGTCAAATTTGAACCTAAGACCTCCTGTCTCTAGGCCTGGCTCTCAATCCACTGAGCTACCCAGCTGCCCCCTGGGACCTTTTAAAAGGAAAAAGATTCTCATCTGTCTAGTTTGGATTAAGTGAGGGTCCTATCTTGGGGCAGAGGGGTAAATGATATGACCTCCCAAGATAAGAAGTCAAAGGAAGAGCACTGGATTTGGAGCAAGAAAACTTGGGTTCAAATGTTGGTTCTATCACTTACTAACCTGTGACTCCTTGGGTAAGTCACTTAAGGGAAGTGGGGAAAAAAGGAATAATTCAATTCAACAAATACTTACTAAGATCCTATTATGTTCCAGGCACTGTGATAAGTAGTGAAGATACAAATAAGGAGAAAAAAAGGCAGTTCCTTCCCTCAAGGAGATTATAATCTAATGGGGAGGACAACACAAAAGGAAGCTGAAAAATGGTAGAAGGAGGACATCAGGGAGTATCCAGTGCAAGGTCAGGTTTTATTCCATGGAATTGAAACCAGGCAAAGCTGCAAAGTAATAAACCTTTATGTAGCACCTGCCATGAGCTAAATTATGCTCTATGTATGCTATGCTATGCTAAATTGTAATTGTTATCTCACTTGATCCTCACAACAACCCTGGGAGGTAGGTGCTATTATTGTCCTCATTTGTTAAATGAGGAGACTGAAGTTAAGTGGCTTACCCAGAGTCACATAGCTAGTAACTAACTGAATCTGGATTTGAACTCAGGTCTTCCTAACTCCAGGTCCAGCACTTTATCCACTGCACCATCTGGCCCTCATTTTCTCAAGGTTATTGGACTGGGTGTCCTCTAAGACCTCCAAGTTCTACACTAATGATACTGGGTTCTTAGCTGGCAATTTGAAAGCTTTACTTGTGGTGCTGCTGTATTTCTGGCAATGAACAGTAGAGGGCTACCATAATCCCTGAGTGATTTGCTTGGGACTGGAAGGAGCTAGAAGGAAGCAGGACGTTTGTCTCAATATTTTTTATCACTTTTCTTTCTATTTTCTATTTTCTATCACTAGTCAACTAATTTCCATGAGTCATGGAAATTTTTTAAATTCCTCCCATAGCTCATTGTTAGAGCTAGAAAGAACTAGAGAAATCACTGAGGTCCACTTTCCTCTCCCATTTTGCAGATGAAGAGGAAAGAACAAGCATGGGGGGAGAGCACCTACTATGTGCCAGGCACTGTTAAGCACTTCACAAATATTATCTCATTTGATGTAGTAAAGGTCATGAAGCAAGAAAATAATTGAGCTAGGATTTGAATACAGTGCTTACAATTCTAAAATCAGTATTTCCACTTTCCCATCCTCCCTATCTGTTCCTCCTTCATTGATGATGAATGACTGAGTATTTCTAGGTGAGGGGCTTAATGGAAGCTCCAGGCTCTGGGCTCAAGAGGTGAAGAATGTGACCACCAACTACACTGCCTAATGTCTAACACTTTGCAAAGCTCATGGGGACACCTAGGGACCTGAAAGAACTTGGTGGCTATAGGAATATTTGGTTCTTGGGGAGGGTGGAGAAGAGAGAAGATAAGGTCTGTCCAATTTGTTCTGGGCTCTGGAAATGCCTCTTCTTATCTCCTCTCCCATTGCTTCAGCACATTGCCAAAATTACCTCGATAATATATTTTTTAATTTAAGAATTCATTTTCACTTCAAGAAAGAGGAACATTGCAGCCAGATAAGAAACTCCATCTGTCTTCAAGAAAAAGGGTCGTGGATTCTGGTGTCACTAATCCTGTAATGTCTTAAATTAAGGTGCCACTTCTGAATGCTTTCTTCGTATTTATGAAATGATTATTCGACAGAGGTGCATTTAATATTGTTAAAATAATGATTGTGCATGTTTAATACATCAATTTAAGTTATTATCTCCCATGCTATAAAATGCTGAATAATTTCATAAATAATTATAAAGCATTTACAAATGGCACCTTAATGCAAAGCATTCTAAGCTAATCCTTTATCTTTCACAAACACAGAAATAACAATTAGATTCCTGGAATGAAAAAGGGAGGTTATGTTGGAGAATGTGTCACCTCCATACAGAATGCCAATCAGGAGGCAACAAGAAATGAAAGCTCTAAAAGGACTAGAGCTCCTCAGGGAGGGGGAGGGGAAAGGGGGTTGGGAAGGTCACATGAACCCCTACTCTGACCTCAGAAGGTTCTGGTATGAGATGGACCTCTCAATCCCTGCAGAGGAAGACAATTTCTTGGCTATCCTAATTTCTACAGATTTTTTTAACCTGAAGGATATATAACCTGCCCTACCTGAGAGAATGTATTAAGGCCAAATGTGGCCAGGTGCAGGGAGATGGACAAGATGACTTCAGGAGTTCCATTCCAACCTTTGGATTTGGAGATTTGAAACATGATCATCAACCTTTCCAGTAGCACAGCAGGCATAGCTTTTGTTGTTTTTTAAATATTTCAGTCATGTTTGATTCTTTATTGACACCATTTGGGGTTTTCTTGGCAAAAATACCAGAGTGCTTTGCCATTTCCTTTTCCAGCTCATTTGACAGATGAGGAAATTGAGGCAAACCAAGTTAAGTGACTTCCACAGAATCACAGAATAATTTAGCTTCTAAGGCCAAATTTAGAATCAGAAAGATGAGACTTTCTGACTCTATCCACTACACCACCTAGCTGCCCAGTAGGCATGGTACACTGCCTAATTAATGGCTTAATAAAGGGGACTCATTCAATTTTAAATGTTACACCCTCTCCACAATACATAATGCTGTATACAGAAAGCAGAAAAAAGAGGCCCTGTTCACAAGAAGTTTATAATGGAGTTGGGGGGAAGACAGTACATACCCACCTAAAATGAGTTAGAGCAACATAAAGGATTTAAAACCATAACGGTCCTTAAGAGTCATCTAATCCAGCATCCTTATTTTACAGATGGAATAACTGGGGTCCAGAGAAGTGGTCAGTCTAAGGTCACACAGATAATCAAACCATAGGTCTCTCATTCCAAATACACAGCTCTTTCTGGACACCATGATGATTAGAAATGCTTAGAGGGAAGTATTAGTGGCATGACTGGAGTACATTAGAAGGGATAAACAAATTAGAATTAAAAATCAGAGAAGTCTTCTATGAGAAAGGAATAAAAGTATTGGCACATTAAGGCTTACAAAAAACTTTACTAGGTTATCTCTATTTTCCTCACAACTCTATGAATTAAGTGCCATTGTTATCTCAATTTTGCAGATAAGCTTTAAAAGGTTAGTGACTTGCTTAGGATCTCACAGCTAGAAAGGATTCCAACTCAGGTCTCTCTGCTCCCAAATCCAATGTTTTGTTTTGTTTTGTTTTTTAAGCTCCAGTTTAAAGAACAGGTAGCTAGGTGGCTACGTGGACAGAGTCAGGCTTGAGTTAGGAGGACCTGGATTAGATGAAGCTAAAGTTCCTGTCACAGCTCTAAAATCTATGAAAACAGATCAGATCAGATCAGAATGCCAGTAGCCACTTGGACCCCTTCTCAAGGCTGGCCCTGCAAATACATAAATGGTTCCATGATTTAGCAGCTCTGCCTTTAAAGCTGGGGTGAAAGAGAAAGACAGAGAAGCCTCAGGGGTCCCTGTGATAGGACATCAGCTGCCTGTCATGGTGCATTTTTGCTCCTAACTCAGTCCAGCGGAGCGAAAGAGAATCCCAGCTGTTGTTTGTCCTCCATATTCACAGTGGTGGGTTGAGCAGAGAGGGCAGTTGTTCTCAGAATAGTCCCACTAACCAATAGCTAGACAAGTCAGAGGTTTCATTAGGCCACTGCACTAAAGAGAAAGCTGTCAACAAGTGAGTACCAAGAACTGGGAGAGTGGTTTCCACTCCAGCTTAGATTAGAAAGAAATCCTGACTCTGCTGCTTGCTTATCTTGCAGCATCTTGAGCAAGTTGCATGCAGACCTCAGTTTCTTCATCTGTAAAATGAGATTGCACCAGACCATCTGAGAATTCCCTTCCATTTCTAAACCCCATGAAATGTCTCCTATCTTCCTCCCATCCCTTGCCTATCCTCTGCAGTGCGTACTGGAGAGTGCCTAGAAGAGCTCAAGGTTATTTTTTGTTTTTGTTGGGTTTTTCCCCCTGGGGATACTTAATGTTCTCCATCAGTCTTTCCTATCCCTCAGTGAGAGGCTCAAAACTCACTTCCTACAGGAGAGTCTTCCCTAATTCATTCACCCTAATTTGATCTTTTATTACTAATGTACTTATATGTGCTTACTTAAGGCCCTAATGCAATTACAGCAGAGCTTGTATTTGATTGATGCTATTTAAGCAGATTGTATTATATTTAAGCAGCTTTTTATGATATTTTAGGTGTGTGGTCTATCTCTCTAAGTAGATTGTAAGCCTTTGGGAATGGGGATGAGGAATGGAGCAAGGACTAAAGAACTTTCTCTTTAGTTTCTTCTATATATATATCACTATGCATTGATGAGAGGGAGAAGGATATCACTTTATAAATCCCTCCACCCCCAATCTCCACTGGAAGGTTTTTATGCCATATCCTCAATAGTTCTGTCAGGACCTGGGACAAGGACAGTCAACCTAACTCTGGAATCATTCCCTGAAATTGCCAAACCATGGCTTCTTCCTTCCCCCACCATATACACTCCAGTCATCTACATCAGTCTAGGTAGATCCCTGTTTGGGGAAACCTGATATCTGGCTGCTAATCTCAGGGTTTGGCACTGACTTGCTATATGACCCTAGGCAAATGGCTCAAAATCTCTGGGCGTTAGATCCATATTTCCAATTTTAGGCCCCTCACCCAATTCAAATTCCATATCCTCAGCTGCTTTTTAAACATTTCCATTTAGCTGTCTTTTTTTTAAGGTTGTGGCTCCTTGTCTCATATAATCTGGAAATGCAGGGGCTACTCATCAGTCTGATCCCACTTCTGATCAGCCTGGAAGGGTTGACCTTCCTTAGACAATCCACTCTTTTTAGACAAATCAATGCTCTCTTCCCTTCCTCCCCTCACCCCACAAGGGCTCTTCATATTGATTCCAGATTTAGTGGGGACACTCAGATGGCTTAGCCCACTGTAATTCAGAACTGAGGAGTTGAGCAATCCATCAGTCTCAGCCCTCTGGGGTAAGAGGGATTACAGACATTTCCCACCACTCTCAATGTCTTTCCATTTCAGTGTCCCACTACCATCTCAATTATAAATCCCCAAATTAATTCATCTTCCTCCCAAAACAACTTCTTCCTGTCCCTCTTTAATTCTCTTGGAGGCTTCTGTGGAGATTTTCTGGATTCTTTCAAGGACATTGAAAGTGGAGAGCAGAAATCCTTTATTCCAAACATATAGCCTTCCTTCTTCTTGGTGTAGGTGTATCATTAGCACTACTTTTCTGTAGATCAGCCATGATTAGGGTTTATTTTTGGATCACAAATAGAATAATGAAAGGGAGAGAAATTACTGAGGTAACTGGGCAAGAATTGCAGAAGAAGAAAGAGGAAAAGAACAGGGGGGAGGGGCAGGGGGGAGATTGTTCAGGTTGGCATTAACTGAGCTGAGTGTCCTTGAGAATACCCAGAACTCCTCTACAGAATCTGTTTCCCCTCACCCCCACCATCTACTTTTTTATCTTCCATTAATTTAACCTGCTTTTCCTCTAGTACTAGCAGTCAACATACATTTTTAAAACTCTTATTCAATTGTATTGATTTTCTATTTTGTTTAATTGCTAATATTGCAATGGTATTGTTTTCTACCATTTTTCATTGCAAATGTACAGTATTTCAATTACATTCTGTGTCAAATGGGTTTGCAAAGGCTAGGCTGAGAGCATAAACATCATTTATGCTAGAACATTATTTCTATGGAAAAACTAACCCTTTGACCTCTTTATGCCTCAGTTTCTCAAGGTGTAAAATAAGGAGAATGGACTACTTAATTTCTAAAGTCCCTTCCAGTTCTAAATCCTATGAACCTATATTTATGTCTTGCTTTGCTTCCTCTACTAACTTGCATATTCCTTAAGACTAGGACAATCTTTTTTTTAAACTACTTTATTTGTCACTAAAAGTCTTTTAATCTATATTCCAAGACTGATTATATGTGACTATATCTTACTTACTCAACTAGCCTGTCAAATTCTCCTGATCAAACTCGTTCATTAAAACAACATTCCTGGGGCAGCTTGAGTGCCAGACCTGGAAATGGGAGATCCTTAGTTCAAGTGTGGCCTCAGACAATTCCAAGCTGTGTGACCCTGGGCAAGTTACTTAAACGCTTACCACTCTTCTGCCTTGTAACTGACACAGTATCTAGTCTAAGACAGAGGGTAAGGGTTTTGGGGCATTTTTTAAACATTCCAGCTGGGTGGCACAGTGGATAGATGTCTAGGCCTAGAGTCAAGAAGTCCTGAATTCAAATCCAGCCATATTTACTAACTACGTAACCCTGGGCAAGTTACCTAGTTGGTTTTTGCCTCAGTCTCCTCATGTGAAAAATGGATATAAAAATTAACACCTACTTCTGAGGGTTGTGAGGATCGATCAAGAGAATGTTTAGAAAGAATGCTATAAACCTTCAAGCACCATTTAAATGCTAGCTGTTATTATCTTCATCTTCTCTACCTTGGCAGAGGTTGTTAAATGTCTACAATTTCTCCCTCCTATTTAAACCCTTAGGTCTCTTCAAGGCTCAATTCAATGCAACCTCCTTCAGGAGGCCTTTCCTGATTTCCCCAGTTGTTAGTTCTTCTTTCCACCCCTCCCTACTCTCCCCAAGCCCCCAAAACCATCAATCAATCAATTAAGCATTTATTGAGCAGCCTGGCACTGGAAACTTAAACAAGAAAAAAGAAAAAAAAAGAGGCAAAAGGCAATCCCTGTCCTCAAGGAATTCATTGTGTATCAAGGGGTCTGTATTTGTTTTGTTTGTATCCAGTATTTGCTTTTCTGTAAACAAGTTTTTAATCTTACCATTAAAATGCACACTTCCTGAGGACAAATTGTTTCATTTTTGTCTTTATATCTCCAGTATGCACGATATCCTGCATACAGTAGGGGCTTAATAAATATTTGTTGATTGATTAATTGGATGGATGCTCCATAATGCCTGATACAGTAATCAATACTTGTTTAATTAAATTACATTCTCCCCTGTCCATTGCAAAAGGCTGAGCCTCACTCCCTCCCAGCCTCCTGGGATATATAAGAAGCAAGAGATGCTCCAGTTGCTGTGTCAACACAAGCAATGATCATGGTCTAAAATTTCAGCCACAATCCATTAGGCGTTGGCTTGAAACCAGTGGCTCTGGAACTCAACCCTCCTCTCCGACCCCCACTCCGCCCCCACGATTCTGCAGAGAGGTACAAAACACATATTCCTAAATGCGCCGCACATGAACGAGACCCCCACCCCCACCCCTTCACTGAAGACCCTCGACTAGACTTTGCAGAAGCTCCCACTCGAGTCCCTGCCCTCCCAGAGCTCCCTCCTGGAGGTCTCTCTGTTGGGGCCAGGGGAATCCAGACCAGACAGATCCCAAGTCCCCCATCCTGCTGCCCCGGCTCTCCTTGGCTTACCTCCACCCAGCCCCACCCCATCCTGTGCCTAGGGTCCCCACACACACACACTCCTCTCCCTCCCTGGGGCTTTGTGTGTGAGCAACTGCTGCTGTCGCCTGAGCAGTCCATCACGGCTTCACACCGCTGTCACCAGGAAACGTGGTGGAACGAAAACAAAAGACGTGACAAATTTGTCCTTTTCTCTTTCATAATTAACCAAAATATCTCAGCATGTAGCAAAGCACGGCTTCTAATTAACAGACAGGCGAGAGGCGATTAAGAAAAAAGGAGGCAACCCCTCCCGACACACACCCCCCAACCACACATTTCTCTCCCCTCCCCATAATTATATTTGCAGGAGAGAATGATATTCTGGTCAGACATGACAGACAGAGAGAGCCCGGTCCCCAGTGAGGCAATTAATATTTCACACCTGCCAAAGCAAAGCAGCAACAGCCAGGGGAGGGGGGGAGGGAGGGAAGGGGGAGTAGCACGGGGAAGGGGGCCTGGCATTGTCACAAGGCCAAGGTTTGCAAGAGGCAAGTGGGGACTGTCCTTTGGTTGGGCTGCCCTGGGGCAGGAGGGGTGGTCTGGCACCCGGAACATACAGGGGCTGCCCCAGGAACAAAGCCCCTGCACCTGCAGGATTTAGCAGCAGACCCAAATGCACACGGCAAAGACTGGGGATGGGGGTGCAGTTAGGGGGGCAGGCACAGGTTAGGTAGGAATGGGAGCTGTGAGGGGCACAGAAAAGAGTATAATTGGGGGAGGGTCAAAGTTTCTGTCTGCCACATGGAACTTCCTCCAGTAACACTGATGATGGGACTCAGATGCTGTATCTATATGTACAGAGAGCCTTGCCCTTACACTTTCTCACAGCAGTTCCCTTGAATAACACATACACACACATTCTGATCCACTCACACTCTCAACTGCTAGCTTTTTCCTGGTCAACATATAAATCAATCAACAGATGTTTATTGGGCAGCTGTTGGGGGGAAGGGGCTGGCCAGATCCTGGGCTCCTCAAAGAAATATGAAGGAGGGCAGAGGACCTCCACAAGATTAGGAAAGGGAGACAAGACATATGTGAAAAATAAGCTAACGAGATCGGGTGGAGGAATTTAGAGCTGGAAAGGACTGTGAAGAGCCAAAAGAAGTAGCAACTACAATAAAGGTTCTATAGGAGTCCAGAAGAGACAAAGACAGCTTTGGGCTAGAAAAAGAAGAAAAGGTTCCACTGAGGATGCAGAATTTGAGCTGGGTTTTGAATTTTGCCAACTTGATGAATCTAGTGGGTTTTGCATCTCGTGTTGTTCGTCCTTCATTTCCAAAAGGACCAATAACTTCACAGGGTGATGTCTTGTAAGTAAATTGGACTTAAGTGAGGCAGATTTGGACAAAATCATCAGCCTTACTCTCTTCCACAGCCATCAAAGTCCAATGGCAAGACAAAAGTCAGAAAGACTGGTGATAGCCCAGCATGCAGTGTCTAAAAGCCCCACAGAACCCCTTCAGCCACCATTGTAGCCATGAAACAAATTGTTCTCCTCCTCCCATTCTGCCAGAGGTAGGCATCCCCCTAATTCACCAACAGGTTTGAGGCCTGTCACTTATCCTCAAACTGGTTTAACCCATCTGCCAGGATGGTTTCACTGGGATGTGACTACTGCTCAGTTTAAGTAGGCTTCTTGGAACCAAAAGTGAGAGCTAGATGACAAATGGACACCAAAGGTGGATGAGCAGCCTTGAAAAGGGCTCAGCAAGCCCTCATACCAGAGGTTCTAGTCCTCTTTGAACACTCCAAGTACTTGTAGGTATGCTGAATGGGGTCTGTCAAGAGATACTATAGAAAGGATTCTTAACTAATGCAGTGAAATGAGTAAAACCAGGAGAACAATAACAATAAAGTTATAAAGGAAAAAACATTTTGGAAAGACATGAGAACTCTGACCAATATCTTAACCAACTACTCTTCCAGAAGACTAATGATGATGAATATGATACCTACCTCTTAAAAGAGAAGGGATGAATTCAAGATGTGGATAGCATTCTTTTCTATGAGTCATTCAAAATTGTCCTGGATCATTGTATTGCTGTTAGTATCAAAATCTATCACATTTTATTATCCAACAATATTTCAGTTACTCTGTATAACCTTCTGGTTCTGCTTATTTCACTCTGCATCAATTCATGTCAGTCTTTCCAGTTCTTTCTGAAATCATCCTGTTCATCATTCCTTATAGCATAATAGTATTCCATCATCATCATATACCACAATTTATTTTAGCCATTCCCCATCTGAGGGACATCCCTTTAGTTTCCAATTCTTTGCCAAGGTGATGGACTCAAGTTGCAAAATGAGATACAATTTTGGACACAACCAATATAGGAATTTGTTTTGCTTTGCTATGCTTTTTGGTCACAAATTTTTGACACTTGATTTTTCTTTTTCTTTATTTTTTCCACAGTAGAATGTGCATGAAAAGTTGAGGGAAAATAGAATGAGGGATAGGGTAGAGAGAAAAAGAAAAAAGGGTTTTTGAGGCATGTTTTTTAATTCAGAGAAGGGAATAGGACAGCAAAAAAATAAATACAGATAAACAGGATAGCTTTGAAAATTTCAGGACAAATTTATCACAATACAACACAACATAACACAACACAATGCCACAGTTATTTAAACAACTATTATTTGCCTGTGCTAAGCAATGGGGATGAAAATATGAAAGATGATTCTTGACCTCAAGTAGCTTGCAATCTAATGGATGTAATTGAATATGTAATTTAAGTAATTATATATTTTTTTAAATTATGCATATTAGAGACACACAGTTCCGGATATAATTCTCTTTTCCATTCTACAATATATACAGAAATAGCTCTTTTAATTGATGTTCAAGTTCAGTATAAAAATAAATTAAAAAAAACAAATTCTGATTTGGGTAGGAGATAAAATTAACCTTCCATCTACAAGACTCAGATGCTATGATTCTACAAATGTTTAAGGTCTATTCAAGGGACAAAGACTAGACCAGTCAAGAAGGAGTAGGAGGGTCTTTGTAATGAGAGACAAGTCTGGAAAGATGCAGACCAGATTGTGGAGGACCTTGAAAGTCAAGCTGAAGAGTTTGAACTTCATTCAGGCAATATGGAGCTACTTTAGGTTTTTGATGTAAGGAAAATGAATTTAGTAAGTGTTGATGATAGACTGAAGCTAAGGGAGAATGGAAGTAGGGAGACCTTCTTTACAATAACCTTTTGAGATATTTATTGAAAAAGCTCTCATCTTCATTTTATAAATGAAGAAACTGAATTTCCCTGAGGTTTGTGGTTTGTCTAAGGTAACACATCCAGTAAATACCACTATGTGAAGTTATACCTTCTAACCCCAAATATAAAGCTTTTTCTTTTTTTTTCTTTTTGCTATATCAGACTGTCCATCCATTAAAAAAATTGAGTTTCAAGCTCGAAATGCTAAGTAAGACCTAGGGCAATAGCAATATTACTAGAAAAGAGAGAATCAGTGTAACAGACAATATACTTCAAGACTTCAATGGATCTATGTCATCATCAGCTAAGTATTCCTTCCAACAATCCAGATTATAACCCACCCAAATAATCTCATCTTGGGTAAACGTCAATTTCTTCCATAGTGCAACTTCCCAACCCTTCTTCTGGGTCCATACCTTTCAAACACAAAAATACCTTTATGAGAGTGGGACAGGGAAAGGAGGGACAGGGAGGGAAAGGGAAAGAGAGTCAGTCCCCAGAGAGCTGATATTCCTCCTCTCTTGGAATTTTAGGGATAACACAATGGGTTATAGCTTCTAAGACTCTCTGTCTCATGAGCCTGTATTCTTCCATACTGATAAAACAGTTAAAATCAATTAGCTTATGCATAGGATGTTTACTAAGAAAGTATAGGAAGGATAAAAGTTACAAAAACATCTCCAAATCAGAGACATGAATTTCATGCACGAAAAACATAGGAGATTTGTGTACCTAAAGGATACCACCTAACTCAGTGAGCTCTTTTCTTCTTTCAAGGAGTTCCTACCAAGTTCAATTCCGGATATAGCATAGCCAATGGACAAAGGACATTAAGTCTTAGCTCCTGGGTCAATTCAATGCTAGACTAGGTCAAGTAGGTTATCGGCTAGCTGTGCTTGCTGCTCTCACTGAACTCAGCTGTTACTGCCACTGGATCCAAGAGTCTGGATGTTGATGGGACCTCAGATGGCTTTGACAAGATTTCCCTAGGTTAACTAGTCACCTGGAAATCACATCTCTTGTTCCCTTATAACCAGAAAAGGATAAGTGCAAAAGAGAAAAAAAGAAAGAGATGTCATGTTTTCACAGACACATGGCAATCCGGTGGATGAGGGACTCTCCCATTTGGCAGCTCAAAGCAAGTAGTCCTTCTTACTCAAAATCTGCTGCAGAAAGAAAACAAGAAATAGTCTGCTAAAACCTTTTATATCACTAATCTTTCTGGCACATGAGGCAACCAAAAGACTTTTCATTATCACATAGTCACTTATAGTCAGGAAATGATTCCCCAAAGTTCTACGTGCTGAATTGGAAACAGGTAAAGAATATTATGCATATTCCTTATAATCAGGAAGGGCAAATCTGCCCATGCTCTATGGACTGGACCCTTACTGGTCAGTCCTCCATTATGTAGAAATTGGACACTGCACATTGACAATGAACTGGGTTTAGAAATGATCAAGAGACTATCTCACCTTTAAGAAACTGCAAAGTTTTTTTCAATGACTCCAAGCTTCTTCCTGAAGCAAAGGCTCACCTTTCTAACACCAATGGCCATCTGGCTATTCTGTATGGCTGTGAGTCATTGAACATTACAGTGTTTCAAGAATTGAAGTTGAAGAGATACATATATGAAGTGTCACTGGGTAGCACTAAAGTGGCATCCTGAAACAAAAGGAATGTCTGTCCATTGGCTATACTGTGCCCAGAAGATAATTGGGTGGAGTTTCCTCCAAAGAAGAAAAGGTATCCTGGAGCCAGATGATACCTCTTGGACACACATATTCCCTACATGGATACCATACAAGACAAAAAGGAATTGTGCATGAGAAAGGTACAAAGGATGTCTTCAAAGGAATATATACTTGGGGAGGGAATGGTGGAACATTTAAGAAGAATGAGAAATAACCAATAAACAGGCTAAATACTTTTGTTTTCCTACCAATGTCCAGAGTGTTTAAGGAAGGCCACATTCATATTGAACAGGCCTCTGGGGTGAACTTACAGGACATAGAGCAGAGTCTAAACTACACAAACTCAAATTTGGACTATTACATAGGATTAAATCTATAAAAATATAAGGAGAAAAGGAAAAAAAGAGAGAGAGAGAGAAATCTATCTAGATGGGGAAGCAGGCATAAATAGTTTGACTCTGCATCCTTAAAGGAAATACCCACATGAGCAAGGTAACAACTCCATTGAAATACTGGAGTCAAATGCCACTTTATAATCAACAAACAATAAACATGGTAGGAATTCACATTCCCTTAGCTTTTCAGTCAGTTGTGAGGCTATGAAGATATGGGCTACTCTGAAAAATAATTTGTGGAAAACTGCCTCCAAAAATGTGTTTTCTAAGATCCCACATCTCCACACAGGCCATTAGACCTCAGGTAATAATGTAATAAAATGACCAGAGAAATAAAAGAATCTGCTCTTACAACTGTGCTCCAAACCCAGCACCCTGGAGCTTTCCTTTCTCAGTTATTTAACTTTAAGAGAAGCATAGCATAAGCATACAGCACTGAAACCTGGAGCAAGAATACAATCCCAACTCTTTTACCCATGTGACATTGGGCAAATTCCTCTACTTTTTTGAGCCTTAGTTTTCTCATTTGTAAAATGAAGGAGTTAAACTAATTGATCTCAAATTCTCCTCCTGTTTCAAAGTCTTCTGATCCTATGATCTAAGCCTTAGATTCTAAGGGTTAGTACCCCTTAGCTGCTGAAGTCTAACCCTACTCTTGCTACCACATTATACTCACCCTTAGGACAGATACACACTCCTCATTCTTAATTATTTTTCTTCCTCGTGAGTCCAAGACTATAGGTGGCTTTTGTCAAAAGGGATTTTTATAAGCATATCCATCAATAATTCCATCAGCAAGCATTTATTAAGTATCTACTACATAATCAAAGACACCAAATTCATCTACTTGGCCATTTACAGTCATCTTTTTTTTAATCCTTGCTTTCTGTATTAGTAGCCAATCGTATGTAAGACAGAAGAGTGGTAAAGGCTGAGTGGTAAAGGCTAAGCAATGGGGATTAAGTAACTTGCCCATGGTCACACAGCTAGGAAGAGTCTGAGGTCAGATATAAACTGAGGACCTCCCAACTCCAGGCTTGGCGCTCTATCACTGTGCTTCCTAGCTGTCCAGAATTCATCATTGCCAGTCATCTTGACTTTTGTTTTGCCACTGGACTTCAATGACCCTGGAAGAGATGGACATCTTTGTTCAACTCTACTTCACTTAAATCCAAATCACTTGCAAGTCAAGACATCACTCTTATGATGTCACTGGTCCTCTTTGAAAATGAAGGATGAATAACAACAATATATATCTATATATCCACACAAGCACATGTATGTATATATACATATATGTATCATTATGCTAAATACTAGGCTTACAGAACCAAAAATGAAACATTCCCACATTTAGAGAAGGAAACATATATGGATATATATATATATATAATGTATAACATATAAAATAAATCACAGAAGAAAGATAAAATAGAGACAAACTTACAGAGTGTAGAACTGTTGAATGGAGCCCTGAAATCTTACTCCAAAATTTCCCTTAATCTAGTAACAAATGGTTAGCACCATTTCCTGAACTAAAAAAGTTCTCATCTCATCTAATTTACCTCCAAGTCTGCTCTTGCCACATTGGAAGCCAATATCAGCTGAACTCTCATCTTCCCTTTGGATTCAAAGTTTGTGCCTACCAAAATGGTCCCCTCCTATCAAGTCCCAAGGACAGTGTCCATAGGTATTTTTTATCTTGCCTATTAGCAAGATTTCAAAGCCCCTCCTCTGGCCAACAAGGTAAAGTTGAATAAATTATGACTTATAATCTCCTCTCACCAAGGAAATATGACCTCACCAAAGCTCCTTGCCAGCTAATAGTGCCCAATATGCATTATTAGACACACACAACCCACATACTAGTACTAAGGAAGGGGCCATTTCATTTTGGGGAATACTGTTGATGAGAAAGGCTCTCAAAGATCATCTAAATTTCAGAAAAAGCTGGAAAGATATGCGGGAACTGATGCAAAGTGAAATAAGCAGAACAGGGAGAACATTGTACACAGTATCAGCAATATTATATAATGATTATCTGTGAAAACTTGGCTACTCTCAGCAATACACTGATCTGGAATAATCCTGAAAGATTTATGATAGGGAATACTATCCACCTCCAGATAAAGAACTGTTGGAGTTGTCTTTCACATCAGTGTATCTTTGATTTTATTTTAGCGTTATGGTTATATAGAAGTGTGCTCTTATAACGGTGACCAATATGGAAGTGTATTTTGCATGACAATATCAAGATCATCTAAAATCATTCCTCAGCCTGGTAATGAGGGGAAGAAGTAAGGGGGAAGAAGAGGTAAGGAGTCTGGGCTCAGGAAATCCTTCCTCTCATCTCTTCCTCATCCTGGGTTAGTAGTTAGGTTGTTGGATGTGCTAGGCTATGAGAAAGGAGACATAGACACTTATTAGCCACACTTTGGACGAGTCTCTTAACATCTCTAAGCCCCAGTTTTTTAGCCAACAAAAAGGAGATAGTATTTGTCATGAATTCCCTTCCTTCTTTGAAGGAAGTGGTGGACTACAGGTGTAGAATGATACATATCCTGCCAGATTCAGTTTATATTTTAGTTTCCTTATATGTCATCTTTCCTCTTTTTTTCCTCTTTATTACATCTGAGTAGGGGAGGGAGAAGGCATATATTTAATTTGAGAAGATTCTCAGAGTAGTTCCGACTTCCTCTGCTACTAAGCTGCCTTCTTGGCTCCACTCAGGAGGGATATATTTAGAAATGAAGGTGATGTAAAAACAATAAAAATAATAAGTAAAACATTAAAAAAAACAATGTTTCTAATGCTTATGTCATAGGACTATTATTTAAAACATGGTAAATCTTTTTTTAACCCTTACCTTCTGTCTTAGAACCAATACTAAGGCAGAAGAACACTAAAGGCTAGGGAATTGAAGTTAAATGACTTGTCAGGGTCACACAGCTAAGAAGTATCTGAGGACCTTCCATCTCCAAGCCTGGTACCCAATCGACTGCACTATCCACCTGCCTGAAAACATGGGAAATCTTTAAAACCTTTTAAATATGAGACATTCTTTTTGGAACTGGTCACTCAACTTGTAGACTCTCTTTGAGATCCAGCCAACATACTGCTACCAGATTGATTTTCCAAGATCAATGCTTTCATTACATCATTCCTCCATTCTAAAATCCACCTTGGTTCCATTTTACCTACTTAATGAGGTCCAGACTCTTTACCCTGCTCTGAGATGATAGCAGCTGGTATTCACTACTGGTTCTCACGGAAGCCAACAGGGACATTTCCATTTTGCATGCTGACTTGAATTTGATGGGCAGTGAAGGGTAGAAAAAAGGCTCCTGAAAATTTTTATCTCAAAGGGCTGCTTCAAAACAAGACTTGGAATCAGGAGTCCCAAAAGGTCAGGAAGTCAAAACTTGACAGGTATTTGTTGGCCACCTGCCATATGCCCAGCACAGGGCTGCACACTGGAAGGATCCAAGAATGAGGGATGGTCTCTGTCCTCTGGGAATTTAAGGGATATTAAGCTTACACCAGTGAAATCATGGAATTTGGAAGATCAAAAAACCTTAGGGATCACCTGTTTGAAATTTCATTTTACCAAGGAAGCAGCTGAGACCCAGAAAAGATAAGTACCTAAGATTGCACAGCAAGGTAGCTACAAGTCAGCATTTCCCCCACCCTGGTTTGTTGAGTCTTGCTCTGTTTTGATCCTAAGTTCAGCATCCTTTATTATTGTTATTATTCAGTCATATTCAATGGTGCCTGACTCTAGATGATCTCCTTGGGGTTTTCTTGGCAAAGATACTAGAGTGGCTTGCCATTTGCTTCTCCAGCTCATTTGTCAGAGGAGGAAGATGGGGCAACAACAGGGTTAGGTGACTTGCCCAGGATCACACTGAAAGTAAGTGTCCAAGGCCAGATTTGAACTCAAGAAGATGAGTTTTCCTGACTCCAGGCCAGGCACTCTATCCACCGAAGCACCAAAGCATCCTTTAGACCAAAGGGATAGAGACTAGACCTGTGATCTCATTGGTTTAGAAACGCCCCTCTTATCAAAGCATGTTCTCCAAAATTTCTATTCTTAGGAAATTGCTTAGAACCCTGAGAGGTTAGAAGGCTAGCCCAGAGATGAGAAGCCAATTGAAGATGGACTTGGCTGAATGCAAAAGATGAGAAACTACAATCTGACCTGGAAGACAAGAGATGGAAGTGAAAATATCTTCTTAGAGACAAGGGTAGAAAGGAATGTGCATGAATATAACTTAAACTAAGCATAAGTATGGCTAGGTGGCACTGTGGATAGAGTCCTGGGCTTGGACTCAGGAAGACTCCTTCCTCCTTGTGAGATCAAATCCAGCCTCAGACACTTACTTGTTGTGTTACCCTGGACAAGTCACTTATCTCTGTTTATCTCAGTTTCCTCATCTGTAAAATGAATCGGAAAAGACAATGGCAACCCACTCCAGTATCTCTGCCAAGAAAATGGCTTCACAACAACACTCCAAATACAAGCAACCCGAAGGGATAAAGATTGATAAAGAAATCAGTGAGAGGATGCAGGGGCAGTAGGGGAGGGGATTCTAACCAGGGAGGTCAGCTTTAAGTCCAGTTCTGAAGGAGGTAGAAAGAAAGAGCCTGGTACTCTAGAGGGAAGAGAGACTTCCAGGTAGGAAGGACAAGGAGGCTGTCATCAGAGGACTTGGAAATGCAATTGGGAGCCAGAAAAATATGACTGTGTTGTGTGGCTTTTTTAATTAAAACCTAAAGAATGAGACAAGCTGCCTGGAGCCAAATCAAGATCCTTAAAGGAGGCCCAGGCTCCTCCACCTACCTCTGCAGGTGCCAAGGAAAGGGGCAAGACTCCTCGGAGACTCTTCTCCAGAAAATAACCCTCCTAGAGGTGCAGTGACTGAGCCCAGAAGCGCCACTGGGAAGGCGCAGCTCCCTTTCCCATCCCATCCCAGCCTCAGCCCCTACAGCCTCCTGAGGGGCTTGTAAAGGAAGCCAGCTGTGGCGACAGCCTTTCAGAGATGCTTCAGAGCCGGCTGAGAGCGTCTGAGGGGCTCCCAGCCTGACAGGAAGCTCTGTCTTTAAAACACTGTGAGTTATGAGTGAGACACGGGCAGCCAGGGCCCCTGGGACTTCCAGGGAACATCGGCCTCTGATTAATCAAAGGCAGCTGACTCCGAAGCATTTCTCACTGCAGACCAACCTCCTTTCACCTGCTGCTCCTCTCTGCATCTCCCGCCCTTCCCCTACCTCTCTGGCCTTTCCTGCCTCCTCTGCCCTCTTGTTTCTTCACTCCCCTTTCCCATCCTTCCCTCTGCTCTTCCCCTCCCTCTCCTGGGTCTCTGCAAATCGCATCCCTCCATCGAAGTCCCAGTCATGGTCTTCCTCGTGCATATTTTAACCTTATTATTGGTAAATAGAAAATGAAAAGCATTTCCCCTTATTAAAGGAATTCCAGACTGATGAGGAGATTTGGTTGGGGTGAGGAGGGTTTCTGAAAAGTCAGTCAACAAGCATTTATTAAAGGTCATTTATTTTTTAATATATATTTTTAATAAGTCAGTTTCGTGGGCAGGCACGGTGCTAAGCCTTGAGGATTCAAAGAAAGGTGTAATCAAGGTCTTTGCCATTAAGGAGCTCATGTACTAATGGGGGGACAACAACTGTTAACATAAAAGATGTCAACAGGGTACATTTTTTCTTTCATTCTTACCTTCTGTCTTAGAATCTACAGGAGTATCAATTCCAAGGCAGAAGAGCGGTAATGGCTAAGCAATGAGGACTTGGGGACTTACCCAGGGGCAAAGAGCTAGGAAATGTCTGAGGTCAAATTTGAACTCAGGACCTCCCATCTCTGCACCTGGCACTCTGTCCACTGTGCCACCTACTTGTCCCTAAACAGGGTCATTTGGATCTGGGCATTTAAGTGGCACAGTGGATAGAGCACCAGGCTTGGAGTCAGGAAGACCTGAGTTCAAATTTGACCTCAGGTACTTAACCCTGGGCAAGTCACTTAACCCTGTTTGCCTGGATAGCCCTTGTCACTCTATAGACAGAGGGTAAGGATTAAAAACAAAACAAAACAAAAAAAAAACGAAATCAAGAGTTTGTTTTTGATTTTAGAAGAAAAAGGAAAATCCATGGCTTTTCTCTTAGCCAGAGGCTTTGGGAGGTTCTAGTGACTTTTCTCCCTGCTTACACCCACAAACCATCCTTTCCCTGCTTTTTCCCACTCGGCCTCCCTGTGCTCATCAGCCTCTGCCCATCTTCCCAGCCCAGCCTCTTCTTAGGCTAAATAAGGACGGCTTTCACCCCCTCATAAGTCTATTCATCGCTCCCTCCTTCTCTGACAGATTTCCTAGACCGGGGAAAGGCAGTGGGGGTCAAAGGTGGGTGTCCCAAAGGTGGAGGCATCAAGAAGGCGAGCCGCCTTCCACTGCTGGGCTGTCCTCTGCTGGCCCCATCCTCACTGTCCAGCTTTGCTGACTCCCAACTCCTGATGCTCCCTCTGACTCGGAGCCACACACTCCTGAGCAGCCAGCCCACAGCAGAGCCAGACAGACGCCCTGCCAGCCTGGACAGATGTGCACAGCTTCTTTCTGTAGCTACCACTGGGAATGTCATGTGTGTGTTCATGCATGTGCATGCATGCATGTATATACATTTTACATGTGCACACCTATAAATACCTAAACATGTAAATATATACCTCAATAAATAAATACATACCTATATAAATATATGCATCTATAAATATATACCCATATAAACATATAGCTGCAAATATATACCTATATTAATATATACATATAACTACATGCATGTAAAATGTATACCTATATAAATATATGCCTGTATATACATGTATAAATGTATACTTATAGATATATAACTATACACCTATAAATGCATACCTGTATAAATACATAGCTATATAAATATATGCCTGTAAATACATGTATGTAGGAATACATACATGTATAAATGTATAAATATATGCCTGCATAACTACATTGCTATGTGTGTGATCTATATAGACATGTACAAATATATATATATATGAATACATACATGAATAATGTATACCTATATAAATAAATACACACCTATGAATATATACATGTATGTATATACCTATACTTATATAACTATATACCTATAAATACATACATATATTAATATATCTATGCTCACACATATAAATGCATGTATAAATGTATAGATATAGATATATACCTATATAAATATATACCTATACATGTATAAACATGAGCCTATATAAATATATACCTATAAATACCTATATACATACCTATAAATGCATGCATGTATAAATGTATACCTATACATACCTATATAAATATAGACCTATAAATCCATACATGTATAAATGCATGCCTGAATAACTATATACCCACAGATATAATATATACATATATGAATATAAACCTATAAATATACACATGCATAATACATGCATGAATATATTGAACTATAAATATATCTACAGATACATGAATATATAATTACATGTCTATGCATATATGAATATATACCTATAGATATATTTATAAATACATACCTATACACATATATACATGTATAAATATATACCTATAAATATATATGCATGTATTCATATATGCCTATAAATATATACTTACATGAAGTATACATAGATAAATATATAGGTACCTATATAAATATATATGCATAAATATGTGTGTACCCATATAAATATATGACCTAGATATATACATATATAGAATATATATGTGAAAATAAATATATACACATATAAATATATATACCCTGTAAGCATTGGAAAATGGAATGCCATGCACATGTAAATAAATATATGTATGTATGCCTGTATGCATACCCTTTAAACATGAGAATATTGAATGTCAGCCCAGAAAGGGACCTTAGTGTTTGTAATGCACCCCCTTCTGCTTTCGCCTTCTCCAATAAGGAATCCCCAGGGGAAAACAGCAATCCAGGCTGAGGGCTCTTGTACCCAGGGAGGTAGAGAGTAAATAAATAAATAAATAAACAAATGAATGAATGAATGAATGAACAAATAAATAAATAAATGAATGAATGAATGAATAAATGAATGAATGAATGAATGAATAAATAAATAAATGAATAAATAAATAAATTAATGAATAAATAAAGAGTGATTTATCCCTGTTTTATAGATGGGTAAACTGAGTCCATAGAGGTTGTGGCTTCTACAGCTCTTCAGTGTACCAGAGTCAGAGCAGAGCAGAAAACCTGAAGCCCCTAAATCTCTGATCTGTCTGTTGTCCTTGGCCAGGGCTAGTATATCCTGCATCAGGGTGAGTGAGCAGTCTTAGAAGAGGGGTTTCTGATACTCATAGGCTTCTCTATGGACCCGATGAGAAGGACCAAAAGAAAGGCATTGTTCTTTCTCTTTTATTTGTGTGTGGGAATACCTATCACTGTCTCCCTGTCTCCATTGCTATCTCTATTTCCCTCCTAATGAGTATAGATTCAGAAGCAGGAGCTTAAAAGAAGTCAGTCAAAATCTAAAGGAGACCAGACTATGGGAACTATGACTAAAAATCCAAACAAAAATGGTGGCTCTCAGCACTAGACTTCTGACCCTTAAGCCAGCTAGTTCTTACATCTGTCATGGATCCTCCCCAAACTGCAAATTACAATAATAACCAACGTTCTGAGCACCTAGGATGTATCAGGCACCCCATTAGATGCTGGAAATACAAAGACAAAAATAAAATAATCCCTTGCCTTCAAGGGGAATGCATCTATAGGGGAAATAGACATATCTAGGCATGTGCAAAGATGTAATATCTCTCCCCCTTTAAACTGAGGAAAATTAAATTTTAGTAAAGGTAAAAATAGAAACATTAAAAAGTAAAAAATAAAAACAAAAGCAAAAGCCAAAAAGCCCTTCCAGATGCAAAGGAAGAATCTTAAAAATAGTCTGAGGTTAGACTATCTCATCTGTCTATATGAAAAGGCCAACAAAGAGAATAAATGAAGTATAGAGGGCCTTTGTTTCCTTTCACTCATTTGCATAAAATCCCAGCAGGAATCTGGGAAGTGTAACTGACTCACTACCATAAGTAAAGGGAGATTACTTGGACACTTACCCTGAGCCAGGAAGACTTGCCTAATAGGAGATGTTAGATCTCTGCAGAAACTCTGCAGAGACTAGGTTGACCTTGCAGCTGCCCATCAAAGCATGAGTCCATTGGATTAATCGATCCAGGAGAGACCTTTTGCCTTGTGAAGAGCATTATTATATAAGAATGATGACAATAACAGCTAGCATTTGCACAGTCCTCTAAGGTTTGCCAAGCATTTTACAAATATCTCATTTCACCTTCTCAGCAACCCTGGGAAGCAGGTTCTATTAGTATCTTGATTATTATCTCTGTTTCTTTATTGTTATTCAATCATTTTTCAATCACATTTGGCTCTTTGTGACCCCTTTTGGAGGTTTTCTTAACAAAGATACTGGAGTGGTTTGCTATTTCCTTCTCCAGGTCTTTTTACAGATGAGGAATCTAAAACAAACAGGGTTAAGTGACTTGCCCAGGGTGAGTCAACTAATAAGTGTCTGAGGCCAGATTTGAACCCAGGAAGATGAGTCTTCTTGACCATTTATCTGCTGGCACATTAACTATAGGGCCACCTAGATGCCCTCAGTGACTTGCCCAGTGTCACACGGCTACTAAATGTCTGAAATTGGATTTGAACTCCAGTCTTCTTGACTCCAGTTCCAACACTATCAACTTGTATGTAGAAGTTTCCCAAAGGGACATTGACCTGCCTGACCCAACCTAGGAAGCAAAATAACCTGCCAGACTCAACCCAGCAGCAGATTGATCCATTTATTTCATGGATGTATCTCACCCTAGTCGAGCCAGCCATCTCCAGCACAAATGCTCAGCCCTTCAGGGAACTCAAGAATCCAGGGGAGAGGCAATGAATGAGAGCCTAAAGGGTAGTGAAAAGAGAGGTGGGGGCCCTGGAAACCTAGAGAAGCAAGTGGCAGACACAGGAAAAAGCAGAGTCAGCTCCCTGTCTTCTCTGATTTCCTTGTATCATGCTAAAGCACAAAATACTAGAATTTTGCAATACCATTGTTTATTAACTGACTTGATGGTCTTCCATGAGGTGGTAGAATGCCAGGATATGGAATAGTAAGAGAGAAAGCACAGAGGTCAGACTGGGAGCCTCAGTTGTGCCACTTATTAAATGGGTACAAAAACTACCTAATCCCTCCATGGAGGTGAGAAAAAATTTAACAAGTTAATTGGTTAATACAAATTGAGACCCAAGGAATAAAAATCCAGAATAAATACCAATTACCATTTTTATCAGTCAAACTTTTCCTTATTCAACCAAACCTCCAAAACCTTAGATGTTCACCCAGCCTTAATTACTACTTTTAAGTGGCCTAAATTAAGTGCTTTATTGCTTCTCAGATAATTTACATACCATTACTTTGCCCATTTGTGTTGCATATGATTCTTGATTAACATTAGTAAACTAAAAGAAAATGATATTAGCTCCTGCTTAACAGGACCCAAGGGTCATGCCACTCGTTTGGGTGGGGATTTTCATTATTTTTGTCAATTAAAAGAATTCATATGGCACTTAATTGTGTATTTTAAAAAACAAAGAAGCAGTATTAGGGAAAGTGAATTAATCTTCATAACTTCTCTGGGACTTAGATTAGACCCACAGTTTCAGCTTTACTGTAAAAGGGAGAGTCAGAAGAGAGACCAACAGACCGACAGAGAGGAAGGGAGGGAGGGAGAGATGGAGCAGGGGGAGAGAGAGACACACAGAGCGAAGGAGACAGAGAGACAGAGAGGGAGAAGTGAGAGAAGAGACAGACAGACAGACAGAGAAAGAGACGAGACAGAGAGAAAGAGAGAGAGGAGACGGAGAAAGAGAGAGGAGAAAGACAGAGAAAGAGAAAGAGGAGGGAGGGAGGGAGAGAGAGAGAGAAAGAGAGAAGAGGAAGACAGAGAAAGAGAAAGAGGAGGGAGGGAGGAAGGGAGGGAGAGAGAGAGAGAGAGAGAGAGAGAGAGAGAGAGAGAGAGAGAGAGAGAGAGAGAGAGAGAGAGAGAGAGAGGAGAGGAGAGACAAGAAAAGAGAAAGTGAAAAGGAGAGAGGGAGGGACACAGAGGGAGTGAGGGACAGAGAGGGAGGAAGGCAGAGACAGCCTGGCCAGCTGACAAGATCACTTGGATGGATCTGCCACTTACTGCTTGTTTGACCTTAGGCAAGTCCCTTGGACCTTAATTTTCCCACTTGAAAAATGAGGAGCTGGATAAAATGATCTCTAAATTCCCTTCTGGTTCCAAAACTTTATGATTCTAAGAGACAGAGAGAGACAGATGAGGAGGGGGAATAATAATAGCTGGCATTTATATTATGCTTTTGGGATTGCAAAGCGCTTTACATAAATTATCTTGTTTTATCCTCTCAACAACCCTTAGAGTAGGTACTTTTTTGTTGTTTGTTTGGTCCAGGCCTGAGATTTAATCTGTGTAAGGAAGGGATGGTGTGAAAACCCCCTCCACCACTGCAGACTGGCAATTTGTCAGAAACCTCTTGCCTTAGATGACTGCCTAACTCACTAACAGGGTAAGTAAGTTGCTTATGGCTATATAGCTAGTATACTTCAGAGGTAGGATTTAAACCTATACCTGATTTCTTTCTGACTCCAAGGTCAGCCTCTCTGCCCTCTATACCCTGCTACCTCCTTAATTTAGTCCTATAGATATGCATAGTCCCATTTTACAGATGAGAAAACAGCCTCAGCAAAGTTTAGCAATTTCCCCACTGTCATAAGCCAGAAAGTGTCTGAGACAAGATGAGGTTCTTGAAGTCAGGGGTAGTGGGACCCTGACAGACACACAGAAAAGCAGCAAAAGCCACTCAGAATTCTCATGTTACTCCTCGCCTGGGGTCTCCTCTCCAATGACATCCTCTTTTCTCTACTAGAGGCTGATAAAGCTTATTCAGCAGTTCTGATTCAGTCAGGTGATGGTGTGGATCCTGGGGACCGCTCCATCTCTGTCCATCCCTGGCCGTTCCCCACCGCATCTCCAGGCCATCGGAAGAGGGCTCTCCAGACTTCTGGAAGCATCCCCAGTGTCACAAGAGAGCTGTCTGAGAGAGAAGAGAGGGAGAACCACCCCCAGCCAAGACGGAGAGCCAGCCTTCCTGGAAGGGTAAAAACAAACCTCTTTTGAGGCACTTCTCTTAAAAGTTAATTCCTTGAGGGCAGGAACTCTCTTTTGCCTCTTTTTGTAGCCCCAGCACTTAGCACAGTGCCTGGCATACGGCAGAAGTTTCATAAATGTTTACCAACTGATTGATTCTCTTTTATTTCCCTTCTTCTTCCTCCTCCCTCCTCTTTCTCTCTCTTTCTGCCTTTGGTCTCTTCTGCCTCTTTCTTCCATTCTGCACCATCTTTATTCCCTTTCTCCTGCCTTCAGGGTCCAGCAAAGGTGATGCTTTCTAGCTGGCTGGGATCTGCCTCGACTTCTTCCAGCCCTTTCTTTCATCCCTCTCAATCTCCCTCATCTTGGCTTTCCTGCCCCAAAGCAGCCCAATGGAATGACAGAAGGGAAGAAGCCAAGTTCCCCCAACATCTGAGGGAAGAAGGGGGAGAGTCCTGGAGATGGAGCATACCAGGAGGTACATGGCAGCCAATCCCCCCTCCTCCTTCTCTGATGGCGGGTTTGGGCCAGTGTGACATTCCCTGACAGCTCTGACAGGCCTCAAAGAGACAATTAATGTATCACAGCTGCCACACTGGGAAGGTGACTGAAGAGGAGGAGAGGGGGAGGGAAGTGTTTAAAATTCAGAAAATTGTCGAAGGAGGAGGGGGCAGAGCTGAGTAAAACTCTTGACTTCAGAGACTCTTTCAGAGTCCTTTAAAGGCCAGAGGGAGACTAGGAAGGGAGCATGAGGGCTATCGGGCAACGGTCAGTAGAAAGGGCTTTTGCCTTGCCTTTCCTCACTCGATTTGGACTTGGACAAGACTTAGCCAGAGAGACGTCCCTAACTCTCACCCAGTCTTGGCAGAAGCTCTGAACGGGACTGAGTAAGATATGAATGGGACCTTCAAGGCTCCCTAGCCCAAATCTCTCATTTTACAGATTGGGAAACCAAGGCACAAAGAAAGAGAGTTTTCTTAAGTTATCTAAATCCTAAGTGGCAAGTCTACATATCAGCATCTGACTTGCAAAGCCCTTGTAGCAAAGCTTCTATCCATCATGGTACAAGAGCCTTCCAGTCAACTGAGAAGACAGAGCTGTAGGGGCCTTTTGGACATGAGACCTGTCTGTGACTGAAGACCCCCAGATTTCCATGATTGAGTGGGTGGGGGGAGTAGCCCCTGACACAGAGGACTGACCAAACAGATGGTCCTCACACGTTCTAAGTTCCCTGAACTCTTCCTGTCCCCATGTCTGTCTTGGCAGACAGATGGGCTTCTCCTCCGGGCTTTACAGATTAATGTGTCCTTCTTATCAATTATGAAGACACAAAAGTGTAATTTTCTCCCCATGTTTTTACTGCTCGGGATTAATCTGCCCATAAATGGATAATCTGTCAGCTTTCAGCGACACTGAAGTGGGGAGGGGGTGGGGCAGGAAATGGGGGAGAGATTTACCAGCGGGTAATGCCATCTGCTTTATTAGGTTGTTTTACAAACCTGACATTCAATTTGTTCTAGAGGACTTGGTGACGGATTATTCTGTAAATTCCCAAATAATTACAATAACCAGAGAGAAGCAAAGAAGAAGAGAAGGAGATAGATTTGGAAGGGTGATGCTTGCCCAGCCTGAGAATGAATAATGGTCTGGGTGAAGAGTATATTAAAAAAATATCCATCCTTGGGCTAACAGTCTAGAAGTTTGTCAGTTGCATCAGAGGGGGTGATGGGGAGGGCCCCAGTTAGAGACCTGGATGAGTTTGGAGGGCTTAGAAACAAGGAAATGAAAAAAATTCATCATCCACTCAACAAAACTGTATTAACATCTTTTGTGTTTGGATACTATTCTAGGCACTGGGGGAAAAACGAAAATGTAGGTAAGTTATGATCCCTGCCTAAATGTAGCTTAGCGTCTAAGAGAAGAGGACCAATGGAAATTCCTTCTAGTTTATTATTATTATTGTGAAATGCATATTATTATAAATTTATTACAAAACATGAAAAATCATAATCACTTCAGAGGTTGTTCCTAAGGTCTTACAATTAGTGACCAGGACAAAACTGGAATTTCTTCATGTCTCCTGGCTCTTCACCCAGGGCTATTTTCATTAGAACACAGCTAGAGGGCCCCAAAGACTCACACAGGCTCTGAATTCATACCAGGCATCCAGGTTTGCCCAGAGAACCCACAGCTCTCTCCCTGGCCATCAAGGTCTCTTACCTCTGCTGGCTCAGCAAGACACGTGCCAGAGGCAGGATTTGAATCCAGGCTTTCTGAATTCCAGGCCAGCCCTCCAGTCACAATACTATCAGCCCATCCTGCCAAAGAAGCCCGGAGCATCTCCTCTTCTTCCCTCCTCTTTTCTATGCCCAGAGCTCCCAAAGGGTTAAGGCTGCTTCGCTACTCCTGCTTTGGCTAAGGAAGGCCCAGCCTATGACGCATGGCCATGATTATGAGCTGAGAGATCTCATTTTTCAGCAGGACTCTATTCAATTATCCTGGGTAGGCTTATCTTATATATTTCCCTATGCTGCCTTTCCCACTGCGGCAATATTACTTAGCCTCAAAGTAAGTGTGTGTGTGTGTGTGTGTGTGTGTGTGTGTGTGTGTGTGTGTGTGTGTGTGTGTGTGAGAGAGAGAGAGAGAGAGAGAGAGAGAGAGAGAGAGAGAGAGAGAGAGAGAGAATTCTAAGGGGGTGTGTCAGGTGGAATATATTTCTGAGAATGTAGTATCCAAGTACACTTGACCAGAGAGAAAATAACTGCAGAGCTCTGAGCACCCACACTGAGAAAAAAAATAACTCTGCGTGTATGTGTGTGTGTGTTACACTCCCCTCTCTCTGCTGTCTTCTTGTTTCTGGGCATATACATGTCTTTGGTCAACCATGTTACATCATTTGCTTGGTGCTAATGAGGCAGAAGTGATGGGATTTTTCTCTCTCTGTGGACTTTGGGGAAAGAGACAGACAGACAGACAGACAGACAGACAGAGACAGAAAGTGAGAGAGAAACCAGAAAAAGAGAGAGACAGAGACAGAGTGAGAGACAAAAAGTGAAAGATAAATCAGAGAGAGAAAGAGAGAAAAAGAGATAGCGTGAGAGACAAAAAAGTGAGAGATGAATGAGGGAGAGACATAAAGAGAGAGAGAGAGAGAGAGAGAGAGAGAGAGAAGGGTGAGGAAGACAGAGAAAGGAGGGAGGGAGGGAGGGAGACACAGACACAGACACAGAGAGAGGAAGGGGAGGTGGGGGAGAGAGAAGTTTAAAGGCACCAGAAATAATGCCACAGCAACCCAATGAAGCAAGTAGGCTAGGAATTCCCTGCCCCCCTTTTTTAGGTGAGGAAGCTGAGATTCAGAGGGGCTGCCCATTAAAGATCCTTGGGCAAGTTCTTGGCAAGTTGGGAACTACCACTCCCATCCTGCCAGGAATGCAAATCCTTCATCAACGAATCCCCAGTGAGAGAGCAGGGACTGTCTCAGAGCAAACTTATGGTCACCACCACAGAAAAAGGTGGCTTCCATGCCCAGGTCTTACAAGAAATGTTTTAATAGCATCAGCCTGATGTACAAAAGAGAGCAGGGTCTGGCTGTAGTATGGACTTCCTAGGGTTTCTTGTGGCTCATTTCTATAGGATGCTGTAGATGTTCTTGGGGCTCCATGCATGGTTGTGTGCCCTCGGGGTCTCATGAGACAGTAAGGATCAACAGGGTCTATTACAATTCGATTCAATTTACCAAGCATTTACTAAGTAAGGTCCTTACTCTGTGCCAGGCATGGTAGTAGGTAGGAGCTCCAAGTACAAAGGCAAAAAGGAATTCCTGCCCTCAGCAAGCTTACACTGTACCCAGGAGAAGGGCAAGGACTGAGAGAAATGAATAGAAGGTGATTTCCCTCTTTGAGAGGAGTTCAGGAGGAAGGAAGAGTATTTTCTTCTTTTCTTTTTCAAACCCTCACCTTACATCTTAGAATCAATCCTGTGTATTGGTTCAAAGGCAGAAGAATGGTAAGGTCTAGGCAATGGGGTTAAGTGACTTGCCCAGGGTCACACAGCTGGGGTCTGAGGTCAGATTTGAACCCAGGACCCCCGGCTCCAAGCCTGGCTTTCTAACCACTGAGTCCCCTCATTGCCTTTTCAGCAAAATTCTTGATAAACACACCCTGGCCCCTCAGTCAATGCTACTAATGAGAATCATAATCTAGAGAAGAAGGCAGCATATGTGTGTGTGTGTGTGTGTGTGTGTGTGTGTGTGTGTGTTTAGAATGGGTTTGTTTTTTTTCTACTACAGGTCTTAGGCTGCATTTTGTGCCCCCTCCTAGGGCAGGACCAACATGAAATGCCTAGAGTTCCCCTGAGTGTATTGCTATGCTGTGGATCATCCCTGGCCATTTGGTGACTTTCCCAGAGAGCAGAGTAAAGGAAATGATTGGAGAACCCTGAATACCCCAACCCACCCATGTCCCTCCTAACCCCTCATGGATAGTCCCTCGCCCCACTTTTGCCCACTCCTAAATTGGCATCTACCCTAAAAAAGGGCTATTCCCTCAAAGTAGCCAAAATAGGGGCAGTTTAGGAATAAAGTCAATCCATACTCTAAAGCAAAAGGGAGCTGACCTGAGCCAGCTAACTGACTCAGTAGAGAGATTTCATCAGACCTGGAATTGGTTGGACCTGGGTTCAAATCTGTCCTCAGATCCTTCCTAGCTTGGTGACCCTGGGCAAGTCATTTAATCCCAATTGTCTAGCCCTTGAAGCTAAGACTAAGTCTAGAAGGGAATGGCAAACTACTCCAGTATCTCTACCAAGAAAATTCCAAATGGGGGTCACAAAGAGTCAGACACAACTGAAATGATTGAACAACAACAAAAGATGACCTTTAACAAAATGGCAAACCACTCCAGCATCTTTGCCCCAAAGCAGGTCACAAAGAGTCAGATGTGACAGAACAACAAACACCTCTGTGTGTATTTCTGTTTCCTTAAAAATGTTCTGGCTACTACCCCTGCTCTGTTCCTGCAGGCTCTGCTGCTGGCCCATTAGCCCTGGGTTCACACCCAGAGAGAAACAATTTTGATGACATTCCTCTTAGAACACAAATTGTTTCCTGGACTGACACATCTCATTCTCTAATTACAAGGTTCACCTCCTTCACTCCTGAAGGGGAAAAAAAAAAGACTCAATAGACAAAACTAAGAAGCTGATGCTATTTGTTGTTTGTTTGCTTACTCCATTCATCCATTCATTCATTCATTCATTCACTCATTCATTCATCCATTCATAGACATTTGGCTCAGCCACTAGATCTATCAAAGAGCAGCTTACTTTGAGCAAGTGACCATTCCCACAGGTCAAGCAGTGACTCCCCAAGAACTGGCTGTTCAGTGGTCTCCACACAGTCACAGCCCCTCCAATATGGCAGGTGAGAGTTTCCAGCACACCTCTGAATGCATATTAATAAACATAGAATCAAATATCTTTTTTTTAACTCTTACCTTCTGTCTTAGATGGAGACTAAGTATCAGTTCTAAGGTAGAAGAGTGGTAAGGGCAAGGCAATTGGGGTTAAGTGACTTGCCCAGGGTCACCCAGCTAGAAAGTGTCTGAGGTCATATTTGAATCTAGGACCTCCTAACTCTAGGCTAGACACACTATCCACCTAGCCACCCCTAGAAACAATCTTAAGAGCTATAACAACAATTATATATTTATGGCATAGTTTACAGTTTACCAGAACAATTCAATGAATAAAATGTCAGTACTGGAGTCAGAAAGATGAGTTCAAATTTGGATTTATTAGCTATATGACCCTGGGGCAAGTCACTTAACTATTTGCCTTAGTTTCCTCATTTGTCAAATGAACTGGAGAAGGAAATAGCAAACCACTCTAGTATCTCTGCCAAAAAAAAAAGTCATAAAAAGTCAGACAGGACTGAAAACAATGGAACAACATGTGCCAGACATTGCGTTAGGCATTTTATAAATACAAGAATCCCTTTCACATAGTGATTTTTCTCCCATCGTGGTTTTGATATATTGTGGATCAGCATGGGAATTTTGGGGAGATTTTGTGGAAGCCACAGATGACACACAAAGGCCAGCAGATGACATAGAAAAAGTTTAGAAATTAAAAAATGTATAAAATGCCCTCTCACTAAATACTTAATACAAATTTTGCATTAATGTGCTGTAAACATCCCATAAAAGAAAAAGAAAAAGAAAAAAATCAGACTTCTCTAATACAAAGAGAAGGCCAAAAATTTTCACAGATTTTCCAGATCATAAGACCACCACACCCCTAATCCCCATGATTGTAGAAGGGATACTTGTATTATCTCACCCGATTCTCACAACAACCCTAGGAGCTGGGCACTAATATTATTTCTGTTTCACAATTGAAGAAATTAAAGTGAAGAGTTAAGTGACTTGCCCAGAGTCACACTGTGTAACAGTTAAATTAGTATCTAGTAATAAAAGTATTATATTTTTAGAGGTTTATTAAGTATTATTAGAAATCAAGGATACAAAATAATAAACCACATGCCCAGGACTGATCAGCCCATTCACAACCTACTTACAACATGTTGCAATCTCTGAGTAGAAGAAGAGAGACCGCAAAGTAGGTGGAGAGCCCTTTAAATAATAATTTGTGATCTCGCACTCAGATGAGATTATAGGGAATTCTGGGAACTACCAAGGACTTCTAGGGATTGAAGTCTGGGGTTCAAATCTCCATTTTTACATACCCCATTTGATCGTTATTGGGAACCCAGTTTCCCCAAAAGGATCATGAAAACATAATCAGCTTAAAGATTACAATAATTTGAGGATAAGAGGGAAAAAAACAATAATTGCTAGATGCATTGATAAAAAAAATCAGTTATGGGGCAGTCCCCTTTGGCATGAAAGTATACATACAAATAAATGTTCAATCAACCACACCCAAAGTTCATTCTTGATCTTCTCGTGCAGCTTGTGGTCTGGAGGCATCTTCATGGTGTCTTCTCCAAACAGTTCAGTTTCTGGATTCGGAGAGGCAGCATGTTTCTTAACCTAAACTTTCTTCTCAAAAGGAATTTAAACTTTGCAATTTAAAATAATAATATTTTTACATTCCCCCCTTGAAGAGGGTGATTGAAAAACACAGGGATCATTTAGGGATGCATGGCTGAGTTATGAGGTATATGAATCAATTGGCAAGAGAAATTAAAAAGACATCAGAAAAATCCAAATAAAAAAAGATAATTTCTGCGTGAAAATATAGACTATCAAAGTCTTATGTATAAAAATTCTAAGTAAAGGAAAAATAACTCTATAACAGGTCTTTGAATCAGAGCCCAATTAAAATGATATAAGCAAGTAAGCATTTATCCAATCAGTAGCCAGGACTACAGCATAGTCTTTCTGATTCCAGATCCAGGGCTCTTTCCACTTTGGGGACAGACTTGAGGCAGTGATATTTGAACTGGTACAGTTGTAGAATAAGGAGAAAGGAGGAGACAAATATAAGAAATGTAGAAGAGATTTGGAGCTGAAAGACTCTAGCAACCAGCTAATCCAACCCCTTAATTTTACAGATGAAGAAACTAGAATAGGTCAAGTAACTTGTTTAGGGACACACTTCTAGTATTCAATAGCAATAGGGACATGAGGAAGAGGGGTAGGTTTTAGAGGGAAATGAGCTCTGCTTTGACTATGTTGATTATGAGATGCTCACAAGACACAGAGTCCTAAAGGCCTCAAAATCACTTAGAGAATGGAAGTAAGAAAATAAAGGGGGGAGAGAGACAGACAGACAGAGAGAAAGAGAGAGAGAGAGAGACAGAGACACAGAGAGATAGAAGAAAGGAAGGAAGGAAGGAAGGAAGGAAGGAAGGAAGGAAGGAAGGAAGGAAGGAAGGAAGGAAGGAAGGAAGGAAGGAAGGAAGGAAGGAAGGAAGGAAGGAAGGAAGGAAGGAAGGAAGGAAGGAAGAGAAAGAAAGAAAGAAAGAAAGAAAGAAAGAAAGAAAGAAAGAAAGAAAGAAAGAAAGAAAGAAAGAAAGAAAGAAAGAAAGAAAGAAAGAAAGAAAGAAAGAAAGAAAGAAAGAAAGAAAGAAAGAAAGAAAGAAAGAAAGAAAGAAAGAAAGAAAGAAAGAAAGAAAGAAAGAAAGAAAGAAAGGAAGAAAGGAAGAAAGAAAGGAAGGAAGGAAGGAAGGAAGGAAGGAAGGAAGGAAGGAAGGAAGGAAGGAAGGAAGGAAGGAAGGAAGGAAGGAAGAAAGAGGGAGGGAGGGAGGGAGGGAGGGAGGAAGGAAGGAAGGAAGGAAGGAAGGAAGGAAGGAAGGAAGGAAGGAAGGAAGGAAGGAAGGAAGGAAGGAAGGAAGGAAGGAAGGAAGGAAGGAAGGAAGAAAGAAGGAGGGAGGGAGGGAGGGAGGGAGGGAGGGAGGAAGGAAGGAAGGAAGAAGGAGGGAGGGAGGGAGGGAGGGAGGAAGGAAGGAAGGAAGGAAGGAAGGAAGGAAGGAAGGAAGGAAGGAAGAAGGAAGGAAGGAAGGAAGGAAGGAAGGAAGGAAGGAAGGAAGGAAGGAAGGAAGGAAGGAAGGAAGGAAGGAAGGAAGGAAGGAAGGAAGGAAGGAAGGAAGGAAGGAAGGAAGGAAGGAAGGAAGGAAGGGAGGAAGGATCTTTTTCCAGAGTCATTATTCTTTTCTTTTAAACACACACTGCTCACAGAAACTTTTCCCTTCTCTAGAGTAATCAGCTGACTGGCCTCAAACTAACAACCTCAGGTCAGTTATGAGAAGCACCATATTCTGGTCTAAAATGGAAGGAAAGAGGTAGCAGAAATGAAAGTATTCATATCTTTTCCCTTCCCTTTTCCTAGACTTAGAGGGAACCTGAGAGGTGGCTTAATCCAACAGACCTCTTTTTCCAGGTGAGGAAACTTGAAGGCCAGCTTTGATGATTTACCAAAATGCAGAATCAGAATCCAAGTGTCCTTCTGACTCTAAACTCTGTCACCTTCTCTTTTTTATCCCTTGTCTTCCATCTCTGAGGAAAGGGAAATAAGAAAGATTTTCCAAGTATTTATTTGCTGATCTTTCCTCCTTCCTTCCTTTCCTCCTTCTTTTTCCTTCTTTCCTTCCTTCCTTCTTTTTTCCCTTTCTTTCTTCCTCCCTCCATTTTTCCTTTCCTTTCTTCTTTCTTTCTTTTCCTTACCTTCCATCTTAGAATCAATACTGTGTATTGGTTCTAAGGCAGATAATCAATAAGGGCTAGGAAATGGAGGTTACGTGTCTTGCCCAGGATCACCCAGCTAGGCAGTGTCTGAGGCCAGATTTCGTCCCAGAATTTCACATCTCTGGGCCTGGCTTTCAATCTACTGAGCCACCTAGCTGCCCGCTTCTGCTGATATTTCTTAAGCTGAAGGGATAGATTGGGATTTTTGAGCTAAAGTCATATTTCCTCTGTTGGTCATGGGCAGGACACCCATGAGAGTAAAAATTCAGGAGGGGGATGACAAAGCCTGAACGCAGTTGTTCCTGGTTCCCTCCTCTGCCCTGGCCCCAGGCTGGTTTGCTGGGATGTTTAAGTGGGAGATCCTCTGATTGCTCATAGGCTTTGATCCTCAGATTCTGCCAGTTTTTTGTTCTATTATTCACGGCAAGTTTGCTGTGTGGCTCTGCTTATTACTGGCATGGCTGGGCCCTCCGCCCCCACCCCACTGCCGATGTCTCTGTGAAACACCCATCAATAAGTTAGTAGTGTCTGGGTGTGAGATGCCCTTTGGAGGAAGGAATCAGCATCATCTCAGCACCAGAGCTCGCTGGAAGCCTCCTTCTGAGGGGATGTAAGGGGGAAAGGAGGGGCTCCAAAAAGATCCATTTGCCACCGATTCATGGGTGTGGATGTGGCCTCACTCTTGAGCTGGACTCTGCCTTCCTGGGGCTAGGAGCCTGGCTCACCCACACTTCCATTCAGCCCAAGGATCCTAGAACAGTATCCTGTCTACACAGTAGGCACTTCCTAACTGGAAGGAGCACATGCCCGAAAAAAATAATTTATGAATCTCTCTCTGTAGCACCTTTCTTCCCAAGCTTCAAAACACGTCCCTTATGTCTTTGATCTCACTTAACAACATCAGAACCACTACACAGGGGCATCCCAGTGTGTCAGGGTCTACCTGTATGTCCCCAAGTCCTTGCATACATGAATGTGGGTACATCTTTGCCTACTGAAATAATTCCAATTTAACAGGCAGAGGAGGTGGCATGGGCTGGGGGGCAGAGAGAGGTAGGCTCCCAGTCAGAAACAAAAGGGAACCTGCCCTGCCCCGGGCAGAGACTGGCTGTGTCACCCAGGGCAAGTCATTCAATGTCTCCATGTCTAAATTGTAAACCAAAGGCTAATATGCATTCATGGACAAAGTTTCTTCCCTGGGAGTTTTCTGTGCCAATGAAATTACAGGTTCGATAGACTGTAAGCTCCTTGAGGATAAGAGTTGTCTTGTCTCTTTTTGTACCCCCAGCACCTTGCCCAATGCCTGGCACATGATAGGCACTTAATAAAGGTTCTCTGTATTGAAAAGAAATTTTTTAAAGTACAAGAAACTGTACTAGTTACAAAGAGATACAAAGATATTCTGCTATGTGGATAGGACACATACACAGATAAATATGGTGCTAGGGAGGGAGTGACTAGGAAAAGGGAAAGGGAAAAACTTGTGTTCTAAGAATACTGAAGGGAGAAAACATTTTGAAGATGGAAGAGCCTGTGTGTTCATATGTCCATATATGTGTAGGCAGCATAGTGCAGTGAAAAGAATGCTGGATTTGGAGCTCAAGAACCTGTGTTCAAATTCTGATTCTGCCTTTTACTAACTCCCTGATTTTGAGAAAGTCAATGAATCTCTCTTAAACATTGTGTTTTTTTACTCGTAAAATGAAAGGATAAAAAAAATAAAAATAAAATGAAGGCACTAGACTAGAAGAACTCAATGGTTCCTTCCATCTGCATATATTATCTATGTATTAATACGTGTACATGTAATCCACTCTTTTGTGGATAAAGCAAGTAGTCTTGGGTTCATATCCTGATTCTAACACTTCCTGGCTGTGTAACCTAGGCAAGCACTAAATCTTCATGTGTCCAAGATAGTCCTTGGGATTGATCTAAAAAGCAAGTCTTTAATAGTTGTGATCTTTGATGAAGGGAGTTATCCTTGCTGAAGGTTCTTCCCCTATTCCCATACCTACTAACATATCCATATATGCTTGTTAAGGAATGCTACCTTGGGCTCAGGGATTGGGGCACCCTCTCCCTCTCCCCAAAAGGCCTCTCTACTCTGGATCCACACCAATTTCAGACCAGAGGATACCTGGTTATTAAAAGGAACCAGCCTTCCTCTTCTCACACTCTTCAGCTCATGAATTCCTCACTCTAGTCCTCCAGGGAAAAATAACTTAAAGACTAGATTTGACTCATGTCTAGGCCTTCCCAAAAAGCAGAATTAAAAAAAATGGTTCTTAATGTACAATGTAAATCAGTTATTTCCTGTGTGCAAAAGAAATAGTAAAAGACAAAAGGACCCCTTTACAGAAAGACTAAAAAGAGACAGAATTTATCTTATAACTGAGTTATACTCTCTTAGGAGGCTGATATTTAAGCCTCAAGAGAACATAAAGCAGTTTGTGGAGTTCTTAAATATGTACCCCATATTTCACCTCAGCTCTTCACTATCCAAACAATTCTTTGTATATAAGAGGCAATCCTGACTTTTTTTTTTTGCCAAAATGTGTATTTTGTATATATTACATGTGTATACTATAATACACAGAACATGTATTACAAAAAAAAAGAATCAGCATGGGACCCAGACTTCTCTTCATTGTCATTCACTTTAGATTGTGAACTCCTGGAGGGTAGGATTAATCTTTTGCTTCTTTGTCTCTCTCTGGAGTTCTTATCACAGTGCCTGGTATAGAGCATATATAATAAATTCAGTGCTAAGTAAATACCTAAAGCTCAGTAAATATTTATTGACTGACTGACTGATGGACTCTTCTTGGAGTATTTGATGGGGACTCCACTCCTTGTGACCAATGAAAATGACATTAACGAAGCATTACAGTCTACTTTGCCATCATGTCCTAAGTTCCATAGGACTTTTCCATGACTTGCATTGTCTTGCATTTCCATATGCACTCTCTTTTCCCATTAGGGGGAGCTCCTTGAGAGCTGGGGCTATTTGAATTTTCTGTTTAAATTTCCAGTATTTAAAACAGTGCTTTTCTTTTTCCCCCTTATTCAAAGATATTTTATTTTCCCAAGAACATGTAATAATTTTTGACATATGTTTTACCAAAATTATAAGATCCAAAGGGTCTCCCTCCTTCCCTTCCCTCTCTCTTCTCAGTGATGGCAAGCTTTTTGATTTGGGTTATACAAGTATTATCCTAGAAAAGTACTTTCCAAATAGTATTTAGTACATGCTTTAAAAAATATCATTCATGAAATGTATAACCCAGTAGAATTGCTTGTCAGCTTTGGGAGGAGGGAGGAAAGAACATGAATCTTGTAACCATGGAAAAATATTCTAATTAAATAAATAAATATTTCTTTAAAAATTCATTCATTCATTCATTCATTTATTCAATCAACCAACCAAAAGGACTTGGTTGCTCCAGACTTCTCAGACTTAAAGGTTATTTCTGAGCCAACCCAAATTCTTTTCGGGATAGATACTCATTCACCTAAGTTCAAGAAAGAACCAACATCCCAAAAAAGGGGAGGGGTGAGCCCAAAACCCAGGCTCAGACTTATCAATGCAGGACATGTGCTTTGAATGCCATATACTCATAGCACATGGAGTCTGGACTGAAAGATAGAGCAAGCTGCTCCTCCCTTATCCCCTCAAGGGAAGCATCTCTAAGATACCAAGCAGGAAAGAAAGAATAACTGAGGGTGAGGTCAGTCTCTTTTTTAAAGATCCACTGAGTCATCAGCTTTTCCATCTGAGCGTCAATGTGCCAAGCCCCTCCAGAGTTGAGTCACTCCCATGTGATGAGCCAGAAGCAGGAAGGTCAGCTTCACAAGCACCCAGAGGTGGCCCCAGTTCTTCTAGATTCAGAGAAGTTCAAGCCAGCAGAGCAATGGGCATCTCAGCCACTCCATGATGGAAGATCATATACTAAGCTACAGAGGGGCTGAGGCTTACATCATTGGAGAGAGCACCCACATCGCTAATTCTTGAAATATAAGAAGCAATAACTTTGTGCATTTGTAGAGCTGAAGATATCCTTGGACATCTATGGACAGAGCCATGTGGGTCTTCAGATTTGTGGGTTTGGACAGTTCTGTCCATGGTTCTCCACAAACACAGCTGTAGGACTCTCAGCCCAGTGTCCCTTTTGTGACAAGCCACTAAAGAATGGAGCTGCCTTTCCTAATGGCAAGCATGGCAGAAAAGGGAAAAATCTAGGGACTTGGAATTAAGATCTGGATTCAAATCCTGCTCACTTAATAGATGTGTCACACTAGACAAATCACTGAACTTTGCAGAATTTCAGTTTTCTCATCATTAAAATGAAGCTGATAATAGTGTCCATCTCACAGGATCCTAGGGATCAAATGAGTTTATGCATGTAAAAGGCTTTGTAAACCTTAAAGCAATCTATTATGAGCTATTCTTATTACTCTTTATAAATTCTTATCTTGTGTCTAAGTATCAATTCTTTTTCTTTTTTTTAAACCCTTACCTTCCATCTTAGAATCAATACTGTGTATTGGTTCCAAGGCAGAAGAGTGGTAAGGGCTAAGCAATGAGGGTCAAATGACTTGTCCAGGGTCACACAGCTAGGAATGTTTGAGATCAAATTTGAAACTAGGACCTCTTGTCCCTAGGCCTGGCTTTCAATCCACTGAGCCACCCACCTGCTCCCAGTATCAATTCTAAGACAGAAGAGTGGCAAGGGCAAGGGCTGGGAAATTGGGGTTAAATGACTTGCCTAAGGTCATAAAGCTAAGACATATCTGAGATCATATTTAAACCCAGGTCCTCAGAACTGCTACTGGGAGTCTATTACTATGATTAGACTGCTCTTTTTAGCATTTAAAAATCTTCACAATCTAGCTTCTTCCTATCTTTTCAATCTTTAATCCTTTACTCCCCTCGTGGTTTAGCCAGACTGTCCTACACACTGCTCCTCCCACACTGTACTGTCCCCTTGGTACTCCTTGTCCCCAATGACTGGAATGCACTCCACTCTAATCTCAGCCTCTTGGAATCCCTGACTTCCTCTAAGAGTCAGGTCTTCCAAGGAAGCCTTTTTTGATCTCCCAGGGCAATTCCTGTCTTCTCTAAGCTTACCTTCCATCTACTTTCCTCTATATTAATTTACATACAAATTGTCTCCTCTACTAGAATATAAGCTCCTTGAGGGCAGAAGATGTTTTTGCTTTGTCTTTGGGATTCCAGAACTCTTTCCTTACCACAAAGTAAGGCAATAATAGAATTAAATAAATTATATTAATAAATATATATTTATTCATATAAATATAACTAAAATAAAAAATAAAGACATGTTGATTAACTGTCTTGTTCATCTCAGGAGAGACTATCAGACCTACTATGTGGATGGATGAAAGAGGTCTAGCTGGGATGCCCATCAATTGGGGAATGGCTGAACAAACTGTGGTATATGTTGGTGATGGAATACTATTGTGCTAAAAGGAATAATAAAGTGGAGGAATTCCATGGAGACTGGAACAACCTCCAGGAAGTGATGCAGAGCGAGAGGAGCAGAACCAGGAGAACATTGTACACAGAGACTAATACACTGTGGTATAATCGAACGTAATGGACTTCTCCATTAGTGGCGGTGTAATGTCCCTGAACAACTTGCAGGGATCCAGGAGAAAAAAACACCATTCATAAGCAAAGGATAAAACTATGGGAGTAGAAACACCGAGAAAAAGCAACTGCCTGAATACAGAGGTTGAGGGGACATGACAGAGGATAGACTCTAAATGAACACTCTAATGCAAATACTATCAACAAAGCAATGGGTTCAAATCAAGAAAACATCTAATGCCCAGTGGACTTACGCGTCGGCTATGGGAGGTGGGGGGAGGAAAAGAAAATGATCTATGTCTTTAACGAATAATGCTTGGAAATGATCAAATAAAATATATTTAAAAAAAAAAAAAGAGGTCTAGCTGGGTGAAGCTGAGCCAGCAAGCATTTATTATTGATTATTGTTGTTGTTGTTATTTATATATATACATATATATATTACATACACACACACATGTACTGTGTGCCAGGCACTGGACTCAACTCTGGGAATACAAATAAAAACAGAATGAAAGACAGTCCCTGCCCACAGTGAGTTTACATTCCAGGCACTGAAGACAACACATTTACTATGTTCCAGGCACTGGGCTAACCTCTGGGGATACAAATTCAAACAGAATAACAGTCCCTGCTGTCATGGGGCAATGAGATGGCACAGTGGATAGAATCCTGGGAATGGAGTCAGAAGAGTTCAAACCCAGTGTTTGATATTTACTAGCTGTGTGACCCTGGACAAGTCACTTTACCCTGTTTGCCTCCTTTCCTTATCTATAAAATAAATGAGAGAAGGAAATGACAACCACTTCAGTATCCTTGCCAAGAAATCCCCCCCAAAAAATTGAGGCTCTGGAGTCAGACATGATTGCCTCCGGGGCAGACCACACATCTACTCAGTTCTGGTCACTGTGCTAAATTCTGGGAATATAAATACAGCCAGAATGAAAGTCCTTGCCCTCAGGGAGCTTGCATTCTTATCGGAGAAGCTAAAATAGAGAAGGGGGAAGAGGGAGAGGCGGGTGCCTATCACTGGGGCTTTGTAGGCAAAGTCCTGAGGGTCATGATGGCAAGGCTGGCCTGGGAGCCCTTAAAATGAAGTGATCTGTCCAAGCTCACCCAGAAAGTCAAGCCCTGGCTGCCCAGAAACTGGTTTCCAGCCCCGCCCCATTCCCGCCAGCCCCACCCCAGCCCGCGCCGCTGCCTCCCAAACAATAGATGCTGATTGGCATGGTACTTGGAGTCCCAGTTCCTGTACTTCTCTTCGCAATGTCAGCCTGGCCTTTGCCTGGTTTGGAAAAAAACAGCGGTTGGCTCTGCTCCTTGGTATTTGCGGGCAGCTTGCCGGCTCCTCTCGCGGTCCTAGTTCCCAAGCCCGAGCGAACCGCCTCCGCGACCATTACGACAAGTTTCCAGCAGAGGGCAGCCGCGGGCCACAGAAGACAGGCGTAGGGAGTCGCGCCAGCACCACCTCCAGCATCCTCTTGCTGGCCATCAGCCCAGCCTGGGACGCTTCCTACAGCTGCTGGCAGGGCTTCTGTCTGCGACTACAAGAAATAGCCCTACTGTCCCAGGGAGGAGGGGAACGAGAGTCGGTTTTCAGCCTCTTTGCAGAGCAGCTCAGCTCGGGGGCCACCGGGTTCCCGGACAGTGAGATTGGGGAACAGTAGAATAGTAGAATTCTCCTACTCAGACCATGGTACGGCAGTGGAACATCTACTTCTGTACCCAGCACCAAAATCTGGGTCACCTTTCCTTAAGTGAGGAAGCTTATAATCCTAGAAAGAGTGTGAGACAGGAAATCAGAAAGACATGAGTTCAAGTTCTGACTCTGAAATTTACTAGTTCTGTGATCCTGGGCAAGTGACTTACCCTCTCTGAGCTGCTTTGCCATCATCTATAAAATAAAGAGTAGCTAGACTAGATGGCCTTTAAGGTCCTTTCCAGTTCTAAACCTATGAAAGAATCCAGAGAAGATATTCTACAACATCCCTTTAGGCAAGAAGTTCTAGACTGTAAACTCTTTGAAGGCAGAGATCTTATCTCCCCAAAATTTTGATCTCCTAGTGTACTGCCTAAATGCCTATGGTCTCTCCTTGGTTGTTTTTTGTTAAACTGCTTTTTTGCACTTTCTTTTTTAAAATTTGTGTTATGAGGGATGGCTCTGATGGGTAGGAAAGGAGACAGGCATTCAAAAAAGATGATCTAAAAGCTAAATATAATTTTAAAAAATTTGAACTCTGCTATTGAATGAACAAATAAGGGGAATCACTCATCCTCTGGCTCCATTTGGAACCTTTGTCCACTCCTTTCTTTTGTACTTCACAAAAACAAAACAAAACAAAAAAAAAAACAGACCCCAGATTTCCAAAGTATGAATGCCAAGAGAAAATGGGAAAAGGGAAATGGTGGAGATAAGGAAGGGAGGGAAGGAGAGGAAGAGAAAAAAACTGTTTGCAGTCTAATTTAGAAGAAACAATTGAATGTACCTGGAAATTCCTAGAAGAAGGGAAATTAAGAGACTGGGAGAATTCTTGTTTTCACTGTGCCTCACTAGGCTTTTAATAAATTCTCATTAAGTATGTGTTTGTGACTATATTGTTTTTTTTCTTTTTTAAACCCATGCCTTCCATCTTGGAATCAATACTGTGTATGGGCTCCAAGGCAGAAGAGTGGTAAGGGCCAGGCAATGGGAGTTAAATGACTTGCCTAGGATCACACAGTTTGAAAGTGTCTGAGGGCAGATTTGAACCTAGGACCTCCCATATCTAGGCATGACTCTCAATCCACTGAGTCACCTAGCTGCTGCCTTCTTTTTTTCCCTTACAATATTGATTTTTACTAGTTCCCTAAAATAAGATCTCTTTAAGAGGAAAAGATTAAGACTTCCTCTATACTGAGAAATATGAAAGAAAAATGGATACAGGTTCTTTTACAGAAGTCCAATTTGAACCTATATTTGTCCTAGTAGTGTAATTCCTCCCAGAGTTTGGTTGTCTCAAGTCCCTGGAGCATGGAGTTAGGCGATAGGGAATCTCCCTACCCTGAGAATAGAAATTAAGTAGATTTCCTCCCATTATGCTTAAGGAAAGGTTCAGGAACTTCCAGGTGAGGAGTGAAATCTTGGTTTGATTGTATCTGGCTCTTGGGGACACAGTCATCTACTTATTGCTTCTGCAGCCCAGAACATAGTTTTCATTATGGTGGACTATTTTGGTTATTCCATTGAAAGAAAAGCTTCCAAAGATTTCATGACTTGAACAGTTGATGAGTGTGAATAACAGCAAATGAACTTCCAAAAGGACAGTGCCCAGGTAACAGTTAAAGTCCATAGGCTAATACACTTTGAAGCTATACTGAGCTATGCTTCTCCCTCCTTCTATTTAATTCTCTTCACTCTTCTATCCAAATTCCACTTTTCCTAACTTAAATGGCCTTAATATGTACTTGAATAACTCTTTGTATTTGCTTTTGTAATAGTCCCTACAAGACTTACTGCCCTTACTCACACTCCAGTTGTTGGTTGGTGAGGGTGGTTACTACTACTACTTTAATGGTTTGAGGGGGGCAAACCTGAGGGTCTGGGTTTCTAATACTGTCTATCACAAGCCCCCACTGGTGTTGTCCCCATTAACAATCATGACAGAATTCAGTAGCTTTTAGAAAGGGATTTACTAAAGCATAGTAATAATAGTTGTTATAAATCATTCCCTCCAAACTCAAAACTCACATCCTTTGTATACATAAGGTCTCCAGGGAGTATAGACTTGGTACAGCAGTTACAAAGCACATATAGAGAATACTTGTGGCAAACAGGTACTTCTCAACTCCTGGCCCTGGTGATCCTATTCTCCCTTTGTCAAGTCTTCAAAAGGTTTGCTGAGGGAAGTGTGAGGCATAGCATCAGTAATGGACGAGACATCTCCAATAAAATGGCTCCTCCCAGGACATATCATTTCTGTTCAAAGGGTTGGTTAGCTGTTGGGTCAAGGCATTCAGCCACTGCCTGGCAAACTTTCTAGACCTCAGAATATTCACAAAGTCATTTCCTGGGCAGTTCCATTCTGAATTTGCCAGCAGCTCGGTCACATCTTTACCTTTGTAGCTGCTGTTACCACATACAATCAGTCACCATTTGACCTCTAATAGGATTTCTGTATCTCCCATATTTACAAGGGGTAACTATCTGGATATATCCACCTTAGAATACATTTGCTTAATAGCAGGAAAGAACAAATATAAAGATACACAGTTGGTCATGTACTCCTAGCCATCATGGCCAAATGGCAGACAGGGATGATGTCTTTTCAACTGAACTCTTGGAGCCAGCTCAGAGAAATATTGCCTCTTCTCATAAACCTGAGAGATGAATCCATTGACCTTTTGGGGTACTCATTCAGTCCCAGGTCAGCAACTCCATCATTAGTACTTCTGACTGCAAAACCAATTGGAAGACTTTAGCATTTCGCAGAAGCAACCCTAGTGTCATCATGCTTATAAACTAACTTCCAAAAAGTCCTCACATGGGACTATCTGCACATGCTCAAATAACACTCCCTCTATTGACCAGTATACTCCCATTATACATATATATTTAACAAAATTTTGTTTCCTTCAATGGAACGACAAATTTCAAGGAGACCACAAATTAGACATTTTATACTTCTCTTAGGAAATAATTAAGGTAAGCAGTTTTTTAAGTCAAAGAAATTTTATTTTCCCAATTACATGTAATAATAGTTTTCAACAAAAATGTTTTCCAAAATGATAAGATTCCAACCGTCTCCCTTCCTCTTTTCCCTCCCCTCCTCCACTCAGAGATGGTAAGCATTTTGATCTGGGCTATACATGTTTTATTAAGTAAAACACACTTCCATATTGCTCATTATTATAACACACTCATACGAAACCAAAACGCCCAACTAAAACCAGAAATGCACAGTTGTGAAAGATAGTATGCTTTGATCCACATCCATCTGATTCTAAGTTCTTTCTGAGGAGCTGAATAGCATTCCCTGTCATAAGTCCTTCAAAACTGTCCCAGATCATTGCATTGCTGAGAGGTAAGTGAAGCATTTTTGAGGTGGCCCTTGATTACTTTTTTTGTGGCTCTCTATCCCTGAAAAAAAAAAAGAAAAGTTCCCTCTCCCTACCATAATTAAAAGCACAAAGTGAGAAGAATGAGTTAGAAATGTTCTGATGGTAAGGCTCAGATACTTGAGGGCACTCATTTGTACCACTCTTGTCTGATCATATCATTTTGCCTTATATTGTTATTTGTCTATGAGTTTAGCTCTAGTCCTCTCCTAGATTGTGAATTCCTTAAAATCAGCACTGATTTACTCTGCTTTATATTCCACATTGACAGAAGTACCTTAAATATTCAATTAAATTCAACAAATATTTTCTAAGCACCTATGTGTAAGGTACAATGCCAGGCACTGAAGATCCAAAAGTGAACAACCAAAAACAATTCCTGCTTTCAGGGAGCTTACAATCTAATAGAGAATATATAATTGCAAACAAGTAAGACACGAGATAGAACGATAAAGCCAAAAGAGAGGTCCAGACTTAATGCTACAGAAAAATCTGAAGAGTTTACTTTTATATGGGAGCATCAAGGAAGGCTTCATAGAGAAGGAAGCCTCTGAACTTGGTTTTGAAGGAAGAAAAGGGAAAGGATGCCAATAGAGAAATGGGGAGAATGCTCTTAATCATGGAAGATGGTGTTAAGAAGCAAGGAACCTGGAGAAGGTAGATTGCAGAACAGCTAGCAAGTCGGGGTAGCTGGAAAGGTAGGTCAAAGCCACACTATGGAGGCCTTCAAATATTAGGCTAAGGAATTCATATTTTTCTTTAATTAAAAATGGAGAAGAATTTTTAGCAGCAGTAAGAAGGTACTGAGTTCAAAAGCAGTTATTGAATGAAAGTTGTAAATGTCAAACACTGGTAAGAATTGGGAAGAACTAATGGTCTCCTGCCCTTTAGACTTGAGACCTGAGAAGATTGCCTAAATTCTGAGTGATTTTCCATGTGTTAATTCACCCTTTTCAGAATGAATTTTTCTTCCCAAATGGCAAGAAACCACTATTGGGTCTAGTTGAATAGATGTATTTGGATTTTTTAAATAAACAAAAAAAGGGGGGGAGGGAAGGGGTTGTGAACTGATCCAACCAATCCAGAAAACAATTTGGGACTACGTATGCCCAAAGGACTATAAAATGATACATACCTTCTGACCCACCAATACCACTACTAGGTCTGTATCCTAAAAAGATTAAAGGACAAGAAATGCACCAAATACTTATATATGTACCAAAATATTTATAGCAACTCTTTTTGTAGTGGCAAAAATTGGAAGTTGAGAGGGTGCCTCAATGAAATAGATGAACAAATTGCAGTATATGACTTGAATGGAATATTATTGTGCTATAAAAATGATCCAGTTAGTTTCAGAAATACCCTGGAAGTCTTACATAAACTGATGCAAAGTCAAGGGAGCAGAAACAGAAGACCACTGTACCAAGTAATAGCAATATCACATGAAGCTTCCTCAAACCCCCAAGAAGCCTCAAGATAGGAAGATAGAGGAAGGATAGAAGTTCTGTATGCCGCGAGGGGGATGGCGGAGCCAAATTAGAGATATGAGGTGGCAGGAATGAGTCAGAAATCCAGGCCTTATTAATTATCAAGGAGCCACAGCAGAAACTCCGATCAGTGGACTACTCAGAAGGCTTATACCCGTCCAGTGATCCAATTTAATACCACACAGGTCGGAGACATGATAGAGAAAAGAAAGTGCCTGGCCAAAGGCCAGGTCCCAGGTGGGAGAGGTAGATCAGGAAAGGAATCAAAGATGAAGGTCGGCCAGAGGCCAAGCTCCAGCAAGGACAGGCATCAGTGAGAGCTGAGATCCAAGTGAGGAAGAGAGAGAAGAGAGGTGGAGCTTGCTGTGGCCCGGTATTTAATCTCTTTGATATGCAAATATACACAATACATAGGGATGATTATCATTGGTTAATGACAAGGTATAGGTGTGGTTTCTCTTAGCCAGGTGAACACAAAGAAATCTGTTTTCCCACCTAACCTGGGGGAAGCTGGGGTCAAGGGTCAGAGGCTTTCCTAGCCATGTGCAAGACTGAGCATGCTCTCTTCTAAGCCACTCCGTACATACTGTTTCCCTTGCCCATAGCTAGGGGTGGACTGCTACATCCCAGTTGTAAAAGACAATGATCCAAGACAATTCCAAAGGACCCTTGATAAAAAAAAAATGCTATGTACCTCCAAAGAGAGAACAGATGGAATCTGAATGCAGATTTAAGAATATTATTTTTAAGAATATTGTTTTTATTATCTTTTTCTTTTTTCTTTTTGTCTGCACTTTCACAACATAACTAATATGGAAATATGTTTTGCATGACTGCACATATGTAACTATCAAATTGCTTGTCTTCTCAAAGAAGGAGGCAGGGAGGAAAGGAGAAAAAATTTTAATCAATGTTAAAATTGTTTTTACATACAATTGAAAAATAAAATATTAAAAATAAACAAATATATTATCAGGTTTTGTTCTGTTTGTTTTTAATTTATTGGACAATTAGGAGAGAAAAGTCAGGAAGGGGATAAGTAGCAGGAGAGCCCTGGCCCACTGACAGAATAGTTAAGTTTGAATTCTTTGTTCCTTGAGTGGGTTGTTCTAAGGGAGTGCTAGCTTGATCCCAGAAGAGCTGAAGGTGGGACAGTACCTATTACTTGGAAAAGGACAGCAGTGTCTCTCCAGGGCATTTCAGTAACTGGATCATTTGTCCCATTCTTCAGTCACTTCATCTCCTATGTAACTGGGCTTCCCCATCATCTCTGACCTGCAAGGACTCCTGCACAGGTCTGGTTCCTCTTCTTCCATTCCTGGACCACTGTTCCTTGGCAGCCCTTCTCCCCCACAGCTGTGTACAAATGGAATCTCATCCCTCCCAAGCATTTGCTGCCAGACTACCCATGATCAGAAACATCTGGCTGAGAAGACATCAAGGGGAGACTGGCCTAAACCTAATGTGTCTCTTCAATCCAGGGTCTAGGTACCACTGACAAACTGGGAGCCAAGGATAGCCTGCACCTGGTGACAAGAGGTCACTGCTTCCCTTTAGAGTGATGCTGTGGAAAGGGAAGTGAATTTGGAGTCAAATGGGGAGGGGTTCAAATCCCAGCTTTGGCACTATGACTGGACAAATCACTTAAGCTCTTGGGGTTCAGGTTTCTCATCTGTAAAATAGAGGAATTGACCTCTATGGCTTTTCTTCAAGTCCTTTCGATTCCAAGTCTAAGATGTCACCCTTGGAGAGGGAGCAGCAAGAGAAAAGCCCCTACTTCGGAACAACTCCTCTGCTCCAGAAATGTAAACACAAGGGGCTAGGCCAACACCGTTCTCTTGGAGTTGGGGTAAATTAGGGGGACTCCCTCTGTTTGTGAACAACTCTGCGAACTCGGGACTCCGCCTCCAGCCGGCACGCCTCTGGGGCTGGAAGCCAACTCTTGTGCATCCCTCCAAAGTCCTCGCAAACTAGGCGTGGAGAATGGATTTGTCTGGCTCCACTGAGAAGTTTGGTTTTAACTGAGAAGGCCCGAGAGGTACAGTCCTGAGGAGAGAAGGGTCTAAGGGAGGTCAGCTAAGAACAGCTGGCCAGAGCTGGGCAAGACCGGAGAGAGCTATGGGGAGGGGTCGTTTGGATCTCCGTGAACCTCTAGTGAACCACCAGCTGCGCTAGGGCTTCGGAGCGGGCCAGAGAAGCCAAAACCTAGGGACTTCACTTGCCAGTGACCGGGGCCAAAAAGTGACGCCTGAGTTTTGAACAATGTGTTGGAAAAATCAATGCTGTTCTAGAGTTGGGCCAAGGGAGTGCAGGAGACAGCGAGAGCCAGCCTCACTCTTTTGTAAGAGAGCTTTGGGAAGCCGGCTAGCAGCTCGTATGTTCACCGAAGCAGGCAGCGCGCCCCCCCCCTCCCCCGACCCTCCACCTCTCTAGCTGACGTCTCTCGCCCTACGACTACCTCCAGGAGCAAGGGCTGAAATTGAGGAGGCACCCCTGGCTCACTGAACACACCCCACTTCTCCCAGGCTTCCCCCGCCTTTCCCAGTGAGCACCGCAACTCTCCATCCCACCGCATAGATCTGGCAGCTCTTAGGAGTTACAGGATTCCCAGAAATAAAGGGGGGAGAAGAACCTAGAATGGAATATCTGTAACCAAAGTCACATACACCCTCCTCCACAGGTTCCCCACTGACCTTGGAGTCAGGAAGACCTGAGTTTCACGAATTACCTCAGGCCTTAGCTTTGAGACTTTGGGCAAACCATTGAAACCTCATCTTGCCTTGGTTTCCCCATATGTAAAATGGAGAATAATAGCATCTACCATCCAAGGCTGTCGTGAGAATAAAATGAGGTAATATTTTATAAAGCCGTTTACAAGCTAAAAGTACTAAGTAAATGCTATTATTGTTTTCTTTTAATTCAAAGATATTTCCCCTATTACATTTAATAATAATTTTCAATATACTGTTTTCTAAAATTATAAGATCCAAACCATCTCTCCCTCTCTTCCCTCCCCCCACTCAGAGATGGCAAGCAATTTGCTTTGGGCCATGCATATATTATCATGCAAAACTTTTCCATATTGACCATTGTTGTAAGAATACACTCATACAAAACCAAAAGCCCAAAATAAAATCATAAATACATTGATATGGAAGATAATATGCTGTGATCTTCATCCAACTGTCTCAGACAGTTCTTTCTCTGGAGGCAGATAATGAAATGCTATTATTGTTGTTAATAAAGGTGAGGATCCATTCCTCCCCAGAAAGCTATCACCTCTGTCTGTGTAACCTGGAGATTGATACAGTCACTCACAACTCCATGACAACAGCAACAACAGAATTTTATATCCTGCTTTAATGTTGACAAAGTGCTTTTCTTCACAGATACTGTCCCATTTTACAGACAGGGAGCAAAGAGACTTAAGTTAAGATGATTCACCCACAGTTACTCCTGCAGGAAACTATTAAGCTTGAACTAAACCTGGGTATCCTGTCTCAATCTAGGAATTTCTCACTATTTCCCACACTGCCCCATGACTCTTCATAGCCAACCACACCTCCAGCTTTGAGGGTCTGATCTCTGTCCCCTGGGACCTTACTGGGATGAAGCTGAGGTGCCAGGTACTAGTCACCTACTCCTCCATAAACCACTTACTATCTGACTAAACAAATTCTACCCTCTTCCCTTCCTCTCTTCTCCCTCACCCACCACAGATCTGTCAAGAGAAAGAGGGCAGGGAAATCTTCCATTTTCCTCTCCAGAAGGTGAGAGATCATAGAGGTATTTATTGTTCCTGGGCTACACAAGTTGAAGGAGCAGGCCATGCCCAGGACAGGACCCAGAGAGACAATACCTCCCGACAATTCATCCAGGAAGTGGAGATGAGACAAGGCAACCAGTTCCTTTTCCTCTTTCCAGCTGCCAACCCTCACTAACCGAGCTACTCTACCCCACAGGTTATATTTATAGAATCTTTGTTTCCAGTTCTCTTTGCCAGGATCCAGCCAGGATCCTCCATATCCTGACTTGTCACATTTTATGATATTCGCCTGTTTTAGTGCCCTAAGGGCAAGGACTAATCCAGACCCTGGTGTTATCATGATCTTGGGCTGTGTTAATTGAAGTAGTGACTAGCCCTGAGATGCTAATCAAATGTTTAGCCTCCTGCCTATGAATTGGGGAATGACTGAAAAAATCATGGTATAGAAATGTAATGGAATATTATTGTATTATAAGGAGTGACTAAAAGACTGTTTCAGAGAAACCAGGGAAGACTTTAATGAACTGCTGCAGAGTAAAGTGAGCAGGACCAAGAGAACAATTTAAATAGCAACACTGTAAAGACTAACATCTTTGTAAGCTTCAAGAACTCTCATTAATGCAATGACTAAAGACATACCCAGAGGACAAAGTGATAATAGACTCAGGGTACAGAATGTGATATGTATTTTTTAGATATGGTCAGTGTGGGAGTTTGTTTTGCTTAAATATGCACTTTTATTACAAGGGTTTAATTTCTTTTATTCTTTCTTTTCCAATGAGGGAAGGAAGTCAGAGCAAGAAAAAATAGATTTTTGTTCTTTAAAAAAAATTAACTAAAAAGGTTAATCTTCAAATTCCCATACTTACCCAGAATAGATCCAATTTCAAGAGCTGACTCCAAAAAAATATATACATACATCATTTCCCCCTTATTGCTTTATGCATCTACCTGGAATTTACTCCAAAATATATCCAAGTATATCTTAAATATACATATATAGTGTCTTTTCCCAAAGAAGTGGGTAAAATGGTTTCCCAGCCCCCGAGACCAAAAAAGGTATTTTTCTTTCTTTCTTTCTTTTTTCCTTTCTTCCTTCCTTCCTTCCTTCCTTCCTTCCTTCCTTTCCTTCTTTTTCTTCATGCTTCTCCCCAGAATTTACTCCAGAATATATCCAAGTGTATCTTAAATATAAATATAAAAATCTTTTTTCAGATATGGTAAAGTGGGTTAATGGTACCCAAAAACCATTCAATATAACAATATGGGTATCAATTATGAAACAACTTCTATTTCATTCTACAAAAGCTGCAAAGGACTCATAAGACTCGACAATCAAATACAGAAAACTCATAGGACCCTCAAATAGCCTCTAACTCTCCCTAGAAAGAATCATACTTGGATGCTCCTTGAATAATCCTCAACAGTAAAAGTAAGTGGCTGGGGGAGCAGGATGAACAAAGTTCTGGTCCTTTGCTTCCTTAAGCCATTGGTCCTCTTCACTTCTCCAGCATGCTGATGATTCTCTTCTTTCTTCATGAGGTAGTGCTGTTCCCAAAGTCTGAAGGTCACAAACCCTAACTGCCAAACTTGTAAACTTTCAAATGTAGGGTTCTCTTGAAACAACCCATAAGGTGAGTATTGCTTAAGAAATCTCACTTATTTGGATTAGATGACTAGATTCTGGGATCATGCTACCTACCTAGAAAAAACAAAATCTTCTATCCACTACATAAGATGTTAGGGTTCAGGAACATTATCCAAGAGTAGCAATCTCAAGCTAAAGAGGTAATTACATCTGTTTTTTCCCCAAAGCAGGAATTACTAGTTCCTGGGGAGAGATATAAAGACCACTGTATTCACAGGTTATTCCCTCCCTCTCTCTCCTCCCAGAACACAGGTCTCTGCTGTGATTTTATCTTTTCTTTTATCAGGGAAAAGATGAAAAAGGGCAAAACAAATTAATGCATCACTCTCTTTCTATGCCATGGAATAGGGCAGTTCATCTAGCAAAATATGGTTTATCTTCCTGCTTCAAGCCATTCATATATCTCCAGGACAGTCTTAGTCACTGGAAGCCAGTTAGAAAAATCCAGCACACCTGCCCATATTTTCAAGGGAGAAAGATATTCAAATTGATGGTGATATGGGATGAAGAGCTCCTGTTAATACATGCTCCACTTAATGAGACTTCAATTTTTAAAAATTATTATTTTTATTTTAAAATTTTATTATTAAAAGTATTAAATCTATTTCATAGTAAATAAAAACATTAAATGTTTTGAAATATTTTTTAAACCTTACTTTCTGTCTTAGAATCAATATTAAGTCTTGATTCTGAAGCAGAGGATCACTAAGGCCTGGGCAAAGTTAAATGTCTTGCCCAGGGTCACTTAGCTGGGAAATATCTGATACCAGATTTGAATTAGGTCCTCCCATTTCTGGGTCTGACTCTCTATCCACTAAGCCACCTAGTTGCCCCTTCAATATTCATTTTAAAGCATTTTCAAATGCCCCTAAGGCACAGGTGGATCCAGTAGGAAAGTTGCCTTAAGTACTGGAAATCACAGAATTTTTGAGTTGAAAGGAGTCTTAGCAGTCATCTATTCTAATGCATAAAAGAATCTCTACTTAAACATACTAGTAAGACCTTCAGGGAATGTAAAACTACTCTTCTCCAAGGTAGTTATGGTTAATTCAAATGGTTGCGAATTTTTTCCTTACATTGAGCCTAAATTTGGTTCTTTTCATGTTCAGCCACTGTTCCTTGTTTTGCTTTCTGGGACCAAATCTATAGATAATTCCTTTCAGATAACAGCTCTTCTAGAATTTAAAGATTCCCTAGCACACTCTTACCAATTTCTCCTCTTCAGGTGAAACAGCCTCAGTTCTTTTATTTGTTCTCATATAGCATGGACTCAAGACTTGCCACCATCGTGGTTGCCTTCCTCTAGCTGCTCTCTGGTTTATCAATGGCCTCCCTAAACTGTGGAGCCCAGAACTGAACAAGATGTTTTGGGTGCTCTGGCCAGGGAAGAGTGTTTATCTTGGGACTTTCACTTCCTTATTCCTGTAAGCTAGGCCTTAATACTGTGCAAGATTGCATTAGCAGGGCAGCTAGGTGACTCAGTGGATAGAGAGCCAGGCTTGGAGACAGAAAGTCCTGGGTTCAAACCTGGTCTCAGACACTTATAGCTGTGTGACCCTGGGCAAGTCACTTAACCCCAATTGCTTAGCCCTTACCATTCTTCTGCTTGGAATCAATACTTACTATAGATCCTAAGATAAAAGGCAAGGGTTTTTTGAAAACTGTATTAGCTTTTTCAGTAGTTATATCATTGCTGGCTGATTTTAAACTCACAGTCCATGGAAATGCCCAGATCTTTTTCAAACAACTGCCTCTCCATCTTGTACTTGAGAAGTTGATTTCTTGAACCCAAGTATAAAACTTTACATTTATTCCTATTAGATTTAATCACTTTAGGTATAGATTATAAAATTAAATAATATAAATTAAAATGCTATGTTGTTGTTATGTCCAATGTCTTTTTAGATTTTGATGGGGCTCAAGCATAAATCTTGGAACTTGGCAACTAGGGGGTCAGTGGACAGAGCTCTGGTTTTGGAATCAGAAAAATCCAACTCAAATCTGGACTCAGATACTTAGTAGCTGTGTGTGATCCTGGCAAAAATCTCCTAATTTCCATCTGCCTAAATTTCTTCACCTTTAAAACAGAGATAATAACAGCACCTACATCCCAGGGTTGTAAAAATTGAATGAGAACATATGAAGTGTTTTGCAAACCTTAAAGCATTAGATAAATGTTAACTATTATTACTGGAAGCCATTCATAACCCTTATGTCAGAGACTGAGGGATCTTTCAATTCTCTCTGTTTTCTCTGACCCACCTCCCACCCAAAAGAAGTCTGGGAACATTAGTATCTAGCATTCCCTAGAGGGCCACTATCGGCTCAGTCATGTCACTAATCTGGCCTGTCTGACTCAACCAAGGTGGTATCAGAAAATATTAACATGTGGAATTTTCCAAAGGGTGGCCATTAGAGTCTCCTACAAGCAATAGGCTTACAAGGCATTAAGCACAGGACAATTTTTATTTACAGTACAAAAGGCACAAAAAGAACTCTCAAGAGAGTCCAATATCAGTCACACATCATGTTTTAGCAACTCACCTTAGAGACACTGATTCCATGTTGCTTGCCATTATGGTTCTATTCTTTGTTTTCTGACCCATGACTGTCTCCAGTCTATCTTGTTTTAGTGTATTTTGTTATCACTTCATTTCGTCTCCTGGACTCTGGCTTTCACTTTCTTCTCTCTCTCTGTCTCTGTCTGTCTGTCTGTTTGTCCTCCTTCTCTATTCCCCTGTGTGTGTGTCTCTCTCTTTCTCTCTCTCTCTCCTTGTCTCTCTCTTTCTGTTTCTTTGTCTCTGTCTCTCTCATAATGATTCCATTGCTTTGCTTTAAATATGTCCCTGCCATTGAGTTGTTCAGTTCCTTGCCTCTGTCTCCTAGGTATGTGTATGTGTGTACACATACATATATTATATATACTACATGTTCCTAATACAAATATCTTTAAACATCTATTTATTTATATTTAACATCTATTTTTGACTCTATATCCCCAGCACCTAGTACAATTCCACACACACACAGTAGGCATTTAATAAATGTTATTTAGTTTAATTCTCATTTTGTCATCTAGATGTTTGCAATGTATCTCTAATAATTCATTCTATCATTTTGCCAGAAATGAAACTCAAATTCACTGACCAAGTTTGCAAATTTCATTCTTTTCCCTTTACCGAAAATCAGGACAACATTTGTTCCCCTCAATGCTGTAGTTTCTCTCTCTCTCTGGTCATAGAGTCTCGTTCCCTTCTTTTTTTATAGCTCCTTTTTATGCTGACTTCTCATATTAGAAACTACTTGAGAGTAAGCATTTTTAATATTTTTATCTCAGCATAATGTCTGCCATATAATCAGTAATTAAGAAATACTTCCTTTCTTCTTTCCTTCTTTCCTCCCTTCCTTCCTTCCTCCATTCTTTCCTTTCTTCCTTCTTTTCCTCTCTTTCTTCTTCTTCTTCCTCTTCTTCTTCTTCTCTCTCTTTCTTTCTTTCATCACTCTACTTATATTGGGTATCAACCTATTAACCTTTTTTAATTCGTCCTTTCCAGTCCAAAGATAATTCTTCAGGACATAGAAAAAAGGCTCCAAATGAGGTGTAGAAAGCTCTGCCTTCTCTTCATCATCTGTTATTATTATCCCATCTGCTCAAGCAGCAAAACAATTCCTATTTTAATTCTCTTTTCTCCAGCATAGATGTTTAAGAGCCCCCTTTGTTGGCTAGCTTTCTACATTAACCTCAACTCATTCGGAGCTTTAGTACTATGGAAAGTAATTTTACAGGACAATGACTGTCTTTTGGTTCATTCTTTGTTATCTGCCCTTTCTGCTATATTCTGAACATTTCTTTTTTAAATCAAAATTGGATGATGACTACTCTGTATGTCCACATCAGGTTCTGCCAACTTCTTCCTTTCTTCCTTGTTGAAACTTTCTCTTCATACCATCAGAATTTGATTTCTGAGAGATATATATTTCTCTGGGGTAGATTTTCCAGATATAATTTTTTTGTACAGAAGATTCTACCTATCCTTTCTTTTAATCTTTTAAAATATATCTTCTTCAAATTGAAGCATATTTCTAGCTATTCTTGTTTTTCTCTTCCTTCTCTATTATTCTTTCTCTCTATCCTTTTTTTAACCCTTACTTTCTGTCTCAGAGACAACTCCAAGATAGATGAACAACAAGCGAGGCAATCAGGATTAAGTGAATTGTCCAGAGTCACTCAGCTAGGAAGTTTCTGTGGCCAGATTTGAACCCAGGTTCTCCCATCTCTAAGCCTGGCATTCTATATCTGCTGGCCTACCTAGCTACCCTTCTTTGTCTAGTCCTTATTCTTTCTTTCCTTTATACTCTAGAATTGAATGTAGCAATGTGACCTGGTGGTTAAAGGAATAGCCTTGGAGCCGGGATAACTTGGGTTCAAATCCTGCCTCTGATACATTCTGGCTCTCTCACCACGAACATATAACTTAACCTCTCAATGCCCCTGGATGCTTTCTAAGATGAGAAGATATAGACTAGATGCTGATCAGTGGATGGAGTTTCTATACCAGAAGTTCCTTATAGTATTTAAGTCAAATTTGAACAAGAACAAAATGGAGGGGTCATCTTAAAAAGGAATGGCCAGTTCCTTCCAAGAAGGATGACTTATTACTGTACATCTATAAATAGTCTTCTACTTTCTTCCTTTTCCAATTCATCCTTCCTGTCACTGCTTGGATAATAATAATATCTTACATTTATATAATGCTTATTATGTGCCAGGTACTGTGCTAAGCACTTTACAATTATGATCTCATTTGATCCTCACAACAATGCTGGGGGAATAGATGCTATTATTATCACCATTATACAGATGAGGAAATGGAAACAAAGGTTAGGTGACCCAAGGTCACACAGCTAGGAAGTCTCTGAGACTGGATTTGAACTCTGATCTTTCTTTCTTTTTTTCTTTTTTTTTATTTAGATTTTTTTTTTATTTTTTTAATTTTTATTTTGAACTCTAGCCTTTCTAACTCCAGGGGTATCCACTGCACCAACTAGTATATTCTTTCTTTCTTTTCTTCCTTCCTTCCTTCCTTTCTTTCTCTCTTTCTTTCTTTCTTCCTTTCTTCCTTTCTCTCTTTCTGTCCCTCTCTCCCTCTGTCCCTCCCTCTCTCTCTCTCTCTCTGTCTCTTTCTTTATTTCCTCTTACCTTCCATCTTAAAATCTATTCTGTGTATTGGTTCCAAAACAAAAGAGCAATAATTGGGGTTAAGTGACTTGCCCCAGGGTGACACAAAGCTAGAAAGTGTCAGAGAATACATTTGAACCCAGGCTCTCCATCTGGCTCTCCATCTACTGAGACACTTAGCCACTCCCTAGGATATTCTTTCTTATACATCTATGTAGACATGTCATTCCTCCACCCAAAAACCAGGATCAGCTCTCCATTGCCTACCTAGGAAAATTTTAACTTTTCCTCTGCCTAGCATTCAAAAACCTTCCCCTCAGACCTCACACAGTACTGGGTTCTGCCTGATTCTAATGCACTTGTCATGTCATCTTTTGTGTTTTAGTTACATATATTTGATTATAAGCTCCATGAGAGTAGGGACTGGGAGTATCCTGGTAAATATTTCACAAGCAGCTCTCAAAAAAATATGTTTAAATGTATGTTAAATATGTTAAGCCTATGTCCAATATATGTTTAAATATAAACAATAACAACTTTAAATATAAGTTTAATTTGGATTACTAACACTTCTTCATCACTTTCTTAAGTCTAGACAATCACCAAAACAATAAACAAAGCCCTCATTTGTTGTGATTGTGAATCTCCAAAGTGTAAATTTTCACACTGCCAATTTAGCAATTGAGCATTCAGAAGCCATTTCAATCTGGCTCCAGTACATCCTTATTGAAAGCTATATTTAATCAAAACTTGGAATCTCCTTCAGCACCCGGCTCAACAAGGTTCTTTCTGTCTCTTTGGGCCACCTGTAGTTAAGTTACACTAACTTCTGGGTGAAATTATTATACAGGTGTCCCCCCAAGTCTTAGTGAAATTTTGGAACAAGGAGAAAGAAACTAAATCAAGCAGATGAATGAAACAGGAAACCTGTCACCCAAAGAAACAGTTGCCCTATTTTAATAGGCTGAGAAGGAAAAAGACCTTTGCTTAGACAATAGATGTGTGAAACTTCCTAAACAGGAAGGTTATCTACGGAAAGAAAGGCTGCCTGGGCAGGCCCAATACCATGTGGAAATTTAATCTCAGATCAAGAGAATGAGATATGAGATTAGCGATAAAATTGCATAAGGAGCAAACACAAAGACAAATGCAAAATATCAAAGGCTTTCATCCATCTATTAACAGCATCCCAATGAGTTAAGAGCCAAACTCCAGCAAATACAATGAACACTACTTTGGAAAAAAACTTGGATTCAGAAAAGGAAAACACTAGGCAGATGCTATATTTACCCTCACACAAAAGAAACCTCTTTGATTATGAAAGAACATAGGATAATTTAGTTCAAGGGATATTAGGAAAAATACAAATAATTTAATGTACTAACTAGAATCATAAACAATTTTATTTTTTTTATTTTTTTTAATTTTATAGTATTTTATTTGTTCATTTCCATGCATTTTTCATTAAAGACAAAGATCATTTTCTTTTCCTCCCTCCCACCCCCGTGGCCGACGCGTGATTCCACTGGTATCATATGTGTTCTTGACTTGAACCCATTGCCATGTTGTTAGTATTTGCATCAGAGTGTTCGCTCCGAGTCTTTCCTCTGTCATGTCCCCTCAGCCATTGTAGTCAGGCAGTTGCTTTTCCTCGGTGTTTCTATTCCCTCAGTTTGTCCTCTGCTTTTGGATAGTGTTTTTTTCTCCTTGATCCCTGCAGATTGTGCAGGGACATTACACCACCACTAATGGAGAAGTCCATTATATTCGATTATACCACAGTGTGTTTGTCTCTGTGTACAATGTTCTCCTGGTTCTGCTCCTCTCGATCTGCATCACTTCCTGGAGGTTGTTCCAGTTCACATGGAAATCCTCCACTTTATTATTCCTTTGAGCACAATAGTATTCCATCACCAACATATACCACAATTTGTTCAGCCATTCCCCAATTGATGGGCATCCCCTCATTTTCCAATTTTTGGCCACCACAAAGAGTGCAGCTATGAATATTTTTGTACAAGTCTTTTTGTCCATTATCTCTTTGGGGTACAAACCCAGCAGTGCTATGGCTGGATCAAAGGGTAGACATTCTTTTATCGCCCTTTGTGCATAGTTCCAAATTGCCCTCCAGAATGGCTGGATCAGTTCACAACTCCACCAGCAATGAATTAATGTCCCTACTTTGCCACATCCCCTCCAGCATTCATTACTTTCCATAACTATCATGTTAGCCAATCTGCTAGGTGTGAGGTGATACCTCAGAGTTGTTTTGATTTGCATCTCTCTGATTATAAGAGATGTGGAGCACTTCTTCATGTGCTTATTAATAGTTTTGATTTCTTTATCTGAAAACTGTCTATCCATGTCCCTTGCCCATTTATCAATTGGGGAATGGCTTGATTTTTTGTACAATTGATTTAGCTCTTTATAAATTTGAGTAATTAAACCTTTGTCAGAGGTTTTTATGAAGATTTTTTCCCAATTTGTTGTTTTCCTTCTGATTTTAGTTACATTGCTTTTGTTTGTACAAAAGCCTTTTAATTTGATGTAGTCGAAATTATTTATTTTACATTTTGTGATTCTCTCTATGTCTTGCTTGGTTTTAAAGTCTTTCCCTTCCCAAAGGTCTGACATGTATACTATTCTGTGTTTACCCAATTTACTTATGGTTTCCTTCTTTATGTTTAAGTCTTTCACCCATTTTGAATTTATCTTGGTGTAGGGTGTGAGGTGTTGATCTATTCCTAATCTCTCCCACACTGTCTTCCAATTTTCCCAGCAGTTCTTATCAAATAGTGAATTTTTGTCCCAAGACATGGGATCTTTGGGTTTATTGTATACTATCTGGCTGAGGTCGCTTTCCCCCAGTCTATTCCACTGATCCTCCTTTCTGTCTCTTAGCCAGTACCAAATTGTTTTGGTGACTGCTGCTTTGTAATATAGTTTGAGGTCTGGGACTGCTAGGCCCCCCTCATTAGTGTTTTTTTTCATTATTTCCCTGGATATCCTTGATCTTTTGTTCTTCCAAATGAACTTTGTTATGCTTTTTTCCAAATCAGTAAAGAAATTTTTTGGGAGTTCCATGGGTATGGCACTAAATAGATAAATAAGTTTGGGCAGGATGGTCATTTTTATTATATTGGCTCGTCCTACCCATGAGCAGTTAATGTTTTTCCAATTGCTCAAGTCTAGTTTTAGTTGTGTGGAGAGTGTTTTGTAGTTGTGTTCATATAGTTCCTGTGTTTGTCTTGGGAGGTAGATTCCTAGGTATTTTGTTTTGTCTAAGGTGATTTTGAATGGGATTTCTCTTTCTAGTTTTTGCTGCTGAGCTGTGTTGGAGATATATAGAAAAGCTGATGACTTATGTGGGTTTATTTTGTATCCTGCAATTTTGCTAAAGTTGTTGATTATTTCAATTAGCTTTTTGGTTGAATCTCTAGGATTCTTTAAGTAGACCATCATGTCATCTGCAAAAAGTGATAACTTGGTCTCCTCCTTGCCTATTTTGATGCCTTCAATTTCTTTTTCTTCTCTAATTGCTACTGCTAGTGTTTCTAGTACGATGTCAAATAATAGAGGTGATAATGGGCATAAACAATTTTAAAGATGTTTTTAAGCAAAGTAGAGGCAGATGGACTGTAAGAGCAGAAGGGCTACTGGACTAGGATTCAGGAAGACCTAGACTCAGACCCCTTAGTAGTTTTGTTTCCTCAGTACGTCACCTAAACTCTGAGGAGATACCTATTAAATTATAGACAGTTCTGGTAGAGGGAGTTCCCCATAGACCCTTCATGTAAGAAAATGCAGCATTTTGTATTTGATTTACAAATGGGCAAGTCTCAAGACCAATTTGAAGGAATCATGGAGTAAAGAAGGCAGAGATTCTGCCTGTTTTCCCCATCCTGTTTGCCAGCACAATGGCATAAGAACAGAGTTTGAATGTTACAAGTGGAGGATGATGAGAGTCTGGGGTTTTCACCTCACCAACTTTCAGGTATATGTCACAGTATTCTGGTGACTAAGGTACATAAGCCAGGCAATATCCAGGACTGGACAATCCAGGATGATTAGACCCTCTCTGAAGGTCTGTCTCATGAAGAATCCTTCATAATGGTAGTTATTCATGTCAGGGAACTTGACTGAAATTAGAAAAAATAGTTGCTTTTTATATGGACCAGATAGCTCTGAGTCTAGGTCTCTGGTTTGGACTGAAGTCAGTGATTCATCCACCATGCCTCTGCCAAAGTTTCTTTTCTAGGTAGTTGATTTTTTAAAACCCTTCCCTTCTGTCTTAGAATCGATATTATGTATTGGTTCCAAGGCAGAAGGGTAGTAAAGGCTGGGCAATTGGGGTTAAATGACTTGCCCACAATCACATAGCTAGGAAGTATCTGAGGCCACATTTGAACCCAAGACCTCTCATCTCCGGTCCCAGATTTCTATTCACTGTGCCACCTAGCTGCTTCTTGTTTTTGCTTTTGTTTTTAAGGACCTAAAACTTTTAACATGAAGTAATTCACCTTTTAAGAGTCATAGCTCTTATTTTAAAATGATTTTGAACCCATACAATGTCATGATAAAACTCACATTTATATAGGTTTTCTTACATGCATTTTCTTACATGAAGGGTCTATGGGGAACTCCCTCTACCAGTAGATAGTAGAAGTGTAGCATTCTCACTCACAGTCTCCCCCCAGCTAATATATCTTCTTGCTGATTGGATCCCCAGAGGGTAGCTGCTACACTCACTTTTTAGGATACCCTATGGGTTGACCCTCTTACAACTATGGCTCACAAGCCCCATTGGTAAGCTTCTCTCTTAACAGTCATCCAGTAGACACAGTAAACTCAAAGCAAAGGTATTTACTAATATAATATAGTAAGAATGTACAAGACTTTCCCTTCACAAATATAAGGTGCACTGGCCCCTTTGAGAGCCAAACCAGCAGTCTCTCAGAGGGTGAGGGTCCTCTGCCTGAGTGTGACGATTCAGTGGAATAAAGGAGTAAGAGACACTGTATGCTCAATACCACATGCATAGGAATCACAGTGTTCTGCCATGGCACGAAGGTTCATTTATTTTATAGGTTCCTTGAGTACATGCTTTCTGGCACAAAATCAATTTTCTACATATATGTTTCCATAGAACTTAACAACAGACGTGAAGCCTAAGGAGATAGTCAATGAAACATTGTTGCTATAGATGAATGACATAAACAGGGCTGGAGGTTAGTTCTCCCTGACCTAAGGAGAATCATTGTTACTTTTGATCATCTTTCACAATCAACCACAATTACTTAGGAGATGGATAACAAAACATTTCGTATCTAAGTACAGGGTTAGAAGGTAATTTGAGACAGACAAGATTTGGGGTTTTCCTCAATTTGCAAGTTCTGTTTTTCTTGTGTTACTTTAAAGCACCTTGAGATGTTTCCTGGTTTCTGTCTTCAGTGGAGTGTATCTTGAAGGTGATTGATGTTCTTGGCTTGCCTGGTTTGTAATGGGAGTGAATGTAACTCTGTGGAGAGGGAAAGGAAGTGGGGTAATGGGTAATGATCTTTAGATTTTAATTCTGTGAATGTAATCTTTTAGGATAATAATCTTGGAGGATTAAGGTAGGATGTATGTTTATTCTATAAGTCTTTGCTCTTACATTATTTCTTTTGTATTGGAAAGAGAACAATAATCATCCATTAGTGAGGGAAGTTGGAGAGAGAGAAAAGTCACAGAGAGGGATCAGTGGGGTCTCATTTTCTGGGGGCTGCCTTGCAAACTCCATTTCCCCAGACTGTGACTCTCAGACAGCAGGGGTTATGGCTTCCCACATCTCCTTCCTTTTGTTTGTTTTTTTATTGAAGTGACTTCAATTCATCTTGGGCTTGATGTAGGGTAGAACCTAGTTATGGATGATGACTGTTGTGCAGTGTGGACTCCTTAAGTAATGGCTGCAGTGGAAGTTGCTGGGGATGTAAGCTTAAAGCAGCTTAAACTTTAGGAAATCAATTGTGGGGCATAAATGCCTAAATATTGTTCAACAACAAATACAGTGAAGGAATTAGAACAATTAGTTAAAATACATCCTGAACAAGAAATTCTAAGAGTCATGGGGGATAACATACGCATCTGTAGGACCACTGACAAAGTCAGAGTCATTTGAAGGCAGCAGTGCATTCAGGAGGTGAAAATCCCTGCTTGTGCTTGGGCTGCAGGTGTCTTGATTTGTTCCCAAGTTAGTAGAGGATTCTGAGCTGTTGTCTTAACACAATCTCTCTGTATCTGCATTCTCTTCATTGCCTTCCTGCTGGGGTGTATCATGCAGCTTGTTGTTGGGATGGGAGTCATGGTAAGGACGTGTCCTAAAGGTCCTAACCTTTGACTTAAAAATTTTGATTATACATCCCTAGTAAATAGCTAAATTATACTTTTTGAGGCTCCCCGAACCCACGAGAAGCCTCAAGATAGGAAGATAGAAAAAGGATAGAAGTTTGGATACCCCGAGGGGCGTGGTAGAGTCAAGTTATAGATATGAGGTGGCAGAAATGAGTCACAAACTAGGCCTTATTGATTATAATAGGGCCACAGTATAACCCCGATCTTTAGGATGTCGCAGAGGCATGATCCATCCTGAGATCCACAATTAATACCACACAGGTCAGAGACATGATAGAGAAAAGAAAGTGCCTGGCCAAAGGCCAGGTCCCAGGTGGAATAGGTAAATAAGGAAAGGAATTAAAGATGGAGGTCGGCCAGAGGCCAAGCTCCAGCAAGGACAGGCATCCCTGAGAGCTGAGATCCAAGAGAGGAAGAGAGGGCTGAGCTTGCTATGGCCCTGTATTTAATCTCTTTGATATGCAAATATACACAATACATAGGGATGATTATATCATTGGTTAATGACAAAGTATAGGTGTGGTTTCTCTTAGCCAGGTGAACACAAAGAAACCTGTTTTCCCGCCTAACCTGGGGGAAGCTGGGGTCAAGGGTCAGAGGCTTTCCCAGCCATGAGCAAGACTGAGCATGCTCTCTTCTAAGACAATCTTTACATTCTGTTTCCCTTGTCCCTAGATAGGTGTGGACTGCTACACTTTTGATATTTAATTGTAGGCCAATCAGAAACTCAGATTCAAATGTAGATGGATGGATGGATGGATGGATAGATAGATAGATAGATAGATAGATAGATAGATAGATAGATAGATGGATGGATAAATGGATAAATGGATTGATAGATGATAAATGGATGGATAGATAGATAGATAGATAGATAGATAGATAGATAGATGGAGGGAGAGAGAGAGAGAGAGAGAGAGATAAAGGGAGAGGGAGAGAAGGAGGCACAAAGGCACAAACTTAAAGAACACAGAGGGAACACTTGTGGCTCATAGAACTTTTACCTCCAGTACTCCAGAGTCCCCTCATTTTTCCTCCCATGGAGGTCCCTTCTGAGCACAGCATGTCAGAAATGTGGGTCACTCAGTTAGACTCTAGGGACTTACTCATCTTCACAGTTCAAGTTGACTTTCAGTGCTAATTCTCTTGAATCCATAGCTAACTCTTTTTTCTGCTGTCAGGCGTCCCACTTCTTGACACCGATTCCTGCCCAAGAGTCTGCTCCTCTCTGTGTCCCTGGCTCCAGAGAGAATGTGCGTCTCTGCTCCCTACAGCAGAAGCATCTCAACCTTGCCTTGACAAATTCTCAAAATGCTGGATGGGGTATCTCTTAATGGGCAAAGCACCATGGTTGATGAAGGGAAAAGGGAGAGAAACTCCATCCTCCCCATTTCCCTTTAGTCTAGAAGTTACACTTCACAGAACTGTTTCCACTTGTATTGACTAGAGAGCTAGTAAGTCAGTTTTTGAAGGGCCACCTGGGGCCTCTTCCCACCCACTGGCCATGCTCCACTTTCAATTCAATCAGAGCTTTTTTCACACATTATAAGGGGATGGCAAGGCATATCTCTTTATTTACACCTTAGATTCTGTTACAATATTGGTGGAGTTGGGGGGGGGGGAGGGAGGATTCAACATACACACACACACACATACTCACAAGTATTATTAACCCCATTTAACAAATTTTTAGCTAATGTTCTGAGGTTAAATAATTTGCCTAGGACCACACAACTAGTTAGTATGGGTTACTCCTCTGTCCATTACACATGTTGTTTAGTCATTTTTCAATTATGTCTGACTCTTTATAACCTCATTTGGGGTTTTCTTGGCAAAGATACTGGAGTGGTTTGCCATTTCTTTTTACTGCTCACTTTACAGATGAGGAAACTAAGGAAAATAAGGCTAAGTGACTTGCCTAGGATCACACAGTAAGTAACTGAGGCCAGATTTGATCAGGAAGATGAGTCTTCCTAACTCCAGGACCAGCACTCTATCTACTAGCTGTCTCCTTTATACCATCCTGTTCCCTCAAGGGAGATATGACTCTTTACTTTGGATTGACTCTTCATTCTTCTCTAAGAACAGACATTTAGTTATTATAAAATATGGCTCAGAATCCCTTTAAAGGTAAGAAGGCACAACCACCTCTGGTTATCTCCCACACATGCACTGTACTTTCTCCTCAGTTCTGGTTCTCAGACCTCCTAGTTTCCTACAAGATCCAGATCAAGTTGAGGCAGCTGGGTGGCTCAGTGGATTGAGAGCTAGCCCTAGAGACTGGAGGTCCTAGGTTCAAATCTGGCCTCAGATACTTTCTAGCTAGGTGACCCCACTTAACATCCATTGCCTAGCCCTTACCACTCTTCTGCTTTGGAACCAATATACCATATTGATTCCAAGACAGAAGGTAAAGGTTTGGAAAAAAAAAGATACAGACCAAGTGCTACCTGCTTCATGAAGCCTCTCCTGATGCCTCTGGCTACTATTCCCCTACCCTCAACCCAAATCACCTTGAATCTAATGTGCCTATAATTTTATATGGCATTTCCCCTAAGTATAAGTAATCTACTAAAGGACAGTGACTTTCACTTTTATATTTGCACCCCCATAGTCTACCACTGCACCTGGAATATTTTAGATACTTAATAAATGCTGTTTGTTGACTTTTGGGTAGGCTCTTGGCATTTCATAACTCCACAATGAAATATTGATATCTCCTCTGGAATTAATGGTACTTAATCTATATAATGAAGAGTGAAACAAGCAGAACCAGGAGAAGATTATGTATGAAAACAGAAATATTGCTTGAAGAATAACTAGTTCATCCACCTCTAGAGAGATGATAGAGAGATAGAAGAACTGATAAAGAGAAACACAGAAGACATAGTTTTATATATACATATATGTATATTTATACATATATGTATTCTGTCAATTAATGCCTTCACTAGTGTGGGAATGGGAGGGAGGGAGATACTTGGAACTTTATGTAACAAATAAAGAAATATATATATTTTTAAAGTTAAAAAATATGTACAAACAAAATATATTCAGAATAAATTGGAGACAAATAATAAAAACATCTTTCTTGGAGAAGATGCTTCAGTGTAGTCTCTTAGGGTAGGAGAACATACAGATTTGCTAGATTCCATCTGACAGAGGAGATGGCCCAGAGAAGAGTTAATTAGAGTCACAAATTAATCTTGCTTGGTAGAGATGAAAAGTGAAATGAGTTGAGACTTGACCCAAGACAGCAGGATCCACAAAATGAAAAATAATTACATGAAGGAACAATATGATTGGTGTCGGGTTGGCATCAATATCATTGGGAACAAGATTCCCATTTGGGCATGAGGTAAGAAGAGATCTGGATAGAAGCACAGATTAGGTCCTTTTGACAACAGAATGGTTATCAGGTAACAGGCTTATTATTGTGACCCAGGCCCTATACATTGCTTAATTTGTTCTGAAGTATCTGAAACCTACCCAAATAGCCTCCTAGCTATTCCTAGGAAGAAGTGCAAATCGACTTCTGAGCATCTCTAGGCGACCACTCCTACTCAAGAAACTCCTTCATAAAGGACTGAAGTTTAGCCTGTGTGGTCATGTGATTCATTTAAATGTCTTTCAAGCTTTCTTTTCCTGTGGGGCTCTTAAATTTATAATTAAACCATGGTTGACACAGTGCAGTTATTTTTTTTTTTACTCTGTCGGATAAAGAATAGCATTACTCAAAAGAGCAGAAGCAGCTGCCTCTGCTTTGAAGGCTCCATTGGGAATGATCCTAGGCCCAGGCATTTTGTTCTCTGTTTTCAGGTTAAGAAGGAGAAATTAGAGAGAGCTGAACAGCAAAAAAATCATTTTAAAGCTCCACTTTTCATAGAAGATGGATCAATTAATTCAAGTCTACTCAGAATATAGGCTGGTAGTAGTGAATTTTTTAGTATCTTATATAATGTACCCCTCAGGTACTTTGTCCCTTTAAAGAACTTCAATACACTGAGGAGGGCTTGTTCTAAAGGACTCTCTAAGGGTATCATATCTCATCTTATCTCTCATAATTTTCAGATTAGTTAAGATGAGATCAATTCATAGAGGCAGCATAGGAGTGATTAGGGAACTAGACTTGAAGTCAGGAAGGTCTATGTTCAAATTCTTCCTCAGATTCTTACCAGCTATGTGACCCTGGGCAAGTCACTATAACTCTGTGCCTCAGTTTTCCTCATCTTTAAAATGATAAGGTTGGGGTAGATGGCCACTAGGGTGGTTTCCAGCCTTAACTCTATGATTCTATGAAAGATAATATCAGGATTTCTGAATGACATGACCAACAAGATGGAGGACTACATTTTTTCTTTGATCCTTACAACCCCTCAAACCTCTCCAAAACAGAAAATATTCGCCAAAGATAAAGAAACTTTAAGTGTCTCCAAGCAGGGACCCTAACATCCAAAAGAAGTTAAAAAAACAGAGAAAAACAAAAACAACATGAATTAATTAACTAACTGAGCACTCTTCCTCCACTTCCCATCATGCTATCAGCATCAAAGCTCCATTAACCAACCCAAAGACCTGACACATAGGCTTGCAACAACCCTCAACAATTTAATACATAGGTTTATAATCCCACACCTTAGCTCTCTCTCCCTTTGTTTACTGTCATAGAAACCTGGATGCCAGCCACAGACAGCCGTCATTATAGTAGCAACATTCTGTGTGGCAAAAGATCTCTTCGAGAGAGCTGAGGAACAGAAAGAAAGGGTCAGGGCACATGAGTGATCTTGAAATGGAGCTCAACTCCATACCCCACTCCACTCCACTCTCTCTCTCTCAGAGCCTCAGAGACCCAAACTACAGAAATCAGTCCCATATCACCAGCATGGCAGGTCTCTGAATGATCTGTGCTTGGCTAGAGAATTCAAGACCAGAGGAAGCTAAATGGAACCCCAAGACAGGACATGGGGGGTGGCAATTCACTAAGCCTGAGGAAAAGCATTCAGCATCCAGATGGAGCCAGTTGTATCCTTCCCAAAGTCACTTAGGGTAGACATATGGGTTGATGAACTATGAATTGGCAAGCATGGGAGAAAACTAAGATGCTTTGAGATACTGCCTCCAGGGAAACCACTGTCAGGAGGGAGGGAGTCATAAAGTGAGCAACAGGAGAAAAAAAGGGGAGGAGAACTGAAATTAAAGTAGATAGCACTAAATAAATTTCTCATATATGTTTTATAAGAAATATATGTGAAGTAATATTGTTAGTAAAGCACACAATTATTTCATTGGTGAGCCTCCTGAAATTTACCTCAGGATCCAAGCACACTTCTAATTGGCATCAAAGCATCAAGTCCCCCTCGATGTTTATTTTACCATATCAACCAAAATACTGGTAAAAAAATAACAGTAATAAGTTCAAGGCAAAAAAAATTTAAATAGCACAGAACAAGAATAATTTTCCTACACATAAAAATATGCTTTCTCATAGAACACTACCTTCATGACCAGGGAACAAGAATAGCCAGGATAATTCCTACTCCTAGGATGATGTTCTGGAATACTTTGGATACTTCTGCTTACTTCCCCTCCTCTACAGAGCTGAAAATGGCATATAACATATAATAAAAGTCCACATCATAGGGCTGGGAACTACTTTCTCAAGTACTGCATGTTGCTAGTTTCTTCTCTCCACTTCAGGTCTTCTGCTCATATCAGGCCTGAATTATTTTTTTGTTCTCTTTAGCTGCCATGTACCAGTTCCCTACTGATTTGAATCAGTCATCTGAATTGAACTGATTTGAATCAGTTTTATGATCTAAAAAAAAGCTGAGACCCTCTTTCTTTTAAGTCCTTATAAGTCTCAGCTTTTTTTAGATCATATTCCAAAGGATTATGTCAGCTCTTTTGTGATTCAGATCATAGCCAACCAGTCAATGAAGCCAATGGATATTATTTCAAACTGATTTTTTCTCTTTTTCATTTCTTTTCTTTCTTTTTTTCCTTCTTTTTCAAGAATTGAAGCTACTGAAATTCAGTGTAAGCTTTGAGACAGAATAAAGAAAATTCCTTTCAACTTCTTTCAACTCCCATCAGCCCTGACTGATCCCTATAAACCACCATGGAGTTTCAGTTAGTAAGACTGTAAAAGGTTTCATGGAGCTATTAACCATTGTCCTATTTTTTTAGCAGTTATTTGATTCACTTCCCTTCCTATAACACAGCACAGTACAGTAACTCTTTGGTGAGGGAAGTAGGAGGCTAGATTTATACTTTTGAGATGGAATTGTATTCCGTGGCTTCTTTTTATCCCTCATACTGTGTCCTTAAACATGAGACTAGCAATCTTCCTCAGAGAGCAATCCTTTAAATCAGGAGGGTAGTCCGAGTCTAGCTAGCAGAAATCTACTTGAAAGTACTCAAGTTAGGGGTGAAGGTCTTGGAGAATTAACAGGAAAAACAAAAAACATTTAGTCTCTAATGTTTAAGGGACACCAGCCTATCTCAATTGTACAGCCTCTTATTCCCCATAAAGCTATAAAAAATAACTAAATTCTGATAAAATAAAGGAGAGCTTCCTAAAGAGCCAAAACCACAGACTTCATGAGAAAAAGTTCTGGAGCAGGCTGTAGAGCCCATGCCAATTTTCTTGAATTTTACAGACTGTTCAGTACAATATTGGAATTCAAATTTGGTCCAAAAGAATGGTATGAGAGATTAGTCATAAATATGCCAAAGAAGGAACATAAAGACATGTGAAAAACAGAGGCTTTGATCTGGCTATCTTGGGTGGTTATAGACAAATTACTTATTCTCTCAGAGCCTCAGTTTCCTCATCTGCAAAATCCAGATAATTAAACCTTCACTATCGGAGAATATTGTCAGAAGTAATGCACACAAACACACACACTTATATTCATGCTCTGGAAAACATATGATCCAGTATAAATATTGTATTACATCTTATATGTGGGTGTATACAAACATATCCTCATATCTTTACAGGACCAATAATAGGATTCCCCTTCTTTCTCTGAAACAGAGATTGGTTTTTCCTAAAAAGCAACAAAGATATCCCTAGGACCTATTTGACCCCAGCCTCCCTTGAAGCAGCTCCCTAGTCATTTCATGTTATGTCCTTCTGTGATCTTGGCTATAGGGAGTAGGGCCCCTCCAACTTGGTGGATGTCTGAAGCCCCTTCAACATATCACATCCTTCCCTTCTGACCAGCTACATTTCCATATGGTAAAATGAGGATCTTGTCTATAGAATCCAAGTACCATTAGGTCCTTTGTGTGTGTGAGCTCAGCTCCTCTGTCCCCACACAATTTCAAGACCAAAAATTCCCCTCCCTGACCACTACTCTCCTAAGTATGTTGTCTCTCTCTTAGCAAGTGCTTTTTTTTTTATTTTATTTTTTCATATAGAAGAGATCTGAGAGAGGATTGAGAGAACTATTTCTCCCTATGGTAGCTCATAGTTTTCTTTCAGAATAGCTAGCCTTATCACTTCCAAAGTTACTTTTTTAGGTAGTTGTATTTTTTATTTAAGGGCCTGAAACCTTGGACCTGATGTCATTCATTTTGAAAAAATCATACCATCTCATTACCAGAAATTTTTAATTCCAAACTCTAATGGTAAAATAATAACTCATATTTATGTAATACTTTCCTCCCAAGGAAAGAAAATGAATCATGTAAACAAGGGAAAATATTTAAAAATTAAAATTAAAAAAAATACTTTCCTCCCAATCACTTAGGAGGGCATTATTGCCCTGATTTTTACAGCTAAGGAAACTGAGGTTTTTAATTAGAAATTATATAATTTGCCTATGAGAGATCACCCAAGGAGATTGGGTGAAAGCTTCAAATTTTCACATGCCTTTCTGTTGCTTCTTCAGCCTCCTGAGAGCACTAATCTCACATTATTTTGGTCCAGGGTTGAATTTTCAGATTGTACTGAACAGTCTGTAAAGTTCAGAAAAACTGGCCTCAGCTCTACAGGCTGCTCCAAGGACTTAGCCCTGGAGTTTCTTTCTTTCTTTTTTTTTTAATAACCCTTACTTTCCATCTTAGAGTCAATACTATATATTGGTTCTAAGGCAGAAGAGCAGTAAGGGATAGGCAATGCAGGTGAAGTGACTTGCCCAGGAACCCACAGCCAAGAAGTGTCTGAGGTCTGATTTGAACCGAGGACCTCTAGTCTCTAGACCTGTCTCTCAATCCACTGAGCCGCCTCACTTCCCCCAGCCCTGGGGTTTCTGAACCAGACTGTTTGCCTTAGAATAGGTCTTCCTCTGCCACTGAGGACCTTTAAGACTCTTCCAGTTTAGCCAGATTGGATCTCAGCAGATAGATACATGGTCCATCGCTATGTCTTACTCCAAGCCTTCCCATCTTGGTAGACTCTGCTTGCATTCAAATGGCAGTCAATGCCTTTGAGAACCCAGGTGCCACTTCCCTACCACTCTCGCGTCATCCTTCTTCTTAGGATCATTGATTTAGGTGGAAGAGATCCTACAGATCACCCTGACCAATTCCCTGATTTCATGGATATTGTCAAAGGAATGGAGGATGGATGCTACTTAGAGGGTGTAATATAGAAACCACCTGCACACCAAAGCCTCAGATATCATGAATCGATTTGATCATGTTCCAATTATTGAATAAATGAGTGAATAATAATGATGATCCTCGCTGAATAATTATTCTGGAGGCAGCTTCAGAGCCAGGAAACACCTGGGCTCCAGTCCTGTCTCGTATACATACTGACTGCATGACTCTAGGTGAGTGATTTAATGTCCCAAGAAATTCTCTAAGACTCTAAATTGCAGGAGGTACAGGTCTGCTTAGGGAAAGGATTATTTTTATGCCAGTGAAATCACAAGTCCAGTTTAAAAAGAAGAGATTCTCAGAGCGTTTAGCTGCCAGGATTAGTTCCAAGAAGCCTTGATGGATAGGGAATCTGAACTGGGAAGACTCTTCCCCATGGGATCTCTCTCTAGGGTTAATTGCCTGAGTCAAAGACGGAAAAATTTGTGGTGAGATTGACTTCTCACTGTTAAGTGTTTAAAAATCCTTGGGCCATTCAAGGGAATTCATTCATATAAGTATTTGTAGATCACAATACGTGTGTATATACACATGTTAAAATATGCACACATGCATCCACAGTGTGTTTAGATGTATACAGGAACACACATGAATATATACATACAAACATATATCTATAAACATATACAACACATAGAGAATAGACACATATATGAATACATGCATTACATGACCATGTGTGCATATGTGTGCAAAATCCACATATGTGAATGGATGTGTGTGAACACACGTATAGGCAAGACCCAGGCTTCCTGTTCAATGTGACCCTGTCCAGAAGCTACCTCTAGGTTCAAGATGTTCCTTGGATTAGCATCTCTGAATGTGATCTCTCAGTACCCACAAAGGAGACATTAAAATATGGAGATTAAAATCTCCAGTTCAAGCCTACTCAGGCTCTAACATTCTACAATCCTTTGATTCTTTGCAGAAAATGTTCTCATGAATACACAGCACGAATGGATGTTTCCAAAACAATGCCCTGAAACATGGATCCTAGGACAATCACCGAGCACTGCTCTACCTAGCTCCATGTCATCGAAAGAGCAGGTAAGACCAGCCCAAAGCGAATACTCAGCTTCCTTGACCTCTTCAGCCTTTGACTCAATGGGCGGGAGCTTTTTCTCCGTTAAATGACATGAACTCAATAAAAATCCCAGGTTCTTAATGCTTCTGAGAATACTGTCTGAAAAACAACCCATTAAGATCAGAGGCATAGGCAGGAACAGTCTGGTCCCAACTTCCCATGACATCAAATAGCATAGCATCCTCTTCTAGCTCTTTTTAAATTGTTATTTAAGTAATTTTGGCATTGTTTGGGGGTAAGTTCTTTGCATGACAACTCATTACAGAGTCATCTCAGTAAGAGGCTGAACTACAAAATATTTTTTTTTTTTACAGTTACAAAATACTTTCCCATGAGTTATCTCACTTCAGTTTCACCAACTGCCCATCGAGGCAAGTAATATCACTATCCCCATTAGTATGCTCAGTAATTTGAAAAGTCAGGTCTAGAAATCAAGGCTCCTGGCTCCAAGTCAATAGTTCTCTCCATAAAAATTGAGATTTTAAAAAAATGGCAAAAACAAGAATAATTTGCGTGTATATAGTGCAGCTAGATGGGACAGTGAAGATAGCATTGGACTTGGAGTCAGGAAATCCTGAATTCAAATCACAGCTAAGATATTTACTATTTGTGGGCTATTAGGCAAGTCATTTAATTTCTCTCTCAGTTTCCTCATTTGTAAGATGGGGAATGTTGTAAGGATAAAATGAGATCTTTTTGTAAAGCACTTAGCAAATTTTAAAGCACTAGATATTGTTATTATTTGTGTTTCAAGTTTTACAAGGTACTTTCCCCAAAAGGACCTATTTATACAAAATGGCTTATAGCAGTTCATTTATGTGGGGGCAAAGAATTATAAATTGAAGGGATGTCCATCTACTGGGAAATGGCCAAAAAATTGTGGTATATGTTCGTGATGGAATACTATTGTGCCATAAGAAATTAATTATAAGCAGGATGATTTCAGAAAAAACTGGAATGACCTACATGAACTGATACAGAGTAAAATAAGCAGAACCTGGAGATCATTATACACAATAACAGCAATATTATACAATGATCAACTGTAAAAACTTGGCTACTCAGCAAAGCAATGATCTGAGACAATTCTGAAGAATTTACGACAGGGAATGCTATCTACCTCCAGAGAAAGAACTGTTGGGGTCCTCTTTCCTCTTATTTTCCTCTTACCTATAGTTTTTCCTTGGGATTTTAGTTTTGGATGAGTGTGCTCTTACACCAATGACCAATATAGAAGTGTGGTTTGCATGCTAATACACATATGACCCAGATCAAATTGATTACCATTTCCAAGTTGTAGGAGGGAAGGGAGGAAGGGAAACAATTTGGATCTTATAATTTTGGGAAATTTATGTTGAAAATTGCTATTACATGTAATTGGAAAAATAATGTATCTTTAAAATTTTTTTTAAAAGTGCTTTCCCCACAACTTTGTGAGAAAGGTAGATGATAAATGGCATCTCTATCTGGTTTTAAGGTGTTTCTTTGACAATAACCTTGTAAGGTCAGCAAATGATAAATGATATCTCTATAGGGTTTTAAGGTGTTTCCTTCTCAATAACATTGTGAGACCAGTAAATGATAAATGACATCTCTATAGGGTTTTAAGGTGCTTCTTCACAATAACCTTGTGAAGTAGGTGATGTAAGTGTAATGACATCCATTTTACAGATGAGGAAGCTAAGGCTCAGAGATGATAAAATGACCTGTCTGAACTTACACAGCTAGTAAGTAGCAGAAACATCACTCAAAACTCACCTTCTGAGTGTAAAGCCATGCCTCACATAATCAAATGCCTATTGAACATCTCGGACAATATATTCTATAGACATCTCATACTCAACATATCCAAGACAGAGGCCATTCTCTATCCCGCTCTCCCAAACCTCCCCCACTTCCCAGTTTCCCATTACTGTCAAGGACACATCATCTTCCCAGTCACCCAAACTCAAACCTAAGTGTCATTTTCAGTCCTCACATTCACTCCACCAACATGGCTCCAATCTTGTCTTTTCTACAAGTCTCTCTGCTCTAAGTCCCTTTATCCTTGATGCAGATCCTTAGCACCTCAAACCAGGACTACTGAAATAGCTGTCTGGTGAGGGCTCTTTGCCCTCTAGTCTCTTCCTGCTCCCATTCATTATCCACTTAGCTGCCAAAGTAATTCACTCCCGTTCACTATCCCATCCGAAATCTCTGACCTCCTTGCTGTTTATCACACATGACACTTATCTCCCAACTTTCTTCCTTTTCATTTCCTTTTCATTCCATGCCTGGAATGCTGTTGCCCCTCACCTCTGTGACTCCTGTGCCTCCTGGCTTCCTTCAAGACTCAGCTTAAATCTCATCTTCTGAAAGAAATCTTTCCTCTTCCTTTTCCATCGCCCAGCAGCCTCCCCTTCCACATCCTGCTACTCGAATAGTAACCTTTCCTCAGAGACTCCATCCCATGTAGGATCACATTTTTGTATCCGCAGGGCTTAGCACAGTGTCTGGCACACAAGAAGTATTGAGTAAATGTTTCTTGTTTTCAACAATGATGATGATAAGAAAGGTGATTGTTGATGGTGCACACTCCATCTCCCGTCACAGTGAACTTTTCATTGACTATCTTCTGTGTCTGGAATTCTCTCCCTCCTCATCTCTGCCTTGTGTTCCTTCAAGTTTTATCCACTTTTCACAAGAATGCTCCTTAATTCTAGTGCTTTCCCTCTATTGATTATCTCCATTTTGTCCTATATATGCATTTATCCTATGCATGTACATATGTATAAATATATATACTTATCCTATCTCTGGAAAATGCATCTATCTAGATATATATATATATATATATTTATGTACATATATAGAGATAGCTATATCTAGATAAATTTTCTTTTGTTCACAGGTTTTCTTGGGAAAGATATTGGATTAGTTTGCCATTTACCATTTCATTTTCCAGTGGATATTTTTGTCAGGAAATCAGCGATTAAGTGACCTGCACAGGGTCACAGTACTAGGAAGTGTCTGAGGTCAGATTTGAATTCAGGTCTTTCTGACTCCAAGTCTAGCACTCTACCCACTAAGCTGCCTCCTATCCAGAGAGACACATACATTGTTTGTACATAGTTGTTTGCATGTTATATCCCTCATTAAACTATGAGCTCCTTTCTTTGTATCCCCTCCAGTGAGTGCCAGTGCCTGGCAAACAGTAGGCACTTCATAAATGCTTATGGACTGATTATACCACAGCTGACCTTTAAGTAGAGCTAAAGTGGACAAATCACATTAGATACATGATTAAGTATTAAGTCTTTGTAAGAGTGAAATAGTGGAAATAGTATCTTCATCTTACACATAGATGTTTCAGGGAACTGAAACTAAGATGGCTTAAGTGATTCACTGAGGTCACATAGCTAGTGTGTGTCACAACTCTAAACTAGGTCTTCTAATTCCTGGACCAAGTCACCCTGGGTCCTGTCCTCTCCTCTCCTCTCTCTCCTCTCTCTCCTCTCCCTCTTCTGTCTTCTCTCTTCCTCTCTTCTCTCTCTTTTCTTTTCTCTCTGTCTCTATCTACCTTTCCTCTGTCTCTCCCCTCTTTCTTTCTTTCTTTCTTTCTTTCTTTCTTTCTTTCTTTCTTTCTTTCTTTCTTTCTTTCTTTCTTTCTTTCTCTCTTTCTTTCTTTCTTTCTTTCTTTCTTTCTCTCTTTCTTTCTTTCTTTCTTTCTCTCTCCCTTCTGTCTCTCTGTCTCTGCCTCTCTTTCTCATCCCACCAAGCTGAAAAGACTTCTGAATACCATTCTATATTCTGATTACTATTCTGAATACAGAATACATTTCTGTATACTATATACTACTCACATTTAGTAAGTCTCAGAGAGATCCATCTGTAGGTGGTTAACCATAAGGAGATAAATTTAGGTGAAATAGAAGATCACAGCTATATAGTCATCAATTAGCTGCAGATACCTTATATCAGAGGGTGGTGGGGGTATCCACTTGGATGAAATTGAGGAAATGGGTATTTGCACCAATGAAGTCATGGATCTGGGAATTTATTAAAGTGGCAAGATCCCCTTTTTTTATGGGGCATCAACATAAAAACCATTAGGTTAGCCAGCATTTCTGAATCTTTTCTAAAAGAAATTATCCTCTAAATCATTCAATGTCCTTTCTATAAGAACCCACAAGATCCATTCCTGCTTGGGTCTGTTTTCAGGAAAAAGGTTGTCTCCGGAGATGAATTTGTTTGTTTTCTGTTAACATAAAATGAAAACTGCCATATTTAACACAGCACATTTCCTCTTTTGCCTTTGCTGCCAGAATTTAATTATATTTACTGCCCAAGTATTGTAATCTGCTTAACTCAGGTGAATGAAATAATCTCCCCCCTCTGTTTCCTTCTGATGAGTTCTGATATGTTTTATCTACTGCTGTTTTTTTAACTCAACTCTTTTTGAAAGTAGGAAGGTTATAGGTTTAACTTTTTTTAATAGTTCTAGCCAACTTAAAAAATAAAATAATCAGATTAGTATTATATATAGGCAATATATGCTGATAAATGTTTAATATTAGACTCCAGAAAAAATAATGTGCATATGAAATTTATATTTTAATCTACTTTATTAGCATTTTTCCATCACTTTCTTAAGTCTTGACAATCAGTGAAACAACAAACTAAGCTCTGATTTGTAGCATTTGCTGATTTCTAAAATATAAATGCTGGTATTGAAAATTTAACAATCAGCTCTTGAAAACTGGATGCACCAGTTCCAGCATACCTCTGTAACAGGTATGAGGAAACCAAAAACAACTTAAACTTATTCTGTTAAAATTATTCCATAATATTTTTAGAATTGGGGAAAGACAAATCTCCTTTAAAAGGTGTGTTTGAAAAGCTTTGCTCTGACAAAATTGGTTGTTGTGCAATGCTTAGTGCTTGTGCAAATAACTTTTACACAAAAGTTAAGCTTCATAGGTCAAAGAAAGATTGATTAATTTGATTAATTGGTTGATTAATCTTTTTTTGCCAAGAAACTCCTGATTAGGGTGGTGGGAAGCAATGTTGAGGACTATGGACATAAAGACATTTTTATAAACACCATCTTCCTGCTTTTTCTCTTTTACCCATGCAAGTCAAAGTTGAAAGCTGCTGGAAGAAGAATAAAACTACCTTAGGAAGTAGAAATTGGGTTTTTGGTTTGTTTGTTTCCTTTTGGAGGATCAGACAGTGGTTGTAGTTAAGTCTTCTAATTACCTAAACAGTCAAAATGGCTCTTTTCCTTATGTAGTGTTATCTTCATGTCGAAAGGAGGTCAAGACTGACTGTGGATGCCCATTTCTTTAGGGTGGAAATGCTCCAGCATTCACTTCTTCAATTAGCCCTTAAAAATTTTGTCTTGACCATGAGATTGGCCAGACCAGACCTTATTGACAAGTTAGCGCTTCCCATCTTGTTATTATTTGTCCTTCATTTTGAAAGGGGACCAGTAATATCACTGTGTGACTTGCAAGTGAATTGCACTTAAGTGAGGGAGTGTGGCACAAAATTGTGAGCCTCACCCTTTCTTCCAGAGTCATCCAAGTCTAGTGCCAAGGCAAGTCATAACTGGAAATGTCCTGGGATGCAGTGGATGACCTTGGTGTCAACAATATCTGACCAGGCTCTAAGTGCTTCACAGTCCCTGCTTCAACTGCCTCCATTGCCTTTGGAATGAATTGTTCTCAACTGCCCATTTTTCTGGGGGAAGTCTTCACATGCTTGAGGTAAACATCCTCCTAACTCTCCAATGAGTTTGAGGCCTGTTGGTTACCCTCAACCTGGTTTAGCCCATCTGCCAAGATTGTTTTGCCAGGATATGGATGCTGTGCATGCTACAGCTTCTTGGAACCACAGGTGAGGATTGAGTAAGAGGTGGAAACCAAAGATGAATGAGCAGTCCTGAAAAGGACTCAGAAAGCCCCCAAAGCAGAGGCACTGGTCATCCCTGAATATCCCAACTTAAGGATTGGAAGGATGGGAAACTGAGGAAACATTCAACTGTAGGAAAGGAGTACAAGGGAGGAAGTCACAATGAGTGGTCAGTACTAAACCCTTAAGGCTCAGTCAATATGATAGAATTCTGCATGAGAGACAGGGAATACGGTGTTGCTGGAAATAGTTAGGACTTCTAGGGAGTCCTAAAAAGGGAATGGAGGAGTTTAAGAATGACTGGCAAATTTGCTTGCCATCAGAGTAAAGTACCACTTACCAGCATAACACTACCAGATTTAGAAAAAATATGAGCAAGTATTTAAAGACCTTTCTTACCAAAGCTTCTCCAAACTCTGAACCTTCAAAATAGCAAGAAAAAAACAAGATGTCAATAGATAAAGACCCATTTTAGTTTTAGGTTTTTTTTCAGATTTCACTTCAGTGGGAAAAATTAAAGGTTGATAAAGAATAAGGAAAGCTGTGGTTAGATTAAGCAGTGATAATTAATAACAGTAAAATTTTGCATGAGAAAAACATTTAATTTGTACTCATTTGTCTTTAAAAACTTTATTCTAAAATGAATTTTTCCTTAAGAAATATCCAAGAAAGACTAATAATGTGAGCTATTTTAATGAGTTCCATTTTTCTAGGAACAAAAGCATAATTTATTGCATTTTGTGCTAAATGCTTCAAGATTTAATTTCCCACAGCTAAAAAAACCCTATCAAGTTGCCCTATCCAATCATAAGTTAAGGAACCAGGAACCATCTTCACCTCAGAGAACCTACCAGAATTACTGGAAGGAAATCACAAGCAATGGGGCAGCCAGGTGGTTCAATGGATAGAGAGCCAGATCTGGAGACAGACAGGTTCAAATCTGGCCTCAGGCACTTCCTAGCTGTGTGATCCAGGCAAGTCACCTAATACCCATTGCCCAGCCCTTACCACTATTCTGCCTTAGAACCAACATAGAGTATTGATTCTAAGACAGAAGGTAAGGATTGGGAAAAAAGGGAAATCTCCAGCATTTCCAGGTATATTCTATGTACAAAAACAATCCTAGAGAGGCAATACATGTCGCATCTAGCAACAAATGCGGATTGTCTACTTCCAAAATGAATGAATGAACTAAAAACTATTAAACATTTATTAAGTGCCAAATACTAGGGTTACAAATAGAATAACAAAAGCAATTCCAGCCCTCAGGGAACTTGCATTCTACCAAGGGGAGATAACACATAGAGGAGAGCAGTAGACAGTAGACTTTCATTCTGAAAGTTTTAAGGAAGGTAAGTGGAGGCATGACAGGGTGGGAATCTACTTCCAAGAGTAATGACAGTATAGAGTTTGTTAACTGTTGGCTCAAAGGATCAACTGAATGGGACTCTTCCTATTAGCGGAGATAAATGCCCCATCCCTACATGAGGAACAGGCAAGGTTGATAAGAGCGGTAGACAAGCAATATTCTAGGGGTTGGTTTTTCTTTTTGACTTCCAGATTCAAGGGAGAAGATAAAGGATTCCAACCTCTCTTCAGGTAACTGAAAGGAGAGAAAGACTCTGGGAAGAAGCTGACATGTAGGACTTTGATTATATTCCTATTCCTAGCTTCCTACACTAAACACTGTAGAGAATTTCTCCTTGAGATCTGGTACTCTCTTTGTTGAACTGAATTATTTTGCTCCCCAAGTAAGAGCTCATTCAATCAGTATTTTCTGAATATAGTCTCATATGTACACTTTCTCTGCTTTCTGCTTTGTTAACAACTGAATAAATGGATTTACTTGCTATTTGCTATGTGTATCCATTGTGAAACCAGCATTTGGTAGGAAGGAAGTCAAGCCTCAGACATATAGCTTGGTAGGCTCCATTCACTTTCCACATTAATGATTTGTGACCAGGAGTTTAGCCTGAACCTAAAACATACATCTCTAGGTCAGTAGTATCAAACTCAAAGAGTGATCTACCTAGCCCACTGGCCTGGGCTCTGTTGCAACCCAGAGGCCACAAGTTGGACATTTTTGCCCTAGACTAATAATATTTAAGGGAACAGTTAGATACCATTTCTGCCCAGTACCCCACTCTCTGAGGAGAGCAGAGCAGCATCTTCTATCTCCATCCTCCTGCCTATCTTCCTGGACAGATTCTAAGTCTCCCTTGAACAAGTATGGCAGGAAAACACATTAGAGATGTCTATTCTTAACTCCCTTCTAACCATCTATAGATAGCCTAAGATGGATATACATAACCTACAAGGCAGCCAAATAGTATTCCACACATTCCAATCCCTTATAATTTGATTATAGTCTCTGAGGCAAGCTGCTCTGGATTGATACAGCAGGTCAGTGAGGTTTTCACCAGTCTGATCAGTGGGTGCTTTAAGGAAGATATTCTGAAGATCAAATGGTCAAGTCATCCAGTGCTTGTCTCTGGTCCTATTGAGGTAGTTTTTGAGAATATGAGAGTAAGGTTTGGGGGACTGAGCCATATACACTAGCATATCACAGAAATATGTTTGCAAAGGACTCTAAAGGGAAATTTTTCATCAAAAATCCAATGGAGGGGGAAGCCAGTTGACTAAGTAGACTGAGACAGGAGCTCCTGGATTCAAATATGGCCTCAGATACTTCCTACCTGTGTGACCCTGGGCAAGTCACTTAACCGCAATTGCCTAGTCCTTGTACTCTTCTGGCTTGGAACCAATACATGGTATTGATGCTAAGACAGAGGTGTAACAAGTAAATTAGTTTCTCTACTAAAAGTATTATATTTTTAGAGGTTTATTAAAGTTTTTAGAAATCAAGGATAAACAAATACAAGATAAGAAGGCACGTGCCTAGAGCACTAGTCCATTCACAATTCACTTACTACATCTTGAGAGCCCGTTGTACTTAGAAGCGGAAGCAGAGAGCCTGAGAGGCGGTACAGTCAATTTAAATACAAATTTTGTTCTCCACCCAGGTGGGGATTCAGGTGATATTATTGGGAATTCTGGGAACTGCCAAGGACTTCTGGGGATTGAAGTCTGGGGTTCAAATCTCCATTTTTATAGAGGGTAAGAGGTTTTGTTTTGTTTTAAACCAATAAAGACATAAGAAAACAATATTCTCAGAATACTTAAATTGAATTTCATGAGGACAAGGACTATGTCTGTCATCTGAAATAAATGAATTCAAAGTCAGACTTTAAAAGACTGAATTCTAGCTCTGCTACTCATTACTTATAAGATGTCAGATAAGGCATTTCTGGCTCTGTAAAATGAGAGGCTTGAACTATCTGATACCATGCCTCCCCTTCTAGCTCTAAATTACACAATACCCTGAAAAAGTGAACTACCAACAGTAAAGACCTACTATATGGCAAGCATTGTACTCAGTACTGTATATATAATCAATATTTCCTATCCTCAAAGGGCTTACATTTTTTTCCTTAATCTATTTTATAAATAAAAAAATTATTCAGTGTGGATAGCCATCATACTCCCACTGTCTAACAGAGTTGCAATCTGGGGAAGTGGAGACTGCAAAGCAGCCCCCAGAAAATAAGGCACCCATGGAACCCAATCTATATGACTTCTCTCTCTAACTTCCCTTACTAATGGAATTGTTATGATTATTGTTCTCTCCCCAATACAGGAGAAATAATGTGAGAGCAAATATTTATAGGGTCAACACATACATGTCCCACTTTGACCCCCTTAGAATAGTACCCCAAAAAAGATTACATTCACAGAACTAAAAGCCAAATATCACTACCCATTACCCCTCCTTTCTTTCTCTTAAGAGAGGTACATTCATAGGCACCACCCTCACTGCAGGTCAAGCATGACAGATACATCAATCATTCCTCTGAAATACATCAATCATTCCTCTGAAATACAAGTTACAGACACACTTCGCTGGTTTGTTATAATTTACCATAACCAGGCAACTTTGTTAGGTGCTTGAATCAAACACAAGAAAAATGAAACTTGGAAATTGAGTAAAATTCCAATTCTGGTCTGCTTTAAGTTACCCTCTAACCCTGTATCTAGCTATGAAATGTTTTGTTACCCATCTCCTAAGTAATTGTGATTGATTGTGAAAGCTGATCAAAAGCAACAATAATTCTGGTTATCCCATAGGTCAGGGGGAACTAACCTCCAGATCACCCTGTTTATGTCATTCATCTATTTCTGTTATAGCAACAATGTTTCATTGACTATCTCCTTAGAATCAGTGTCTGTTGTTAGGTTTTATGGAAACATGTATGTTGAGAAATGATTGTGTGCCAGAAAAGTGTGTACTCACTGAACCTATAAAATAAATGTAAACCCTATGCCTGGCAGAACTCTGTGTGATGCCTAAACACAGGACTGAGCATACAGTGTCTCTCACCACTTACTCGACTGACTGCCACACTTAGACAGAGGACCCTGAACCTTGAGAGACCATAGGGTTGGCTCTCTAAAATTTAGCCCTTCCCTCTTCTCCCCACACCATAGAAGGCACCGTCCTTTATATGTAGGTAGAGATTATGTCTTTCACGTTTCCATTTTTCAGTTCATTCTCTGGAGGGGAACATTCACAAGGTATTCTTCAAATATTAAATCTGTAGCCGTATATGTTCTCTTGATTCTACTCATTTCACTCCTCATTATCTCATGTAGTTTTAAATCTCATGTTTTTAAATTAATGTGCTCATCATTTCTTACAGCACAGTAGTATTCTGTCACAATCATAGGGAGTTTTCATTCTAAAACTAATAACATATCTATACACCTATTTGAAGTTTGCAAAGTACAATAAGGGATCATAGATTTAATACTGGAGGAGATCTTAAAGGTCATGTAGCCCACTAGTTATACAACTAATAAGTGACTTATCTAGGATTTAATCATATGTAGCACAGGGCATGCCTGGAATCAAGAAAACTCCAATTCATGAGTTCAAATCTGGCTTCAGACACTTCCTAGCTGTTGTGATATTGAAATCACTTTAAAAGACTGATATATATATATATATATATATTAATTTAAGGTCACCAAGGAATTCACTTATGTAATTCCTAAATGAAACACTCAACAGCTGACAAATTTTTGATGATGTTTTAATTACAACAGGAGGAAGAAAGTATTTAGAGAGAGAGAGAGAGAGAGAGAGAGAGAGAGAGAGAGAGAGAGAGAGAGAGAGAAGGAAAAGGGAGAGAAGGAAAGAAGTTTAACTCAGATCCACTCTGGCTCAGGCTGAGCCAAAGCAGGCTTTAAGGCCTTGGATAGCCAAGGCAGGGAAAGGGATCAGTCCTTATCACTCACGTGACCAATCTGAAGGAAAGCAGTCCACAGGGCTCTTCCAGCTCCAAGCACCAGCCTCGAACTGACTCTCACCCTCCTCCCAGGAAGTCCTGAGAACTCCAGAGGCTGTTCTCTACCTCACTTCCTGCGTCTCACATGTGCCAATGGTGACTCTAGCTTGACCTAGGACAGCCCAAAGGTCTGTCTTTTTTTTTCCCATGTCTGTTGAAGGCCATATTCTCAAATAATTAAATCTTGAGTTTGCTGCAGCCCTTCCTAATCGTGTTACACTGAGTAGAGTGGAGAATGTAGTTTCCAAGACCTGATTCTGTTATTCCAAGTATCTCTATTGTTATTGATCAGGAAATAGCTAAATCCAATCTTCCAAAGAATGGTCTGAAGAGGGTGGAGTAGTTTTGAAATTCACACTGTGTGACTTTAGGTAAATCACTTAACCCTGTTGGCTGCAATTCCCTCATCTCAAAATGAATTGAAGACAGATATAGCAAGCCAACCCATTATCTTTGCTAAGAAAACTCTAAATGGGATCCTGAAGAGTTGGACACAACTGAAACAACCAAACAAGAAAACAATAACCTCTGACTACAAAGCCATCATTCTTCCCACTGCACTATGGGAACTCCCCATTTCAAAGAGGCTGCCTCCTTTGATCCTTAAAACAACCCAGGGAGGTTTCCTTATAATTATCTTCATTTACCTTCATAGCTCAGAGTAGTTAAGTTTATAGGCACACAAGAATTATAGCATCAGAGTAAAGATTGGAACTCAGGTCTCATTTGAAATTCCAAGCCCAATATTCTCTCTATCACACCACTCATCTCATGCATAACATATAAAGTTTTCCATCTTCTCTAGTGCCTCATAGCATAAAAATACTTAGATGTAGTAAATGAATGAATGAATGAAAATAGAACTGGAAGGAATGTATTGAACATAGATATTTAGAGTATAAAATATCTAAAGAAACAAAAAGAACCAGGAAAGCAGTACATTCAAGAACTTGTAAATGTTGTTCAGTCATCTCTGATTCTTCATGACTCCCTGGGCCATACTGTCCTTGGGTTTTTTTTTTAAGGATTTTTTTATTTTTTATTTTTAAAGAATATTTTATTTTCCCAATTACATGTAATAACAATTTCCCACCTGTGTTTTCTAATGTTATAAGATCCAAATTGTCTCCTTCCCTTCCACATCCCAGAGATAATAAGCAATTTGATTAGGGTTATGCAAGTATCATGCAAAGCATGTCCATGTTATTCATTCTTGTAAGAGAATATGCATATAAAACTAAAACCTGAAAATAAGAACTCAAATAAACTAATGTGAAAAATCATATGTTTTGATCTGCATTCTGACTCCAACAGCTCTTTCTCTGGAGGTAGATAGCATTCTTTGTCATAAATTCTTCAAAATTGTCCTGGATCATTGTATTGCTGAGAGTGGCAAAGTCTTTCCCAGTTCATCATTCCACAATATTGCTCTTAATGTGTACAATGTTCTCCTGGTTCTGCTTATTTCACTCTGCATCAATTTCACATAGGTCTTTCCAGCTCTTTCTATGAAATCATCATTTCTTATAGCACAAAAGTATTCCATTACCAACATGAACCACAATTTGTTCAATCATTCCCCAATGGATGGACATCCCCTCAATTTCCAATTCTTTGCCACCAAAAAAGAGCTGCTATAAATATTTTTTGTACAACTAGGTCCTTTCTCCATGGATCTTTTTTTTCTTCTGTGTGTGACAGAGATACTGGAGTGGTTTGCTATTTCCTTTTTCTAGCAGATTAAAATAAATAGAAATTAAATGACTTGCCCAGTGTCACCCAGCTGTGACACTATGGCAGTGAGAAATTTTGAATACAAATATATCAGTATTAAAAAGTTAAAGGATATTCTAGCAAATAAAGGTACTAGTGATAAATCGAGATGATATCAAATCACTACAACATTATGGAAAGGAACTTGAGTTAAAACAAATCACAACTCTTAGCTTTTGTTTTCTATGCATGGCTGGCTTGAACAGGTCATTCTATTTCTCAAATTAGAAATATCTTTCCTGGGGGCAGCTGGGTGGCTCAGTGGATTGAGAACCAGGTCTAGAGACAGAAGGTCTTGGGTTCAAATCTGGCCTCAGACATTTCCTAGCTGTGTGACCCTGGGCAAGTCACTTGACCCCCATTGCCTAGCCCTTACCACTCTTCTGCCTTAGAAACTATACACAGTAATGATTCTAAGACAGAAAGCAAGAGTTCAGAAAAAGTAATACATGTAGACAGCTAAGACCACAATATGTTTTATATAACTTTACATGTATAATTGATATTGTTTACCTTCACATTGGGTGGGAGATGAACTAAAAGGATGGAGAGAATTTGAAACTCAAAATTTTTTTTAAGAAAGGGAAAAATAAATAAATAATAATCAGTTAAAAATAATATTGATAGTAATAATACACATAAAGTAGAGACCTGAACCAGGCTAAAATGTAATTGGAAAATACTTTTTTAAAATAAATAAAAACATAATAGAGATGATGCTAATAAGTAGTGCAGCCTCAAGGATCTTTATATACCATTTAACAAGGCCCCATTTCTATTTGAGTTTGACAGCACTGATATGAAGGACCTCTCCCTAGACTTCTCACCATATCTGAATTCCAAAGACTAGATCCCAGAAAGTTCTATGGGAGTCCACCACTTAGCCTGAATTCTGATTGAAGCCTGGGTCCATAAGAGCATAGATGTAGAGTGAGAAATGATCTTGGAGCAGATTCTCTACTCCAGGCTTTTATTTTACACAGGAAGAAGCTGAAACTCAGAGAGGCTGTGACTTGACCAAGTGAAAGGTTTCCATTCTAACAAATCATGAAGATACTAAAGATGCATTCAAAAGCTGACTCTAATGAGCAAAGTGCTCATGGACCAGACGTATGGATATATTTCTAATATTTCACATGATTGACTTCTGAATCCTTAAATTGGTTGGGTCTTAAATTTGATGGAACTTAAGAATCAAGCCTCTGCAGTCTGAAAGCTGGCAGACCAGTTCTACAGGTCCTTTGTAATATCAAAGACTAACCCCTGCATTTGTATAAACTGGTGGAGGATTACACATGTGCTTCTTACCCAAGTACCTGGTTATACTATTGTGGCCATCTGCTCCTTTTGCTTGTCATTAACATGTTAAAACTTCTGATGTGTCAACTCTTTGATTGACATCCTGCCACCCCCATTCCTACCAGCCACAATAAAATCAGTTCAGCTCTCTCTCCTTTTCTCTCTCCTCTCTCTCTCTCTCTCCCTCCCTCCTTCTCTCTCTCTCTGTTTCTCTCTCCCTCTCTCTGTCTCTGTCTGTGTCTCTCTCCCTCCCTCTCTCTCTCTCTCTCTCTCTCTCTCTCTCTCTCTCTCTCTCTCTCTCTCTCTCTCTCTCTCTCTCTCTCTCTCTCTCTCCCTCTCCCTCCTGCTCTGTCTCTCTCTCTGTCTCTGTCTCTCTCTCTCTCTCTCTCTCCCTCCATCTGAGGAGGAGCTGATCTGCTGAGACCACACTCAAGTTTTGTCCCTGTGTTCCTTGTCTCTCTCTCTAATCCTTCTATGGCTCACTTTCTCTAGCTTGTAAACTTATCCCATTAACTTTCCAGCCTTCAGCTTCCCTCCGTGGGTGATTCAAACCCATGGGAGAAATATAGAGCAGATCTTTACATATTGGTGCCAAAACATGGCACTTCCATCTTGGATCACCCAGGAGGAAAATGGCGGGTTTCGGGGTTGGAGGGGAGCTGATGGGCCAGTCTTGCAATCCTGGTGAGTTACCAGTTCATATTAAGGTAATGGGTCAACAACTTTCCTCTCACACGTACTCTGTTCAGTCTGTTAACTTGGAAATAACACAGAACTATTAAATAGTCAGAAAAACGAAGTCTTCAATCAGGATAGGGATAAGTCCAATTTGGCCCTTTACTCAGTGTTGGGCCACAACTTTTCAGGGTGCAAATCCTGGACTCTGGGGATGTTATCCCTGGGAGTGCCACAACACTAGATGACTACTCCGAGGAACAAAAGAATTTGGGAACCTATATACCATGTGGGGAGTCCAGGGGCAGGGAAAGATGATTGACATCACTATAGCTACAAAGAAAATGGGGGTGTTCAAACTACACTGACAGGATACAATCAAACTTGGGAAAGGAATCATGGGGAGAGGCTGGGTGTAAGAGAAGGGGCTGCTTACAATAGATACTGAAGGATGGTTCCAGCTCAGGTGTGGATCTTCTTGGGAAAGGTTCTAATACAATAGGGGAGACTACCTAAGACAAAGAGCATCCTTAGCATATCTTATCTCACCCAATCAGGATTGTCAATCCCCTGAGGGTCCCCCACTCAGTCTGAAACGGCTAACCTGGGATTCCCTTCAGGGTAGATTCCGTGGGAAGAGGGTACAAGTACAAGCTTTGGGGTCTCCAATCTACAAGAGAGTCCTGAAACTTGGGGTTCATCAGATCCCACTAAGCCACAAGTTTGGGATTCCTAAATTCCATGTTGACAGTCTTTACTGTAAAGGTAAGGAACTGAAGTATCAGAAGCTAAATTACAGGGATTAGTGAAGGCCCTACTATGGTTTTCTCCTAACTTTCCAACACAGAGAGTCCTAATGTTAAAAGAGGGGACTCTCATTGGGCAAATATTGCAAGAAAAGGGACCAAGAGTCTCGCCAGAGGCCTAGCACACTTGGAATCTGGTGAGGTTGGCGCTTTCCGTTTCTCCCACACGGGACTCCACGTTTCAAAGCTTGGGCTCCCCCTGCCCTCCCCCAACCTGTAGCCACAGCTCCTCTTGACTCCCCCCTCCCCTGCCTTAGACAGCTCAGCTCCATCTTCCCTCCCCCACCTCCACCCAGTAGTACTTGTAAGATTACACTTGGGTTAACTCTAGAAGAGAAAGAGGAAATCTCAGCATCTCCAGCAAAAATGAGAGAGAAATAATCCTGAGCCCCCGGAAGTAAAATTAGCAGCTCCTTTAACCACAGCGCTGATAAAACAATATTAGCCGGCAATCCCGGACACCTGACCATTGGTATGCATTAGCTAAATCTACCCTCAGTGCCCATGGAAGACCACCGAATGTGGAAGCTGCAATGTCAGGAGTTACGCAGGGTCAATAGGAGAGTTACCCATGACGACTGGCATGGGTGAATTTCAAAGTCTTGATAAGCAATTATTATATTCAGAACAAAGCTTTAATCAAATTGCATTGGCTTCTAAAAGGGCGTGGCAAGTGACTAAATAAATTAATTCTAAAAAACGATCAAAAAGAATAAAGAAAAAATAAAAAAAATTTTAATTTAAAAAAGGGTGTGGCAAGCTTTACCTGAAAAGCGTTATTCGGCAGATTCCTTTACAGACAATTCAAAAATCATTAAAATCATATCCTCTAGGCCGTAATATGCCTCGCAACAGGTGGTCAACTACAGCCTTTAAACGCTGTGGGGGGCTGGCCTGGGTCCTTTAACTATTCAAGGCAACAAAAAGGCTTTTTCTCCCAAAAATTTTAAAACAGGCAAAAGTGTTTCTCTAGCACAAGAGGCAGACCCAGATCCCAGGAGCAGCAGCTGCGCTTTATAAGCAATAAATATATTTTATATATATATATAAAATATAATAAATATAAATATTTTTTAAAAGCAAAAAATATAAGCAATAAAAAGTGCAAACTGCACTTTTAACATCTGCAAAGGGGATCTGGGAAACTGCTACAGGTTTCCTCCACGCAGTCACCGAGAATGCTGTCCCTCTTGGTAGAGAAGAAAAGCCTCATTTCTCTGGGTTTACAAATCTTCCCTGAGGTCATTGATAAGGATTGAAAGGGAGACGTTAGAATCTCAGCCAAAGCCTTGGATAGTTTTTCTATTCGAAAAGGAATAAAGCTTACCCAGCCGATCCTCCTTCCAAGCAGCTCTTTAGTAAAAGCAGGAATCAGTGAGATGACAAATTTAAACTCAGACATTTCAAATGTATATTGGACACAGCAAATGACTAAGGAAAGGCTAAGTAGAAGTAAAGTTCCTTTACATAGAAAATAAGAAATTTTCTGGTGTTTTTCATATGCCACCGTCTCTCTGGGGAAGAGATATTTTATCTGGAATAACTTTAACATCAACTACATGTAATACGGTACAAAAAGAGTTTTTAGCGCCTTTAATGGGATCTCAAGCTCAATTCGCTGACGCAGTCGCGGGGCTTACTTCTGAACCCATTGGGGGTAATTCTATGGCCCTTAAATGGAAAGAAACTTCAGCAAAATTGATAAATTAATCCTGCCACAAAGAATGCTTAACACCTTCACCTTGTGTCAAAAGCTTGTAGCACAACAGGTGTTGGAATCAGTCAGGAAAATATTTAAAACAGTACAGTTGTCTTTATGTCAGTACAATTGTCTTTATGAAAAACAACTTGGCCAGTTCTTCAGAGAAAATTCAAATGAATCCACTTTTTAAATATTTAGGAACAATTTTTTTTAATCAACAGGACATTAGGCCACAAAAATGGAAATTCATAGAGATTTCTTAAAAACTCTGAATGATTTTCAAAAATTGATGGGTGATATTAATTGGCTTAGACATTTTTTTAAAAAATAACCACAGGAGAGCCAAAAAAGTATTGTCTACTTTAAGAAGAGATTACTCACTCTCCTCACCTAGGAAGCTTTCACCTGAAGCTAAGAAAGAATCGGAGAAAAAGTTGAAACAACTTTGACGCAAAACAAATTATTCAGAATTGATCCTTCTCAAACTTTTGTAGCCTCAATGTTAAAGAATAGAGACACACCCACAGGTGCCTTACATCAGGGTGAACACATTATTGATGGATTCACTTATCTAACCAGCAGCCAAAAATCACTTACTAGTTATTTAGAATTGATATTGTTAGCAATGCTTCAGATTAGAAAAAGATCTCAGCAACAGATGGGTTCTGATCCTGATACTATTCATCTCCCAATTACACAAGAACAGATACAAACTTTATTTGCACAGTTTCTACCTTGGCAGATAAATTTTACAGGAAAAATTGATAATCATATTCCTAGTAACAAAATATTGCAATTTGTAAAATTAACTCTGATTATTTTCCAAAAGTAACATCTTTGTACCTTATTGCACCTTTGATTCCTAATCTGACAATCTTTCCGCTATACCCTTCCATTTCAGTTTAGCATCTCAGGGCTGTCATAAAGCTCAGAAGCCAAGGGATTATTTCAATGTATTGCAAAAATCTCATAAAAGAGGCTAGGCCAGCTGCAAAAGTTGGAATCAGCAAAGAGACATGGAGGAAGATGCAGATTTTAAGGACTTGAATCCAGCATCTGTGCAAGAGCTACAGTATTCATCCACTTTTTGAGAAGTTGGCACTCACGGAGCTATTGTCTTAGAGAAGTCAATGCTCTCTAGGAGCCATGCCAAGAAAAGTAATGCCGAAATAATGCTGGAAGAGAAGTGATTAATCAAAGAAGTGTTAGACTCTTAACTTTTAACGCCAGTGGCATGAGTGGTCTGACTTTGTCCCTCTCTTGCTGTGGTATAGAGACAGATGGTTTAACTGGGAAACTAACAACTGACTAGAGGCCTTCTGCAAGCATGGAAGATGGCGGCCATTTGGTGTGGTTGCAAAGAATGGCTACTACTTGATTTAATTCCTTATTATTACCTTACCTTTTCTTAAATGCCTCTTGCTCTGAATTTGTGTGCCATCTGGCATGATCTGGATTAGAGATGTATTGGTAGAGTCTTGGCACTTTGAATTGAAAGAGGTGATTACTTGAGAGTACTCTGAACTTTAATGGGGATATATACAAATTTTTGGAATTTTGGAGGGGCTATGGGAAAACAGGCACATTGACACACTTGGTGGAACTGTAAATGGGTACAACCATTCTGGAAAGCAATTTGGAATTACTCACAAAAGTTACTAGAGAAAACATGCTTTTCGACTCAACTATACCACTTTTGACCTATACCCAAAAGAAGTCAAAGAAAGAAGAAAAGTACATTATATACAAAAAATTATAGTAGCTCTTGGAGACAAAAAAAAAAGGAAACTGTGAAAATTCTCATCAATTTAGAAATATACAAATAAGTTATAGCTATATGAATGAGATGGAATAAGAATGTGATGAATCGTGGTGTAAGAAATCTTGAAGAGGAGTAGCTGGATGGCTCAGTAGATAGACAGCCAGGCCTAGAGACAGGAGATCTGAATTCAAGCCTAGCCTCAGACACTATCTAGCTCTGTGACCCTGAGGAAATCACTGAACCTTCATTGTCCAGCCCTTACCACTCTTCTTCCTTGGAACCAATGCTTAATACTGATTCTGAGATGGAAGTTAAAAGTTTAAAAGAAAAAAAGAAAGGAATGAAGAAGGGGTGGTTTCAAAGATACATGGAAGGAGTTAAAGGAACTGATACAGAGTAAAGTCAGCAGAAGCAGAAGAAACACATACTGAAACATCAAGAATATACAAATGAACAATTTTGAGGACTTTTAGAAAA